>NC_057849.1:343329809-343942809 GCF_015237465.2 Chelonia mydas
GTGGGCAGCCACCAGAGAGCCCCAGTGGATGGAGACACTGGCTAGGCAGGGGAGCCCCCCTGGCGCTGCCGGGGGCCTTGGAGAGGAGCCCGCAGGGCTGTGCAATGGCTCTGCCCACATGCGGCCCAGCCTGGCACAGCCTACAATAAAGTCACTCACCCTTCACCTTGGCACGGCCCCGGGGCTGTTACCATGAAGGATGTGCCAGGCCCTGCTGGCTGCCTGTGCCCACCCTGGACTCGCCGCAGGGCCTGGTGCCCAGCCTGCCCCTCACCGGCTGCCACTCCCAGAGCCTTGACCCTGCTTGGAGGGGCCCTGGCAGCCACAGGCTGGGCACTGGCCAGGCGGGGTCAGGCTCTGCCAGAGCCGGGTGCCAGGCCCAGCTGCCTTGGCATGCCGCTTTGCACAGAGGCGGTTACAGGGGAGGCCCCCGGGCCCTACATTTGGTTAGTGCCCGGCCGGGTGGGTGAAGGATGCACAGAGCCAGCGGGGCAGCACCAGGCGGTCGTGTTAGGAGAGCCCAGCGTCCCAAGCAGCCAGCGTGGTCCAGGGGTGGGGGGACTGGCCCGGTCCCAGGCCCAGAGCCCCATGGCGGGGGCGGGGGGTCGGGCTCTCACAAGGCCACATCGCGTGGGTCCAGCAGCGAGAAGACCCCATTCTTGCGGAAGAAGCTCTCGATGCGGCACTTGGGCGATGGGGGCACGTAGACGTTGGTGACTTTCCCTGGGCAGAGACACAAGGGAAGGGCGGTGAGCTGGGGGGGCAATGAGCTGGGGGGGCAGACCAGAACTCCAGACCCATCCCCCCCCCAAGCTGACTCATTGCCAACCTTCCCCCCCCTGGCAGCACTGGGCTCCCACGATCTTGCTCCGTGGTGAGTGTCCCCTGGCACAGGGGTGACCCCAGCGAGCCAAGAGGGGACCCCGGCTTTAACCCCAAGCCCTGGCGCCCTCCCCAGGCAGAGCCACTCGCTGGGCTATTGGCCGGCAGCTGGTGCTCCGACTGGCAGGGGTGAAGGGCTGGGGCATGAGGCCACCGTGGGCAGAGGAGTTGGCTTGGGGGGCAGCTGGGGAAGCTGTTGGGCCAGTCTGGCTGGGAGCCCTCCCACCCCCGGGAGGCAGGCCCAGAGCATGTGAAGGCTGAGGGGACATGGTGACTGTCATCGCAGTTCCAGAGCCCACGTGGGACCTGGCTGCAGCCGCAAAATGCTGAGAGCCTGGTGGGCTTTGCTCAGGGGGTTGTCACAGCTGGTGCTGGGCTGCAGGCCAGGCCCCCTCAGCACTAGAGCCTCCTGGCCAAGAACCACGGCCCTGCTTCTTGAGCCAGAGGGGAATCTCCATCACACCCCAGCACTATAGGGCCTATGACACACAGAAGACGAGCTCTCATCCCATCCAGCAGAGGGCAGGGCTGCCCCCTCCCCCAGGTCATTGCACTATTAGCACAAACCCAACCTGTGCCAGCCAGGTGCCCCGACACCGTGGGGGAAGGGGCTGGGGAACCCCCGGCGCACAGCGCCAGCCACAAGAGATCTGCTGTATGCAAATGAGCTCGGGCCGGCTGTGCTGATTGGCCCAGCCCGCTGCGAGGTCACAGCCGGCGTCATGGAGCCGTTCCGGGGGCACTGCCCCGAGGGGAGAGCGCCACCTCGTGGAACCCCCCCACCTCTGCGCCCCCCCACGCCAGCGCAGCCCCGGGCTATGGGGCGAGGTGGCCCTGCGGGCACAGGCGTGAGGCGGGGGCAGGGCTCTGCCCCCCAGCGCCCGCTGCCCCGGCTCACCCATCTGCCAGCCGTAGACGAAGTTGGTGGTGACGGGGGTGTAGTACTTCTCCTCGGGCCCGCGGGTCGTGCGGAGGCGCAGGTACCGCCGCCGGCCCTCGCCGTCCTGAGAGATGCCCTGGTACAGCAGCTTCCGCACCTCCGGCGCCACGGGCTTCATCTCCCCCGCCGGGACGCCCGGGGCGGCCTCGGCGGGGGCCTCGGGCGGCTGCTGGGCCTGGGCCACGGGCGCCGGAGACCGGAGGGCGGGCAGCTTGAGCGGCTCCCTGGCGGCCCGGCGCCGCTGCTCCTGCTTGGCCTTGACGGAGGCCCCGAAACGCTGGTGCCAGCGGAAGCGGAGTCTCAGCTCCTTGAGGTACTCCTCCTTCCAGAAGGCCTGCTGCTGCGTGTCCATGCTCAGCTGGCGTGCCATGCTGGCACCCGCCGGCCGCCCCCGGGCGCCCTGCGCTCAGACGCCCCCCCCGAGAGCTGCTGGGGGCCCCCCTGTGGCAAGGCTGAGCTGCGCCCCGAGGGCCTCCTGCACCGGGTACCCTGTGGGCACAAGTCCGGGACTCGGGTCCCGTCCCTGCTGTGCCCCCCCCCCCAGGCCAGGGGCAGCTGGTACCATTGTCAGCTGTGTTGCCATGGCAGCTGCATCACACCCCGGAGCTCACAGAGGCCGGGGGGCAAGGGGCTGCCTGGCACTGACCCGGCTGCTGCCCTGCTCCGGGGCCCCAGCAATGGCTCCAGGGCAGGGACGTCTGAATCTCACCCGGGGCAGCCCCCCAGCGGTGCCCTCCATCAGCAGCGGCTGCCCGCGGCCCCTGCTGGCCAGCCCAGGGGGCACTGAGCCTGGGCATCGCTGCTCACATGCTGGCTGCCCCGTGGCACCTCGGTGAGTGTGTGTGGGGGGGAGACCAGCTGCCCCAAGGATCAGATGGGCCAGGGCTGTACTGGTGCTGATGGGAAAGGGGGGGATGCTCTGGGAGTCACCCCCCCCCCCCCCCGGTGACATTATGAGTGTAATATAACGTCTCATTGAAAGGTGACAGGGCCAGAAAGAGTTAATTACCTCCCAGCCTGACCCAGGGCCAGACCCCACCCCAAACCGCCCTCCCCTGGGATCCCACCCCCTATCCAACCCCCCTGCTCCCAGTCCCCTGACTGCCCTGACCTTTATCCACCCCTCCCCAACAGCCCCCCAGGGACTCCCACGCCTTATCCAACCCCCGCTGTGCCCCGACCGCCCCAGAACCTCCACCCCATCCAACCGCTCCCTGTCCCCTGACTGCCCCCCAGGGCCCCCTGCCCAACCCCCCCACCGCCGCCCCCTTACCCTGCCGCTCAGAGTGGCAGGAGCTCGCAAAAGGGGGGACAGCGGTGGAGGGGCCGGAGCTCAAGGGCCGGGCAGGATGGTCCCGTGGGCCGGATGAGGCCCACGGGCCATAGTTTGCCCACCACTGGGTTAATGGATAAATGACCCTGTGCTAATTGCCAGGATGTTTGGGAGAAGGAAAGTTAAGCGTATTGTTTTCTCAGGCCAAGAAGCTGCAGGAAATGTATAAAAACCCTGGGACAGGATCCTTCTTCATCTCAGATCTGCTTTGGGTTCAGGAGGGGGAAACCCTGAGCCATAAGGATGGAGATCCCCAGTCACTGACCGGAGTCACCCTGAATATGGACATTCGGCTATAGCCTCTGGACTATTTCTAAAAGGACTTTTGGCAACTACAAACTCCCCATCTCTGCTCTGCATCTGGACCTCAAGAAATTGAACCCAAGTCTGTCTGTATCTTGATCTTTCAACCAACTCTCTCTTTTCTTTTTAAATACATTTTAGTTGACTTAATAAGAATTGGCTGTAAGCGTGTATTTTGGGTAAGATCTAAGTTATTTGACCTGGGTCTGGGGCTTGGTCCTTCGGGATCGAGAGAACCTTCTTCTGTCACTGGGGTGTTGGTTTCCATAACCATTCGCCCCCATAACGAGCGGCGCTGGTGGGGACACTGGTGTGTCTGAGGGAATTGCTTGTGTGACTTGTGGTTAGCCAGTGGGGTGAGACCGAAGTTGGGCCGGCTTGGTGCCTTAGTAATAAAGGACACTGAGCTCTGGGCTGTGACTGCCCTGCTCTAAGCCATAGGTCCTGAATTGATACTCTCCGTTGTGTCCCCCATGAGCTCTGCAGTGGCCTGGTACAAAGCCCAGCCCCCTTCCCAGGGGCTGCGAGCTCCTGCTGCTCTGAGGGGCATGGCAGTGGGGGGGTTGGGCAGGGGGCCCTGGGGGGCAGTCAGGAGACAGGGAGTGGTTGGATGGGGTGGAGGTTCTGGGGCGGTCGGGGCACAGGGGGAGGTTGGATAAGACATGGGAGTCCCTGGGGGGCTGTCGGGGAGGGGTGGATAAGGGTCGGGGCAGTCAGGGGACTGGGAGCGAGGTGGCCGAGAGGCTACAAGCCCCAGTGGATTAAACCTGGGCCTGTACTTGTGGCTGTTAGAATACCCCCCGCCCCCCAAGGACTTGCAGAGGGACGCAGAGCAGATGGCGCCCGCCAGCAGATGCCAGCTCCAGGGGGCAGGTGCTGTGCTTGGGGTGGGCGCTCGCAGCCCAGACTCCTGGGTTCCCAGCTCTGCCAGACTGACCTTGGGAGGGTCAGTGCCTGGCTGCAGGTATTTGGGGCCAGGATCCAAGGTTCTGCCGGGGGCAGCCTGAGGCTGGCAGGAAGCAAGCTGTGCAGAGGGCAGGGGCCCCCAAAGGCACTGCCAGCTAGGCAGGGGGCAGATCAGTGGCATGCAGGAAGCTTAGGCCAGCCCTCAGAGGGAGCAGCACGGGGTGGTGCAGTTCAGATAGCAGCTGGATAGGGGGGCTCTTGCCCCACTAGGAGGGGTCACCCACCTGGGGTGCCCCTCAGGCTCATAGACTGGGCACAGCCCCTAACCTGCATGCCCCACAGGATGGGCAGTGAACGGGGTGGGGAGGGGGCGGCTGGGAGCCAGAGCAGACAGGCTCCCTGGCCCCTGGTTCCCCAGGGCTCAGGGGCCCTCTCTGGCTCTTGACACACAAGCTCGAATCAAGTCCCCCAGAGCGGCACATGCCACACGCCCCAGGCTGGCACCTCGGGGGCTGGGGAAGGCTCTGTGCTGACAAACTCTGGGACAGGGCTGCCAGCACCAGGCCGTGGAACTGGCGAGGCCCCAGGGCAGAGCACACACCCTAGAGAGCACCTGGGCTCCGCCCGGCCTGCCCAGGGAGCGTGGAGCAGGGGGGCATCATCACTGCACCCTCAGCTGGCCCTGGAATGGGGGTGGGCTGCTGGGCTTCCCTAGCAGCACCCGCCTGAGGGCAGACCCAGAGACCCCCCGCTTGTGATCAGCTCCCAGCCCAGAGCCCAGCCCAGCTCGCTCTATAAACCATGCCACCCCCAGCCCTGCTGAGCTGTGCCAATGGTTAATTCATTGGCCCTGAGCCAGCCCCCCCGGCCGCGCTGGCCCCAGCTCAGTGCCCTCCTGGCTCATCTGCCCAGGCCGCTCTAGCGCCCCCCTGCCACGCGGGCACCCTGTAGCACTGACTGTGGAAGCTCCTGGCCGGCTCCCAGCACCACGGGCACAGTGGCCTGGCTAAAGAGTCCCAGCACCTCCCCGGCTCTCCCTCCGCTCTGCAGCAGCAGCCGGCCCACACGGCTCGGCACTTCCACCGCCCCAGCCCTGCCGGCAGCAGCAGGGTGCCCCTGGGTCTGTCACGCTCTGTGCAGAGCCAGGTCCGGGCAGGGGACAGAGAGCTGCCCCCAGGCAGGAGGGCAGGCCCAGAACCAGGCTGGGAGCGGCCCCGGCCGGCTGGAGCTGTCCCATGTGGGCAGGGAGCTGGCACAGGCCAGCTCCTCCCCTCAGGGCTCTGCCCAGCATTGCAGCCAGCTGGGACATGGTGAAACTGAACCCGGGAGGCCGGAAGCAGCCAGGGCAGGGAGAGGAGCAGCCACCAGGGGAGGGAGAGGGACAGAGCCCGGGGGCAAGGAGACAGCAGCACCCATATTCAGTGCCCCCTCCTCCTGTTTAGGAGCAGCAGATTCACCAGCCACTGGCACTCCCCACCTAGCGCCTGCGTTCATGAACTAGCTGGTGCCACCAGGCTGGAAGGGCAGAGGGCATCACCCGCTGGTCAGCTACCGGCCCAGCCGTGGCTCCGCAGCCGGTTTCCCTGGGGCCGTGGCAGCCCCATGCGCAGCAGCCAGCAAGCGCGGCGCGGTCAGCAGGGGTGCACGTCGCTGCACGTCCCTCCGCCCACCTAGGTCAGGGCCAGGAGCCAGGCCAGCCTGGATGCCGCCCGCCTAGGTCAGGGCCACCAGGCCTCGGGCTGGTGCTGAGGACAAGGCAGCTGCCGGCTCCTCAGAGCCGCATGCGGGTGAGTCGCAGCCACTTCCCCTTTCGGGGTCACGGGACGGGCTCATAAGCAGCCCCCCCGCCGGGGACAAGCCAGCGCCTGCCTGGGGAGGAGGTTTGCTGGCAGAGCGTCACTGGGAGCGAAGGCTGGTGACTGCCGAGAGAGGCTAGCCTCCCCGCAGCCCCTGCCAAGGGCAGGTGCATACAGGAGAGGGGGCAGGTGTGTGTGTATGGGGGGGGAGGTCAGGATTGCGCGCACACCCCCATCTCCACTGCAGGCAAGTGACCGGCCTAACCAGGGAGCTCCCGGCAGGCGGGAGAATGCCAGTGCAGAAAACCGGGAGCTGGGCTGGGCCTGGCCCCGGCCGGCAGGAGCTGTCCCGGACAGGCAGGGAGCTCAGCACAGGCCAGCTCCTCAGCCCGGCTCGGTTTTAACCCCTCGCCCTCCAGCTGAGCCCCCTCCCTGCTGGTGCTCTGCCCACACCGGGGCCCTTGGGGCGCAGCCCAGCTCGGGAGGGCGTCTGCCCCAGCACAGAGCACAGGAATCGGGGGTGGGGGGGGGCTCCTCTGCTTTAATGTAACAGCTCAACCGTCACAGGAACATACACGAGGCGGATCTGCCGGCAGCACACGGAGGGACGGGGGAGCCGGGGCTCTGGGAAACGGGAGGGGTGTGGCCGAGCCAGGGGCATGGGCCAGCTCTGGCACCCACCTTGCTGCTGCCCCCCCAGGCCAACGGGCACACAGCCCCTGCCCCCAGCACACAGGGGCTTGGGGAGAGTTTGGAGGCAGCAGCATGGATTAGGTGCATTTGGCCCTCAGCCCCACAGCTGGTGGGAGGCCCCTGGAGCCCCAGAGGGGGTCAGAGGAGCAGGGTGGGGAGGAGAGCCACGTAGGCCTAACACGCCCCCCCCACACTCCCGGGGAGCCAGTCTGGGCCCAGACGCCCCAGCACAGGGGGCTGCAGCAATTCAGCCCTGGGGAGGGGCAGATGCTGTTCGGTGCCCCCGAAGAACGGCAGAAGCAGCCGCTCCCCCGGGGGTCAGCTGGGGCCCGCTGGGGCGACCGGGCCCGAGGCTGGAGGGAGGGAGCCGGCCGGGGCCCGGGGCCGGCGAGCGCAGCCCCTAGCGCAGGTCCTCGGCGGTGAACATGCCCCTGGCGCGGCGCAGGATGGAGTCCTTGGCGGCGTCGTAGGGGTGCTCCTTGGAGGGGATCTCCAGCACGGCGGGCAGCGAGCGGGTGTGCGCGTCCAGCACGTGCCGGATCAGCTCCGCGATGAACTGGTTGATCAGGATGATGCCGATGTCCTCGCGGCTCAGGAAGCTCCTGGGGGGGGATGGAGGGGGCTGCACCAGGGGGAACTGACAGCCCCCCCCTCGAGCCAGCACCTGCCCCCCCAAACCATCACCTGCAGACCCCCCAGGGAACCAGCACCTGCACCCTCCACTGGATAAGCAAAGCCGGACTCCTGGGTCCCCCGCAGCTCCAGGCTCAGCTCCCCGCACCCCCTGGCTGCCCCCCCCCCCCGCGCCCCGGTGGTCCCGCCCGGCTCCCCCCCGCCCCCGCGCCCCGGCGGTCCCGCCCGGCTCCCCCCCGCCCCCGCTCCCCGGTGGTCCCGCCCGGCTCCCCTCCGCCCCCGAGCCCCGGTGGTCCCGCCCGGCTTCCCCCCCACCCGCGCGCCCCGGTGGTCCCGCCCGGCTCCCCGCCCCCCCGCTCCCCGGTGGTCCCGCCCGGCTCCCCCCACCCCCGCGCCCCGGTGGTCCCGGCCGCGCACCGGAAGGTCTCCTCGATCTCGGTCAGGCTCGTGTCCTTCTCCACCACCAGGAAGTTGGGCTTGCGGTGCTTGTTGAGCTCGCCCACCCCGCCCAGCAGGAAGCCCGTCACCGTGTCCTCGTCCCCCATCACCGCGATCAGCTTCCCCCGCCCGGCCATGGCTCGAGTCCGCCGCCGCCCGCCGCCGGCCCCTGAGACCCTCGGCGCGCACGGCGCATGCGCGGCCGGCCCCTGCAGCACCCGGCTGCGCGTGCGCGGCTGGCTCCCCCGCCCCCCGCCATTCGGAGCATGCGCATCTCGCGCCGAGCGCTCGGAGCCTGGCGGAGCGATTCCACGCGTGCGCGGGCGCTGCTTGTGACCCGCGGGCTCGTGCACCTCTGCGCTGTGCTCCCCCTCCCCCCGAGCTCGGAGAGAACCCAGGAGTCCTGCCCCCTCCTCCACTCTACCCCCCCAGACCATGTGATGAAGTGGGAATTGTTTGTAGTATTTCTTCTGGCGCTTGGCCGTGCCTCAGTTTCCCGGGTGTGCTGCTTTGTTCCCAAGCGGGGCCGGGCCGGGAGGACTCACCGGGGTGGCCCCAGCTGGCTGGGCCCTGGGCCCTGCGCCCTGGGCATGCCCCCAAGCACCCAGTGCCCCCCGGAGCGCCGAACCCCCCGCCTGGCCGCAGGGCCGGAGCTGCGGGAACAGGGCCCGGGGGGCAGGGGTGGGTGGATTCGGACCATGGACTGAGGGAGCCTGACCCTGGGGCTCTCTGCGGCCTGGCCTCGCTGGGCTCTGGGCTGCCCCGAGGCCTCCTCGGCGGGGCGCCCGCTACTGCCTACACCCACCGGTGCGGCCAGCCGGGGCAGCGGTGCCGCAGATGCCGGGCGCGGGGCCAATCCCCAGGGGCCCTGCACCGCTCCCCCGCGGTGGGACGCCCTGAGCAGAGCTCATGGGAGGGGGGAGCCTGGGGGGCTGCAGGCCCAGCCTCAGGGCACACTGAGACGGCGGGGATTAGCCTGGAGGCCATGAGCCCCCTTGGGAGTCTGCCCCACTGAAGGGCTCCTCCCAGAGACTGAGTCAAAACTGGGGACACAGCGCTGACCATGTGGGTCCACGACAGACCCCACTCCCCTCCCAGAGCTGGGAGAGAACCCTGGAGTCCTGGCTGCCAGGCCCCCCTGCTCTAACCACTTGACCCCACTCCCCTCCCAGAGCTGGGAGAGAACCCAAGAGTCCTGGCTCCAGCCCCCTGCTCTAACCCGCCCCCTCCCAGAGCTCGTGTAGGGCCAGGCCCTCGTGCGCGGGGTGTTGATTTGTGGGTGCTCAATGTGTGGGTGCTCAGCCGCCCTGGGGAACGTTTGCAGAGGCTCCTTTGTTCGCTGCCGAGCCAGGGCCTGGTTCTGGACCCCGTGGCGTCATTCTGCTCTGGGCGGCCCGACTGGCAAACCCACGGGCAGAGCACTGCCTGGGAGTCTGGCGCACCCGCTCTGCCCGGGTGGCAGCCACTCCGGCAGCACGTGGAGCGGGAGGCGGGAACGCTGGGCCTGCAGTGATGGCATCACGCTACGGAGCCACCTGCCAGCAGGCCAGGGCCAGCCCAGGGAGCCCAGCTCAGCCCCCAGCCACTGTGCGTGACCCCAGCCTCAGGGGGGCGGGTCAGAGGCACCTGGCTCTTCCCTCCCCCCCCTTGCCAGCTGGGCCACACTGCACTGAACTGTGCCAGCCACGGGGCAACCACCCAGGCTGTTCCCCAGCTCCTGCGGGGGTGGAGGTCACCAGCTCTGGCTCCACAGGGCGGGGGACCCAGCTAATCCAGAGTAGCCCAGACCATAATTTGGGTTCAGGGTAGCCTGGTCCTGTGTTTAGGGCCCATGCCCAGCCCCCACATTAGGGGGCACCGAGGGGGTCGGCTGCTGGCCCCATCTAGGGGGATCCACCCCCAGCAAGCTCCAGGAGCAAGGCACCACTTTTTGGCCCTGGCCTGTGTCTGTTGCACCCGCTGTTTGTGCCACAGTCTCTCGGCCTTCCCGATCTAAACTGGGATCCCCTGGCAAGGCACGGCTGGCTGCCCCATCCTTGGGGGGCTCAGTGCAGCTGGCAGCAGGGGCAGGAGTCGCCAAGCTGTGACGAAGTGGGACTGTTCCTAATGTTTCCTCTGAATACTGTCGGGGTGCCTCAGTTTCCCCTATGCATTACTTAAGTCTCCAGGTGGTGGGATAAGGTGGGGTAATTGTTGCAGAGCACAGGGCCAGGGTACATAAATGGCCGACACTCTGTCTCCTGGCACCTGATGGCCTGGCCCTTCCCCCCTGCAAGGTGAGAGCTGAAGGGTTGGAGAACAAAGGAATCAGGTGACCTCCTGGCCGGGACAGGGACAAAGCCCAGAGGAGGAGGGGCTGGAGGGGGAGTCAGTTGGGGGCTGGCTGGAGGGGGAGTCAGTTGGGGGCTGGCTGGGGACGAGGAGTGAAGTGCAGACGGGGTTGTCTGGCTCACTGCCCCCCAAAATGGACCCAGCTGAGGGGTTCTGTTCTCTGCACCTACAAGCTCTGTGTTAGACCACGTTCCTGTCGTCAAATAAAGCTTCTGTGTTACTGGCTGGCTGAGAGTCCCGTCTGACTGCGGAGTCGGGGGGCAGGACCCTTTGGCCCCCCCCAGGAAGCGCACGGAGGGGTAGAGGAGGCTGAATGCTCCGAGGTCAGACCCAGGAAGGTGGAAGCCGGGTGAGCTGTGTGTCCTGCAGACAGGCTGCTCCCAGAGAGGAGGCTCCCCCAGAGTCCTGCCTGGTTTCGTCGGGAGCAGTCCCAGAGCATCGCCCGGGGACGCCGGGACACCGGCCAGCCCCACTCATGGAGAATCGGGGGGGGGGGGGCAGGGAAGGGGGGGGATGAACCAGCCGGAGGCTAACATTACACAGGAGGGGGCCAGCCGCTCTGCCTGCCCTTCAGTTCCCCGCAGCTCAGTGGGTGCCAGAGCATGAGGGAGCCCAGCTGGGTAGGTAAGACTTGGCATAGGGCCGGGCATGCCTGGCACTGGGGAGCCACGTCCCCAGGCCACGGAGGCAGCCCTGGTGCTGGGAGCGGCTGGGGCGGGGGCCTTTCCTGTCGCCCCATCGTGGCCCCACGGCGCAGGACACACAGGCAGCAGTACAGGGCACCTTAGCAAGTCACTTTATTTCCCTGGCAGGTGGCCGGCCCAGCGCTCGGCAGAGAACGAAGCCGGGAGCGCCAGGGGCTCCCCTCGCCTGTACAGACCCAGAGGCACTCGCAGACCACGCACCGGGGCTGGGCACCCGGGTGGGGGTATTTTTAGGGTGTGTTTTTTTTCAAAAAGCATCAGAAGCCAGACAGCGAGTTGGCCACTGAGCAGCCCAGGAGGGCCGTGGGCAGCGCCAGAGGCCAAGGAGGGGCAGAAGGGCACAGCAGCCATTGGCCAAGGGCAGGGGATGCCCAGACACCTACCAGGCCCCCAGCACCCTTGGGAGCTCCCCACTTCCCTAGGCTCTCTGGGCTGTGTGCATGGGGCCAGTGGGCTCCGGCCTGGGGGGTGGTGGGTATCACAGCCCACTTGGTTTTCCCCTCCCTGGCACCGGTCCACGGCCTGCTGCCCTGGGCTCGCGGAGCGGACCCCAGACACTTCCTGCGGCCTAGCCCCTCTCAGCACCTGTGGGGCAGGGACCCCTCAATCTCCCCCTGAGCTGGGCTGGCATGTCCCTTGGTGGCACCCCCCTAACCAGCCCCTCCCAGGCCCCTCCCTCGGTCCTCAGGGCTGAGCCTCTCGCTCAGAGTGGGGAGAGGAGCCCTAGGGTGCACACTGACCTCTCCCCCCCGACCACCACAGCAGCTCACCCCTTGCCCACGTACAGCCGGGAGCCCCAACCCTGGAAAGCGGCTTCCTGCCCCTGGCCCTTTTCCTGCTCAAACCTAGCCTGTCTACAACCTCATCTGCCCTGTCATGCCCTGGGCCATGCCCTCTGCCAGTCTGTGCCCAGCCATGCCCTGCACCCATCTACATCCCAGCCATGCCCTCCTCCCCATCTGTGCCTGGTCTGCACCCCAGCCATACCCTCCACCCCTTTTGTGCCCTGTGCCCACCTGTGCCCAGTCTGCACCCTGACCATGCCCTCTGCCCTGCCTGTGCCCACTCTGCACCCTAGCCATGCCCTCTGCCCTGCCTGTGCCTGCTCTGCACCCTAGCCATGCCCTCTGCCCTGCCTGTGCCTGCTCTGCACCCTAGCCATGCCCTCTGCCCTGCCTGTGCCTGGTCTGTGCCCTGGCCATGTCCTCTGCCCCTCCAGCTAGGCTAGTACTGGAGGAAAGCGAGAGAGGAAGTGATGAAAAACCACTATAAAAAGTTCCTCTCTTCCTTTCACCCAGTTCAATGCCCCTATCAGGGCCCCGCAGAGAAGTATTGTGGGCAGCAGGCTGGTGCCCCTGCAGAGAAGCATTGGGGGCAGCTGGAGGGCAGCCTCGCAGAGGAGTATTGTGGGCAGCTGGCGAGTGCCGTTGGACAAGAACAGTCCTTGGTGCCGGGCAGGACAGTGGAGTCCGTGGCTGATGGCTCTTCACCCGTGGACGGGACGGAGATCGCGGGGCACCGGCCGGGGGGGGGGGGGGGGGGGAAGCGTGTGTGTGTGTGTGTGTGTGTGTGTGTGTGTGTGTGTGTGTGTGTGTGAGAGGAGGGGAAGGGGGTGGGCGCCTCGCCGTGCCCAGGGGAGGCGCCGCAGCTCCGGGCGCTGGCTCCTGGCTAGGGCACGGTGACCTGGTAGGGGCTGCCCGGCACGCCCTCGTCGCCCCATTTGAGGATGAGGACGTAGTCCCCCTTCTCCTTGACAGTGTAGGTGACGTTGTACACCCGGTTGCCCATGTGCTTGACGTACACCTCCTCGCACGGCGTCTTGGGGCCGTGCACACCGACCATCAGCATGTTGGTGCCTGGGGGGGCAGAGAGCACAGCTGGGGGTGAGGAGGAGAGCGCGTCCCGGGGGGGCGGGCTCAGCTTGGGCCAGGTCCCTGCAGAGCACAGTGCCCCTAGCACCAGAAACCCCATGGAAGCCGGGCAGCCACAGCGACGGAGGTAGGGCCCACGTCCTCCCCCCATATGCCCGCCCACTGTCCCCGCTGGCTCTCGGGGGCTCATGCTGACCCCCAGCGGTGCCCAAGGAGACCTGGTTGCTGAGTTATGTCCTGTGCCCCATAGAGCTCACCCCACATTAGCGCCTCTCCCCCAGCCATGTGACCCACTAATCCCACCCCCTGCTGGACAGGCTCATCCCCTCCCCACTAAGCCCCATCCCTCTCCACCAGGTCCACCCCTGGAGGCCAGAACCCGCCCTTCCCACTAGACCCCGCCCCATGAGGCCAGGCCCCGCCCCTCCCGTACCAGCCTTGCTGCAGTCCACGGTAAAGGTGTTCTTCTGGCCCACGAAGGCCTTGGTGAGCCCGGGCCCCCGGGCCACCACCTTGCTGGCGTCGGAGGAGAACTTGGGCATGGAGCTGAAGCTGCTGCCCACGGAGGACGAGGACTTGGTGACCGTCTCCACCAGGACAGTGGACGTCTCGTGGAGGCTGTGGCCGCCGGAGAGACGTGGCCCTGGAGAGGGGCAGGGGGACACGTAACCAACCACCCCCACCCACGCGGTGACCCCCTTCTGGCCTGCAGCCTCCAGCCAGCCAGCCCCTGCTGCCTGAGCCCCACACCCACCTTTCACGCCCCCCAGCCCGACCAGGATCCTCCCCTGCACCCCAGCCGAGGGCATGGCTGGGACCCTGCCCCACCAACCATGCGTGGCCAGGCTCCGCCCCCTCCCCATGCGTGGCCGTACCTGTGACCTTGGCTTTGAAGGGGCTGCCCACGATGTGCTGGGGGCCGCCGTACTTGATAGAGATGAGGTAGCTGCCGGGCGCCATGGGCGTGTAGGTGACTCGGTGGCCCTCGGGGCACTCCTGGCAGTCCAGTTTCACCTTGGAGGGGCCGTCGATGGTGACGGCCAGGGCGCCCGAGCCAGCGTTCACGGTGTTGACGAAGAACTCCGAGGACACGCCTGGGACGGGACAGGGGTTAGGGGGCAGCGCCTGCCGGACCCAGACCCCGGGTGCCAGGAGCAGGGACTCTCCACAATGGAGGGGCAGGGGGCTGCAGTGCCAGAAGCTACGCGGAGCCGGGGACAGTGAGGGCCGTGGGTGCCCACAAGGGGGAGATACCAACCTCCGAGGGTTACACCTCTGGGTGTCGGGAGAGAGACGGGCACAGTCCCCCGAGTGCCAGCACATGTGGGGGCAGCCCAGGGCAGAATGCCCCCTTCCCCAACCCACCCCACTGCCCGCTGGATCTCCTTGGCAGGCTCCCATCCAGGCTCGGGGACTGGCTCCGGTGCCTGGATCCCCTCCCTCAAGTGGCGCCAGGCTGGGCACAAGGGCACCAGCCGGCGCCACGTCCTTCCCCCCTGCAGAGAGCAGCCAGGGGCAGGGTTGGGAGCGGGCCGCGGGCCCCTACCTGTGATGCCGCCCTCCAGGCCCGGACCGTAAGCAGAGACGAGGCCCGGGTCCCCAGCCTGGCTCTGCTCCCCCACGCGGATCTTGAAGGGGCTGCCCGGGATGTGGCGCCCGTTGAACTTGACGTCGATAGAGTGCACGCCGTTCTCGCGCGGGATGAACCGGATGGTGGATTTATCTGTGGGGAGAGCAGGGCTTAGAGAGCCCGGCCCGGCCCCTTGCCAGCATCCGCCTGGCCCGGAAGACACACCGAGCCTCGGTGGGTCTGAGGAACCCGCCCAGCCCCTCGCCGGCACCCGTCCAGCCCACCCAAGGCTCAGGGGGTGTGAGGAACCCGCCTAGCGGCTCTGAGGAACCCGTCCGGCCTGGCACAGGCTGCCAAGGCTGCTCACTGGGGTCCAGCTAAGACGGCGCCACCCTCAGGCCAGTTACTGGCTCTGCATCTTCTGAGTCTCCAGGCCCCTGTGGGGCAAAACCGCCCCCGGCCCGGAGCCTTGGTGCAATCGCCCATCTGGCCAGCCCTGGGCACCTCCTCCTGCCCATGGCCCGACCCTCGCGCTTGCCCTGAGCCCGGGCGCCCTCACCGCTGTCCAGCTCCGAGATGTAGCACTCCTCCACCATGCCCGAGGGCGTGTGCACTTTGGCGTCGATCACGCCCCGCGCCCCGTTGAGCTGCACCGCGAAGGACGCTGGCTGGTTGACCTTTAACCCTGTCTCCTGCAATGGCAAAGGGGGGTGACGCCGAGGCCGGGGCGATGCTGGGAGTGGCAGGGGCCGGTTTCCGGGGGGAGGCCAGTGGAGCCTTGGGTTAACCCAGGGTGGGACCGTCACCCCCCAGCACAGAGGGGGGCAGGGGGAGACCCACAGCAGTGGGCACGTCAAAGCCCTGCCCCCTGCTAGATCTGCTCCCCGGACCAGATGGGCACATGGTCGCGGTTCTGGGGTCTTTCCAGGCTGCAGGGACCATGGCCCCACTGCAATCGCCCCATCTGCTGGGGGACATGCAGGGGGCTGCGGGTTGGGACTGAGGGGCCCTGGTGGGGGGGAGGGGTGGGGGGGCTGAGAGTCAGGATTGAGGGGTATCGGCAGAGCTGGGAGGGGGACTTCAGGGCTGGGCTATCAGGGGGCTGCGAGTTGGGACTGAGCGGCCCTGGCGGGACCGTGGCTCGCATCCCTCTGGTGCCAGCACTGTGTGCACTGGCCCCTGGCACCGAGCGCCCGCCCCCCCGCCAGGCTGGCCACGTGGTACCTGGAGGCTGGTCACCGTCAGCCTGCGGGCGTCGTCGGAGAGGGAGGCCACCGGCACCACGAAGGGGCTGTCGGGGACATGCTCCTCGTTGAACTTGATGGACACCTCGTAGTCCCCTGGGGAGCAGAGCCAGCGGGTCAGGCTCAGGCCCGGCAGCCCGGGGCACCGGCGCAGCTCTAAAGACCAGGCTGCCGACCTGTGCCGGGTCCCATGGGCCCAGGGCTGGCACCATGACGGGAGCAGGGATTGGGTGCTGGCCCCAGGGCCACTGAGTCCCTGGGGGCTGAGTCCTGCAGCTCCCAGGCCAGGCAGTTGGCCCCGGAGGACCCAGAGAGCTGGCCAGGCCGGGTTCAAGGGGCCCCGCAGACGGAGGGGGTCTGGGGGTAGAAAGGGGCAGCCTGATCTGGTGGGGGAAGGACTCCTTTGCCCCCCAAAGCTGCCAGATTGGGAGCAGGAGGCTGGGGGTGTGGGATGGCTGTGGGGACGTGCAGGGCCCTCCATGCCGGTGGGGGGACGCCTGGGAGCGACGTGCAGGGGACGGAGCCCAGGGATTGCCGGCCTCTGCACCGCCGGCCGCCCCACAGCGGGACACGAGGGGTCCGACCCACGGGCGGCAGCAGCCCAGGCTATGGAGGACAGCCAGGCAGACGGGGGGCAGACGGGGGGCTGGCGGGGCAGTGAGGAGCTGGGGCCCGGCTCCCCGCACCCACCTGGCTCCTGCACGATGTAGGAGACGCCGCAGGAGCCGTCCTTCCGGTCCTCAAAGGCGATCTCGGCCTTGCTGGGCCCCTCGATGGCGATGGAGAGGCCCCCAGCGCCCGCCTCCCGTGTCCAGATGCTGAACTCGGCTGGGGGCAGAGCGCGCCGTCAGGGGCGGGTTCTGGGCCCAGCACACCCTACACTCCAGCTCCCCTGGGGCCCCAGCTGCCCCCCCAACGTCCCAGCCACCCCCAAATGCCCGAGCTGCCCCCCTCCCAATGCCCAAGCCCCCCCTAAATGCCCAAGCTGCCCCCATCCCAATGCCTAAGCCCCCCCTAATGCCCGAGCCGCCCCCATCCCAATGCCTAAGCCCACCCAAATGCCCGAGCCGCCCCCATCCCAATGCCCAAGCCCTCCAATCTCTCCCCCCTACCCCCAATGCCCCATGCTCCCCTCCAGCCCTGCGGGCTCTGGTGCCCACCCGGTGCAGGACCCCCTACCTGGCACTCCAGCGACGCCCCTCTCCAGGCCAGTGCCCCCAGCCCGCACCTTGTGGGCGCCCCCCTCGCCCATGGGCCCCACGGTGAACTGGAAGGGGCTGCCAGGCACGTGCTGCCCGCGGTACTTGACGTGGACGGTGTGGGCGCCCATCTCCTGGGGCACGAAGCGCACGCTGTAGGCGCTGTCCTCGCCCTCGATGATCTCCGCGTCGGCCGTCTGCCCCGACGGGCTGGTCACCTGGGCCGTCATGGTCGGGGCGCCCGCCTCGCCTGGGCAATGAGAGACGGGCGGGGCCGTCAGCCAATCACAGCCCTCCCCCTGCCGCCAGCACTGCCATGCAGCCACCTCTGGGGCAGGGCACATCTGACATCCGCAGACTTGACCACCCGCACGGCCCCAGCGGGCACAGGCTGTCCCTGCCACACTCGGGGGGTGCTGAGCCACAAGCCGGCAGGCAGCTGCGGCACCCGCCCCAGGGCAGTTTGGGACAGGAAGGAAGGAGGGTCCTGGGATGAACGGGCAGGGAGTGGGCACGGAGTCACCTGCCCTGGGATCTGGGCAGGGTACCGGGGCTAACGCCCCTGTGGGGCAAAGAGCCAGGGGGTGACAACGGCCAGAGATGGGGCCAGCAGCAGAGCGCCCCCTAGTGCCACCCTGGGGCATCGGGGCCAGCACTGACTGTGAGGGGAGAGCACCCCCTGCAGCACAGCGCCCCCTAGTGCCTCGTGGCTCGCGTGGAAGACACCGACACGTTTGCGTGGGACGCGCCTGCAAACCCGATGTGCCCAGAAGACCCCCAGGGCTGCCCCATCCTTTCCGCCTGCCCCGGCAGAGCCAGGGACAAGCTCCGGCTGCCCTGTGCATGAGGGGGCGCAGCCGCCTCCCCCAGTGCCCCCAAGGGCAGGACGCCCCCCCACAGCTGCCATGCTGCTGCCCATGGATAAGGCACACATGTGCCCCCCCCCCACTGCTCCACAGTTTGAGGCTCTTTCCCCCGTGCCGGGCACGCACCCTCCTGGGGCCGGGCGATGCTGCCGAAGGACCCGAGGCTCTCGCGGCCCAGGAAGTCGCCGAAGACGTTGTGGAAGGGGGCCCCGCCGACCTGCGTGGACTCCTCCACCCGCACCTCCCGCGTGGTCTCGCCGCCCCGCGTCTTGCTGATCTCGGTGCGCTCCGTGCGCGTGTACGTGTGGCTGCTGCGCGTGAAGGTCCGCGTGAGCCGCTCCTGCGCTGACACCATCTGGAACCAGTTCCCTGCGCCGCGCCGGGGGGCGGGAATCAGAGAGGGGGCGCTGGGCCCCTGCCCCTCTGCCCCCGCCCCCAGGCCTGGACCCCCCGCACGTCTCCCGCCCGCCCCCCGCAGTGCCTGCTCCTCCCCAGAGCCAGCAGCCTCCCACTGCCAGGGAAGGGCCCTCCCCGTCATTTCCACCCCGGCCCCAAGCCCACCGAGGGCTGCGAAAGGCTCCCAGTCCTGGCCCCCCATCTACAGGGCTCAGCCTTCCTGCCAGGGGCCCAGGCGGGGCAGGCAGCCCCCCCCCCCGCCCCACATCAGTGTTCCCTCCTGCCCGGCTGCATATGGCACAGGGCTGGGGGCCCCAGACCAGGCCCACGGGGCTGGGCATGTTCCGCAGGCTCGGAGCAGAGCTGCCCCCCGTTTCCCCCCCCAGGCTGTACCTGGGATCTTGAGGTTGAGATCGCAGGTGCTGCCGATGCTGGCGATGGAGGGTGCCTGGCGCCGGCGCGTGATGCTCTCCTTCATGCGCCCCTCGCCCGTCACCTTCACCGTGAAGGGGCTCCCTGTACACGGACACGCCAGTCAGCCGCGCCCGCCCTGCCCCAACCCTGCCCGCAGCACCTGCCCCGCCACTGCCCCGTCCGTGGCACCCCCCCCCCCCGTGGGGGGTGGCAGGGCGCCTCGGGGGAGCCTGACACAATGCAGCCCCTGGCACTTCCAAACAACTTCAGCCAGGGGCTTGGTGCCTGCACCCCCTGGGCTGAGGGGAAACCGAGGCACGGAAACGGCTTCCCCAATGCCCAGGAGCCACCTGGGTTGCTTCTCTGCCTTCAGTAGCAGAGCTGGGGATAGAACCCAGGAGTCCTGGCTCCCAGCCCTTCCCCCCGCTCTAGCTGCTCCACTGAACCACATTCCCCTTGGCAGGCTGCCGTCCCCGGGGGCCAGTCTCAGCCAGCCTGGCTGTGCCCCGGCCATGCCCCCCGCACCTGGCACGTGCTTGTCGGCGAACTTGATGTTGATGATGTAGTTGCCGGGCTCGGTGGGGCAGTAGGTCACCTTGCAGGTGCCGTCCTCCACGTCCTCGCAGTTAATGTCCACCTTGCTGGGCCCCTCGATGGACAGGCCCAGCCCGCCATAGCCTGGGGGCGAGTGAGCGTCAGGGGCACAGCGCCAGCCAGAGCCCCCAACCGGGCACACTGCCCGTCAGCACAGCGCCTGGGACCCCCACAGCGCCAGCCGGAGCCCCCCACAGGGCACACTGTCCGTCAGCACAGTGCCTGGGACCCCCACAGCGCCAGCCGGAGCCCCCCACAGGGCACACTGTCCGTCAGCACAGTGCCTGGGACCCCCACAGAGCCAGCCGGAGCCCCCCACAGGGCACACTGCCCGTCAGCACAGTGCCTGGGACCCCCACAGCGCCAGCCGGAGCCCCCCACAGGGCACACTGCCCGTCAGCACAGTGCCTGGGACCCCAGAGCGCCAGCCGCAAGCCCCAACCGGGCACGCTGCCCGTCAGCACAGCGCCTGGGACCCCCACAACGCCAGCTGTAGCCCCCCACAGGGCACACTGCCCGTCAGCACAGCACCTGGGACCCCCACAGCACCAGACGGAGCCCCCCACAGGGCACATTGCCCGTCAGCACAGCGCCTGGGACCCCCACAGCGCCAGCCGGAGCCCCCCCACAGGGCACGCTGCCCGTCAGCACAGCACCTGGGACCCCCACAGTGCCAGCCGGAGCCCCCCACAGGGCACATTGCCCGTCAGCACAGCGCCTGGGACCCCCACAGCACCAGCAGGAGCCCCCCCCTGCACTGGGCATGTGGAGGTCAGCCCCACACTTCGTTCCCAAGGGCTCAGCCCCAGCTAGACCTAATCGCCGGAGCCCCCCCTTGTCAGGGGGAATGGGGTTCCCCGTCCTTCCCCTGGGGTCAATTCCAGGCTGGATCCATGCCCCCCAGCTCTGGTCAGGACGTCCCCCAGATTGTCCCCCAGATCCCAGCCCTGTTGGGAGCCCCCCCGCCACTCCCCAGCATGAGCCTCACCTGCGGTGCGGGTGTCCACGATGAACTCAGACACCTCGAAGGTGTGCCCCTCCACCAGCCCCTTGCCCCACACCTTCACCTTGCTGGCGTCGCCGATCTCCGACTGCCCCACCAGGATCTTGAAGGGGCTGTTGGAGACGTGCTTCCCGCTCTTCCGCACACTCACCACGTGCTCCCCCACCTCCTTGGGGGTGAATGAGATGCCTGGGGGAGACGGGCAGGTCAGTGCCCGCGGGCGATGGGAACCGCTGCACAGAGCCACGGGCCCAGCCGGCCCGGCGCCCCCTCCCCCGCCGCCCACGCCAGAGCCACGGGCCCAGCCGGCCCGGCGCTCCCTCCCCCGCCGCCCACGCCAGAGCCACGGGCCCAGCCGGCCCGGCGCTCCCTCCCCCGCCGCCCACGCCAGAGCCACGGGCCCAGCCGGCCCGGCGCTCCCTCCCCTGCCACCCATGCCAGAGCCACGGGCCCAGCCGGCCTGGTGCCCCCTCCCCCGCCGCCCACGCCAGAGCCATGGGCCCAGCAGGCCCGGTGCCCCCTCCCCCGCCGCCCACGCCAGAGCCACGGGCCCAGCGCCCCCTCCCCCTCCGCCCACGCCAGAGCCACGGGCCCAGCCGGCCCGGTGCTCCCTCCCCCGCCACCCATGCCAGAGCCACAGGCCCAGCAGGCCCGGTGCCCCCTCCCCCGCCGCCCACGCCAGAGCCACGGGCCCAGCAGGCCCGGTGCCCCCTCCCGTGCCGGCCCGCTGCCCCGCCCCCGGGGCTGTACCGATGTGGCGGTTGGGCAGCCTCTTGAGCAGGCAGGGCTCCTCGTGGCCGGAGGGCGCCCGGATGGAGGCCGTCAGCAGGCTCAGGTCGCTCTCGCTGATCTTGAGCGACACGTCGGTGGAGGTGCCCACGTTGAGCTGGGACGTCCGCATGGAGTCGTCCCCTGTCATAAATACAAAGGGAGGCTAACCACCTTTAAATCCCTCCTGGCCAGAGGCAAAACCCTCTCACCTGTGAAGGGTGAAGAAGCTAAAGGTAACCTTGCTGGCCTCTGACCACAATGACCAATGCGGGGACAAGATACTTTCAAAGCTGGAGGGGCGCAGGGGGGGACAAAGCCTCTCTCTCTCTGTCTGTGTGATGCTTTTGCCGGGGACAGAACAGGAATGGAGTCTTAGAACTTAGTCAGTAATCTAGCTAGAGACGTGTTAGATTATGATTTCTTTAAATGGCTGAGACAAGAGCTGTGCTGAATAGAATGACTATCCCTGTCTGGGTGTCTTTTTTGTAACTTAAGGTTTTGCCTAGAGGGATTCTCTATGTTTTGAATCTAATTACCCTGTAAGGTATCTACCATCCTGATTTTACAGAGGTGATTCCTTTACTTCTATTAAAATTCTTCTTTTAAGAATCTGAATGCTTTTTCATTGTTCTTAAGATCCAAGGGTTTGGGTCTGTGGTCACCTATGCAAACTGGTGAGGATTGTTATCAAGCATTCCCCAGGAAAGGGGGTGTAGGGTTTGGGGAGGATTTTGGGGGGAAAGACGTTTCCAAGCGGGCTCCTTCCCTGTTATATATTGATTAGACGCTTGGTGGTGGCAGCAATAAAGTCCAAGGGCAAAAGGTAAAATAGTTTGTAACTTGGGGAAGTTTTAACCTAAGCTGGTAAGAATAAGCTTAGGGGGTTTTCGTGCAGGTCCCCACATCTGTACCCTAGAGTTCAGAGTGGGCAGGGAACCTTGACATCCCCAGATGGCGGGAGCGGGGGTTGTTACTGGGGGGCGCACCCGGGGGTGGGGGGAGGGTTTGGGGGGTGCAGCTGGGCCACAGGGAGGGGCCTGTTGCAGGGGGAAGTGGCCGGGCAGGGGCAGGCAGGGGTCCTGGGGGCTGGGTGGGGGTCTGTTGGGGTGGCGAGGGCTCCGGGGCCTGGGTGAGGGCAGGTGGGGGTCCGTCTGGGTGGTGGGGGCCCCAGGGGCTCGGTGGAGGCCCAGTGGGCTGGCAGGGGCCCCGGTGGCTGAGTGGGGGTCCATCAGGTGTAGGTGAGGGTCCGTCGGGGTGGTGGGGGCTCCAGGGGCTCGGTGGGGGCCCGGCGGAGTGGTGGTGGCTCTGGGGACTGGTTGGGGGCAGGCGGGGGCCCGGCGGGGTAGCTCACCGGTGATCTTGGCAGTGAAGGGGCTCCCCGGGACGTGCTGCTCGTCGAAGCGGACGATGACGCTGTAGTCGCCGGGTGCGGTGGGCAGGTAGGACACGGTGCAGGTCCCGTCCTTGTTGTCTTTGCAAGTGATCTCGGCCTTGGACGGGCCCTCCACGGCCAGCGACAGCCCCCCTGGGGAGCCGGCCGTCAGGGGTGCCGCAACCACGGCCCCCCGCCCTTCCCCTGCCTGCCCCCTGCCCTTCCCCCCAGACTGCCCTGCCCATCCTCCCCCACCAGCCCCCCATCCTCCCGTCAACCTTCCCCTGCCAGCTCCCCAGCCCTGCCCCACCCCTCCTTTCCCTGCCCCCAGCTGCCCCCCCGGTACCTTCGCCGGCGCCCTTGGTGACGATGGTGAAGGTGGCCGGCCTGTTGACCATGCCGTGGCTCAGGCCGGGCCCATAGGCGCTGACGTGGCGGGGGTGGATGGCGTCCACGTAGAACTGCAGGGGGCTCCCTGGGGAGGGGGAGGCAGGGGCACCGTGACTGGGGGCTGGTGGGGTGTGTGGGGCGGTCCTGGGGGGCAGGGGCACCCTGATAGGGGGCTCATGGGACACTGGAGGTCCTGTGGGGCAGGGAGGAGTGGGGGCTTGCAGAGGGATTCTGGGGGGCATGGCCCCAGGGGCTGGGCCAGGCTCAGAGCCTTCCAGCTTGGCCCAGCCTGGAGGGAGAGGCTGGTGCTGAGCCCTGGGGACCCCAGGGGCAGGGGGTCCCATGGGGAGAAGGCTCGAGAAAGCCCTAGCGCCCCCCGCCCACAAGGCCTGGGCTCTCAGGGGCCATGGGGGGCCGGCTCCTCAGAACCAGGCTGGCGCTAGGGGGTGCTGGCTCTGCGGAGGGGGCAGAGCCTGGGGGCTGGGGAGGAAGGGGCCATGGCACCAAGGTGGGGGGGATCATCTGGGGGCTGAGGGGATGGCCCCAGGGCTCTCTCGGGCCTTCTCCCCATGGGACCCCCTGGGCCTGGCATACAGGGCAAGGCCCTGTCGGGAGCATCCCATCTCGTTAACAAGGGGAAGGGACGAGGGCGGGGTACTCCCATCACCCCCATGGGGAGCTGCGGGTGGGCCGGTCCCAGGTGTCCCCCAACCCCCCAGGAGCCGTGGCCGGGCGGGTCCTGGAGCCCCCCAGCTGTGGGCGGCTGGTCGCTCACCGGGGATGTGGTTGCCATCGTATTTGATGTCCATCTCGTGCAGCCCCTTCTCCACAGGTGCGAACCTCACAGTCACCGTCCCGTCCTTGTTATCCGTGATGCTGGGCCGGGCCGTCTTCCCCGAGGGCATGCGCACCTCGCCTGGGGGGAGGGAATGGCGGGGGGAGGGGGGGGGAACACACCATCAGCGGGCTCCCTCTGCCTGCCCAGGCACTGCCCCATGCCTCCCACACTGCTCCGCTCCCCACCAGCTCTCCCCCTGGTCCGCCCCCCCAGGTCTCCCACCCCCACACCTGCTCTGCCCCCGAGCACTCCCCCCGTTAGTACCCCCCTGAACTCTCCCACCCGTACCCCCTCCCTCCAACCCCCCCAGCTCTCCCACACCCTCATCTCTCCCACCTCAACATCTGCTCTGCTCCTGAGCTCTCCCCCGTTACTACCCCCCTGAACTCTCCCACCCGTACCCCCTCCCTCCAACCCCCCCCCAGCTCTCCCACACCCTCAACTCTCCCACCCCAACACCTGCTCTGCTCCTGAGCTCTCCCACCCTGACCCACCCCCAACCTCCTCTCCCACCCACTCGCTCCAACCCCCCCCCCCGACCTCTCCCCCCGCAGTGCCGTCCCGCCCTGCCTGGTGCTGTGGAACTGGGTTGGAGGCCCCACGCCGCCCACCCCAGGCTGGTGCCCCGCCCACAGGGCCCCTGTGGCGCGGTGCCCGGCTCCCCCCGCCCGTACCGGTGATCTCCCCTTTCTGCACGGTGAGGGGGATGACGAGGTTGAAGGGCCGCAGCATGGAGTCCAGGCTCTCGGCGGGCACGACGGGCTGGTCCGTGGCCTGGCGGGGTGGAGGGAGGGGGCAGAGAGAGAGAGCATTGGCAAGGCAGGCAGGGTGCCTGAGGCGGAGCAGGACAGGAGCAGAGAGCGACAGGCCCAGGGCCCCGCACGGGCCCATGGGAGACAGAGCTGCAAGAGAAGGGGGGCGTGAGGGTGTGGGGACCTGGCGCAGGTACCCCAGACGGGTGGAGCTCATTGTGCGGGGGGGGGGAAATCACTGCACCCAGAGCTTTGGGGGGACCCTCATCCCGTGGCACCAAAACCCTCTCTTAAGGGAGACAGGCGGGGGTCCCCCCGAGTCTGCGACTGCCCTCAAGCCTGCCTGGCATTGGCACACGGAGCCGGGGCCTGTGCCAGCTGGGTGTGAGACAGGCAGTGGCCACGCATGGCCACGGCGCACCAGGCACCCGGGGGATTCGCCCCTGGGCACATGCCCGGGCACCTACAAGGGAGGGTAACGACGGAGGCTGGTGGGTGCCCTGCTGAGGGCGAGGGGGGCCCAAGCGAGCCCAGGGCTCAGAACCAAGAAGCGTCCTGGGCAGAGATGGGGGAGAGACAGCAGGATAGGGCAGAGAGAGGCAGCGGGGCCGAGGGGGGCTCCTGGTACCCAGCGCGCCGGGTAGCCGCCAGCCTGGTGCGGAGAGAAGGGCTGGTGCAACTGGAGCGAGTCGCACGGCTCTTCGACGTGGGGGATGGTCTCGCACGCCTGGCGGGAGGCAAGGAACAGGTTAACGCAGGCGGCCATGCCGGGCTCCGTGGCTCGTAGCCACGCTCCTGGGGGGAGCCCCGCAGGATCCCACAGACCAGGCGCAGGGATCGCTCGCCCGGCACTGAAATGCAGCCACCTCTGGGGTGGGACGCGGCAGCTGGCTAACAGTCCCGCAGCAATAGCGTCCAGCGAGGAAGGGGCCCTGCAGCTAAGGTGGGGCTCCCCTGCCGCACCCCAGCTGGGGGACCTGTAACACCCAGGGCCCCCACACGCTGCACGATGGCAGCTCGGCGCCCCCTAGTGCCACCCTGCGGTACTGACAAGGGGCCTACACCCCCTCCTGAGCCCCAGCACAGCGCCCCCTAGTGCCGCACTGGGGCCAGCACTGACAAGGGGAGCACACTGAGCTCCCCCCCTCCTCCCCCCAGCACAGCGCCCCCTAGTGCCGCACTGGGGCCAGCGCTGACCCCGACAGTCCCAGCGGGACCCCCAACCCCCAGGTTTCCCAGCAGGTCTCCCCGCCCACGGCCGGCCCAGCCCCACCCCGCCGAGCTCGCTCGCCCCCGGACCCACCAGCACGTGGAAGGGGCTGTTGGGGATGAGCTCGCCCCCGAAGCGGATGGTGATGACGTATTTGCCCGGCTCGGGCGCCGTGTAGTAGATGTCGAAGGTGCCGTCGTGGTTCTCCACCACGTCCACGTCCAGCTCGGCCCCGTCCGGCGTGGACACCTTGCACGTCACCTTCCCCTTGCCTGCCGCCTTGGCATCCACCGTGATCACCGTCTCCTCCCCAATCTGGATGGTGGGGCCCAGGCAGGCGCCTGCGGGGTGGAGGGATGTGGTCGGCAAGGAGGGGGGGCAGGTGCCAGGGCCGTGCCCACAAGCAGGGATGGCATCTAGCCCTGCCACCCCACCCACCCAGCCGAAGGGAGCTGAGCATGGCCAGGGTGTTGTAGGGGCCCTGGCCAGCCACTGGGAGGAGCTGTGATCCCTGCCCTCAGCCAGGGGTTCAAATCCCACCCCAGGCAGCCCACGCCCTAGGAGTCGGGCTCAGAGCAACCACCAGAGGCCCTGGCTTCTGGCCGCATTGCCCTGCTTAGCCTGGCCGTGCCCCGGGTCCCCCCCATGGCTCACAATGGCCAGAGCCTCCCCCAGCCCCAGAGAGCAGGACTTACCCAGTCCATGGCCCCCAATGGACACTGCAAAGAGAGGGAGGGAAAACTTGTGAGAACGGGGCCAGCCACAGAGCTGGGGAATGGGGCTTCGGGTCGGGAGCGAGGGGCAGAGGCCAGAGGCCATGTGGGGCGGGGGACTGGAGGCCGTGTGGGGCAGGAGGGGGGCTGGAAGCCACAGAGGCTGCGTGGGGGCGCCGGAGGCCGTGGAGGCTGCATGGGGCGGAGGCCACGTGGGGCGGGGGTCAGTGGCTGCGTGGGGGCATGGGGCAGAGTTTGGGGGCCACAGGGGGCAGGAGTCCGCATGGGGCAGAGTCTGGGGGCTACCTGGGGCAGGGGCTGGAGGGCACGTGGGGCAGAGTTCGGGGGGGGTCACAGGGGGCAGGGGCCGGAGGGCGCATGGGGCAGAGTCCAGGGGCTGCATCAGGAGGGGCCGGAGGATGCGTGGGCCAGAGGGCGCATGGGGCGGAGGGCCTGTGGGGCAGAGCCCAGGGGCTGCATCAGGCAGGGGCCGGAGGACGCGTGGGGCAGAGTCTGGGGGCCGCGTGGGGCTGGACCCACCTGTGACCAGACACTTGCTGGCGTCGCCGCTGGGCTGGGCCAGGGTGCGGAAGGGCGAGAAGGGGATCTCGTCGCCCCCATACTTGATGGTGATGGTATAGCGCCCTGTCAGGTCGGGCACGTAGGACACCGTGTAGGTGCCATCCCCGTTGTCCCGGATGTTGGCCTTCTTGGGCTTGCCCTCAGGATCCTGGCCAGGCACAGACGGGTCACAGCCGCTCAGCCACCCCAGCTCCCCAGCCCAGGGCAGCGGGCAGAGTCTGGCCTGGGGGCCCTCCCTTCCAACCCCTAGGGGGCTAGTGCCCCCATCACAGCCATGAGCCCCCCAGCCCAGTACCCCCCCGGTCACAGCCATGGGCCCCCACAGCCCAGTACCCCCCCATCACAGCCATGGGCCCCCACAGCCTGGCACCCTGCCATCAGAGCCCTGGGCCCCCCTAGCCCAGTATCACCCCAACAGAGCCCTGGGCCCCCTCGCCTGGTACCCCACAATCACAACACCATGGGCCCCCCAGCCTGGTACCCCGCCATGAGAGCCCTGAGCCCCCCAGCCTGGTACCATCCCAACAGAGCCCTAGGCCCCCCCGCCTGGTACCCCACAATCACAACACCATGGGCCCCCCAGCCTGGTTGCAGAGCACCCCCATCAGAGCCTTGGGCCCCGGCCCCCAGCGCCTGGTTGCAGAGCACGCCGGAGCCGTGCCAGCACTCACCAGGATCTGCACAGTGAGCAGCCCCTCGCCGGCGTCACGCGCGTCGATGGTGAACTCCACGGGCAGGCTGGCGGGGATGCCCGCGGCACTGAGGCCTGGCCCGCTGGCCCGCACCTTGCTGGCATCGTGAGCCGGCAGCGCCTTGATCTTAAACGGGCTGGAGGTGGAGAGGCCGGAGTCAGAGCTGGGCCGGGCCAGCCGGGCGTGACTGAGCCTGGGCTGGTGGAAACTGGTCCGTCTCCAGGTTTGGGACTCGGGGGGAGGGGGGAGAGCCCAGGGCTCTGGTCCCCCCAAGCTGGACTTTGCTGTAACTTCCTGCTTTCTGGGCTAACCAGCTCTGTTCCCGACCACTAATAACCCCCCTGTGTCCCACGCTGGCTGAGTCCCTGCGGGCTGCGGAGTGGGGGTGCAGGGCCACTTTGGGGGCGTGCGAGGCTGCCCCAGGTGTCCCAGCCAGGTGGACTCACGGGGTGAGCCGGGGGCTGAATGCTCCAAGGTCAGACCCAGGAAGCGTTGAAGCCGAGGAGGCTCCTTGCCCTGCGGGGAGACGCTGCACCAGAGTCCAGCCCGGCTCCATCCCCAGCGGGGCAGGAGCCCCGAGCCTGGCACTCCGGGACGGTTAGGACTCAATCTGACCTTACTCCGGAGCCTGCCCCAGCCCCTGCCTCCGGCCGGCTATTTGTCCAGCCAGGCCCGCGGGCTCCAGCAGCCATTGTACTTCGGCCTTGTGCTCCCCCCCGCTGGCACTAGCCCCCTCCCCCCACACTACCCCTCCACCGGGCTCACCTGCGCGGCACCTCCTGGTCGGCGTACTTGACGGCCACGGTGTAGGGCCCGTCGCTGGCCGGGGTGTAGTTCACCTTGTGGGTGCCGTCCCCGTTGTCCCGCACGTCCACCGGCTCGGCCAGGCCTGCGGCAGAGGGGCACAGCCCAGCGGGCTCAGTGCGGGCACCAGGGGAGCCCCCCCAATGGGTACCGCCCTGCTCAGAGCCCCGCAAGGGGGGGAATGAGGGGGGATGGGTAGCAGGGGCTGCCCCAAGCCCCCTCTCCCCATAGGCCACCCCTTCCGCCAAGCCTTCCCATCCCCCACCCCCAACCCCAAGCTGACCCATCCCCCGCCCCTTATGAGCCACCCCATTCCCCACCCCTTGAGTTATCCCACCCCCCTACAAGCCATTCCCAGGGGGTTTGATGCCCCATTCCCACCCTGCGCCCAGCCCTGTCATGCCCGGCCTGGCACTGCCCCAGCCATGGTGGGGGGAGCCCAGGGGTCTGCTCCAGGTACCTGAGGGCCCGAGGACCGTCACCTCCAGGGGCGCCAGCCCGGCCTTGCTGCAGTCGACGGTGAAGGTCTGGGGGACGTGGGCCCGGACGCCAGCCCCCAGCCCGGGACCCGAGCACTTCACCTTGCTGGGATCCACCACGTCCTTCACGGGCACTCGGAAGGGGCTCCCTGTGGGGAAAGGGGTGGTTACCAACCGGGGGGCAGCTGGACCCCAGCCCCCAGGGCAAGGCAGGGAGCCTGGCCTGCACTGACTTCAGGGGGACGTCACACCCGGCTCGGGAACAAACCCCACGCCCCAGGGGCCGCCAGCCTGGCCGGGAACCACCACACCAGCCAGCCCGGTGCCCCCCGGCCCCGGACCAGAGCCGGGGGCCCAGCCACCCCGGTGCTGCACCCAGCCCACCCTGACACACCCTTGGCCAGCTCCTACCAAGTCACCCTGCTGCACCCCGGCCTGAGGCGCACATGGCAGGACGAGGAGGTGACCCCAGTCTCCCAGCTCAGCGGGCTGTGACCCCATCCCCCAGCCCTGTGACCCCGCCCCCCCGCCCAGCCTGTCCGTGGCCCCTGGCTGTGGCCCCTACCTGGGATGGGGCGCCCCCCGAAGGTGATGTTGACATCGTAGTCGCCGGCCGTGAAGGGGATGTACTCCACGCTGCAGCTGCCGTCCTTGTTGTCCTTGCAGGACATCTTGGCCTCCGAGGGCCCCTCGATGGCCAGGCCCAGCCCGCCGGTGCCAGCGCCCCTGCCAGGAGAGCCCGGGGCCGGTCAGAGCCCCCGCTAACCACCCGGGAAATCCAGCTCCACCTCGGCCACGGGCCAGAGCAGAGGCGTGGGGGGATGGGGGGAGGGCATCTGGGGCCTGGCCCCGCAGTGCACAGCTCCTAGGTCAGGGGGCTGAAGGGGGGCTCTGGCCAGGAGCAGCTGATGCCAAAGGCAGCGTAGGGGGTGACCTGCCCGAGGGAGCCCCCTCCTCGCTGCCAGCCCTCAGTTATCTCCGGTGCGGCTGCTCTGAGCCAGGAGGGTCCCATTCGCCCCAGGCATGGCACAGGCTTGCTAAAATCTTGCTCAGCTCTTGGCCTCTTGTGGCAGGGAGTTCCACAGGCCAATCGCAGTGGATGCATTTAGTAAGCGTCTGTCCTGGCCCTGTGCTGTTACCCAGAGTCCCCAGCCAGACCTTCCGGAGCCAGGCCACGTGGCCGGCCAGCAGTGCCAGGACAGGGTTTTCCTTCCCGCAGGGCCGTGCCCATCCCCCCTCAGGGCTTTCACAGCATGGGGCAGGGAGTGGTGTGGGAATGGGAGCCAGGGAGCCAACCGCCTACATCCATCCCCCACCCCGGCCCGGGCCATGACTGCGGCGGCTCCGTGGTCTCCCCCTCTCCCCAGCAGATCCCGGCGGGACGGGGGCTGGTACCTGGTCTCCACGGTGAAGCGGTTGGACTTGTTCACCAGCCCCCCCTCCAGGCCGGGGCCGTAGGCGCGCACACGGCTGGGCTCGCAGCCCTCGGTGACGGCCACGCGGAACGGGCTCTTGGGTACTGGCACCTCGTCATATGTCACCTCCACCCGGTGCAGGCCTGGTGTGCCAGACGGGGCGGGGAGGGGTCAGGAGCTGCCTCTGCTCCCCCAACTGCCCCTGCCCCCCAACTGCCCCTGTTCCCCCAGTTCCACACAGGGGTCAGGAAGCTCCCTCCCCATTGCCTGCAATGCCAACTGTGGGGCAGGGAGCCATGATAACCCTCTGTCCCCAAGGGCCGCTGCACCCGCAGACCCCACTGGGATTTTGGAGCTGGGGGAAGGTGGGGGCCTGGTCTCTGCTCCCCATCACGAGAAACCAGGCTAGGTTTGACATGGGTTCCTTCCCCTCCAGCCCAGGCAGCCCCATGGGGTATAGAGGCCCCTGGGACACCCCTCCCCAAACTGAGCTGGAACCTGTCCCACCCCCACCCCAGTGAAATCCTCCTTCAGGAAGCCCCGAATCCCAAATCCACCACACCCATCCCCACCAGGGTCGGGCCGTGGACCCAGCTCCCAGGCGACAGGTGCACCTGGGGCCCCCCGCCCTGGTCAGAGCACGCCAGGGGTCTCTAACAATAGCCACAGACTCAGGGCAGCTGGCAGGGCCTGGGCACCAGAACGCCCCCCGCTTGCCCGGCCCAGGGCACCTGCTCCCTATGGACCAGCGATAAATCATCCCCCGGCTCGGCCACGGTGTCCCAGCCTTCCCAACTCGGACACTGATTTATAGTGTGACCTCAGCCAGTCGTTGCACCTCTCTGTGTGCCTCAGTTTCCCCCTCTACGCTGGGGATAATTACCCTGACCCTGGGCCTATATGGTGCTGTCTGAATGTCAGGGCTACTACACGTTGAGGGCAGGGACAGCCTAGCCCAGGGCTGGAGCTGTGGGTGGCCCTGACTGGGAGGGCAGGGCTCCTTACCCTCCTCGTAGGCCGTGTACTGGACGCGGTAGGTCCCGTCGCCATTGTCTGTGAGGTAGGTTTCCGTCTTGGCGCCCGAGGGGTTAATGACGCGTGCCTTGATGTGGCTGCCGCCCGTCTTGGTGAGCGAGCGGGCGTCCACGGTGAACTCGGTGGTGACCTCGCGAAGGACACCTGGCGGAGCGAGCGAGCGGGCGGTGAGCGCCAGCCTGCGGGCGCCGCTGCCCCCCAGAGACAGCCGCGCCGGCCTATCAGCGCGCTGGAGCCCGGGCTGTGCCAATCAGCTGCCAGCATCTTGGCTGAGGTGGTACCCGCCAGGACATTTGGTGGAACCCCCTTCCCTGGCAATGGGCCCCGGGGGCCCCCATCCCGCCCCCGGAGCCAGGCAGAGCTGCACAGGGCCAGGGAAAGGACCCCATTCAGGAGGGAGCAGGTCGGCCTGGCCACTCCCAAAGAGCAGAGATGGGGGGTGGGTACTGGGACATACGGGATGGGGTATGGGGACAGAGGGGGAGAGATGTGTGTGTGGGGGGATGGATGGAGGGGCATGTGGGGCAGATAGAGAGAGAGACAGGTGTGTACAGGGATGGATAGAGGAATAGACAGAGAGAGGATGTGGGGGGGGTAGATAGATAGATGTGTACAGGGATGGGCAGATAGACAGGTAGATGTGGGTGTCGGGGGATAGCTAGACAGACAGACAGACAGATGGGGGTGTCTGGGGACAGACAGACAGGTAGATGGGGGTGTCAAGATAAATAGACAGACAGTTGTAGACAGACAGACAGATGGGGGTGTTTGGGGAGACAGACAGACAGGTAGATAGGGGATGTCGGGATAAATAGACAGATTTAGACAGACAGGTAGACAGGGGGTGTCTGGGGACAGACAGACAAGTGTGGACAGACAGGTAGATAGGGGCTGGCTGGGGATAACTAGACTGGTAGCTAGGGGGTGTCTGGGGACAGACAGACAGGTGTAGACAGACAGGTAGACAGGGGGTGTCTGGGGACAGCCAGCGGGGCCCTCACCTCGCGGCTCCACGCCGGGCCCGAAGACCTTGACGGCGCTGGTGTCGACGGCGGGCTGGACGTTGACGCGGGCGGGGAACTTGGGCACGGCGTGCCCGCCGTACTTGATGGTGATGGTGTAGGTGCCGGGGAAGGCGGGGCTGTAGGTGATGGTGTAGGTGCCGTCGCGGTTGTTCTGGATCACCACCTCGGCCTTGACCCCCGCCTCGGAGACGATCTCGATGGTGAGCGCGGCCTCGCCCGCCTTGGAGCAGTCCACCAGGAAGGTGGCGGTCTCACCCGCCGTGCCGCGCTCCAGCCCCGGCCCGCTGGCCGTCACCTTGCTGGGGTCGAAGAGCGGCTGGATGTTGGCCTTGAAGGGCGAGCCGGGGATGTGGGACTCGGCAAAGAGGATGTTGATGGAGTACTCGCCCGGCTCCGTCGGCAGGTAGGACACGGAGCACGACCCGTCCCCGTTGTCCTGGCACTCGATCTTGGCCTCGCACGGGCCCTCCACCGTCAGGCCCAGCCCGCCAGTGCCCGCACCCTTGGTGTCGATGGCAAAGGGGGCTGGCTTGCCCACGAAGCCGCCTTCCAGGCCTGGCCCGTAGGCGCACACCTGAAATGGGAGCGGGCGCACATCAGCGGGGCAGGAACGGCCCTGGGGGCAGCTGCCAGCGATGTCTTCTCTCCCCTCTGGCCACGGGAGGAGACGCGAAGGCTGCCCGCTCCCGGTCGGGGTTACGTCTCCCTACATGGCATGGGGGGTACCCCAGCCTGGCTGGGCAGTGGCAGACCCTGCCCCCCAAAAAGTGATCCCAGATCCAGCCCCAGGGAGCAGGCTGGGAGGGACCCCATCGGGCCCAGCCCTCCCACCCGGCCCTGGAGCCTGGGACACTGCCTGGCATCTCCTTAGCCGGGTAGCACCCTCCTGTGTCCTGCAATGCCCGCTCTCTGCCTGGCACCAGAGCACCGGAGGGTCAATTCCTCACTGCCGTGCGCCGGACCATGTCATAGCTCCAGTCTGCGAGAGCTGGGAGCGCAGCCCCTGGAGTGGAGAGGGGAACTGGGGGGCACCGCAAAGACGCCCCGGAGCAGACCGGGTGGGCGGGGGAGCCGGGGTAACCCCGAGGGGCTGGGTATGAAGCAACTCCTCCCGTGGCATGCTACCAGGGCGATAGGAGATGGTGCCCGGCCGCTCACCTTGGACGGGTCCGGAGGCATCACCCCCTCGACGGAGAAGGGGCTGCCCGGCACGGGGTGCCCATCGTAGGCCACGTCCACCTTGTAGGGCCCCTCCTCGGGGGGCATGTACTTGACGGTGTGGATGTCGTTGCTGGTGCCCGTCTCCACCTTGCAGGGGATGGGCCGGCGGGAGGGCGAGGTGATCTTCACGTCCACCTGGCCCTGCCCTCCGGCACCACGTGTGTTCACCGCGAACTCCTGGTCCCTGCCCACGTCCACCTCTGCAGTGCGAGATCAGGGCAATGGAGCCGCGCCCACGGTGCCAGCCCCTGGCCCGACACACCCCACCATGCCAGCCCCTCGCCCGCCGTGCCCCACAGTGCGAGCACCTCTCCCACCGGGCCCCATGGTGCCCCCCCTTGGCACCCAACCATGCCAGCCCCTCGCCCGCCGTGCCCCACAATGCGAGCACCTCTCCCACCAAGCCCCACGGTGCCCCCCCTTGGCACCCCACCATGCCAGCCCCTCGCCTGCTGTGCCCCACAGTGACACCCTTTGCCCACCACACCCCATGGTGCCAGCTCCTCGCCCACCCACCCACTCGCCTGCCGCACATCGCAGTGCCATCTCCATCTCCGCCCACTCCTCCTGCACACCATTGAACCATCACCCTGGCATTTTCCAGCCCCTCCAGCCCATCCCCCGGGTCTCTGGGCGCGGCCCTGCCCCCACTCACTGTTGTTGAGTCCCTGCACTTTGACCTTGCTGAGATCCAGGGGAGGCGCCACGCTGACGGTGAAGGGGCTCTTGGGCACGGGGTCCCCCCCGTACGTCACCGTCACAGCCAGATTGCCCTGCGCGGGGAGAGCAACCGAGTCAGGGAACGGACGGGGGGTGATGCCCGGCAGGGAGCCGCAAAGCCCAGCTGTGGGTGTGCAGGGGGGAGGGGGGGACGATCTCCGGTTGCTGGGCGTGTGGGGAACGATGCTCGGCTGGGGGTGGGGTGGGGTGTGTTCGATGCCTGGCTTCTGCATGTGCGGGGAGGGTGATGCCCGGTTGTAGGAGGGGGCGATGCCCGTCTAGGTGTGTGTGTGCGGGGGGGATGATGCCCAGCCCTCGTAGGGGGACGGTGCCTGGCTGGTGCAGGTGTGTGGGCGTGATGGCCGGCCCTGGAAGGGGGCGATGCCTGGCTGGTGTGTGGGCGGGGGAGGGCGATGCCCAGCCCTGGAAGGGGGCGATGCCCGGCTGGCGCGCGCCCCAGCCCCTCACCTGCTGGACGGCAGTGTACTTGACGGTGTAGGAGTAGTCGTGGTTATCGATGATCTCGAAGTCCCGCACGGCTGGACCCTTGGCCGCCCCAGCGAACTGCACGTCCAGCTTGGCCTTGCCAGCGCCCTTGGTGAACACGGTGAAGTGGGTGGGTTTCCCGACCTCCACTCCTGGCGGGAAGGGGATCGAGGCGCCGGGTCAGCATCCTGCCTGCCCAGCTTCCCCCGGGCGCCCTGCACCCACCCGCCACACAGCGCCCCCTGGTGCCACGCAAGGCATCGGGGCTGGCACTGACTGCCTGGGAGAATGCCCCCCGCCGAGCCCCCACCCCGCTCCCCGCCCCCAGCGCAGCGCCCCCCGCCGAGCCCCTGCCCCGCTCCCCCCCCCAAGCCCCGCCCTGCTCCACCCTGTCCCTGCAAGCACCCCAAGTTCTCTTCAGAGGTCTCCCATCCGGGTGCTGTGCAGGCCCCATACTGCTCAGGGGGGACTGCCAGCCTTGGGGGGGCCCAATCCCCTGACCGGGGGGTTGGGGGCACTGCAGCCTCCCAGCCCACGGACACCCCCTCACCTGTCCTGCTGAGCCCGGGCCCCTCAGCCTTCACCTTGCTGGCGTCGTGGGACGGGTCCACCTTGATGCGGAAGGGGCTGGTGGGGATTTCCTGGGGGGCACAGGAAAGAGAGAGGGGTGAGAGAAGTGCTGCTGGCTGGAACCTGGGGCTGGGGGGCCAGGATCCCACGGAGGGCCAGGCAGACCCTCCTGCTTCTCCTCCTGGAGCCCCCCGCCTGCCCGGCAATTGCCCAGCCGGCTCCAACATGCTGCCCCCTCTGGGGTGGAACACGGCAGCTGGGCGGGTGGGCTGCATCCACCAGTGGGGATGTGAATTCGCAGCCGTGGGTCCCAGAGCTGCCCTGGCCAGGCCCCTCCAGCAGCACAGACGCCCCCAGGTATGGGCTCTGCGCTGGCCACAGGGCTCCCATCACTCTCCCCCCGGGGCCTCCTCCTTAGCCTGGGACAGCAGCAAGCCCAGCCCAGCCCAGCCCCCACCCCTGCCGGCTCAGGGGGGCAGCCAATGGCAGGTCCCTCCCAGTATCCCCAGTGCCAGGGTGAGAGGTCACAGGGAGCCCCCTACAGAGCCCCTCGAGATGCCCCCCCGGGGGGGGGCACCTGGGGAAAACGGTGGCTTTGACGCTGGTCTGAGCCCCCCTGAGATGAGATGGCCCCATGCGCCATTCCTCTGCCCTGTGCCCAGCATCAGTCCCACACCCGGCTGGCGAAGAGCACCACAATGGCGTAATACCTGGTGCCAGGCCATACCCAGCTGGCAAAGAGCACCATGATGGCGTAACGCCTGGCACCAGTCCATATCTGGTTGGGAAAGAACACCACGATGGTATAGTGCCTGGCGCCAGTCCATATCTGGTTGGGAAAGAACACCATGATGGCGTAACGCCTGGCGCCAGTCCATATCTGGTTGGGAAAGAACACCATGATGGCGTAACGCCTGGCGCCAGTCCATATCTGGTTGGGAAAGAACACCATGATGGTATAGTGCCTGGCACCAGTCCATATCTGGTTGGCGAAGAGCACCATGATGGCGTAACGCCTGGCACCAGTCCACACCTGGTTGGCAAAAAACACCATGATGGCGAAATGCCTGGCGCCAGTCCATATCTGGTTGGGAAAGAACACCATGATGGTATAGTGCCTGGCGCCAGTCCATATCTGGTTGGGAAAGAACACCATGATGGTATAGTGCCTGGCGCCAGTCCGTATCTGGTTGGCAAAAAACACCATGATGGCGTAATACCTGGTGCCAGGCCATACCCAGCTGGCAAAGAGCACCATTATGGCGAAATGCCTGGCGCCAGTCCGTATCTGGTTGGCAAAGGACACCATGATGGCGTAACGCCTGGCGCCAGTCCGTATCTGGTTGGCAAAAAACACCATGATGGCGTAACGCCCGGCGCCAGGCCATATCTGGTTGGCAAAAAACACCATGATGGCGTAACGCCTGGCACCAGTCCACACCTGGTTGGCAAAAAACACCATGATGGTGTAACGCCCGGCGCCAGTCCATACCTGGTTGGCGAAGAGCACCATGATGGTGTAACGCCCGGCGCCTGGCGGCGTGTACTTCACTGTGAATGTGTCGTTGTCGTTCTTGATGATGTCAAATTCGATGTCAGCCTCCACCGGCCCCACCACGCCTGGGGCGCATTTGATCCCAATGCTCACATCCCCTGCAACAGAAGCCGAGGCAGCCCCCATCACCGGGGAGCCAGCCAAGCCGCTGGGGGGCTGGCACGCAGGGCGCTGGTCATGGGGGGCTGGACTGGCTGAGCCCCAGGGGCAGGGGGGCTGGCACACAGTGGGGGCCGGGTAACGGGGGGGGACTTGCTCTCTAGCCCTGGGTGAGGGCGGGGAGGCTGGAGGACACAAGCAGCCCCCATCACCCCCTAGGCCTGCCCCGAGAGACCCTTTGAGGCCAAGGGGCAGCTTGCTCTTCATGCCCCATGTAGCCCGCGGACCCGCAGCCAAGCTGGCCAGTCCAGGCCCCACAAACATGGTGGTGTTTGCAATAGTGGTGTGCCCATCCCACTAGAGATCCGGCTGAGACCCATCACACCGCTACACACGTGGGCCCCTGAAAGCTATCAGACGGCAGCCCTGGCAGCGGTGCCCTGAGCACAGCTAGAGTCCCATGGGGCCGCGCGCCACCCAGCGGAGGGCACGGAGGAGCAGGGATGCCCCACGGCCCCTTGGCCGGCCCTACCTTGCCCGGCCTCGCTGCAGTCCACAGTGAAGTAGGTGGGTTCGTTGGCTTTGAGCCCCGTTTTCTCCACGCCGGGGCCGTACACCTTCACCTTCTCCGGGTGGCTGCCCTCACCCACGGTCACCTGCCGGGAGCAATGTGCCGTGTCCATGGGCTCTGGCTAGCTGCGGGGCCCAGCCCCCCGCCCCACACCCACAGGGGGCCGTTCCGTCCTTGGCGGGCTGGGCAGGACGCCCAGGCCAGCTCCTTTGGGACGCCGCCGGGAAGGGGGTGTTTCCAAGCCACGTGGAAGGCTGGGATCCCCCTGAATCCGGAGCCCCCTCAGCTCCCTGCCATTGCCTCGTCGCTCCTCTGGGAGCTTGGCGGGGTGCCTAGCCAGCGGGCACCGGTGCCCGCTCAGTCCCCCACCGGAGGGCCAGCAAGAGGTGGGGTCACTCACCCGGAAGGGGCTCTTGGGGATGTTCACCCCGCCCCAGGAGATGATGATGGTGTGTTTGATGGGCTTGGTGGGCACGTAGACGCAGTGGAAGGTGTTGTCACCGTTGTCCTTGATCTTGATGTCAATGGGGAAGCCCTCGGCGTCCTGTGGGCACAACTGGGAGCTCAGCCGCAAGGCGGGCACCAGAGGGCAAAGGTCACCCCCGCCCCAGGCTGTGTGCGGGCCAGAGAGAGCCACCCCGCCTGCTCCCTGGAGGATCCTCCAGTTCCCCCTGTGGAACCTGGTACTGCACAGGACAGGGCTGTGGCTGGCACCCCACTAGTGCCACGTGCTCTGGGGGATTCCTCACTTTGGACTGGATTTATAGCCGGTCTAACTCAGATCAGATCATGAGCCCATCTGGCCCGGTATCCCGCCTGCCTGCTGCTTCGCGCCATGGGCCCCTCTGGCCCGGTATCCCGCCTGCCTGCTGCTTTGCGCCATGGGCCCCTCTGGCCCGGTATCCCGCCTGCCTGCTGCTTTGCGCCATGGGCCCCTCTGGCCCGGTATCCCGCCTGCCTGCTGCTTCTTGCTATGGGCCCATCTGGCCCGGTATCCCGCCTGCCTGCTGCTTCGCGCCATGGGCCCATCTGGCCCGCTATCCCGCCTGCCTGCTGCTTCTTGCTATGGGCCCATCTGGCCCGGTATCCCGCCTGCCTGCTGCTTCGCGCCATGGGCCCCTCTGGCCCGCTATCCCGCCTGCCTGCTGCTTCGCGCCATGGGCCCCTCTGGCCCGCTATCCCGCCTGCCTGCTGCTTCGCGCCATGGGCCCCTCTGGCCCGCTATCCCGCCTGCCTGCTGCTTCGCGCCATGGGCCCCTCTGGCCCGCTATCCCGCCTGCCTGCTGCTTCGCGCCATGGGCCCCTCTGGCCCGCTATCCCGCCTGCCTGCTGCTTCGCGCCATGGGCCCCTCTGGCCCGCTATCCCGCCTGCCTGCTGCTTCGCGCCATGGGCCCCTCTGGCCCGCTATCCCGCCTGCCTGCTGCTTCGCGCCATGGGCCCCTCTGGCCCGCTATCCCGCCTGCCTGCTGCTTCGCGCCATGGGCCCCTCTGGCCCGCTATCCCGCCTGCCTGCTGCTTCGCGCCATGGGCCCCTCTGGCCCGCTATCCCGCCTGCCTGCTGCTTCGCGCCATGGGCCCATCTGGCCCGCTGTCCCGCCTGCCTGCTGCTTCGCGCCATGGGCCCAACTGATTTTACAGTAAAGATTTTACCATTTCATAGTAAAAATCACAAATGAATCAAACTGTCCCATAGACTCTGCCTGGAGAGAAATTCCAGGCTGCAATAAGCAGAGTACAGCAGTGGGGATGTATTACCGACCGCCTGACCAGGGTGGTGCAGTGACTGTGAAATGCTCAGGAGATTAGAGAAGCTATAAAAATAGAAAACTCAGTAATAACGGGGGATTTCAACTATCCCCATATTGACTGGGTCCACGTCACCTCAGGACGGGCTGCAGAGATAAAGTCCCGGACACTTTCAAGGACGGCTTCTTGGAGCAGCTGGTCCTGGAACCCACGAGAGGAGAGGCAACTCTGGATTTAGTCCTGAGTGGAGCCCAGGATCAGGCCCCAGAGGGGACTATAGCTGAACTGCTTGGTAATAGCACCAACCGTGTAATTAAACGGAACATCCCGGGGGAAGGAGATCCCACCCCTCCCGAGGGAACCCATTCCAGGGCTTCACCACCCTGCTCGTGAAAAAGTTTTTCCTAACTTCCAACCTAGACCTCCCCCACTGCAACCTGAGACCATTGCTCCTCGTTCTGTCATCTGCCACCACTGAGACCAGCCCTGACCCTGGACCCATCTAGCCCCGTCTCCTAGTCTCCAACAGCAGCCGATGCCGGCAGGGAAATGCCCCCAGTGCACCCCACAAGGAGGAACCTGCCCTCTGGGTAATGCTTGGGTCCTCAGCAGAGATTGGCCCTTGGGGCACTGCTCCGGATGCCCTGCCAGGGCTGGCCCCAGCAAGGTGCCCCGCGCTGAGACCCCCACTGGGGCCCCTCCTACCTGGGCATAGATCTTGAGCTCGGCTTTCCCTGCTCCCCGCGCGTCGATGGTGAACTCCGCCGGCTTGTCCACGATGCAGCCGGTGGGCTCCAGGCCGGGCCCGAAGGCCTTCACCTGCCGCGGGAGAGCGGGACCTCAGCCAGGCAGCCCGCCAGGAACGCACGACTGGGAGGGGTGCGCCGTGCCCTGCGTGGGCCGGGCAACAACTCCCTGCCCCAAAGGGACCCCCCAGGGGAGAGGGGACCCCAGCCTCCCACCACCGAGTGCCAGCGCTGCGGGGAGAGAGCCCGTCCCTGCCAGGGTGCATGGGGGGCTGGGACCCCTGGGAACGGGGCTGGGACGCCCCCAAACTCATTTCACCCAGGCCCCAATGCAACTATTGGATGGCAATGATCTTTACTCTGTGCTGAGACAGCGTCCCCTAGAGGGGAAAAGCCCTGTACCCCATTCCTGACCCCACTGGGCCAGCCAGTCCCCTGCCCTGGAGCCAGATCAGAACTAGCGCCCCCTGGAGGAGAAAGGCCCTATGCCCCATTCCCCGCCCCACTGAGACAGCCACCCAGGCCCCCCCCGTCCCCAAGAGGATCTGTCCTCAGTTTCCCTAGTTAATTTCAGACTCATCCATCTGGCCAAAGTTTTATAAAATTCCTTCTGTCCCTGTCTCCTGAGACCCACCCCGAGCTGGGCTCCTGGGGGACGGGACCCCCATGCCTGGGGAGGCAGGGGGAGAGCGGATGAGCCGGAGTGGGGGAGCAGACAGGCGGCAGAAAGGTTGGACTGCAGCTGATGTGTCATAGGCCCCATACTGCACAGAGCTAACGGAGAGTCTCTTGCAGCTCAAGTGGCAGGGGCAGGGGCTAGGGAGGCCAGGAAGGGCCGGGGTGGCCGTACCTTCTCTGGGAAGTACTCGTTGGTGGCCGGCTTGATGTGTGCGATGAAGGGGCTGTCCTTGATGTCCTCGTCGTCGCAGATGACATGCACGGCGTATTCCCCGGGCTCCGTGGGCCAGTAGCGCACGTCGCACGACCCATCCCCCTTGTCGTCGCACTCGATCTTCGCCTGCGACGGGCCCTCGATGGAGAAGCCTGCGGGGGAGCCGTGGGCCAGCATCAGCGGCTGGGCCAGGGCCCCCCTCCCGCCCCGTGCCGCAGCCGCCGCCCCCCACCCGGCCCACGAGGCCCCGGGACGATGGCAAAGGCTGCCCAAGCCCACCAAAGGGGGGATGCTCAGCAAATTCCTTCCACGCACCCCGCTCCCCCTGACCCCTTGCCCCGCCCGGGGCCCCGCCGCCCGCTCCCCCAAATCCCGTCCTCCCCCCGGGGCCCCGCCGCCCGTTCCCCCAGACCTCTCGCCCCCCCTGGTCCTGCCACCCACTCCCCCCATATCCCTCCCTCCTTCCCCCCGGGCCCCGCCGCCTGCTCCCCGAGATCCCTTCCTTCTCCCAGGGCCCTGCCGCCACCTCCCCCAGATCCCTCCCTTCCCCCAGGTCTCCGTCTCCTGCTCCCCCAGATCCCTTCCACCCCCTAGGGCTCCACTGCCCACTCCTCCAGGTCCCTCCCTGCCGCCCGCCGCCCGCTCTCTTACCCAGCGTCCCCACTTCGGTGCCAATCGCCTCCACCACGAAGTCGGCTGATTTGCCCACCACGCCAGTCTCCAGGCCCGGGCCCCAGGCCCTGACTTTCTGGGTGCCCGGCTCCGGCGCCACCTGCACCTCGAAGGGGCTGCGAAGGAGACAGAGGGTCAGAGCCAGGGGACCCCGGGCGGCCAGGCTGCTGCTCTGCGACCGGGACACCACTAGTGTAATGACCGTGACAGGGCTCAGGCCGCTCCCCGGCTCGAGAGCGCAGAACGACCCTGGGCAGGAATCTGCAGGGGGTGCTGCCAGGGCGCTCCGAGCTCCTCCTCCCGTGCACGTGCGTGTGCAAGGCTCCGGCACTTGTCCAGACACGGCTCCAGCCCCAAGCGCCATGCTCCAGGCCGGTCCCTTACCTGCGGGGGATGCTGTAGCCACCCCAGGAGATGGCCACCACGTATTTGCCAGGCACCACGGGGTAGTAGTCACATTCGTACACCCCCTCGCCAGCCTCCCGCACCTTCACCGGCTCCTCCGTGCCTTCTGCAGAGAGAGGGGCAAGGCGGTGAGAGCCGAACCAGGCCAGGGAGCACCCCGCCCGGCCTGGGCAGTGCGCGCAGCGGGACTGCTGCCCGGCCACCGCGCCCGTCGCCAGTGGGGCAGAACCCGGCGCCTTCCGCTCCAGACACACCGCGCTACAGAGCCGGCCAGTGTGCCATGCTCTGTCCAGCAGGGGGCAGCAGTGACCCTCACACACCACTCCTCCACCTCCCGCTCGACACGTGACTCAGTTTCCCCAGCACTCTGGCCCAGGTGCTGTTCTGCCCCAGCTGAGGACAGGCTGACAGAGAGAGATGGATCTTTCCCGTGATGCTCCAGGGCACTGGCCCTCGCCTCCCGCCCGGGCCCCACACAGCTTCCCCTCCTGCTCGGCACTCACTCGGCCCCTTCACCACGACCTTGAGCTTGCCACTGCCAGCGCCCTTGGTGTAGACCTTGAAATCAGCCACCTCCTTGACCCGCACGCCCTTGGGCTGGAGGCCACGGCCCGTGGCCCGGCAGGCGTTGGGGTTGCAGGCTGTGGGGACAGAGAAGAAAGAGCTTAGTGGGGAGGTGCCCCAGCTGCCACCCCCCTGCTCCTCACCCAGGCCACCCAGCTGGCTTGCTGGCCTGGGCCTGGGGGCTGCACTGGGCCCGAGGCTGGGGAGCAGCTTGCCCTCTGCGTGGCATGTGCGGTGGACCAGCACCCGGCCATGTCACTTGGAAGATCTCACAGCCCGGGTGGCCTAGACCCCCTGCAGCCGGGGCACCCAGGTGTCTGTGCCCAGGCCAGGCAGCCTGTAGGCCCACAGCAGGGGCTGGAGAAGGATTAAACACACACACACACGGCCTGCAAAGGGAAAGGGGCTGTCTCACAAGGGGGCAGACAGACCTAGCCTGGAGGGGGAGGGCGGGGGAGGGGGAGTGGGGAGACGTTCATGACATAATCTGGGACCGTATAGATCATCGTTGCAACCAAGGTCCTGTAGTGGCACCAAATCTTCTATAAAGGGGGTCAAATAAGGTGTCTAAGACAAGGTTAGGGTTTGCTGCTTAGGATTATGCTGTCTATATGCGTGAATCGTTGCTGTATTTAGTTATAAGCATTGGCTCTCTACTGTCTGTAGTTCAAACTTGTGCTGTGCTTCTGGGTGACACCCCAGACAAGCTGGGGTCAGCTCTGCCTAGCTGGCTGGCTGGCCCATGAAGGACCATCAGCGACACACCTGACCCATTGAGAGAAGGCAGATACACCTTGCGACTCAGCCAGGTACGCAAGGACCTGCCTATGGACAGATCTCTGAGGGTTTTCCAGGCCGTGTGAGGGGCAGCTTGTCTTTGGGACAAGGAAAGCAGAGACCAAGTGGCAGGAGACTGTAAAAACCTGCGGCAGCTCCTCCATCTTGTCTTCAATCCTGCTTCTGACCTCTGGAGGGACTTGACTACACTGAAGCTCTGAACCAAGGCCTGAACGACCCCTCCCAGCTGGGGATGTTCTCCAGAGACTGGATTTGAACCTGCCATTTATTCCATCACTGCCACAAGCCTGAACCAAGAACTTGGCCGTCACTGGATGTCATTGATTCCATTTCACCGATTCTAGCTCTCATCTCTATCTTTTTTCCTTTTATGAATAAACCTTTAGATTTTAGATTCTAAAGGATTGGCAACAGCGGGATTTGTGGGTAAGATCTGATTTGTATATTGACCTGGGTCTGGGGCTTGGTCCTTTGGGATCGAGAGAACCGTTTTTCTTTCACTGGGGTATTGGTTTTCATAACCATTCGACCCCATAACGAGTGGCCCTGGTGGAGATACTGGGAAACTGGAGTGTCTAAGGGAATTGCTTGTGTGACTTATGGTTAGCCAGCGGGGTAAAGCCAAAGTCCTCTCCGTCTGGCTGGTTTGGTTTGCCTTAGAGGAGGAAAAACCCCAGCCTGGGGCTGTAACTGCCCTGCTTGAAGCAATTTGTCCTGAATTGGCACTCTCCGTTGGGTCCCACCAGAACCAGCAGCGTTACAGTCCGAGTCTGTCCATAGGCAGCTCCCGGCACACCTGGCTGAGTCGCAAGGCGTGTCTGCCTTCTCTCAATGGGTCAGCTGTAAAGGTGCCACAGGATTCTTTGCCGCTTTTACAGATCCAGACTAACACTGCGACCCCTCTGATACTTTATTCATACAAGCTCTGCAAATGTGTGGAACCCAATTAACATCGTCAATGTAGATATTAATGTTGTCCATAGTATAGGAATCTTGGCAGTTAGCCGTGAAAGCAATATGGTAGTGTGCCTCAGTTTCCCTTTTCATACAGCACATTAGCTCTGGAATGTCTTTTCCCCAGTGAAAAGTTTCAAGCCTGTTTAGAGGCACTAACTGTGAAACATCAGTATTACAAGGCCTTTTTAACATAAAGTGTGTTTTTATGTATCACTCTGAGCAGGTTTAAGGGTTTTTGCATAAGATTAGGCACATTGTACATTTTTACAGTTCTTGTTAATAGCAACACATTAGTTACAAAAATTACCGTGAGCAATAATAACAAATTCATTGCAAGCGTCCATCTACAGTCAGAAGACTGGGAGTGACTGGGTCATTACACATACTGAATCTATTTCCCTAAGTTAAGTATCCTCACACCTTCTTGTCAACTGTCTAAATGGGCCATCTTGATTATCACTACAGAAGTTTTTTTCTCCTGCTGATAATAGCTCTTCTTAACTAAGTAGCCTCTCTCAGTTTGTATGGCAACTTCCAACTTATCTGTATGTATATATCTATCTTCTTACTATATGTTCCATTCTATGCATCTGATGAAGTGGGTTCTAGCCCACGAAAGCTTATGCTCAAATAAATTTGTTAGTCTCTAAGATGCCACAAGTCCTCCTTTTCTTTTTGCGGATACAGACTAACAGGGCTGCTACTCTGAAACCTGTCATCTACAGTCATGTTTGTCATGCCACACCTTTGGCTCAATACCATTGGGGTTTTGGCATTTTAGGGTTAACCTGTGGCTTCCCTTTATAAAATTAAGTTCTCTTTTTCCTCCTTGTCCTGAAGGATCAAACCCTGATTTCTCTTGCTTAACAGAATTCACTGGCTGGTTGGGTGTGCTCTCTGTGCTAATAGCTATTAGCAAGTCCTTATTCTCCCTGCTAGCCAAGTAATTTGCATTACCCCAGACAGGAGCCAGTTCACCAGTTTTCAGATCCTAAACCGCTACCAATTCCAAGGCTGGACTCTGTCTTAAAGAGATACCGTCCATTTTCACTAACAAGCTAGACTCAAAGTTCTGTGGTCCTTCCATTACCAACCTCTGATTCCACATGGGATTAGATGTTAAGTTCACCAAGATACTATAAGTCATATCCAAAGTGCCTGGAGATGAGAGTTTACCAGCCATCCCCTGCATTCTCAAGAGATTAACTGCCCAGCTGTTCTGCTCTGCGGACTCAGCTACCCAGTCTCCCCTCTGAACCGGAGACACAGACTGCTCACTTACCGAATCAGCATGGAGACACTCCTCTCTCGACAACCTTGTCTCCCCCACAAGCTGGCCAAACCCAGCCACTTGGTTATAGGACTGTTCAACTTTCTTAACAGCTTTCACTCCATCTGAGACCTTCTCAGAGCTATCCACACTGGATCTTTCAACAGGAAAGTCAGTGGATCCATTCACAGCAGAAAATGTCCGGCTGTTAGGAACTGAAACTTTCTTGGTTAAATCACTTTCACACCCTTCAGTTGCTGTAAACTGCTTGCAAAGACTCCATGAGGATTCCTTTCCCTAGGGGCTTTTCTATGCAACAATTCATCCTTCACAGAAATTCTGCCTTTTCCCTCTTCACCTAGGGCTTGCTCTAGAGGAACACTTTCCTGAGCAACAACAGACTCTTTCTGGGTCTCCCTTACATCCAGAATCACCTCTGGCCCATCAGGCGGATTCCTACACAATCCCCTTTCAGGCAAACTGACAGATTTCCTAGAGAAAAGGTCAGAAGCATTCTCCTTCCCTTTGCCACACACAAGTTCAGGAATCTTTTCCTTCTTGCTACAGGTTTCCACACCCTCAGTAGGTAACACAATCAAATCCCCTTCATGCTCTCCTTGTGCCCTGGCTAGGATTTCACCCTGATCAGACAGAGTTGCGACACCCTTTCCCAACCACACACTAGCAACGGGCGAAATACAAGCACCAGAATTGTCTGGGCTCTGGGATTTCGCCATGACACTGACTGGATGCAACCTAGTTACAGGGCCATTCTCCCAAGCAGACACAAACTTAGGACCCTTCCCTTCCTGGGCTTTAGCTGAATCCAGAACCAACTCTGAGACAACTGCACTACCCTCAACCATCACAGGCTGAATGGCCCCTTCTGTCTGCTCCACAGACAAAGAAGAGCCGGAGACACATTCTCCTTTACCTGACACCCAGCTTGGGATCTCATTCCCCTTGTCCCAGCACACAAGGCTGGTCACAGACAACTGCTTGGAGACCGGGGTAGCTCCCTCCATAGGCAAGTCAATACCCCTGACAGACACAGGCACGTTTCCTTCCCTGTCACAATTCTCCACCCAGGTAATAGGTAAGGTCTAGGGACACTCATCTTCCACTCTCCTCGCCTTCCCACCCTGCTGACTAGACACAGCCATCAGCTCACAAGGCTGCCTAGGCTCATCCAAACATTCCTTACCAGGCACATTGCCACTCCCAACAGATAACCTGCTGCTCTTTTCACTACTCTGAGGTACTTCCAGCAAATCACAGTTACCTTTTCCAGGTTCACTTTTACAAGCTGTACTAGCCAACAATCCATCACCCATCAAAAATCGACCCTTTCCGTCCTCAGTTAGGGCTTCCACCTGACCATCCACTTTCATCTGCTCCTGAGAAACATTGTCCTGACCAATGAGTTCTTTCTGCTCTTTATCTAACTCCAGATTCACTTCTGAGACATTAGACAGACATTCTGAAACCTCATTCATAGACAAACTGCTCTTTTCCTTAGACAAACCTTTGGAGAAACCCTCCCCAGGCAAATCATTGCCCATAATAAACACAGGTTTAAGATCATTCCTTTCCTGTGACTGGCTACCTGGACTGAACAAAGCTTTAATATTTTCCCCAGTCAAAAGATCCTTAGGCAGTAAATTCCTTATACCAACTATAACTTCATGCTTAGTACCATCTTATCCAAGGTGGATTCTGGCTAAAGGCACGCTTACAGTAAACTCACAGAGGACTACAACATTCACACTATGATTTGGTAAGTAATCTTCCTCTTTCACTAGATCTGCTTTAACAAGAGTGATGTTAGAAGCCATAATTTGCCCTAAACAGCTTTTACCATTGACTTTTACACTCTCTCAATTTTTCACCACCACTCCCATACAGAGCATTGGCACAATTTATGGGGCCACCCTCTACTGAACTCACAGTAACAGCATTTACATATAAGGTGGCAGTGTTGGGGTACATTCGGTTACACCCAGACAACTGCTCAGAGTTATGCAACATACCAACATTGTTATAAACTGGACTTCCAAGAGGATACAATTTCTGCTCTTCTTCCATTGCTTTTTTGACTGGAAGCAGAGGTCTGCGCGTCTTCTGTTGCATCTGGTGAGCTTTCTTCTTCCTTTCATCAGCTTCTTTTTCGAATTCAGCATTCCTTTCTTTGGCTTCTTTCTCCAGCTGGGCCAAGGCTTGCTTCGCTCTCACTCGAGTATCTGCCAGTTTTTGTTCATGCTCAAGTTGCAGATTACTTGCTGCCTTCTGCATTCTAATTGCTTCTGCAGCCTCAGGTAAGCCCTGTGCTCCTGCCTTCTGATCCCTGGCCATTAACAGAGCTCTCAGTTCTTGATTTGTAGCTTTCTTTCTAAAGCTTATCCTCTTTTCTGAACACAAATCTTTCAGGGCTTTTTTGTCAAGCCCCTCGTATGCTCTTTGCTCACCCATTGCAACTACTCTTTAACCAACCAAACTCTCAATACCAAAAGTCAAATTTGGATAGCGTGGGGTTCTGACCCAAAGCTTAATTGACCTGGTTCTGTGGATCCTAGCACGACTACGCCACTGTAACGCTGCTGGTTCTGGTGGGACCCAACGGAGAGTGCCAATTCAGGACAAATTGCTTCAAGCAGGGCAGTTACAGCCCCACGCTGGGGTTTTTCCACCTCTAAGGCACCAAACCAGCCAGACAGAGAGGACTTTGGTTTTATCCCACCGGCTAACCACAAGTCACACAAGCAATTCCCTTCGACACTCCAGTTCCCCAGTATCACCACCAGGGCCACCCGTTATAGGGTCGAATGGTTATGAAAACCAACACCGCACTGAAAGAAAAAAGGTTCTCTCGATCCCAAAGGACCAAGCCCCAGACCCAGGTCAATATACAAATCAGATCTTACCCACAAATCTCGCTGTTGCCAATCCTTTAGAATCTAAAATCTAAAGGTTTATTCATAAAAGGAAGAGATACAGAGGAGAGCTAGAATTGGTGAAACGGAATCAATGACATCAGGTGATGGCCAAGTTCTTGGTTCAGGCATGTCACAGTGATGGAATAAATGGCAGGTTCAAATCCAGGCTCTGGAGAACGTCCCCAGCTGGGAGGGGTCGTTCAGTCCTTGGTTCAAAGCTTCAGTGTAGCCAAGTCCCTCCAGAGGTCAGAAGTAGGATTGAAGACAAGATGGAGGAGCTGCCGCAGCTTTTCTCAGTCTCTTGCCATGTGGTCTCTGCTTTCCTTGTCCCAAAGACAAGCTGCCCCTCACACGGCCTGGAAAACCCTCAGAGTTCTGTCCATAGGCAGGTGCCTGCGTACCTGGCTGAGTCGCAAGGTGTATCTGCCTTCTCTCAGTGGGTCAGTTGTGTAGCTGATGGTCCTTCCTGGGCCATCCAGCCGGCTAGGCAGAGCTGACACCAACATGTCTGGGGTGTCACCCAGAAGCACAGCACACGTTTGAACTACAGACAGTAGAGAGCCAATGCTTATAACTAAATACAGCAACGATTCACGCATATAGACAGCATAATCCTAAGCAGCAAACCCTAACCTTGTCTTAGACACCTCATTTGACCCCCTTTATAGAAGATTTGGTGCCACTACAGGACCTTGGTTGCAACGATGATCTATAGGGTCCCAGATTATGTCAATAATGTCACAGGGGGGTGGAGAGGCCCAGAGCTGGGGGAAGAAATGGAGGGGCAGGGCTAGCAGCAATGAGGGGCACTGAGCAATGGGAGAGGTGGCAGCTCCCAGCAAGCTGCAAGGGCATCCTAACCCTGGCTTGCCCTGTGCCTCAGTTTACCCATCTGAAGAATGGAGCCCCCCACCCCACCCCTGGCGAGCTAAGGAATATGTGGGGCTGTTATATGTAGACCACTGGGGACAGGGGGGCGCAGCACAGGGCCCGGGGCATGGGCTAGAGGGGACCTAGCAGGCCCACCCCACTGGCCCCAGCCCGGCAGCACCATTCCCCCCACTCCTGCCAGTGTCCCAGAGACCACACCCCTGGCTCGCTGCCCTCCTCCTGGGGGAGGCACTGTGCCCCGCAACCCCTGCTGTGCGGGCATCCAGCCGGCCAGGAGCTGTTGGACCCTCCTGGCCTGCGGAGCTGGAGCTGGTCTGCCTGGGACCTGGGGGGCACTGTCACTGGCTCCCCCCCGGGTGGGGCTGAGTGTGAACGGGGCGTGGGAAGCCATCTCAGGGCGGCCCAGCAGCGGGAGGAAGCCACGGTGAGTCAGGGATTCCTGTTTGCGTGGTGGGGCTGGGGCTGGCGGGATGGGGAGGTCGCCCGGGGCTTCCGGGTCACAGAGCAGCCCCGGGCGCCGCATACCAGGGACAGGTGTCTCCTGGCCGGCAGGGGGATCAGCACCACCACTGGGGTGTGGGGGGGCGTTAAGAGCCCCCCTTCCCACAGGCTGCAGCAGACAGGGCACAGCCACCCCGTGGGGCAGAGGCTGTCCGGGGCAGAGTGCTGCAGAGCACCCAGCAGAGGCAGAGGCTGCCACAGAATCATAGAATCATCGAATATCCGGGTTGGGAGAGACCTCAGGAGGTCATCTAGTCCAACCCCCTGCTCAAAGCAGGACCAATCCCCGACTAAATCATCCCAGCCAGGGCTTTGTCAAGCCTGACCTTAAAAATATCTAAGGAAGGAGATTCCACCACCTCCCTAGGTAACGCATTCCAGTGTTTCACCACCCTCCTAGTGAAAAAGTTTTTCCTAATATCCAACCTAAACCTCCCCCACTGCAACTTGAGACCATTACTCCTTGTCCTGTCATCTGCTACCACTGAGAACAGTCTAGATCCATCCTCTTTGGAACCCCCTTTCAAGTAGTTGAAAGCAGCTATCAAATCCCCCCTCATTCTTCTCTTCCGCAGACTAAACAATCCCAGTTCCCTCAGCCTCTCCTCATAAGTCATGTGTTCCAGTCCCCTAATCATTTTTGTTGCCCTTCGCTGGACTCTTTCCAATTTTTTCACATCCTTCTTGTAGTGTGGGGCCCAAAACTGGACACAGTACTCCAGATGAGGCCTCACCAGTGTCGAATAGAGGGGAACGATCACATCCCTCGATCTGCTGGCAATGCCCCTACTTATACAGCCCAAAATGCCATTGGCCTTCTTGGCAACAAGGGCACACTGTTGACTCATATCCAGCTACTCGTCCACTGTAACCCCTAGGTCCTTTTCTGCAGAACTGCTGCCGAGCCATTCGGTCCCTAGTCTGCAGCGGCGCATGGGATTCTTCCGTCCGAAGTGCAGGACTCTGCACTTGTTCTTGATGAACCTCATCAGATTTCTTTTGGCCCAATCCTCTAATTTGTCTAGGTCCCTCTGTATCCTATCCCTGCCCTCCAGCGTATCTACCTCTCCTCCCAGTTTAGTGTCATCTGCAAACTTGCTGAGGGTGCAATCCACACCATCCTCCAGATCATTTATGAAGATATTGAACAAAACCGGCCCCAGGACCGACCCTTGGGGCACTCCACTTGATACCGGCTGCCAACTAGACATGGAGCCATTGATCACTACCCGTTGAGCCCAACAATCTAGCCAGCTTTCTATCCATCTTATAGTCCATTCATCGAACCCATACTTCTTTAACTTGCTGGCAAGAATACTGTGGGAGACCGTGTCAAAAGCTTTGCTAAAGTCAAGGAACAACACGTCCACTGCTTTCCCCTCATCCACAGAGCCAGTTTTCTCGTCATAGAAGGCAATTAGATTAGTCAGGCATGACTTGCCCTTGGTGAATCCATGCTGACTGTTCCCTACCACCCCGCTCTCTGACCAGGGTCGCCTCTGTGCCCCGCCCCCAGCCCTGGCATCAGGGATCCCCCAGCCCCACTGGCTGTTCGGGGAGCACCTCCTGGTGGGCTGTGGGGCTGGCATGGAGGGTGGGCATCAGCTGGGGGGCATAGGGCTGGCACAGAGGGTGGGCACCAGCGAGGGGGCACGGGGCAGGCTCTCACCTTCGGAGATGTTGACGGCGAAGGGGCTCCGGGGGATCTGGGTGCCGGCGAAGGTGACGCAGATGGTGTGGGGTCCCTCCAGCACGGGCCGGTAGGTGCAGCGGAAGGTGCTGTCACCTTTGTCCTCCAGCACCACCTCCACGGTGTCGCGCCGGCCCTGCGGGTCCACGATGACCACGCCCACGTCACCCGTGCCCGCACCTGGCACAGACAGGCAGCGTGAGCGCCAGACCCTGGCAGGGCTCCCCCAGCCCCCCCCCGGCCCTGGCCTCCGCCCCGCACCCCTACCTGCTGTGTAGATGTCGAAGTAGGTGGGCTTGTTGGCCACGTTTCCCACGGGCTCCAGGCCGGGCCCCCGTGCGGTCACCTTGTTGGCATCGCCCAGCGCCATACCCACATGGACATTGAAGGGGCTCTTGTCGATGTTCTGCCCGGCAAACAGCACCGTGACCTGGGCCAAGAGAGCTCTGGGTGAATCCCTGCCCGGGCCCCAGGGAGCAGGCGAGGGGTCAGCCACGGCCAGGGGGGCACTGGGACGGCGGCACAGCCCCCTGGCCAGGAGGGGGCTGGGCTGCTGTTTGCATAGGGCCTGTGACCTGCCAGAGCACTTCCTGGCCTGAACGCTCCTGAATGCGGCCACCTCTGGGGGGGGACATGGCAGCAAGGACAGGAGAACCCAGCATCCAGCAATCGAACAGCCCCCTGTGACTGACATAACCTGTGACCAGGCAGATCATATATATATTTGCAGCAAATGTGGTACAGAGGTTGTCGTGTGAGGTGTCTATGGAAAGGTTCGGACTGGCTGGGTAGGATTATGCTGTCTGTCTGGGTGTATTGTTGTTGTGGTTGAAGAGATGAACATTGGCTACGTACCTGTATCTCAATGTGCTTGATTCTAAGTAGCCTCAGGGAAGCATTTGGTCAGCTTCTTGAGAAGGGGCTATTCTCAGTAAGTGCCCAGTCAAGAAACACTTAACGGACAGTGGACCTTGGGAGAAGCCGATCCACATCTGAGCCCTCCTGGGAGCCTTCAAACTAAGTAGGTGGGATTTGACAGGAGCCTACTGAAGGGGGGTCCAAAGAGGATGGAGCTCGGCTGGTCTCAGTGGTGGCAGATGACAGAACGAGGAGTAATGGTCTCAAGTTGCAGTGGGGGAGGTTTAAGTTGGATATTGGGAAAAACTTTTTCACTAGGAGGGTGGTGAAGCACCGGAATGGGTTACCTAGGGAGGTGGTGGAATCTCCTTCCTTTGAGGTTTTTGAGGTCAGGCTTGACAAAGCCCTGGCTGGGATGATTTAGTTGGGGATCGGTCCTGCTTTGAGCAGGGGGTTGGACTCGATGCCCTCCTGAGATCCCTTCCAACCCTGATATTCTATGATTTGAACATGTAAACGATGGCGTCGGCCTGTAAAGAGCTGAGTCATGCAGGGACATGTGACTTGCCCAGGTGACTCCAAACGCCATCTTGCTGCTGTGAGGGGACCTGCCACCTGGAGGAGACGATAAAAGGCAGCTGCCTCATCTCCATGTGGTCTTCAGTCCTGCTTCCTGCCTCTGGAGGGACCTTGCTACAAACTGAAGCTCTGAACCAAGGACTGAACGACCCCTCCCAGCTGGGGACGTTCTCCAGAGACTGGATTTGAACCTGCCATTTATTCCATCCCTGCGACAAGCCCAAACCAAGAACTTGGCCATCACTGCATGTCATTGATTCCATCTCACCCATTCTAGCTTTCATCTGTATCTTTTTTCCTTTTATGAATAAACCTTTAGATTTTAGATGCTAAAGGATTGGCAACAGCGGGATTTGTGGGTAAGATCTGATTTGTATATTGACCTGGGTCTGGGGTTTTGTCCTTTGGGATCGGGAGAACCGTTCTCCTTTCACTGGGGTCTTGGTTTTCATAACCAGTCGTCCCCATAACGAGTGGCCCTGGTGGTGGTACTGGGAAACTGGAGTGTCGAAGGGAATTGCTTGTGTGACTTGTGGTTAGCCGGTGCGGTGAGACCGAAGTCCTCTCTGTCTGGCTGGTTTGGTGCCTTAGAGGTGGAGACCCACCAGTGCGGGGCTGTAATTGCCCTGCTTGAAGCAATTTGTCCTGAATCGGTACTCAGTTGTGTCCCGCCAGAGGCCGCATCGTTACACCCCCCGGGACATGGGGAGCCCCCCCAGCCCCCACACAGCAGCTGTGTGCCCTGGACAGAGGGGCCGAGAGGGCCCAGCCAGCGGTACCAGCCCTTCCCCGTCCCTCAGCACCGGCTGGGGGCTCCAGCCGGGCGGGCAGCTCACCTTGTGCAGCCCAGCCACCTTGGGCACGTAGGTCACCGAGTATGTCCGCTTCTTGTCGTTGTTGGGGACCACCTTGGCCTGCGGAGGAAGGCCCCAGAGGTGAGGCTGGGGCAGAGGCTGTGCCAGGGGGGCTGTTCCCCAGCACCCCACCCTCAGGAGGGCCCCGGCCGTGCCCAGCTGTGCCCCAGGGCGACTCACTCACATGGTGCCCACCAGAGAGAGGAGAGCAGCGAGGTGCAGGGCACCGTTGAGAGTCACACGGCAAATCAGGGTCAGAGCTGGTGATAGAACCCAGGAATCCTGGCTCCCAGGCCCCTGCTCTAACCCCCCAGAACCCAACCCACTCCCCTCCGAGCTGGGGATAGAACCCAAGTGTCCTGGCTCCCAGCCCCCAGCTCTGACCCACCAGAACCCAGGCCCCTCCCAGAGCCGGGGATAGAACCCAAGCGTCCCGGCTCCCAGCCCCCCAGGTCTAACCACTAGACCCAGCTGCTCAGAGCTCCTGCTCTCTGTTTGCCCTGGCCCCACCAGGGAGATCCCCAGGGCAGGGGGTGCGGGAGTGGCAGGCCGGCCCCCAGGAGCCCCTACCTCCTCGGTGTGTCCCTCGGGGTCCTCGATGTAGACCAGCACCTCGCCCAGCCCCGCCTCCAGGGTCTCCACCGTGAACTGGGCCGGCTTCAGCACTGTGTTCCCGTGGGGCTCGATCCCTGCGGCGCCAGGACAGCGGGGCTCAGGGGGGGGCACCAGCCGGGGCTGCTCACCCATAGCCCTGCCCGGAGCGCTTCTACCCCTCCCCCACAGCACCAGTTCCTGCCCCTCCCCCTGTCCCTCCCCCACACCCAGTTCCCTGCCCCTCCCCTGCTCCCAGTTCCTGCCCCCATCCTGTCCCCTCCCCCTCCCTGCAGCCCTGGCTCCCAGGGGCCCCTCCCACGTGGGGCAGGGTGTTATGGAGCAGGTACCCCTGTCCCAGGCCCCCCCAGCCCCAGGGGTGGGGCCCTACCGGGGCCGTAGGCGATGGCCTTCTTGGGGTTCAGCTGCTTGGAGCGCAGGGGGGCCCCGGGCTTCAGCTTGGCCTTGGGGAACTGGGACAGGTAGGTCATGACGGAGTGTTCGTCCACGTCGGGGTCCACGATCTCCTCCGGGGCGATCACCTGGGGGGAGGGAGCGGGGCCTGTGCTCAGGGCGTGCCCCCGAGGGCCCCCCAGCCCCACCGAGAGCCCCCACGGCCCGACGCGCCCCTGCCCCCAGGAACCCCCCAGCCCCACCGAGAGACCCCCACTCGACGCGCTCCTGCCCCCGAGAGCCCCCCAGCCCCACCGAGAGACCCCCCGCCCTGACGCGCCCTTGCCCCCGGGAACCCTCAGCCCCACCGAGAGCCCCCCCGCTCCACGCACCCCTGCCCCCAGGAACCCCCAGCCCCACCGAGAGCCCCCCGCTCGACAAGCCCCTGCCCCCGAGAGCCTCCCATCCCCACCGAGAGCTCCCCGCCTGACGCGCCCCTGCCCCCGAGAGCCAACCTCCAGAGCCCCCCAGCCTCCCCAAGAGCCCCCCGCCCGACGCGCCCCTGCCCCCGAGAGCCCCCCATCCCCACTGAGAGCCCCCAGCCCCGACATGCCCCTGTCCCCGAGAACCCCCCAGCCCCACCAAGAGCCCTGAGCCCCAACGCGCCCCTGCCCCCGAGAGCCGACACCCAGAGCTCCCCAGCCCCACCGAGAGCCCGCTGCTCTGACGCGCCCCTGCCACTGAGAGCCCCCCCAACCCCACAGAGAACCCCACAGCCCCAACATGCCCCCCCCACAGAGCTCCCAGCCTCCTAAGAGCCCCCAGCCCCAATGTGCTGCCCCCAGGGCTCCGCTGCCCCCCAACCCTGACTGGGGGGGGGCCGAGGGGGCAGAAAATGTCGACCTGGGTTCCCAGCAGCTGGCCAGCGTGTTGGGGGCCGTGCCAGGTGCTGAGTGGGAGCCACCAACCCCTTCACCCCGAGGTGCCAGTGTAACACCCCCTTCCCCCGCCCCGGATGCATTCCCCAGCGCAGGGATAGGCCCTGTCTGGGTCCCTAACAAGGCTGGGGTGACACCCAGGCCCACCCAGCCCCAGGGGCAACTCTCCCATGTGTACCCTGAGATGGGAAGCAGGCCCGACTGGTTCCCGGGGTGCTGGCTGGGGGAGCTGTGCCCATGCCTGGCTTCCCCGCCTGCCCCCAGCCCAGAGAACAGCCCCGGAGTGCCCAGGGTTGCCCCCCCGTCTGGCCCCCACGCGGGGGAGGGGCTGTGCCCCAGCCCAGAGAACAGCCCCAGAGTGCCCAGGGGTGCCCCCCGTCTGGGTCCCGTACCTGGGGCACGCCCAGCCAGTCGTCCGCTTGCTGCATGGCTTCCCGGGCATTCTCCACCGGCTGGTTGGGGTCCCAGGTCTCCCAGTCCGGGCACAGGCCTATGGGGCAGGAGTTCGGGAGATGGAGTCAGACCGGCGGGCGGGGCGGGCACGGCCTTGGCAGAGAGATACATCTCGCCAGGAGCCCTGCTGACAATGGGGCATTGTGGGCTTCCCTGGCACTGTGCCAGCTCCGGTCTGGGGGCTCCTGGATCCCTGCCGGGGTCTCCACAGGCATGGGAGCCCCCCACTCTTGCAGGGGGGAGGAGACAAACAGGAGCCAGATTCCTGTGCCCCCCCAATTGGACTCAGGACGGCTCCTTCCTTGCTCCTGTCCAGCCTAGAGCTGCCTGCGGAGGGAGTGCGCCGAGTGGGTAGAGCCAGGCCTGGCCTCAGTTTCCCCATCTGGGCCATGCAGCAGGCACGGGTGTATTGGCCCGGCCAGGCTGGGAACGTGTTGGACGCTTGGCGCTCCCAGGCAGGGAGAGCTGGCGAAGGGCAGAGAACTGGACTGCTCCAAATATTAGGCTCAGAGCGATGTGCCCGTTGGTGCCACGCCCAGAGCCGCCCTCCACGTGGTGCTGCACTCCCCCCTACCCTGCCCAGTGGCACCCAAGGTGTCTGGCTAAGCCCGGCCGCTGCCAGGTACCATGTCCCCAGCGCTGAAATGCAGCCCCCTCTGGGGTGGGACGCAGCAGCTGTCTGCCAGAGCAGGGCAGCCGGGCAGGATGGGAAGAGGAGATGGCAGGCCTACAAGCCGTGTGCGCAGGGGGACAGGGAGCTGGAGGACCCCCAAGCTGGGGGGGGATAGGGAGATGGGGGCCCCCCAAGCCGTGTGCGCAGGGAGAGGGGGCACATGTCTGGGGGGGATCTGCACTGCCGTGTGCTGTGGGATCTGCATGTTGGGGGTGGGGGTAGGGCAGGGCATGGCCTTGTGTGTTGAGTGTAGTGCACAGGCCCTGAGGGGTTCCGGGGGGGCTGTGTGTGCTGGGGGGGTGCTGTACAGGGAGTGGGGGGCAGGTGTGTACAGTGTGTGGATATCGGAGCTGGGTGTCTGTCAGGGGGGATGGGGGTGTCTGGGGGGGTGAACAGGGGCTGTACAGGGGATGTCTGTAGGGGTCTTTGTAGAGGTGGGTGTCTGTAGGGTGCGCGTCTAGGGGAGTGTACTGGGTGTGGGTATATAGTGGATGTGTGGGGGTGTACCGGGCAGGTGTGTGTACAGGGGGTGTACTAGGGACGTGTACAGGGCTACAGGGTAGGTACAGGGCAGGAACAAGGGTGTGGGGGGCATACAGGGAGGTACGGGAACGAATGGGTGCCATACGGGGAGGTACGGGAATGTATGGGTGGCATACGGGGGAACAGGGCAGGTACAGGGGCATATGAGGGGTATGCGGCATATGGGGAGTACAGGGGGCATATGGAGGGGTACAGGGATACGGGGGGTCCGAGGCAGGTACAAGGGGTATGAGGGTGTATGGGTGGATCCGGGGCAGGTATGGGGGGGTACAGGGCAGGTATGGGGACAGGAGGGACAGGGGATATGGGAGGATCCAGGGTGTCCGGGGCAGGTCTGGGAGGGTCCAGGGGTGTATGGGTGGATACAGGGGGTCTGGGGCAGGTCAGGGGGGTGCAGGGGATACGGGGGGGGGGGAGGGGGGTCCAAGGGTGTATGGGTGGATACGGGGGGTCCAGGGCAGGTCAGGGGATATGGTGGGGTCCAGTGGGTCCATGGGGGTATGGGTGGATACGGAGGGTCCAGGGCAGGTATGGAGGGTCCAGGGGGGTATGGGTGGATATGGAGGGTCCAGGGCAGGTATGGGTGGTCCAGGGGGGTATGGGTGGATACGGAGGGTCCAGGGCAGGTATGGAGGGTCCAGGGGGGTATGGGTGGATATGGAGGGTCCAGGGCAGGTATGGGGGGGTCCAGGGCAGGTATGGGTGGATACGGGGGGTCCAGGGCAGGTATGGGGGGTCCAGGGGGGTATGGGTGGATACGGGGAGTCCGGGGCAGGTCCAGGGAGCCACTCACCCGGGGCGCAGTTGTCCACCAGGGCGCCCAGGGCTTTGCCGTCCTGCCAGTCCCGGTGGAAGTTGGTGATGGGCAGCTGGGGCACCTTGTTCTGGATCCAGCCCAGCAGCCGCTGCTTCGGCGTCTGCTTCTTGGCGTCCTCCTCATCCTCGTCCTCCCACATGGGCATGGAGATGGAGTAGTGCAGGATCAGCGTCCACACCAGCCCCAGGATCAGCTTCAGGTTCCCGTCCACGATGGCTTTACTGTCTGTGGGGACAGGGGGGTCAGGCAGGGGGTGCCGGCTGCCCCTTGGGGGGGGTCTCACGGGCATCAGCAGCCCCCTTGTGGGCACCGGGCCGGGATCGCCCGGGACATGGCTGGCAGGTGCAAAGCAGCCCCCCCAGCGCCCCTCACGCCCGACCCGCAGCCCCATCCTGCCCCCTGTCCTGGGGGAGAGCCAGAGGCAACTTGCTCAGGGCGGGGGCAGGGGGGAAAGATCCCCATCGCCAGTACTCCCCCCATCCCAACAGTATCCTCAAACTGGGCAGCTGGGGGCTCCCCTTGGCAGTGACCTGGGGCCCCCCCGCCCATGGCTCTCCAGCGGGGGTGCATGGGGTGCTGTGTGACCCTCCCCTGCCCTGCCCCACCCCCGTGCCCTGTGCTCTGGCAACGCGCCAGGCCTGGGTCCAGGGAACAATGCGCCCGCCCGCCCCTTCCTGCTCCTCACTCTTTCCATAAACACTCGCCGGGCGGAGCCGCAGGGGCTGGGCTGAGAGCAGAGCGGGGGGAGGCCCTAACAATGGACCCCCCCCAGGTCTTAGGCTCAGGAGGGACAGGGGGTGCCCCTGGCCAGGGGGGCCCAGTGCAGGCCGAGCACCGAATGCCTCCAATCCAGCCTAATCCCCTCCCCCCCCCCACTGCAGCTCCTTCCCCCTCCCCGTGCGCCTCTGGTCTCTGCCCTGGGTTCTCCCCACCATGCTGTCACTCCACCGCCCCCTCCGCCCCACACGCCAGGCATCCTGCTAAGCCCAAGCTGCGGGAGAATCCCCGCCAGCGCGGAGCGCTACGGAGCTTCTGACACACAGCCGGCCAGTTCCACTCCCAGCCCGCAGGGGGCAGCGCTCCTCCGGGCAGCATTGCGCCACGGCCTGTGGGAGATGGGAACGCCGGCCCGGCTTGCTTCACACCCCCAGCAGGCCCTGCACCTCTGCCCGGCTGAGGGGGCAGCTGGGCCAAGCGGGGAGACGCCAATGCTGGAGGAATGGTGGGCCCATTCCTGGGCGCGGTGCAGGCTGGGTCTGTGCCAGCCCTGTGCCCCAGCTGGACGCCAGTGGGTATGCCCCTGGTGGGCAGGACTTTCCCACGAGGGTGCCCTCCGCTCGGTGCTAGTGTCACGCGGCGGGGTGTGACCCCTGCCATCCCGGCACTTGTCAGCTTTGCTGGCCATGTTCTGCCCTCCCACGGGGCAGGGAGGGACTGTCTCGTACCCAGCATCACCCAGCGGCCGCACCTCACCCCAGAGGTGGCTGCATTTCAGAGCTGGCGGCCCAACCCGCGTGTGGGTCTGAGACGTCCATGGGCCGCTAGCTCCGCACGCCGGGGACGCGAGGCTGGGGGCTGCCGGGCTCAGCAAAGCATGAGCGGCCTTCCAGCGGCATAGAGCCTGGGCTCCCGGGGGGCATCGCTGCACAAACCCTCCTCGCCCGGACTCACAACGGCCCCCTGCCCCCCGCCAGCACCGGGAAACTGAGGCAGGGCGACTGACGCAACCAAGACAAACCAGTGATTCAGTGGAAAAGCCAAGCACAGAACCCAGGAGTCCTGGCTCCCCCCATCTCCCCAACCATTTAACTCCCCTCCCCTCCCCCAGCCAGGAATGGAACCCAGGAGTCCTGGCTCCCAGATCGTCTGCTCTAAGCACTACACCCCTCCCCAATATAGCCCCCTGGCCTCCCGCTCCTCCCCACTCCCAAGGATCAGATCCCCCCTCCCCCGCACCTTCGCTCTGTGGGTCCCCCCCAGGCAGCCCATGTGGGACAGGGGGAGTTGGGATGCTAGGTGAGTGGGGGGCCCTGCGCCGCGGCCCCCCAGCGTGTGGGAGAGGGGAGCCGGCATGCTAGGCGGGGGGGAGGGGCTCTGCCTGTGGGCACCCCCCCCCCCCAGCGAGTGGGGGAGGGGCGGTGGACATGGAAAAAGCGATTGGATTTGGCCCAGGGAGGTAATGGGCTGCAGATGTTCCCAGCCAGGCTCCATCGATCCCCGTGGGGGGAGGGGAGCACGTGGGAGGGGGCAGAGCAGGGGCGGAGCTGTCGCTGAAGGGGACCCCCCCCCAGAGGGCGCAAGGGGGCCGGGTCCCGTGCCCAGCGCCGACCCTGACGCAGGCCGGGCGTCCTGCCCAGCCAGCCTCTGACCTTGAGGCGACCTGGGGGGGCTGATCCCGCTCCGGCGGGTGGGGGGGGCAGGTCTGGGAGACCGGGGAGCACCCGGCCCCAGCTCAGCCCAGGATGGGGCGACCGAGGGACTGGCCCAGAGCGGCCCAACCCCACCCCCAGCTCTGCCAGCCGCAGTGCCAGGGCTCGAAGCCTGATTTGTTCTGGCTCGGAGGGGGGCTGCGCTGGGGGGGCAACAGCTGCTGTTCCCAAGGGCCCCCCCGGCTGCCTTTGTCCGCCAAAGGGAGCCGCTCAGCTGTTCGTTGCAGAAGGGGCAGCAGCCGGGCAGCAGCTGCGATGGGGGGGAGGGGGGGTGCTGTGGGGGGGACACGCTGAGAAACTGGCTCTTTTGTTCCAAGGGGCCAGAGGTCTGAGCAAAGAGGCCTGGGGCCCGATCCTGCACCCAGGCCGCCGAGCCTCAGCCCCAGGGGATTCGCCCCACAGATGGGGGGGTTAGGCCCCCGGGTTTGGAAATGACCTGTGCATTCCCCACCCCCCACCCCGTAGTTGTTGCTGGGAGCCTTGCAGAGATCACAGCGGGGCCAGCTGGAGGGGCAGTGTCCCAAGGAGATACTACGTGGGCAGAGCAGGGGCTCAGCAGGGGGCGCTGCGCTGAGGGGCAGGGTGGGGGCTCAGCAGGGGTGCTGCGCTGGGGGGGCAGGGGCTCAGCGGGGGGCGCTGTACTGGGGGGCAGCGGGGCCCCCTCATGCAGGTGCTGCCTTGCAGAGGAGGTGCAGAGGTGAGCTCCTACCGAGCTGGCATCGTTACAGTCCAGGGGTCCTTGTGCCCGTTGCTGGCGAGACCCCCCAGCCAGACAATGCCCCAGTGCTCTCAGGGCTACACTGAGCTCATCTTAATCCCGGCCCCCCGCATCGAGACAGTGTCACTGTGCGGCTCTCAGCCGACTGCCACGTTCCCCAGAAGTGGCTGCACTGCCCCATGGGGCCAGGTGTGCACCCTGGGATGAAAGGCTCTCCATACCCCCAGCTGTTATGGGGGGTGCCCTGGCTCAACCCAACATTAGGGGCACCAGGTTTAAATCCCGGGGGGTCGGGGGGATAGGCCCCCTTGAGCTACACCTGCTCTGGGCCTGCCCCCCCCCAGCCATGTCTAGGCCCTGGGGACCAGGGGCAGGCCACACTCAGATCCCCCTTTTCCATCCCCGCACTGGGAGGGTCCCCCCAACCTCCCTCAGAAGGGCCCTGGTCCTGGATGGGAAGGGGGGGGGGGTCGGCCTATCAGCTCTGCGGCTGGATCAGAGGGGCCGGGGAGCAGGACAGCATGTCCGGGGGCCCCTGAAACCCACCCCAGAAGAGGGCAGCAACTGGAGACCATGAACATCTGCGCCCAGGTGTGGGGTCCCCCACCCCGCCCTGCTGCTGCACTTCTGACGGCTGAGTCCATCCCAGGGTGTCACCCCTTGGCAGGCCCTGGTGCCAGCACTGCAAGCTCTGCCCCCTTCCCGGCCCCCCAGAGCAAGGGGAGACCCGAGGCCCCCCGCTGGGGCGGATCCCCCCGCCACCGGGTCTGAACATGCCAGCTCCATGCGTGTAACGAGTGTACAAGGCTCAGTTCCACCAGGCTGAGGGGGCGATCAGACAGGTGGGGCAGGCAGGTGACTGGGGGGGAAGGCGCGGGCCGGACCCTGCCGTCCTTCCTCCAGAGGGCTTTGCGGCACTGCTGGGCCAGCAGGACGGGTTGGGTCCCCGGCAGAGCCCGGCTGACCCGGGCCGAGCGGTTGCGAGGTTTCCCAGGGCTCCAGCAGGGGAAACAGCCCCCGCGGGAAGCTCGGCTTTCCGGCCCCGCGGCTCCGGCCACCCCCCCGCTCATTGCTGCGGCCTGAGGTCAGTGCCGAGCAGCCCAGCCCGCCGTCTCCGGAGAGATGAGCTCACCACAGCACTGGAGGGAGCCAGCGGGCGGCTGTGAGCGCAGCCGGGGGCGGAGGGGCCTGGCGTGCGGCGTGGCCCCTCCCGGCCCCGGCAGGGAGCCGCAAGGGCCGCCCCAGGCCCAGACCATGGGGCTCACTAGGGGCCACGCAGCCGCCTGGCCTTGCTGTCTCCCGGGGGTGGGGGTGGGGGGTGCCGCCCTGCCTGCAGTCCCTGCCTGCGATGCCCCAAGGGTCTGCCACAGCCACCGGGCCCACGCACGGCGCCACAGCCCGGCTGGCTGGCACGGCCGGTCGGGGAGCAGGGATGGGGACGAAGAGCGGGGTGGGGTCACTGGGGGCAGGGCTGGACGGACGGAGCCGCGGTGGGGCGGGTGGGCAGAGCCACGGTGGGAGCGGGCGGGCGGGCAGGCAGAGGGAGCGGGCGGGCAGACGGAGCCGCGGAGGGAGCGGGCGGGCGGGCAGTGGGAGTGGGCGGTGGGAGCGGGCGGTTGGAGCGGGCAGGTGGGCAGGCGGGCAGTGGGAGTGGGCGGTGGGAGCGGGCAGGTGGGCAGGCAGGCAGTGGGAGTGGGCGGTGGGAGCGGGTGGTGGGAGCGGGCAGGCAGAGCCACGGTGGGAGCGGGCGGGCGGCAGTGGGAGGTGGGAGCAGGCGGGCAGACGGAGCCAGGGGGCGGGGGGTGTTTCCACATCAGGAGGCATCAGCCCCGGCACGTGGGACGGGCCCCTTACCCGGGAGAGGGGCCTCTGACCCCCCCAGCACGACCCGCCCCCTGCCCCAGGTCCACACGTGCCCCAGAACCTGCCAACTCAAGCCCGTCCCTGGGCTCCCGACCCCCCCCCCACTGCTTGAGAACCAACCCGAGTGCGACCAGTTAGCAATGTGCTGATTGGCTGTTTCCTCTGACATCACAGACCCCGCCCCATTGCTCTCACCTCTGTTTGACCCACTGCTGTAACCCCACCTGCTCCCCCCACCCGTGACACCGCCCCTGCAGCCACTCCCAGCCACGCCCCGTGACCCCACCCCGCTGTTTGTCCCTGCCCCGCCCCAGTAACTCCGCCCCTTCCCCAGTGACCCCGCCCCTGCTGTCAGTCCCCTCCCTGTCCCCAGTGACCCCGCCCCCACAATTGTTCCCCTCCTGCCCCTACCCCAGCCCCACGTGGCACCCACTGTCTGCCCATTGCCCCGTCCCCCCACCACACCCCAGCTTCCCCCCCAAACTCCCCATGGCAGCTCCCGGGCTCCTTGGCTGCCCAGCGGGGGAGCTGCCCGGCCTGGGGGTGGGGGGAGAACAGCCCTGGGGACGGGAGAGGGGGGCACTGGGCCTGGGGCCGATGGCCCAAGCTCAGCTGCTCATGGCAGCTGCCCCGAGCGAGCAGGGGCTGGGCCCTTGCAATGGGAGCAGGAGGCAGGATTAGTTGGAGAATGTCGCCCCAGCCCCTGCCACCCACCAGCTGCCGCCCAGCCCCACACTGGGGTGGGGGGGAAGAACCAGGCCTAGGTGCCCCCTCAGGGTGCTTCTTCCAGCGCCTCCCTGGCTGGGGGCGGCGGGGGAGGAGGAGGGGAGGAAGGGCTCCATCTCCCTGGGACACCCGGGATGGGGTGGGATGCTGTGCTGGATGCACCCATGGGGCAGGTGGCGGGGGGGACAGTGGGGTAGATGGGCCTATGAGGCGGGGTGGGGGGAAGGATACTGGGGTAGATGGGCCCATAGGGTGGGGAGAGATCCGGGGGGGGGCAGGGTAGATGGGCCTATGGAGCAGGGAGGGGCAGGACACCAGGCCAGATGGGCCTGTGGGTCTGACTTAAATCGCCTGGCCTGTGGGCCGCCCGGGGGAGCGCTCTGGGCCCAAGGGGCCTCGCCAGCCGTGGGGCAGGGAGTGGAGCCGGGACAGGTGCTGGGGAGATTCCTGGAATTCCAGCCTGGGGCTGGCCCTGCCGCCAGGCCCTTCAGACCAGCCCCGGAGGGCTCCCTGCCCCACGGCCGCGTGGAGACGGGGCCCCGCTGCCAGGGGCCCCACGGGGATCAGCTCACGGCTCGAGACTAACAGCAAACTTCTACCAGTGCCCCTCACTCCCGACCCGCAGCCCCTGCCAGCCCAGCTCTGGGCTCCCCCCCGAGCTCTGCCGGTGCCCCTCACTCCCGACCCACAGCCCCCTGCTAGTCCAGCCCAGGGCTGGGAACCCTCCAGACCCAGCAGGTTGGATTTCTGTGGGGCTGGGGGTGGACAGAGACTGGGGGCTCAGCCCTGCCCCAGCCCCCTTGCCCTGCAATAGGGCAAGCCCTCCCCTAGCAGAGAGGATGCCTGGGGAGCCGAGGGGATCTGGGACACGTGCCCGTGGCTCTAGAGAGCCAGCCCCAGGGCACACGCGGTCCTGGGCGGCGCAGGTAGCATGGGAGGGGAGAACAGCCCCCCAGGAACCCCCAGCCAAATCCCAGGCAAGGGCAGATCCGAGCTCAGAAGGCACCAGCCGAGCAGCGGGGTAGGGAACGGGGGAGCCAGGCCTCCCCCTCCTTTGGCCAGGGCCTCTCCGCCTCCCCTGCCCCACGGGGGCCGCGTGGGGAGCCGGACTTAGCCCCTGCCCCCGCGCCACAGGACGGGTATCTGCCAGCTGTGAGCCCCCCCCTTCTCCTCTGGCCCTGCAGCCCCTTTGCCATGTCCCACTGCCCCATTCGCCCCCTCACAGCTCCTCCCTGCCCCAGCCTGCGGGCAGCCCCCTGGGCCCAGACCCCGTCCTGGCTGCTCTCACTCGCTCCCATCCCAGCTACCCAGAGCTCGCAGCATCTGCCCTTATCAAACCCCCCCCCCCCCCAAACACACCCCGTGCCCAGGAGCTCACCGCCCACTCAGGGCGGGAGGGGGGACGGTTTTGGGCACCAAAGGGTTAACTTCGCAGGCTAAGCCTGTCTCCACAGCCCTTTTTAGGCTTCAGATCCAGGGTCTGAATTCCCCCCCCCGCCCCCCGCACCACCCAGAGGGAGAACAATAAATCCGGGCCAGGCCGCCTCTGCAGCCAGGCAACAGCTGCTGGGATCAGCTCTCGGCACGGCACGGCCTGGGCTGGGATCTGAGCGGGGGCCCGGGCCAGGCTGCAGCCGCCCCCTCTGAGCGAGAGGGAAGCCAGGCGGGGCGGCGCGGGTCAGGCCTGGGCGAGGGGCCAAAGCTCTGTCCTGGCTCAGGCAGGGATGAAATCACAAATGGACCGTCACGGCGTGGGGCCACGGGGGGCTGCAGGGTGGGGGAGGCTCCACGGGGCTTTGCAAACGGCCACGCCGACCCTCAGTGGCCTGCTGCCCCTGCAAGCGGCTCTGGGCCCAAGGGAATCGCTTGCCCTGCGCCGGAATGCAGCTGCCTCTGGGGTGGGACGCGGCAGCTGTTTAACCGCGGCACGGCAATGCCGCATGTTTCAGGGCTGAGCCCCCTGTGGAACCAGCGCTGGGCAGACAACAAGGGCCAGAGCTGGGGCTGGATCCGCCCCACGCTTCGAGGGGCCCCCTCTCTGCTCAGGAGGCTGGGGCTAACCCCACACACTGCTCGCAACAGATCTGCGAGCCCTGCCCTTCCCCTCGCTCTGTGAGCCAGACAGGGACGCTCAGAGACGCCAGGGAACAAGTGTGCAGGCTGGGGGGGGCTGCTCCAAACACTCAGTTCCTCCCCTACTATGAAGGCTGAACAAATCAAAGCCCCAGACCACCCAGAAAGCTCCCTGGAGCATTTACTGCCCCCTCTCGCTTTGCCCCCATGCCCCCTGCCAACAGCAGCAGCCTGTCAGCACCCCCAATGGATGGGGCAGGGGCAGGCACAGGTCTCCCCCACACCCCCCGGCCTGTAGCCCAGCCGGATCCCGCCTGTCCTCCTCACACGGGGAAACCCCCGCCCCTCGCCAGGCCGGGTGGGGCTAGCCACGGGGATGGGAGGACAGGAGCCCCCTGCACAGAGATATGGGGCTGGGGCTGATCTCACTCCGGCCAGCTTTCCGCCAGGGGCCTGGCGGGTTTCAGCGGGGGCCATGAGAGCCGGGGCCCTTGGATTCGTTTGTTTTTCCTTCCTGCCCATGTGGCTCCAGCCATCCCCCCCATGCCGGCTAATCCCCTTAATTCCCTGGGCCAGCTCACACCCAGCAATGGGCAGCAAGCGCCCGGGCCCCCGCACTGGTCTCCCCCTGCCTGCGTCTCCCGCGCTGCCCAGCCTGCTGGGGCAAACTCTTGGGAGGGGGGCAGCCTGGGAGGGGGAGAGCCCCCCCAAGAGAGAGAGGGAGAGTTTCACTGTCCCACCAAAACACACACAAGCAAAACCAGCACAGGAGAAGGAGCCGCCTGGGCCCGGTATTGACCTCTCCGAGGAAGGGCACCTGGCTGGCCGGCTAGTGAACTGCATACCAGGGAGAGGCAGCAGCTGTGTGTGTGAGTGAGTGTGAGTGTGAGAGAGAGACCTGGGGGGTGTACGTGTGATATCAGCATGGGGGTGATCTGGGGGTCAGGGTGAGCAGTGCGTGTCTAGGGGAGAAAAAGCGAGGTACATGTGTAAGGAGGCCATCGGCTTCAGTGTGCGGCACCCTGTGAAGTGATGGGGGGGGGGCGGAAATCGGTGTGTGTGTCAGGGCCACAGAGATCAGTGGGTGTGTCAGTGGCAGAGCACAGTGTGCGAGAGATCTGTGTGTGTGTGTGTGTGTGTGTGTAAGGGGAACAAGGGCATTCGTGAGACACAGAGATGTGTATGTGTGTGGGTGCGTGTGTGTGACTGTTAGTGACACACAGAGATGGGGGGGCGTCTGTGCTAGTGACATGCGGAGACCAGCGGGTGTGAGGTATGAATGTATCAGTGTCACTCGCAGATCAGTATGAGCGAGCGTGTCTGGGGCACACAGATCAATGTGTGTGAGCAGGTGTTTCAGGGGCACACACAGATCAGTGGATGTGAGGGACAACACATTGTGTGAGAGAAATAAGTGTGTGTGAGCAGGTGTGTCAGTGTCACACACATATCAGTGTAAGTCAGTGACTCTGAAACTTTTGTACCGGTGATCCCTTTCACATAGCACGCCTCTGAGTGCGACCCCCCCTTATAAATTAAAAACACTTTTTCTATATTTAACACCATTATAAATGCTGGAGGCGAAGTGGGGTTTGGGGTGGAGGCTGACAGCTCGCTACCCCCCACGTAATAACCTCACGACCCCCTGAGGGGTCCTGTCCCCCAGTTTGAGAAGCCCTGGTGTATTTGAATGTGTCAGGGACACACAGATCACGGTGTGTGAGCAGGTGTGTCAGTGTCACATGCAGATCAGTGGGTGTGAGGGTGTGTGTCAGAGACAACACAGTGTGTGAGAGAAACCAGTGTGTGGGTGAGTGGGTTGAGTGTGTCTGACATGCAGCTCAGTGGGGGGAGTGTCAGTGGCACCACACCAATCAGTGAGTGTGAGGGGGTGTGTCAGTGGCACACTCAGATCAGGGTTTGTGCAGGGGTTTCAGAGACAGAGCACAGTGTGTGAGATCAGTGTGTGGGTGGGGGGTGTCAGTGGCACATGCTGTGAGTGTCAGCGGCATGTGCAGATCAGTGGGTGTGAGTGGGCGTGTCAGGGCACACCCAGATCAGTGTGCGTGCGTGGGTGACTCAGGGGCACACTCGACACTGTGGGTGTGGGTGGGCGTGTCGGGGCACACTCAGCACCATGGGCCTGTTGGGGGCACACTCAGCGCCGTGGGCGTGAACGGGTGTGTCAGGGGCACACTCAGCGCCGATCCCGCTCTCTCCGTCTCCTCCCGCCCCGCCGCTCACCCATTGACACCAGCTTGAGGTGCTCCCGCCCCGGCCCCTCTCGCCCCGGCGCTCACCGATGGACACCAGCTTGAGGTACTCCCACCCCGGCCCCTCCCGCTCCGGCGCTCACCGATGGACACCAGCTTGACGTGCTCCCACCCCGGCCCCTCCCGCTCCGGCGCTCACCCATGGACACCAGCTTGAGGTGCTCCCGCCCCGGCCCCCACCGATGCACACCAGCTTGAGGTGCTCCCGCCCCGGCCCCCACCGATGCACACCAGCTTGAGGTGCTCCCGCCCCGGCCCCTCCCGCCCCGGCGCTCACCGATGGACACCAGCTTGAGGTGCTCCCGCCCCGGCCCCTCCCGCCCCCGCGCTCACCCATTGACACCAGCTTGAGGTGCTCCCGCCCCGGCCCCTCCCGCCCCGACGCTCACCGATGGACACCAGCTTGAGGTGCTCCCGCCCCGGCCCCTCCCGCCCCGGCGCTCACCGATGCACACCAGCTTGACGTGCTCCCGCCCCGGCCCCTCCCGCCCCGGCGCTCACCGATGGACACCAGCTTGACGTGCTCCCGCCCCGGCCCCTCCCGCCCCGGCGCTCACCGATGGACACCAGCTTGAGGTGCTCCCGCCCCGGCCCCTCCCGCCCCCGCGCTCACCGATGCACACCAGCTTGACGTGCTCCCGCCCCGGCCCCTCCCGCCCCGGCGCTCACCGATGGACACCAGCTTGATGTGCTCCCGCTCCAGGAACTCCAGCGCCACGGACACGTTCTCCAGCTTCATCTGGCGGAAGTTGGGGCGCGCGTGGTACTTGCGGTACATGCGCTTCTGGCTCAGCACCTCCAGCAGCGCGATGAGCCGCAGCCCGTCGCCCAGGTCGCGCTGCAGGTCGCCCAGGCGCTTGTGCACGCACTTGAGGTGCTCGTTGCACCAGCGGGTGAACGTGTTCTGCTGGATCTTCTTCCAGGGCGCGTCCTCCGCCAGGTCCTTCTCCGTGGCCGGCATCTCCTCCGCCTCCTCGCCGGCCGCCGGCGCCTCGGGGCAGCTGTGGCTGTTCATCTCCGCCGCGCGGGGCGACCCGCCCCGGCCCGGCCGCGAACTCGCTCCCGGACCCGCCCCGGCGCGGCCGCGAACTCGCTCCCCGACGCGCCCCGGCCCGGCCGCGAACTCGCTCCCCGACGCGCGGCTCTCCCGGCCGCGGCGATCGCGAGGGGGGCTGGCGCCGGCGGCTCCCGGCTGCGCCCCAGTGAAGCGGCGGGCCCCGCGCAGGGGGGTTTTAACGGGCCGCCTCCGGCCCGCCCGCCGGCCCCCCCGGGCCCCGCGTCAGGACGCAGGACTCCCAGGAATGCCGGGCCCTGACCATATACAAGTAAGAGCCGAGCGGGAACTTTCTCTTCCTCCCCGCGGAGATAACGCCCGGGCCGCGGATTGGGCGCTACGGAGAGCGGGGGGCTGGGATTGGCTCGGCCGCCGCCCCCCCGGCTGACGCCGGGGACATCTGGCTGCTATTTTTAACCTGCCCCAAACCGGGGGGAGGGGGAGGATCCTCTCTCCTTGTAGACAATGGCAGGGGGGCAGGGCCCCTGCACCCCCCACAAACTGCCACAGGACCCCAGTCCGTGGGGGGCACCCGAGGAAGAAGTGGGGACGGGCATGTGGGGGCTGGAGGGGGGACCAAAGGCGAGCAGGCACCTGGAGCTCTAGGCGCTGTCCCCGCCCCCGGGCTTTGCTCCAGGCCTCCCTGTGCCTCAGTTTCCCCCTCTGTCCCTCGGAGGGGGGGATACCAAACCCACGTGGGCGGGCGGGCCGGACTTCATTCATCCGGGTGTGCGCCCAGCGCTTGGGGATCCCGGGTGGAAGGTGCTAGAGCGCGGCCGAGTGTGATCAGCGCTCAGAAAAAGCCCTCTCATGGAAAGCCCTGGCGAGCACGGGGGAGGGGACGGGACGGGCCTGGAGCGCCGGAGGGGGCTGGGAGCCCGGAGGTTCATATTTCTCTCATGATGCGCCGCTCAGAATAGCCCATGAGCTGTGTGGTCACAGTGAGCCCGCAGCTCGGTGCGTGACGTGACGGGCAGCTTGGCCGGCTGGCTGAGCAATGGGACGGCTCAGGCCCGACAGCGCGGCCGGGGCCTCACCTGGCAAACGGCTCCCGCGCCGGGGTAAACGGCTCCCGCGCCGGGGTAAACGGCTCCCGCGCCGGGTGAACGGCTCCCGCGCCCGGGTAAACGGCTCCCGCGCCCGGGTAAACGGCTCCCACGCCGGGTGAACAGCTCCCACTCCCGCCCCTGGTAAATGGCTCCCAAGCGGGGGTAAACAGCTCCCATGGCCGGTAAACAGCTATGGGGCCTGGTAAACAGCTCCCACCCCTGGTAAATGGGTCCCGTGTGGGGTAAGCAGCTCCTGCCCCTGGTGAGCAGCTCCCACGCCTGGTAAACAGCTCTCACCCACTGCCGCAGGGTGGGCAGCCCAGCACAGAGGACTGGACCCCGTGCGGCTACTCTCTTTCCCGGGGCACAGGAGCTACTGGCCAACCCCTAGGGTTGCAGGAGGTATCTGGGCATCTCCCAGTCCCCTGGCAACGTCTCCACTAAACCAGCGCTGCTCCTGGGACATGGGAAACCCGAGGCTTTTGGGTTCTTGATGGGCACGTGGGCCCAGCACCTCTCTCGGGGCCCTGCAGGGGACGTCAGGGCCACTCCCGCCTGCTAGCGGGCCTTGCCGGTGTCACGGGGCTGAGAGTCCGGCTGTCAGGGAGGAGCAGGAGTCATTAACCAGCGACTTTGCCAGGCGGGAATGGCTCCGGGCCACCAGGGTTCCCCCCGTCAGGTTTCACCACAATGTTTCTGCCTTTTCCCTTTGCTCTGGGGCTGGCCATGGGATCCTGGGGCGCTGGGGGGTTCCCATGTCACATGGTGGGGCTCCCCCCGCCCCCAATGAGTGTAGCACTGGGGTCACGTTCCCAGGTGAAAGCTGGCGGGATGTCACTGTCACATCCACTCCCCATCCCCACCCAGCATTCCAGCGTGTCCTCGAAATCCGCTCCCCGCGCCCCCGGGTGCACCCCGTGTCCGCTCCCCGCCAGCCGCTGAGGGTTGGATTCCAGCAGCTCGGTGCTGACGGGCCGCCAGCTCCCCCGAAGAGAAGCCGGGTTGTGATTGCACCAGTGCTGCCCGGTTCCCCCCGCTCCCCCTCTGAGCTTGGCCCAGGTTTCTCCTGTTTCAGCCCTGCCCTTTTCCCTTCTCTTCCCGTGCGCCCGGTTTGAGCCCAGTGGGAACCACCCTGACCCCCCCACCCACCCCCCGACCCACGTGCCGTTCACTCGGCCCGCCACTGCTTGGCTGGCAGCACAACTCCCGAGGCAGCAGACCGCATTCGACCCAGTTCTCCTGGATAGAAATAACCCACCTGGTCACCCAGGCCTGAAGAGCACCCAGAGCGGATAGAATATCAGGCCGCGTTTCCTCAAGGGACAAAGGACACGGCGTGTCTGAATCCCGCCCGCCCCGTGTCATCCCAGCTCCTCCCGGGCACTTGGCTGAGCTCCTAGGAGCAGGGATGCCCTGGGGGACCATTCGTTCCCGCTCTCTCCGCTCCGGCTCGTTCCTTACCACGTCTGCACCCTAGAGACAGCGGGGAGGGAGCCGTAAACCTGGACACTGGGGTGATGGGCCTGGTGGGGGCACGTGAGTCAGACCCCACAGCTCTGCTGCACAGACCTAGAGCCTCCCCACTGTGCATCCCACGGATGGCAGCCAGTGGGGGGCCGGGGCTGCTGGGGTCAAGCAGCTCCTCCCGTGGGGTGGCCAGCGCCGGCACGTGGCCAGCGTTGGTGGCTGCCGAGGGGCCTAACCCCTGGAGGATCAGAAAGGGGATGGAAATCAAGCGCAGGGCAAGCAAGGGACATGCATGAATAACACACAAGCTCTGGGCTGGGGGCTCCTGAGGTGAAAGTGGCCGAGGAGGAGAGAGACAGTCTGATGGGCAGCCCCTCGGGGGCACCGGAGAGGCACTTCCAGCCAAGCTGGGGCCGGGTTCGTAGCGTCGGACAAAGCACTGGCCAGACGTCACCTGGAATCCTGCGTGTGGGAGAGCCGGCTGCACCCCGGCGGGGGGCGGACCAGGGCTGGGATGGGGGGCTGTCTCACGACAGGAGAGTGGACATGCCTGGGAGGGGATCTGTCGGGGCCGGGGGTGAACGCCAGGGACAGGGAAAGCCAGGGAAGCTAAAGGATGGAGCCGGCACAGGACCAAATAACTGGCCAGGAGGGAACTGAAGCTGGCAACGAGAGGATGGCCTCCTGGGGGGCCAGCATGGCAAATGAACCGGCCTGCAGCTGGAGGTGGGGAGATGTGGGAATGGGATCACGCAACGGGGCTGGAGTGACCCAGGAGTCTCGTCCGGTCCTGTGTTCCCTTCCCCACGCCCCGTCCCAGATCCCGGCCGCCAGCATGTGCCCATGAGCGCGTCACCCCACCCGCGCCCACCACCGCGCCCCCTGGCATCTCAGCACTGCCCTCCTTCGGCTCCCGGCCCTGACCTTGCCGCCCACCCGGCCTCAGCCTCACACCCTGCTTCTTGCCCCAGGGCCTCATCCCGCTCCTCAGCTCTCGCTGCCCAGCTCTGCCTCCCTCCGACCTCGGCTGTGCGCGTCTCTGCACAGCCCACCATCCCCTCTTGTGTTTGCTTGTTCGCGAAGCTCCCTGCCCTGGGCTGCAAAGGCGGGGCAGGGGGGGGAGTGCGCCCAGAGGCAGGGGTCTAGAGTGGGAAACACCCAGGCTGTAGTTTGGAGAGGAAACGAAGAGGAGGGGGCATTGGCAGGGGGCAAACGAAGCCCTTGTTTACAGAAGGCAGAGTTGGCCTGTGGAACTCATTGCCACAAGATGGAATGCAGGCCAAGAGCTGAGCAGGGGTCAGGACAGGCCTGGCCATTAGTAGAAATAACGAACATCCGCAGTCCCCTGCACATGGGCAAGGGTGGGGGGCCCAGGCGTGGGGCATCGGCTCTTGCGCTGCCTTCTGGGCAGGACAGCCAGCGGGGGTCGGGTGTCCCCGTCGGTTCCGGTTTCTCACTCAGACAGCAGCTCGGGTTTAAAGCGGCTCCTGTGACCAGGCCATGAATCATCCTCTGGTCCTGCCTCATTACCCGTCCTCTCCGATCTCCCGGCTCACCGCCAGCCCCTGGAACCTTCCAGCCCATGGAGAGCCAGCGTGCGCCCGGCTACAGCAAAGGGCAGCAGGCCCCCTAGTGCCATGGTTGGCCTCGGGCTGCCCCATGACCCCCCCCCCCCCAGAGCTGGCAGGGGGCAGGTTATGGTCACCCCCAGGGAATGACTAGGAGGAATGGGATAGGATAGAATTAGGAAACGATCCAGGGGCGGTACAGTGCGGGGGGGGGGGGGGAGGCAGCACAGTGTAGTGGTTAGAGAAGCGGTTTGCTCGGAGTCAGGACTCCTGGGTTCTATCCCTGGCTTCTGGAGGGGAGGGGGGTCTGGTGGTTAGAGCAGGAGGGGTGAGGGTCAGGACTCCTGGGTTCTATCGCTGGCTTCTGGAGGGGAGGGGGGTCTGGTGGTTAGAGCAGGAGGGGTGAGGGTCAGGACTCCTGGGTTCTATCCCTGGCTTCTGGAGGGGAGGGGGGTCTGGTGGTTAGAGCAGGGGGGTAGTGGGGGTCAGGACTCCTGGGTTCTATTCCCCGCTCTGCCCCTCCCCTCTGGGTGAGTCCCCTGAACACTCTGCCTTGGTTTCTCCAGCTGCGATACAGGGACCCCCGCCCACCGGCCGCCCTTGCTGGGGGAGCGGATTGCTTGCCAAGGGCGCTGAGCCCCTCGTGGCAGATGCTGGAGCCGGGAATGGCCCTTCAGTATTTCAGAGCCAAGGTGACTCCCCCGCTGGTGCTACAAGCTCCATCGACCCAGCTGAGCAAAGAACCGGAACAAATGAGCAGCCAGTCGAGTGGCTGACAGCCCAGCCGGGGCCCTTGCCGCGAGGACGGGGCTCCCTCGGCTCAGGGGCGGATGGACGGACAGCGGGGCACAGGGAAGGGGCAGCTGGTCACACCCCCAGCTCCCAGGCCCTGCCAGGCATGTGCCCGATGCCCTGCACTTAGTCCGCGAGGAATCAGCCAGCCCCAGCTCCGAGCTGGCCCTGGGAGACGAGCCCCGCTGGGCAGGCACGGAGCAGACACGGTGGCCAAGCAGGTGCTGGAGGACCTGGGCACCGTCTGCCCAGAGGCCACGGGGCAAATGCCACCCTGCCCTGGGTGAGAGACGTGCTGCATCCCAGGTAGGCCCAGAGCTGGGTCTCCAGGCCACACCAGACCTGCATCCCCCACCCTGCGGCACCTAAGCAGGCCATCAACCCACGGAGCCTGTGTCCTGCCCTGGCACAGGTGCTGACAGCTGCTGGGGGCGGGGGGGGGGGGCGGGGGGATGTCGGTCCTAGCCCTGGCCAGCATGGTACATAGTGAGGAGACCCCTGCAGGGATCAGCCTGAGCTTTGACCTTATTCATAGGCTGCCCAGCTCTGAACACTATCCAGCAGCAGCATCCCCTGCGGCAAGGAGTTCCCCAGATCAGCTCCACGCAAGAGGTGGCGCCTTGTGCTTGCTCTGCGCCTGCTGCCCTGGGTGTGTCCTCTCCATGGGGTGGGGGTGAGGAGCTGGGGCACAATGGGAGCCAGACCAGAGAGAGGGGGGCTGCCCGACGGTATCCCCGAGCGTGGCGTCACGCGAGGACCTGGAGCCCCAAAGGCCAGGGAGCTCTCCCGAGATGGCGAATCCCCCACTGCCCCAGTCACCCATGCTCCCTGTTCACAGGGCATGCCTGGTTTCTGATTGAAATTGGTCCAGCTTCAGCGTCCGGCCGGGGCTGCTTGTGCCACCTTTCCCTGCCAGCTCGGAGCACCCAGGGGTGCCCGGGAGTTTCTCCCCATGGATGGCCTCCCGCCCTGTAATCCATTCTCCCCTCGCTCTCCTTTGGGTGAGCTGACCCGCTGAGCTCCTTCAGCTGCTCACAGGCACCAATTTCCTCCAGGCTTTGCTTGCTTCCGCGGCTCTGCTCTGCACCCTCTGCAATCATCCCACATCCTTTTACCACCTGCCCCTAGAACGGGGGGCAGTATTCTCCCCAGCAGCATGTGGCCAGCCCGCTGGGGTGGGGGCTAGTGAGAGAGGCCGTATGGGCTAGTGGGCTAAGCAGGGGATCCTGGGTCCCATTCCTGGCTTGTTGGGTGACCTCGGGCAGATCACCTCCCCTGCACTGTGCCTCAGTTTCCCCCTCTGTACAGTGGAGAGCTTGGCCTGACTGCCCCCCTCCAGGGCTGGCTATTGGGGCTTGGGGGGGGCTGTATTGGGGAGAGGGCTGGGCAGGGAGGTACCAGGAAGCTGGAATGGGCCCAGTGGATCCAAGCCCCAGCTAACTCCCCACTCCCCAGCCATCATCTCCAGGCTGCAGTCCCTGCATTGGGCTCATCAGGGAGAGTCCTGTGCAGGGCCCTGGGGGAGGGGAGCTCCATGCTCGGGGTGGGGGATGGGGGTCTCTGCAGCCTGCCGCCTGGGATTCCTGAATAACCAGGAGCAGAGGGAACCCGAGCCGGGGCCGCTATTAATAAAGGGCCGAGTCAGAGTGGACCCGGCATCAGCAGCCAGAAATACTCCTCGCCCTTTGCACACTCACGCCAGGCGCTGGGGACAGTCACAAAGCACACAGTGCAAACGACAGGGCGTGTGTACGGAGACAGACAGACAAATAGATAGATGGTTAGACTAGATAGATATGGCCTAGCTTGACTTTAGTCAGGCTTTTGATACTATCTCGCGTGACCTTCTCATAAACAAACGAGGGAAACACAACCTAGATGGAGCTGCTATAAAGTGGGTGCAGAACTGGTTGAAAACCGTTCCCAGAGAGGGGTTATCAGTGCTTCACAGTCAGGCTGGACGGGCATAACGAGTGGGGTCCCGCAGGGATCAGGTCTGGGTCCGGTTCTGTTCAATATCTTCATCAATGCTTAGATACTGGCATTGAGAGGACACTTAGAGAGTTTGTGGGCGATACCACACTGGGAGGGGTTGCAAGTGCTTTGGAGGACAGGATTAAAATTCAAAATGATCTGGGCAAACTGGAGAAATGGTCTGAAGTAAATAGGATGAAATTCAGTAAGGACAATGGCAAGCACTCCACATGGGAAGGAACAATCAGTTGCACGCATACAGAATGGGAAATGACGGCCTAGGAAGGAGGACTGCGGAAAGGGATCTGGGGGTCCTAGTGGATCACAAGCTAAACATGAGTCAAGAGTGTAACACTTGCAAACAAAGCAAACGTCACTCTGGGCTGTATTAACGGGGGTGTTGTAAGCAAGACACGAGAAGTAATTGTTCCACTCTACTCCGCGCTGATTGGGCCTCAGCTGGAATATTGTGTCCAGTTCTGGATGCCACATTTCAGGGAAGATGTGGCCAAATTGGAGAGAGTCCAGAGAAGAGCAACAAAAACGATTAAAGGCCTAGAAAACATGACCTGTGAGGGGAGATTGAAAAAATTGGGTTTGTTTAGTCTGGAGAAGACCAGGCTGAGAGGGGACATGACAGTTTTCAAGTACATAAAAGATTGTTACAAGGAGGAGGGAGGAAAAATTCTTCTCGTTAACCTGTGAGGCTAGGACAAGAAGCAATGGACTTAAATTGCAGCCAGGGAGGTTTAGGTTGGACATTAGGAAAAACTTCACGACTGTCAGGGGGGTAAGCACCGGAATAAATTGCCCAGGGAGGTTGTGGACTCTCCAGCGTTGGGGATTTTTAAGAGCAGGTTAGACAAACACCTGTCAGGGATGGATAATACCTAGTCCTCCAGCTCCATGCTCCCCCCGTCAACTCCCCGGCCAGCCCAGGAGCGGCCTGCCGGCCACACTGCTGGCGACACTCAGGTGCCCCCCCTGGGCACGTCGGCCCCTCGAGGTGGGACAAGGACTCTGTATACATGCAGCACCTGGCGCCCAGGGCCCCGGCCCTGACTGGCAGCTCTCGGCACCATGGCACTGAGGATGCGGCGTGGGGAGCGGGGAAGAAGGCTGCAGGTGCCAGGGGCGGTTGTACAGGATGGTGAGGAGTGGGGGCTGTTTGAAAGTGGAGAGAGATGTGGGGGGTGTCCGTCCTGGGGCTGTGTGTGTGTGTGTGTGTCCTGGGGGGTGTGTATGTGCTCTCAGCCTGCCCCCTGGCTCCGCCCCACAGGACTGACCCCCCACCCCACTCAGGACATGGCTCTTGCTGGCAGCCCAACCACTGGGCGCGCTCCTCCGAGGGGCACCTGGGGTCCAGCTCTACCAGGGCCAACGCTGCCCCCTTGCCCGGGTTGCCCCGGTGCTTCCAGGGCTCGGCCTGCTCCAGCCCCCCGGCTCACTGGGGGGCTCTAGCCTTGCACGGGCTGAGGAAGGCGTCGCCCCTCCCTCCATGCAGCCCCTGCGCTTCCCAGGAGGCTGCCACCTGGGGCCCATTCCCCTCGTCCCACCGGCCCGGGCGGTCTCTCGGCTGCTCCCCCAGCCCAGTGGGGAGGGTCCCTGCTGGGGCCTAGCCAGAGAGGCCCAACCCAGAGGGTCAGGTGGGCCGATTCTGCTCCAGCATGAGCTCCGGGACCCCCTGCACAGACCTGTGTGACGGCCAATCTGCCCTGTCCCCCGGGGAGCCGATCCCGGGATCGGTCACCACCCTGGCCACAGATAGCACTGTGGGGCCAGCATCCGCCTCGCCTCAGCGCCAGCCACCGGCTCTCGCTTGGCCTCCATCAGCTGGTCACAGAGCCCCCCACTCTCCGAAATCCCCCCCGCCCCAGGACCTGCAGATGGGATCCAGCCACCTCACACCCGGTCTTGGTGAAGCCGGCACACGGGAGGCCTCTGGCATGATGCGATCCCCACAGCATGGGGTGGCAGGAGGCTGGGAGGGGAGCCCCGGGCCAGAGGGGGCCAGCAGCAGGGAAGGGGCTCAGCCCGTGTGATTTAGGGGCAGGCTGAGAACCCAGAGCCTCACTGGGCACCTCCAGCCGGGGCTGCCTGCCGAGCACTGGGGCTGGCCAGGGAGGGCAGCGTGGCCAAGCCCTCCGGTTACGGGGGGCCCCTCGAGCAGACAGCTCCCTGGAGGGTGATCTGCCACGCTAGGCCCTGGCCTCGCACACACTCAGCCCCCATGCTGCTGAATCTGGGGGGGGCCCAGCCCCCAGGAGCCTGGCACCATCAGACAGTCACACTGTGCCTGACCCTTGCAGCTCAATATAGCAGCTGAGCACTGGCCCGAAGCACCTGGCTGGCGCGGCCCGGGGTGAGGAACACGCTCCCTGCCAGAGGCAGAGAACACGGTGTGCTTGGCCAGATGGGCCCTTGCCCCTCCGCAGAGGGGCTGTGCGGGTCAGAGCTCAGGGGAGGGGGCTTCGGGCTCGCAAGGGGCATTTCACCAGCCAGCCACCCCCTGCGTCTGCAGCCCCAGTGGGGTCCCACCGAGCAGCCTCCAGCCGTGTGGGGGAGTAGAGAACCTAGACTCGCGCCAGCACTTCACAGCCCAGCTGACCTGGCCCAGGTAGCCCCGATCCCTGGACCCCTGCCTGGCTCACCGCCCTGAGCCCCTGGGGCTGCGGGCCACGCGCTCCATGCAGTGCCCACGGCAAGGGGGAGTGTCCTGGCTTGGGCTATGCTCAAGGCTCTTATGGTGCGTGGGGGGCAAACTGGTCCAGGCCTGGCCCTGAGCCTGCTCAGGAGGGGGCTGGACAGGGACAGGCTGGGCTAGAAACCTGGAGCTGAGGAGAGCAGCTGGGGAGCGCTCTGGCTCCTGCCTGAGCTGGCTCTGGGGAGAAGCTGGAGCCCCATTTCTCCAGCCTGGCGTTCTCTCCACCGTCACGGAGCAGCGATGCAGGTGTGCCATCAGCTAGCCCCCGAGGAGAGCGCCCCTGCGCAGTCACAGCGGGGCCCAGCAACCCCCGCAGCCAGGAGCTCCTTCTGGGCTTGGCTTTACGCTGCCTTGGAAGGTGCCCATCCCCACAGCATCTGGGCCATTCTGGACAGGGCCCAGGGTTGCAGCTGGGGGAAATTTCCCATCGACTCCCCCAGAGCAGGATCCTGACCCATGGCTTCAGAGCAGGCAGCGGCTCCCCTCAGGTCTGTCTCCCAGCACAGGCTGGGCCAGCCCCCTTTGGTGTCCCCAGAAGTGGGGCTTGCTCAGGCCGGGTTCTTGCTCTACCCCGGGTCCAACTTGTGCGTCTGGCTCAGCCCCCGCCCAGCACGAGGCAACTCCCAGGACAGATCCAGGCTCCGTGGATTTACAAAGTTCTTTTACCAAGTTACAACATTCAACAACCACAAAGAGAGGGAGCCCCCGAGCGCGCGAGTCGGGGGTGCAGCCGCAGCTCCAGTCGGAGAGCAGGGACGCAGGGCTGGGCGGGGACAGACCAGAACAGGAGCCGGCCACGGGGCCAGGTCAGCCCCCCGCAGCCCAAATGCAGGCACTTCCAGAATACATGCCCAGGGAAAGGTGTCAAGCTTCGGGGCCATTTTGAAGCCCCCATGAGAGCCCCTTTCTCTTCAACGGCCCCCTCCCTGCCCGTCCGTGCTGACCGTTCACGAGTAGTCGTGACACCAGTGCGCGTGCAAACGCCACCCACACAGCCCTGGGGCCAGCGCCCACGGCTTGCACACCGAGGGCAGAAGAAAGGGGTGCGCTAACACTGAAATGAGGTGACGGGGGAAGGTTTGTAGCAGGGGCCCTCGGGCGAAGGGGTGACAGGGAGATGCAACGCCCGGGTGGAGACGAGGAAACCAGGGGGGCTCCCGCTTTAAAAATAAATAAATCTCTCTCCCTAGGGACTGTCTGGCACCTGGGTCTTCCCTGCTGAATGGCACCGAGACAGTCAGACCTTCCCAGACGTGGAGCACAAGTGTAAAGACAGATTTTAAATATTGCCAACTACAAACTCTGGCCCAGGCTTGCCCGCTGCTTCAAGCACCCCGTGATCTCCTTGGTTTTCAATTTATTGCAGTGGATCACGCCGAGCGCCGGGCCAGCAGGGGGCAGGGTTCTGGTGGGTGGGGCGGGGAGCATTGGGTATTGGTCTCTAGCGCCCCCCTCAGGCCGACCTGGAGAGGAGCCAATGTGTTCTGGAGAGGGGAGTGGGGAGGAAGAGGTGGGCGCAAGTTCGGAAGGGCTGAGCTTCGGTGGAGGTGTAGGCTGGAGACCTGGCACAGTCCCTGGCAGAAGGGGGGGTGGCAGGCTGGTGCCCATCCTCCCTACCCCGGCCAAGGCCTATCCTGCCACTCCCAGGCTGTCGGCAGCTTGTCCAAGGTAACAATGCTCCATGGCAGTGGCCACATAGGGGCGCCGAGAGCCAGGCAGTGTGAACCTCCCCTGGCGGGGCACACAGAGGGGCTCCCGGCGCAGCTGGGCTGGCCTGGCTGGGAACCAGACTCGCGCTGGAAATGACCAGAGCCCTGGCTGGGGTTCCCTTGGGATCCCAGCTCCCCCATGGCAGGGCGGGGGCTGGGATGGCGGGGGAGCAGTGCGGGTCAGGGTGGGGGCTGGGATGGAGGGGGGCAGGGTGGGTCAGGGCAGGGGCTGGGATAGAGGGGGCAGGGCAGGGGCTGGGGCTCCACTGGAACAGGTTCTGTTTGGGGAGTCGATGGCAGGGACCCCTTGTATCCCCCACCTCCCCACTAGTTGGTGCTATGATCCAATGGGACCGGACCCAGCTCAGAGGGGGGAGCCCCAGGGATGGCTGAGGCCGCTTTCCAGGGAGCCCCTCACTCTCCCACGGGGCCTACAGCCCACCCCCTCCCTATCCCAGCCACCCCACACATCCACGCATCCACCAGAGCAGCATCCTGGGCTGACCTGCAGGGGGCTGGAGTCTCCCTTCCCTGCCCCACAGATGCAGTGTCCCTGACCCTGAGCCCCGATGCAGTAACGAGGGGGCAGATGCTGCCATGGCGTGACTGACCGGGGGTGGGGGGTGACCTCCATGCACTCAGGGGGGCTGGAGCAAGGGTCTCCAGCCCTCCCAGTGGCAGCAGGCCATGGGGGGTAAGGGGGCGGATCTCGCGTGCGTGTGTGGCATGGCCCGGGCGCGGCGCTCCTCAGGCTGGCACGGAGCTGGCGCAGGACCGCTTCAGGCAGGGGTACAGAAGCAAGGCAACTGCAGCTACCGCAAAGAGGATGATGGGCTTCAGCCCCCCGGCCGGGACCTGTGGGAGGAGATGGGGGGGAGGTCAGTGCTGTGCCCCCCAGCCTTCCAGCGCCTCCAGGGAGCCCAGGCTGCTCAGCGGCTGCAGGGTGGGGGCCAGGCTGGGAGGCACCTGGAGCCTGGGGGGGCGGGTTCTCCTGGAGCCCCCATTCCAAACGCGCCCGTGGCCCAGCTGCGGGGTGATGCCAGCAGGAGCGGACCCCGGCAAGCAGGGAGCGGTGGGCACCTCGGACCCGGAGTTCACCAGCCGCCCTGCGGAGCTACTGGCTAGCGGCTAACAGCTGGGTGGGGGGCAGCCTTCCCCAGGGGAGCAAGGAGAGATGGGGTCCCTCGCTCTTACACGCTCCCTCTCTGGGGGGACCCTGGGCTCAGACCCAGTGGGCCCCAATCTCCCAGGGCCACTCCCCCATCTTGTTTCCCATGGCCCCAGTGATGGGGCGCCCGCCCCTCCCCTCGCCTAGCCCACTGGTTCCCACCCTCTGGGGTGCCAAACGTTGTCCCACGATTCTTGGCAGCCACAAAGGATTGTGGGATTTGAGTCCTGGGAAAAAACCATGGGCAGCTGGGGGATGCTGTGAGGGGGTGGGGGGATGGTGAGGGGTCTGAGGCATGCAGGGGGCTGGCTGCTTAGCAGGGGGGTTTGTGCTGCGCTCCTTGCCCCGCAATGGGCACTCAGAGGGCTTTGCCCGGGGATCCCAAAGCCTCTCACCAGGGCAGGGACCTGGTGCTGCACCCCGATTGTGGGGAACACACTGGGGCTCTGGCTGAGGAGGCAGTGGAGATGGGGCTAGGACCCCGGTGCTGAGGGCGTCACACCTCATTACTGATGCCCCTCGAATCCTCTGCCTGTGCACAGTGCCCCCTGCTGGCCACCTGGGGTGCAGGCCCTGCCACTGGGCTCAGAGGGGCAGGAAGGGCATGGTGTGACAGCAGGGGAAGGGAGTTGGTTGCCCCAGCGCCACCCCCACACACACACACAGGGGCAGTGCCCGGGGCACCCGCAGGGGCACTTGTTGCCCTCAGCAGTGGGGACGAGGTGCCATGTCTTTAGGGTATCTGACCTTTGAGGCACCAGCCCCTTTCCCAAGCGGGCATGCCCCTCCCCAGCACTGTCTCTGGCTGGCGGGCCGGAGCAAGTGCCTGGGGAGATGGAGAGCAGAGGGGTGGATGAGGGGAGAGGCGAGGGGCAGGGATCGGAGGCAGGTGCTGGAGGCCCAAAGCAGCGGCGGGACTGGGAGCAGCCTGCCATGCACGGGGAGAGCCAAGCAGGGGCCTGGGCCAGGCTGCGGGGAAGGGGAGATACCAGTACCTGGTCGGCATTAGGAAGAGGTCTCGGCCCACCAGCACCAGAGCAGAGCCGCTATAACAACCAGTCCTATGAGGGGGAGGGAGATCTCGGGGGCGGGGTGGCTCTATGGGGGGAGAGCAGGGAATGGAATGGGGCGGCAGCCACAGGCCGGGGGGTGGATGGAGATGAGAAGGGAGAGAAAAGAGAGATTAAATCACAGGCTGCTTGGCCTTGTCTCGGTGTCACCCTAGCCCTGCCCCAGCGGGCTCTCAAAGCTGGGGAGGGGGCGGCTCCTGCTGGGGGGCTGAGCCACGGGAGGGGGCACTGGGGTGGGCTCGTGGGTCAGGCTGGGCTGCGGGTGGGGGCTCCCTGGCTGAGTGTCCTTGGCCCAGTGTGCACCAGGTCAAGCCCCAGCACCAGTGGCTATTGACCAGCCCCGGGCTCAAACCGTCGCCGTCCGGGCCCAGCACTGGGCACTGCTTCCTGCACGCCACTGGCTGAAACCCCCATATCGCCCCCACTCAGGCTCCCCACTGGCTCCCTGGAGCAGCGTCCCCCTCTGCCTCAGCGGGTCCAGCCAAGAACGGGGTCTGTGGGAAAGTGGTGGGCACCCACGAGGCGGCAGCTTGGCACAGCCATCGCCCACAAGCCCCATCCCTTGTGGGAGCGTAGCACAGTCAGCACCCACCGGGCACCCCCACGGCAGCGTGGCAGCGTCGTTACCCACACCTGTCACCTGCGGCGCCCCTGCCCGCGGCCGTGTGGCACCCCCGGGGCACACCTACCCGCCCGTCAGCGGGGACGGTGCCGTTGAGTCTCTGGATTTCCGCCCGGCACAGCCTCAGCTCCTCCTGCAGCTGCTGGCGCTCCTGCTGGATGGCCTGGTACTGCCGCTGCAGCTCCCGCAGCTCGGTCTGCATGCTGTCACACTGCAGGGGCAGGGAGAGGGGCATGAGCAGCCCCTGGGGAGCCCCTCCCCTGCCCTGCAGCCCCCGCCCGGGCAGGGCCAGGATGGGTACCTTGCTCTGGGCCAGCTGCACCTTCTCCTCCTCGCTCTGCAGCTTGAAGCGCAGGCTCAGCTCGGAGTCATCCTCCTCGTCCTGGCTCAGGGGCTCCTTGCGGCTGGGGGTGCTGATGGTTCTCGTGTTGTCCACCATCTTGAAGGAGACGCTGCCGCTCAGGCGGGGGCTGGCGCGCCGGGGAGAGAGGGTCCGGCACACCGGGGCATGGATCACTTCCGAGTCCGTCGACTTGTGAGACTCTTCCGACCTGCTCCTGGATCTGCAACGGGAGCCCGCGGCCCCGGGCAGAGACTGCAGAGCCGCTTCTGGCCCACCCGGCCCCCATGGGGAGGAGGCGCCTGGCCCAGCCAAGGGCAGAAGGCTCCCGGCCCAGCACAGCCCCGACTGGCCCAGCCCAGCCCAGCCAGCGGGAGGTGGCCTGGCCCAGCTCAGCCCAGCCCAGCTCCGCTCCAACAGCCCAGCCAGGGGGAAGTGGCCTGGCCCAGCCCAGTTCAGAACTAACCAGTCCAGCCCAGCACAGCCCTGCCCCAGCTCAGCTCCGACGACCCAGCCAGGGGCTTGCCCACCTGCTCACAGATCCCCTGAAGATTCTGGTTCAAGCCCCAGCTGCCAGAGGGGACAGGAGGCAGGTCCTGAGCCCAGCTGCTGCCTGGGGTCTGAGGCTGGACTCCCCGGCCTGCCCCACCCTGTCGACCCTTCCAGCCCCCTACCTGTACTTCTGGGCTTCCAGGTTCTCCAGATGGTGCACCATGATCTTGTTGCTCTCTTGCAGGGTCTGGTACTCCTCTGTCAGGTCCCGGTACTGCTCCCGCAGGGACAGCAGCTCCTCTGGAAACACACAGGCTGCAATGGGGCACAGCCCGCAACAGGGCAGCCACCTGACAGGAGACCTTCACCCCCACACTGCCCCCTACAGCCCCCGCCTCACAGGAGACCCACACCCCCACATGGCCCCCACTTCACAGGAGACCCCTCCCCCCAGCCTCCACCTCACAGGAGACCCACACACCACAGTGCCCCCCATGACCACCACCTCCACAGCTCCCTGGGGCTGCTTTCCAAGCACCCATTCCATTCCGATGCCACCAGTCTGGGGCTGCGCCTGGCTCAGCCCTGGGGCTGGGGGTTCCTACCCACCACCACCTCCCTGCTACCAGTTCCCACCCACGCGGCACAGCTGGGAACCAACCGCTGGGAGCAGAATCCATCTGGGTGCAGACAAGGGGAGGACACAGGGGCTGTGCACGACACCCCCAGCACCGTGCTGACAGACGGGAGCCTGCCCCATTCTGGACTACCCACCCCACCCGCTGCAGCACAGTGCCCCCTAGTGCTGCCCTACCCAGCTCCTTACAGCACAGTGCCCTGGGACAAAGTGGGAATTTTCTTAATGTTTTGTATGACTACAGAGTGCCTCGGTTTCCCCTATGTGTTGCACAAATATCTAGGGCTAGGTGGTGGGACAAGGGTGTGTGATTGTTGCACAGACCCCTAGGAAGCAGGTGTGACTGACAGATGGCTGCCTGCGCAGACATGGCCAGGGCCCATCCTCTGCAGGTGTTGGAGAACAAAGAAAGGTGGAGGCCAGGTGCCTGGCTTGCTGGGAAAGAGACAAAGGAAGGAGGAGGGGCAATGGGGCGTGACTGAGGGTGGGCTGTTGGAGGCTAGTCAGTCTCCAGGTTTGGGACTCAAGGGGAGAGCCCAGGGCTCTGGTCCCGGCAAGCTGGACTTTGCTGTAACTTCCTGCTTTCTGTGCTAACAAGCTCTGTTCTATGCTGTGTTCCCGACCACTAATAAACCTCCTGTGTCACACACTGGCTGGGAGTCACTGCTGGCTGCGGAGTTGGGGTGCATGGCCCCACTGGGGGTGTGTGAGGCTTCCCCAGGCATCCCAGCCAGGTGGACTCACTGTGGGGAGCATGGGTGGGGGGGTCTGAACGCTCCGAGGTCAGACCCAGGAGACGCTGTACCCAAGGGGGATTGCCCTGGTGAGAGCACACCCTGAGGGGTGTCACACTGCCCCCAGGGTCCTGTCGGGCCCCCCCTGAGAGCGGTGACAGAGCCCCAAGCCTGGGCACCCGTGACAGCCCCCTAGCGCCACGCTCGGGTATTGGGTCAGCACTGACTGCCAGGGGAGAGCGCCCCCTGCTGAGCCCCCCACTTCCTGCAGCACAGTGCCCCCTAGTGCCTCACTGGGACCAGCACTTACTGCCAGGGGAGAGCATCCCCTGTTGAGCCCACCCCACTCCCCACAGCTGAGTGGGGATCCCAGTGGCAAAACCTTGGAGCACAGCCAGCTTGTCAGCGGGGCCCTCGGCCCGGGCCTGGCCGCTGGCCTTCATCGTGATCTCGGCGCGCAGGGTGGTGATCTCCGTCTCGTACTCCTCGTGGACCCGCTGGAAGCGCTGCAGCTCGGCCTGCAGCCGGCACAGCTGCTCCTGCAGGGCGGCGATCTCGTTCTCGTGGATGGCAGCCACCTCCTCCGCCTCCAGCCGCAGGCCGTGGATCTCTTCGTTGGCCTCCTGCAGCTCCCGCTCCACCTGCTCCAGCTCCGACTCCTTCATATCCTGCAGGGAGCTGAACTCATCCTTCAGCGTGCGCATCTGAGCTGTGGGGGGAGAGGCGGGGTGAGAGCCTGGCGCCAGAGAACCATTACTGCCCCGTCACCTGTCCAGTGCCTTCTGGCCAGGGGATTGCAGTGAGGGAGGCGTTCGAGAGCCAGAATGATCCCAAAGCACTCGCCAGCCTGCATGCACTAGGATCACTTCGCCCACCACTGAAATGCAGCCACCTCTGGGGCGGGATGTGGCACTTTGGGACAGGAAGTAGGTATAACCACATAGCCAACTGAATCTCTGGGCAGTGGATCCGGGGAGGCAGGATGAAAAAAGGGGAATGGCGCACCCCACCCAGTCCCCACAGAACAGCCAGGCTCCCCAAGAGACACCTCCCACATGAGGGTGCCTGGCTCCCACCTGCAACAATGCCAAACGGCTTTGCCTCCCAGCCCATCTGCCGGCTGCCACAGGACCTTCTGCTGGCCTGTGCCAGCGCCACCCCTGGGCTGGCTCCTGGTCCTGCCCCAGGAGCCTAATCCCTGCCAACCCACCTGCCCCCCGCTGGGGCCTGCTCCGACCACCAGGCCAGAAACAGACAAGAAGGGAGGAGCGGTGCCTGGAGAGCACCCACTGGGTGGGCACAGGGGGAGGGAAGTGGGTGGAATGAGGAGCACAAGCCGGGGGGGGGCCCTGGGGACAGTGGGGTTGGGGAGGCAGTGGGGGAGCGCCTGGGGGAGCTGCAGGGGGGGTGGATATAGGCCAGGCAGGCTGTGGAGGCAAAGAGCTGGGAGTGTAGAGCAGGGGGACCCATGGCGTGATAGGGTGAGAGAACCGTGGGGTATGCATTTGGGAGTGGGGGGAGGGGTGTGTAGGGGTGAAGAGAGCCATGGTGGGTGCTGGGGATGACAGTTTGGAGGGGAGGGAGTGGTTGGGAGGGGCGACTCCTGGCGGGTGCAGGGTGGATCCCTTGGGAGCAGGGGTGACTGGGGGAAGCTGGGCTGCGGCTGGGTGGGGGCAGGGAGTACCCCCTGGAAGGCTGACCTTAGCGTTACGGTCCCCTGAGTGAGTGGTCCCTGGGGGGAGGAGCTGGGGGGTGGAGACCCTGGGTGAGGGTGCCAGGTGGTTGCTGGGGGACCCCTAGAGGGTGGTTGCCGAGTGGGGGATCCTTGCTGGGCGGGGAGTCCCCAGGGGGCAGTTGCCAGGTGGGGGGTCCCCGTGGGCCGGCTGTCAGGCGGTGGTCCCCAAGGGGTGATTTCTGGCTGGGGATCCCTGAAGGGCGGTTGCTGGAGGGTTCCAGGGAGGTGGTTTCTGGGTGTGGGGGACCCCTGGGGGTGATTGGCAGGCAGAGGTTCCCCGGGGGCAGTTCGACTGGGGGGTCTCTGGGGCATGGTTGCCGGGGGTGGGGTATCCCTGGTGCAGTTGCTGGGGCGTCTCTGGGGGGTAGTTGCCAGGGTGCCCTGGGGGAGGTTGCCAGGGGAGATCCTCAGGGGGCAGTTGCCGCGGGAGCTCCTGGGGGGTGGCTGGGAGGGTCCCTGGGGGCAGTTGCCAGGGTGATCTCCAGGGGGCGGTTCCAAGGGGGTCCCCTGGGGGGCAATTTCCGGGGAAGGTCCCAGGGGGTGGTTGCTGGGGGGATCCCCAGGGGGTGGTTGTCAGGGAGATTGCCAGGGAGCAGTTGTTGGGGGGGTCCCCAGGGGGCGGTTGCCGGAGGGTTCTGGGGGGCAGTTGCCGGGGGGTGGTTGCTGGGGGGGTCCCTAGGTGGTGGTTGCCAGGAGGTCCCTGAGCCGGTTGCCAGGGGGTGGTTGCCGGGGAGTCCCCAGGGGGCGGTTGTTGAGGGGTCCCCGGGCCAGTTTCCAGGGGGCAGTTGTTGAGGGGTCCCCGGGCCGGTTGCCGGGGGGTGGTTGCCGGGGGGTCCCCAGGCCGGTTGCCTGGGGGGGCGGTTCCCGGTTGCCCGGGGGCGGTTGCCAGGGGGTCCCCAGGCCGGTTGCCGGGGGGCAGTTGCCGGGGGGGTCCCGGGCTGGTTGCCGGGGGGCGGTTGCCGGGGGGTCCCCAGGCCGGTTGCCGGGGGGCGGTTCCCGATTGCCGGGGGCGGTTGCCGGGGGGTCCCCAGGCCGGTTGCCGGAGGGTGGTTCCCAGTTGCCGGGGGGTGGTTGCCGGGGGGTCCCCAGGCCAGTTGCCGGGGGGCGGTTGCCGGGGGGTCCCCAGGCCGGTGGCACTCACTGCCCACGGAGGTGGAGGGCGTGAGCTCCATGGCTGCCTCCCCTGGCTCCAGGCCGGGCTGGCCCCTGCGCGCAGCCCGGGCGACCCCGCGCGGTTCCAGCTGCTCCGGCCCGGCCTGCGGCTCGCGCCCTCTGCTGGGGGGGCCAGGCCCAGGGACCGGCAGGGCCGGGGCCTTCTCCTCTGCCCCACCAGTGCACCCCCTGCCTGGTGCCCCCAGGGCCCAGTGCGACACACCCCTGTGGGCCCCAGCGTGGCACGGCCCCCGTGGGCTACAAGCCCCAGCGTAGCATGGCCCCCATGGGCTATGGGCCGCAGTACGGCACGGCCCCCGTGGGCTACAAACCCCAGCGTGGCACGGCCCCCGTGGGCTACAAGCCCCAGCGTAGCACGGCCCCCATGGGCTACAAGCCCCAGCGTAGCACGGCCCCCATGGGCTATGGGCCGCAGTACGGCACGGCCCCCATGGGCTATAAACCCCAGCGTGGCACGGCCCCCGTGGGCTACAAGCCCCAACGTGGCACGGCCCCAGTGGGCTACAAGCCCCAGCGGGCTACAAGCCCCAGCTTAGCACGGCCCCCGTGGGCTACAAGCCCCAGTACGACACAGTCCCCATGGGCTACAAGCCCCAGGGTAGCACGGCCCCCAGGGGCTACAAGCCCCAGTACAGCACGGCCCCCGTGGGCTACAAGCCCCAGCATAGCACGGCCCCCATGGGCTACAAGCCCCAGTACAGCACGGCCCCTGTGGGCTACAAGCCCCAGCATAGCACGGCCCCCATGGGCTATGGGCCGCAGTACGGCATGGCCCCCATGGGCTATGGGCCCCAGTACGGCATGGCCCCCCGTGGGCTACAAGCCCCAGCATAGCACGGCCCCCATGGGCTACGGGCCGCAGTGCAGCATGGCCCCCGTGGGCTACAAGCCACAGCGTGGCACAGCCCCCATGGGCTACAAGCCCCAGCGTAGCACGGCCCCCATGGGCTACGGGCCGCAGTGCAGCATGGCCCCCGTGGGCTACAAGCTACGGCGTGGCACGGCCCCCATGGGCTTTGGGCCCCAGTATGGCATGGCCCCCATGGGCTACAAGCCCCAGCGTAGCATGGCCCCCATGGGCTATAGGCCCCAGTACGGCATGTACCCCGTGGACTACAAGCCCCAGCGTGGCACGGCCCCCATGGGCTACAAGCCCCAGCGTGGCACCACCTCCTTGGGTTACAAGCCCCAGGTGGCACTGCCCCCATGGGCTACAAGCCCCAGCGTAGCAGAGCCCCTGTGAGCTACAAGCCCCAGCGTGGCATTGCCCCCTTGGGCTACAAGCCCCAGCATGGCACTGCCTCCTTGGGCAACAGGCCCTGGCTGGTGCCCCATGCAGCTTCTCATGGACTCTCAGGACAGCAGAAACCATCTAGTCAGCCCCTCAACCCCTGCTCCTTACTGGGCTCCCCTGGGCTGAGACACTGAGCTCCCCAAATCTTCATTCATAAGCTTCAAGTTACAGAGAATCCATCATTTACTCTAGTTCAAACCAGCAAGAGCCCTGTGCCCCATGCTGCATGGGGCCAGCTGTAGGACACACACAACCTACTGGCTCTTGGTGTGACCTGGGGCAGGTTTGATCCCTGGAAGCCTATAGGATTTGGGTCCTGGCTCCCCACCCAGAGCACCAGAGCATTGTCACTGGCAGGCCCCGAGGACGGGAGGCAGGAGCTTGCTTAGATCATCAGAGCCTGAGTGTGTTCAGATGACAAGTTTGGTTGATAGAGACGGGATGCTGGCAGGCCAGATGCCGGCTCATGCCATGGTCCCCTTGTCTCAGCTGGACACTGACAAGCTCAGTATTAGAATTGTAAGAATGTGTTGAGTGTTTAACCTTGATGGCCGGTTGTGAGTTGCTGCTGACATTAATCCCACCTGTAACATCTATGTCCCGTATTGTATGGTAATATTCAAGCAGTTGTGTTGTGAGCCTCTGTGACTGTAAATCACCAGCAAGAAGAGAGACATTAACTCGTGGGAAGGGCTGATCTCCAGCAGAAGGTGTCACGCCCTGCCCAGCAGGAAAGGTCCATGGATACCAGACAGACTATTGTGGGACAGGAATTTCCCTACACACCATCAGCAAGAGGTTCTGCTCTCCTCCCAGTGGAGAAGAGTCAGGCAAGTGGACTCCTCCCATCAGCTGAGTTTGCAGCTCAGAGCATGTGGCAGGAAGGGGATAAAAACCCCAAGCCAAAAGGACCTGGTGTGTATCTCTATGATGCTTGGACTCTGGGGGGGCCCGGGGGGAAGGTGTTTGTAGGAATAAACAAGAGATCACCAGTGCTTAGCCTGGGTTAACCCTGAAGGACATGCAGAGCTTGCTTATTACAGAAACGTCTAGTACTTTGTGGAAACTTAAGACTGGAACTCATTTGTGTATCTATGGTTACCTGCTTTAACCTGGTACATAACTCTCTGGTTTCCTTTTCCCATCTTTTGCTAGTTTATTATAAGATTGGCAACAAGCATTGTCTTTGGTGTGAGATTTAAGGTGCAATTGACCTCGGGCAAGTGACTTGTCCTTTGGGACTGGCAGTAACCTGAATATTGCTGTGATTCTTGGTGCAAGGGACCATCTCTCACAAAGGCAGGCTCCCCTGGGTGGCGAGACAGTTCAGAGCACCCAAGGGGATTGTCTGTGACTCCATGGTAAGGCTGTGGAGTTTACACTTGATAATTGGTTGGTGAAACTGAAGTACAGAACTCTCAGCCAGTTTGGGGTTTGTGCCCCAGTTCCTAAGAGTCTGCCCTGAGGTTGCTAAGTATCAGAGGGGTAGCCGTGTTAGTCTGTGTCCACAAAAACAAGTCCGGTGGCACCTTAAAGACTAACAGATTTATTTGGGCATAAGATTTTGTGGGTAAAAAACCCACTTCTTCAGTGGGGTTTTTTACCCACGAAAGCTTATGCCCAAATAAATCTGTTAGTCTTTTGTGATGTTATTGACATGACCTGTGACCGTATAGGTCATTGCTGCAGCCACTGTTATATATTTGCAGCAAATATTGTACAGAGGTTGTCGTGTGAGGTGTCTATGGAAAGGTTCGGATTGGCTGGGTAGGATTATGCTGTCTGTCTGGGTGTACCGTTGTTGTGGCTGAAGTGATGAACATTGGCTATGTACTTGTATCTCAATGTGCTTGATTCTAAGTAGCCTCAGGGAAGCATTTGGTCAGCTTCTTGAGAAGGGACTATTCTCAGTAAGTGCTCAAACAAGAAACACTTAACTGACAATGGACTTTAGGAGACGGCAGTCCACATCTGAGCTTTCCTGGGAATGTTCAAACTAACATGTAAACAATGGCGTCCGCCTGTAAAGAACTGTCATGCATGGACATGTGACTTGCCCATGTGACTCCAGGCTCCATCTTGCTGCTGTGATTTCCACAGTAAGAACGGAGGGGTGTCCTTCCACATGGCAAGAGACTATAAAAGGCAGCTGCATCTCCTCCATCTTGTCTTCAATCCTGCTTCTGACCTCTCCTACGAAATGAACTTTAACCAATTTTAGCTCTCATCTATATTTCTTTCTTTTTATGAATAAACCTTTACATTTTAGACTCTAAAGGACTGGCAACAGTGTGATTTGTGGGTAAGATCTGATTTGTACATTGACCTGGGTCTGGGGCTTGGTCCTTTGGGATGGGGAGAACCTTTTTCTTTTCCTGGGGTGTGACGTTGCACTCTATATGATTTTATAAAAATATGCTAATGAGTGTGAATATAATGTAACTGGAATAGGCTTCATGCAAAAGGTCTCTTGTAAGGTATCATTACAAAGCTTATAATCTACTGAGTGTGGTCATCCTATTTGTATAAATGTATCACTCTTGTATGTGAAACTAGAAATATGAAATATAACTCTGAGGTCCTATTGTAGTTATGCAAAGTGTGGGCCATTAATGGTGGTTTGGAATCTTAATGGCTCCCATTAACCAGGACTTTGTGACTTTATCCTCACCCATAACTATTTCACATTTGGGGACAAATGTATACCTTTAAATCACCTTTAAGTACCCGCATGGCCCCACAGTATGCCAACATTTTTATGGCTGACTTAGAACAATGCTTCCTCAGCTCTCGTCCCCTAATGCCCCTATTCTACTTGCGCTACATTGATGACATCATCATCTGGACCCATGGAAAAGAAGCCCTTGAGGAATTCCACCATGATTTCAACAATTTCCATCCCACCTTCAACCTCAGCCTGGACCAGTCCACACAAGAGATCCACTTCCTGGACACTACGGTGCTAATAAGCGATGGTCACATAAACACCACCCTATACCGGAAACCTACTGACCGCTATTCCTACCTACATGCCTCCAGCTTTCACCCTGACCACACCACACGATCCATCATCTACAGCCAAGCTCTATGATACAACTGCATTTGCTCCAACCCCTCAGACAGAGACAAACACCTACAAAATCTCTATCAAGCATTCTTACAACTACAATACCCACCTGTTGAAGTGAAGAAACAGATTGACAGAGCCAGAAGAGTACTCAGAAGTCACCTACTCCAGGAGAGGCCCAACAAACTAAATAACAGAACGCCACTAGCCATCACCTTCAGCCCCCAACTAAAACCTCTCCAACGCATCATGAAGGATCTACAACCTATCCTGAAGGACGATCCCTCACTCTCACAAATCTTGGGAGACAGGCCAGTCCTTGCCTACAGACAGCCCCCCAACCTGAAGCAAATACTCACCAGCAACCACACACCACACCACAGAACCACTAACCCAGGAACCTATCCTTGCAACAAAGCCCGTTGTCAACTGTGTCCTCATATCTATTCAGGGGACACCATCACAGGGCCTAATAACATCAGCCACACTATCAGAGGCTCGTTCACCTGCACATCTACCAATGTGATATATGCCATCATGTGCCAGCAATGCCCCTCTGCCATGTACATTGGCCAAACTGGACAGTCTCTACGTAAAAGAATAAATGGACACAAATCAGATGTCAAGAATTATAACATTCATAAACCAGTCGGAGAACACTTCAATCTCTTTGCTCTCTCGATTACAGACCTAAAAGTGGCAATTCTTCAACAAAAAGACTTCAAAAACAGACTCCAACGAGAGACTACTGAATTGGAATGTATTTGCAAACTGGACACCATTAAATTAGGCTTGAATAAAGACTGGGAGTGGACGGGTCATTACACAAAGTAAAACTATTTCCCTATGTTTATTTCCCCCCCACACACTGTTCCTCACACGTTCTTGTCAACTACTGGAAATGGCCCATCTTGATTATCACTACAAAAGGTTTTTTTTCTCTCCTGCTGGTAATAGCTCACCTTAACAGATCACTCTCGTTATAGTGTGTATGGTAACACCCATTGTTTCATGTTCTCTGTATATATATATATCTTCCTACTGTATTTTCCACTGCATGCATCCGATGAAGTGGGTTTTAGCCCACAAAAGCTTATGCTCAAATAAATTTGTTAGTCTCTAAGGTGCTACAAGTCCTCCTGTTCTTTTTGCGGATACAGACTAACACGGCTGCTACTCTGAAATCTGTTTTACTTGTAAGTCTTCCTGTATACCTGTGTGCCGGCAAGTGAGTAATTAAGTCTTACAGTGACATGTGATCATGTCACCTGAACTGGACTCCATCTTTAACCTGGTGCTTTTCCACTGAGAAGGAGGGGTGGGAGACAAGACGGACAAAGGATTCCCGCCTTATGCAAAAGATATATACGTGGGTGACAAAGTGAGCAGCCATCATGAGAAATCCCCTAGCTACCACCTGAGCTGGAGGAAGGTCTGTACCAGGGGAAAGGATTACATCCAGACTAGAAAGGTGTCCGGTCTGTGAAAGAAACTTATTGAAACATCTCTAAGGGTGAGATTTTATCTGTATTCAGTTTTCACTACTGTACTAGACTTAGACTTGCATGTTTTATTTTATTTTGCTTGGTAATTCACTTTGTTCTATTACTACTTGGAACCACTTAAATCCTACTTTCTGTATTTAATAAAATCACTTTTTACTTATTAATTAACCCAGAGTATGTATTAATACTTGGGGGGGGGGAACAGCTGTGCATATCTCTCTATCAGTGTTATAGAGGGCGAACAATTTATGAGTTTACCCTGTATAAGCTTTATAAAGGGTAAAACAGATTTATTTAGGGTTTGGACCCCATTGGGAGTTGGGCATTTGAGTGTCAAGGACAGGAACACTTCCTAAGCTGGTTTCAATTAAGCCTACAGCTGTTAGGGGACATGGTGCAGACCTGGGTCTGGGTTTGCAGCAGGCTAGCAGGTCTGGCTCAAACCAGGCAGGGCACTGAAGTCCTAAGCTGACAGGGCAGGAAAGCACGAGCAGAAGTAGTCTTGGCACATCAGTTGGCAGTTCCCAAGGGGGTTTCTGTGATCCAACCCGTCACAGGATTGGCAACAGTGTGATTTGTGGGTAAGATCTGATTTGTATGTTGACCTGGATCTGGGGCTTGGTCCTTTGGGGTCAAGAGAACCGTTTTTCTTTTACTGGGATATTGGTTTTCATAACCATTTGTTCCCATAACCAGTGGCCCTGGTGATGATACTGGGAAACTGGAGTGTCTAAGGGAAATGCTTATGTGACTTGTGGTCAGCCAGTGGGGTAAAACCAAAGTCTTCTCTGTCTGGCTGGTTTGGTTTGCCTGGGCGTGCAAAGGAACCCCAGCCTTGGGCTGTGACTGCCCTGCTCTAAGCAATTTGTCCTGCATTGGTACTCTCCGTTGGGTCCCACCAAAGGCAGCATCGTTACGTCTCTACGGTGCTACCGGACTCCTCATCGTTTTTTCGCCCTGAGATTGGGACTCACTGCTGAGTGACTGCAGGCAGCGTTACACAAGGTAATAGTGTTGTCAGGCCCTTAGACTCTGTAAGGCATGTGACTTGGTACCTCAGGCCATTTTGATTCAGATACAACAGTGATATAAAATTCACCCGGCACACGTTCAATGGATTAGAAGCCGGCTCACTGCTAGGTCTGAAAACATAACTGTCAATGCGGGTGCATGTCTAGTGGGGTCCCACAGGGATCGGTTCTGGGCCATTTTGCATTTTTATCAATGCCCTGGAAGAAACCTGGTGCAGTTTGCAGTGACACAAAGCCTGGGGCAGTGGGAAATGAATAAGAGGAGAGGTCACTGATTCAGCGCGATCTGGATCGCTTGGTAAGCTGGGCACAAGCAAACAATATGCGTTTTAATACGGCCAAATGTAAAGTCAAGCATCGAGGAACAAACAAGACAGGCCAGACTTACAGGACAGGGGTGGGACCAAATGGGAATTGTCTGTTGTATTTTTATGACCCTTTGTGACGGGTTGTACCAACCGCACACAGGAGAGGCAAGGGTTAACGAACTGCTCTGGGCCCAAGAGGCCATGCCCCTGTGGAGGGAGCATTAAAAAGGGAGCAGGTCAGCTCAGTTGAAGCTCACCGAGGAGGAGAGCAGCCAGGAAGCCACTGGGCTCCAAGCCACCAGGGTCACGCCTCCTAGCCGCGGGAAGCCATTTGACCGCGGGAACCGAAGGGGACGACCTGCTGTGGCCAGCAGAGGAGACTCTGGAGACTAATCAGAGGGAACACGAGAGGGACCCCACATCCCACCCCAAGACACCACCAGAGGGACGGGAATGAGGGTAGGAAGCGACACAGGGAATGCACGTGAGGGTGTCGGGACCTGAACCCTGTGGCAGGATCCACTGTTTCGAAGGGCTCTGGATCGGAACCCTGTGGAGTAGGGTGGGCCCGGATTCCCCTACCTTCCCCCACCACTAGGCGACACTACCCCCTGAACTATAGCCACTCGGCAAAGGGGCCTTTGGACTCTCACCGTGATATGGCACACCCCAGAGCATTGCCATTAGGCAGCGCTGTCAGCCCAGAGCACTCAACTAACCCCCGGAAACCCCTACGCATGCCTCAGTTTCCCATATATGCTGCATGGTTACCCAGTGTGGGGAAAGGGACTGTTTGTTCTCAGGGCAGGCTGGAAGACATAGGCGTGCATGTCCCCCAGCTGTCTGAGCTGGATGGGTCATTAAAAAGGACTGGCTGAGGCTGACCTCATGTCAATGGAGGGTCCGAGAAGACAATGGCAAGCCCAATGGCCCAGACACTGGAAGCCCATGCCCCAGAAGTCCAGTAATCCCTGCGGAGTGACCAAGTCCCTCCCAACGGGCTGTCTCCGTGGGACTGGCTGAGCGGAGTTCCCGGTGTGAAACAGAAGGGCTGGAACCCCATAGCTTCAGTCTAGGAGGCGGGGAGGCTGCGTGGCCATCGCTGGAGAAAGAGCGAGACCCCGTGGAAGGGCTCCTCCTAGAGACTGTTCCAAAGCTGGGGGCAAAGCCCTGACCCAGGGGCTCTGAGACAGGGCGATTCTATCCTGGGAAGCGGAGACTCTGAAAGAGACTGGGGGGGTCACGGAGACAATCAGCTGAACACGCTATGGCCAAAAGGGCTAATGCGATGCCTGGCTACGTAAGCAGGAGTAGAAGGGAGGTTCTGTTATCTCTGTCTTGGGCACTGGGGCGACCGCGGCTGGGATTCGGTGTCTGGTTCTGGAGCCCGCCCTTCAAGAAGGATGTTGGTAAATTGGAGCGGGGCCAGAGAAGGGGCGGGGAGGGATAGGTCAGTGGTTTGAGCATTGGCCTGCTAAACCCAGGGTTGTGAGTTCAATCCTCAAGGGGGCCATTTAGGGATCTGGGGCAAAAATTGGGGATTGGTCCTGCTTTGAGCAGGGGGTCGGACGAGATGACCTCCTGAGGTCCCTTCCAGCCCGGATAGTCTATGATTCTAAGAGCCACAAGAAGGATCAGAAAAGCAGCCTTACAGTGACAGCCTCAGGGAGCTCCATCTATCCAAAGCAACGGGGTGACTTGATCACGGTCCATAAGTACCCACATGGGGGCAGAATCTGATAACAGAGGCTTTTCTGTCAAGTAGACAAAGGTCGAACAAGCTGCAGCGGCTGGAAGTTGACCTAGGCAAACTCGGGCTGGGAAGAAAGCGTCATTTTTAACAATGAGGGTAATTGACCTTTGGACCAATTCACCGGGGTCGTGGTCGATTCTTCATCACTGACCATTTCTGTATCCACATTGCATGTTTTTCCGAAAGATCTTCCTTCTTTCAAACAGGAATTAATTCAGGGGAGTCCTCTGGCCAGGGTTTCACAGGAGATCAGAGCAGATCATCACAGTGCTCCCTATGTCCTTATGATTAAGGCTATGATTTAGTTACGGGGTTTGCGGAAGTCACGGAATCCATGACTTCCAGCGACCTCCGTGACTTCAGCCTCCGATGGTCGGGAGCTCCAGGGTCCCCCGCTGCTCGTGGGAGCAGGGAGCTGCAGGGTACCCCACCGCCTTGGTGCTCCCGGAGCTCCAAGCTGCTGCGGGTGGCGGGGAACCCCCGAGCTCCTGGCCGCCACAGGGGAACCCCGAGCTCATGGCCACCGCAGGCCCCTAGAGCTGTGGGCGGCGGGGGTACCCCACAGCTCTTGGCTGACACTGGATGTGGGAGCACCCCCAGCTCCCAGCCCCCACAGGCAGTGGGGGGACCCCCGGAGCTGCGGGTGGCAGGGGTACCCCCCAGCCCCCAGCTGCTGCAGATGGTGTGGGCACCCACAGATCCCCATTTTCTCACGTTTTTAGCAAAAGTCACGGACAGATCACGGTTTCTGTTAATTTTTCTTTTTTGTCTGTGACCTGTCCGTGACTTTTACGAAAAATGTCCCTGACAAAATCTTAGCCTTACTTATGCTCTACGAATCTCTGCCTCACAGGGCCCGGGGGAGGTGTCAGAGTAGGGAGGGGGCTATTCTGAGCAGAGAAGCTTTTCGGTTACGGTTGTAACGATTCTACACCCAGGCAGGGCTTCGGCACACAGGGGTCCTCCTGGAAGCAGTGGGAATAACTGCTCCAAAAGCCTCACCTACGGGGAGCTAAAGAAGAATCCCTGTCAGTTGCTAGCAGAATAGGGCCTATGAGACACACCTGAGCAGTTCTGATTCCACCCGGGAGAGCACAGAGGAGATGTGTGATTCCTGTGTGGTGCTTAGCTCTGGTGGGAGACCAGCACTTCACCAGCAGAAGCTTTGCAGGCTGAGAAGGTTTGAGTTGCTCTGGGGAGGCAGCTCTGTGGAAAGTGACCACTCACCCCTGATTTCATGGTACCATCCCCAATTAGTTACGTTCAAAGCTGACTGCGAAAAGTTCCAACGGGATCTCACAGACCTGGGTGACTGGGCAAGGAAATGGCAGATAAAATTAACTTGTTGATAAATGCAAAGTGATGCACATTGGAAAACATAACCCTGACTATACAGAACGAGAGGGTCTAAGTTAGCTGTTAGCACTCGAGAGAGAGATCTTGGAGTCACTGTGGATAGTTCTCAGAAAACATCCACTCAATGGGCAGCGGCAGTCAGAAAAGCGAACAGAGTGTTAGGAACCATCAGGAAAGGGACAGATAACACAGAAAATACCGTAATGCCACTGTATAAATCCATGGTACGCCCACAGCGTGAATACTGCGTGCAGCCCTGGTTGCCCCATCGCAGAGAAGATCCATTGGAATTGGACAGAGTACAGCGAGGGCCACACAAATCAGTAGGGGTCTGGAGCAGCTTGCATGTGACGAGAGATTAAAAAGACTGGAGCTGTTTGGCTTGGGAAAGAGACCATGGAGGGGGAAGTGACAGAGGCCGTGACGAAGTCAGGCCAGACAGCTGGAAGGCAGGAGTATTAGCCCTAGAATGATTAAGGTCCTTTTCCCTACAAACTGAGAAGGGGTCACCTCAGGTCAATTAGGGACCCCGAGACCAATTAAGGGCTGCCTGCATCCTTTGCCACCCCCACTCCAAAGGAGAGTGGGAGCGTTATTCACCTTTGGTTTGTAGTGGAACTCGTTTCTTTTTTCCCTTCAGTTAGTGGAGGGGCACTGCGTGGGCCTGCCTGGGAAATATGCCTCCCCCCTGTACAGCAGGAGAGTAAACGCCGTCCGGAGAGGGGCTGACTTTCTCCCAGCCCCACCACCAGAGGGGGAGCACTGAGCCGGCCGCGGTGCAGGGAGGCGCCTTGCCACAGGGCTATGAAATCACGATTGGGGTGGAGAAAGTGAGTAGGGAAGTGCTATTTACCCCTTCACAAAACACACGAATCAGGGCTCACCCAATGAAATTAACAGGCAGCTGGTTTAAAACACACCTAAGGAAGTATTTCTTCACACAATGCGCAGTCAACCTGTGGAACTCCTTGCCAGGGGATGTTGCGAAGGCCAAAAGGGTAACTGGGTTCAAAAAGAACCAGACAAGTTCCCGGAGGACAGGTCCGTCAATGGCCATTAGCCAGGATGGGCAGGGATGCAACCCCACGCCCTGGGTGTTCCTAAGCCTCTGTTCACTGGAAGCTGGGACTGGGCAACAGGTGGAAACGTGGATCACTCAATAATTGCCCTGTTGGGTTCATTCTCTCTGGGGCACCTGGCACTGGTCACTGTCGGCAGACAGTAGACTGGGCTAGATGGATCATTGGTCTGACCCACCATGGCCATTCGTATGTTCTTGATTTGTCCCTTAGCGCGACTGCTCCGTATTTTCGGATGTACTGAAAGGCGTTAAAACGGAACAGAAGGAGCATTTCAAACATGACATGGAAGCTCACGAGAACTGTGTGGTCTCCTTGAGGGCGGCAGACATGTACCCGTCCTGCTACGGGAGCTGGTGTTTCCCTGAAATGTCCCGCACAAGAATGTGCCGTCCCTCACTTTTCACATGGTTTTTCCACCCCACAGAGGGGATCGCCCCAGCGCTGCATCCAGCAAGGACAGACAGGGACAGAGCACAGGGGGCTGGGAGACCAGGCGGTCCCACGAGAACAGCTCTGACCACATCTGGCTGGGCTGAGTGATGCCTCGGGGGAGGCCGAGGGAGCACACACCGGAGAGAATAATTCCACACTGGCCGAGGGATGGGCCAAGGGGACCCACTAGGCCAGGGGCGTCCAGGCCAGGAGGGGCCTAGCTCACTAAGATTTTAAATCAGACGGGCTCCAAACCCCCAACGCCCTGTGCTCTGGCCGGTCCCACAACAGTAAGGCTCTTCCTGGCTGTCCATTTCCTCAGGCCTGGGACTGCAGAACTACGAAGAGGCTCCCCGCCTGCCCGGTAGCAGACACGTGTGAGTGTGTGCTCACGTGCGAGTGTGAACACGTACGTACCAGCCAGGGCAGGTGCTATTTACAGCTCCATTGTGCACGCGTGTACACACACAGCGCTAAGTAACGGAGTCGGGGCTAGAAATCACAGCAGAGGGGACCCGGTAACCTCGCCACATGCTGGCAGGGAAGCTGAGCCCAAATCGATTTTCCCAGCCGCCAGAGGAGCACGGGACACGTCTGGGGTGTGAGGGTCAAACGGATCAGAATATAAAGGTGCCAGTGAGTGACGAAGCAGGTCCCCCAAATACCACGTCACCAATTGTTTGAGGAGTTAGGGGGGTCCTGCACCCCGCATATTTGTCCTCGTGTGGAACATAGGAACAGCCAGACTGGATGAGAGCCAACGAACACCCCGCGAGCCCAGTGTCCTGTCACTGGCAGTGCCCAGCACCAGATGCTTCAGAGGAAGGTGTGAGAACCCCACAGTAGCAGACGTGGAATAATCGGCCTCCCACTTTAGGTGTCTACTAGTCAGCGACCAGCTCAGACCCTGAGCCAGGCGCTCTGCTAGCCCTGCGGGAATGCCTGTTGTCATTAATAATGCTGCAGAGCCATGGCCAATCCCTTGCTGAAGCTTGGATGAGTTCTTGGCCTCAACAACTTCCTGTGGCAGGGAGTTCCACAGCCCAAAACACAACCAGCAGAGTGCGTGGCCCTGGGGTGAGCAGAGGTGTTTTGTAATTGAATTCAAGGGAAACATTCCCCAGACAGAGATAAAAAAAAACAAACCAAAACAAGGTTCATGCTTTTTTTAAAAATGAGCCGGGGGAGGGGGAGGGAGGAATAAAGCCGAAAATACAGTCAATCAAAGGAAGCAGAAGATCTGAAAGGGGAAACGTTATTCTTATACAGACACAGGTTCCCCAGTGCTACTTTTTACGGATGGGAAACTGAGGGGTAGCTCAAGTGATTTGCCCAAGGTCATACAGGGAATCTGTAGCACAGCTGAGTACAGAACCGAGATCTCTGTGCCGGCCCCACCCCGAGGGCCATCATGGCTCCAGCTCGGCTGAATTCATCCCAGGGCTGGGGCTGTGCTCAAAGCAGGGAGCTGTAGAGAAAAGGGTCTTTGTAGGGCCTTTGCACCACCCTGAGCCTAGATTCCTAGATTCCAAGGCCAGAAGGGACAATTGTGATCACCTCGTCTGACCTCCCCTATAACAAAGGCCAGAGAACGCCCCTAAAGTAATGCCTAGAGCAGAGCTTTTAGAAAAACATCCCGTCTTGATTTACAAATGGTCAGTGATGGAGAATCCACCACGACCCTTAGTAAACTGTCCCAATCGTTAATTGCGGTCACTGTTAGAAAGGCATGCCTTATTTCTAGTCTGAATTTATCTAGCTTCAACTTCCAGCTGTTGCGGTCGCAGTACACATTTCTCTGCGAGGGTGAAGAGCCTGCTAGCAAATATTTGTTCCCCTGGTAGATACTTACAGACTGAGATCAAGTCATCCCTTAACCTCCTCTTTGTGGAGCTCCTTGAGTCTGTCACTATCACAGACCAGAAGAAGGGCTCTGGGTAGGGCGACCAGATGGCAAGCGTGAAAAATTGGAGCACTTCTTTTGGGTCTAGTTGCGTATATAAGACAAAGCCCCTAATATGAGGACGGTCCCAATAACACCAGGACGTCTGGTCCCCCTAGCTCTGTCTGGTGTGAAAGTTCGTCTCTTTTGCTAACAGAAGTTGGTCCAATACAAGATAATATCTTGCCCACCTTGTCCCCTCTATCACCACAGGGCAGGTTTTCTAATCCAGGGGCTCTCAGCCTTCCGGAAGATGGGACCTCTTTCAGGAGTCAGATGTGTCTTGCATTCCCCCTTGTTTCACCTCACTTAAAAACCACTTGCTTACAAAATCAGACATGAAAATACCAAAGTGACCCAGCACCCTAGTACTGACAAATTGCTGACTTTCTCATTTCATCTGGGTGAAATCTGAGTTTGTACTGACTTTGCTAGTGCTTTTTATGTGTTGGAAAACTAGGTCAATCTCTAGATGAGTTGATGTACCCCCAGAAGACCCCTGCGTGTCCCCAGACCAGGACACAGGATTCCAGCCACGGCCACACCAGTGCCAAATACAGATGTAATTTACCCTCCCTGCGCCTACTTCTGCATCCAAGGATGGCATTAGCCCTTCTGAACACAGCTTCACCCCATATCAGGGCGACTTGCCCCTTTAGGGCGGGCGGACCTGGGTCTAGCTGAGCTACCGAGGCACCCCTGGGCTGGATCGGGTGATTCCTATAAAGGGCAGCAGGTTGCTGGAGCGCAGGGCAGGAAAGAAGACAGGCAGAAGACCCTGACACCAAGGGGTTTGGGCCTCAAGACGAGGAATCTGTGGCTCCAGCCAAAGCAGCAAAGGCCCCAGCAGGAGGGCCTGGGGCAGGGGGAATTGGAGACTGCCGGGTGTGGGCACGCTGCAGCTGAAAGACCTGAGATATGGGGTTTCCCTCGTGAGGCCGCAGGCAGGGAAAGTGTGGGAGGACCCGAGGGGAGGCTCACCCTAGGGGGGCCGTCCTGGGACTCGGTGGTTCATGAGGTGAATTGCAAAGGGCTGGCGGGTGGGTGAGGCAATCCCTGGTGGAGTTTGGGTCGGAAGGAATTAACAGGACACTGCAGAGCCACCCCCGGCCATGATGGGGGGGGGCCCTGGACACAGGGGACCCCACTTCGGCTGTATTGAATTGCACATTGTCCGCTTGTGCCCAGCTAGTCAGCTCGCTCTGTGTCTCTGACCCGTCCTCTTTGCTATTCACCGCCCCCTCTTCCCCTGTCTCTGGGCCCTCTGCAAACTGCCAGGGAGGAGTGAATGTTTCCTCCCAGGTCATTAAGGAAATAGCACAGGGCCAGGAGCCGATCCCTGCAGGACCCCACTGGAAACACCCCGTCAACGCTGGCTCCCCATTTACACTTACAGCGGGAGACCCAAGCCACGGGGGCGGGGGTGGGGCGGGGTGTCATTTGTTTTCTTTCGTTAGTGGCCCAGACAAGCGTCTGAGCTCCCCCGAGCTGGGAAGGGACCCAGAGCGTCCCAGCGAAATACAAGCTGGGCCAGAGCGTCCCAGGAGTGAGCCCCTTCTGCCTGATCTGGCCCACCTTATAATTCGCTTGCCCACTCTGGTTCCCTTCCCCCGACCTGCAGAAGAGCTCGGGGATGCTCGAAGGCTCGTCCACTTCAGCAAAGCTCCGTTCCCTTGGCTCTCGAACACCCTGGCACCAACACGGCTACCACACAGCGAGCAGGGCGAGCCCCAGCAGTTAGGCAATTTTAATCCATTTAAGCCACCAGCACAGATTAGAGCAACCCCAAGGCCTGCCCCCGGTGATAACTGGCAGTCTGTGCCCCCGCAAGCCCGAGGAAGGCCCCACAGGCTGCTGTAGGGGGTGGAGTAGAGCTGGACGCCCGGGGTATTGCCCTTTGCCCCGATCTAGCTAGCACACAGCCCCCTGAGCCCTAGGGGCTCATCTCTAGTCCCCTATCTTACTCGCCCTCTGGAGAGTGCTTTGTTTAGAGCAGCAGCAGGTGGCTCGGCCCTGCCTCTCCTGAGCCCTCTGAGCTGACACCCCTGGGGGCGCTGCGTGTGCCTGGGAGCAGGGGCAACGGGGGAGCCCTGGGGTGGGCAAAGGCCCCGTTTCTCGCACTGACTCATGACTGACTGTTTCCAGACACTTTGGAGCCCAGCAGCAGCCGCTCAGTGGGGAGCCGGCAAAACAGCCCTGCCCCACAGGGCTGCAGCAGAGTGGGGCGGCTGCTGGGAAATAAAGGGTTAAATGATCTGGAAAGAGAGCCGCAAAGCCAACTGATCACCCGGCCAAGCAGTGATGGGCGGCCACTGCTGGGCCGGGGCCTGGCAGCTGCTCAAAGGCCCACAGCAATGCTGCCCGGCCATTCAGGACAGGAAGCGAAGAGGAATCTTGTTTCAAGGGGATGGAAGGAGCGAGAATGGAATTGCCTGAGTTGGAATTTGGCCAGGACATTGGGATTAACGTCTGTCTGTCTGTCTGTCTGTCTGCCAAATGAGCCCATCGCCAGCCACTGCTCCATCTAATTTCTGGGAGAGTCAGAACACGAAGCAAGGCAGGACATGTGAAAGGCCATTCGCTCAGGGAAGGCCCCGGCCAGTCCACCAGTGCTAAGTATTCCCAGTCTGGGAACAAGCGCACCATGGCGTGACCGGGCAGCAAAGGAAACCGTTTTATCCCCAGCACGGGCAATAATTAACCTGTGGAACTCACTGCTGGGGGGGTTACCTTGGAGCCTCTGGATCTGTTTGGTGAAGATCTCAGCCTGCCGGGCACTGGCCAGTCGCTCGTCCTCCAACAAGCCTGCAGCGGAGAGCGCGAGGTCAGCAGGTAGCGTGCAGAGACCCTGCTCCTGCACCCACCCTGCCATGCTGATCAAAGGGACGGGGCTGCAGACCCCCAGGGCCTCAGCTGGGCTACATGCCACGGTGCACAGGGAGGGACGTCCTGGGGGAACATGAGCCCAGCTGAGCCCTCCAGGGAGGAGAGGGAGAATTGCCCCCAGCCACCCCACAAGCATCTGGAGAGAGACAGAAGGGACATGGGAAGGGCATGGGAGGGGCTGGGAGCCCTGCGTGGACCCCAGCCCGCCCAAGGGAACGGGAAAGCACATGGCACCGAGGGAGCTGTGCATGGGAACCTGTGCAAGCACGAGCCCCCCGTGCCCCATGGTGCTCACGAGAGATCACAAGCCCCCCGGTGCCCAATGCATGGGGACCTGAGAGAACATGACAGAGATCTGGTGAGGCCACACCTGGAGTATTGCGTCCAGTTTTGGGCCCCTCGCTACAGAAGGGATGTGGACAAATTGGAGAGAGTCCAGCAGAGGGCAACAAAAATGACTAGGGGCTGGGGCACATGACTTATGAGGAGAGGCTGAGGGAACTGGGCTTACTTTGTTTGCAGAAGAGAAAAGTGAGGGGGGATTTGATAGCAGCCTTCAACTATCTGAAGGGGGGTTCCACAGAGGATGGAGCTCAGCTGTTCTCAGTGGTAGCTGATGACAGAACAAGGAGCAATGGTCTCAAGTTGCAGTGGGGGAGGTCTAGGTTGGATATTAGGAAAAACTATTTCACTAGGAGGGTGGTGAAGCACTGGAATGGGTCCCCTAGGGAGGTGGTGGAATCTCCATTCTTAGAGGTTTTTAAGGTCAGGCCTGACAAAGCCCTGGCTGGGATGATTTAGTTGGGTTCGTCCTGCTTTGAGCAGGGGGTTGGACTCGATGACCTCCTGAGGTCTATAGGATTCTGTGGAACATGCACTGTGCCAGTGCACGAGAGACGCCCTGTGCACACAGGTCACCTTCCCGTGCTCTCCTGCTCACACGACGCCACATGGCCCCAGGCCAGCGTGTGCCGCCCTTACCCTGTAGCTCCAGTGAGTCATCCTCGTGCTTCACCGCCAGCTCCCGCGTCTCCTCCAGCTCCTCCAGCAGCTGCAGCACCTGGGCCCTCAGGTCTTCCATCTCCTGGTCCGTCAGGTCCAGCTGTTTGTTGTCCTCTTCCGTGACGCCCACTTTCCCCACATCCTCCTCCTCTTCTTCCTCTGGGTCCGGGGCATCCACATCGCCTGGCAAGGAACACTGTGTGAGCCACATGCCGCTGGCCTCCAGCCCCTCGCAATGCACTCACCGCTTGCGCCCCAGGCCACGGCTTGCACCGGGGAGCCAGACCACCCCCTGCCATGCCAGCCTGGTGCCAGGCCTCTGAGCCCGCGGCAGAGACAAACCTCTGAGTCATTGCAGCGTGGAGGGGCAAAGGCCACCCTGGCCCGGCTGGAGAAGTGGATTCCGCCCCGCCACACGTGACCCACTGGCTCCACCTGACGGCAACGGGCGGAACCTCTCCAGCCAATTGGCTCTCGAGGTGGGGCACCCGCCGGGCCCACACTGGCAGCCACAGGGATGAAAAGGGGGGTCCCCTCCTGAGGTCCATCCAGAGCTGACCCCAGGGGCCTGAGAGAAATGGCTTGGCTGGAGGCAGATGGGGGAGAATTGACGGGGCTTCCCAGAGCCGCTCGTTAAAATTCTGCCCCCATGGTGACAGGGGGAAGGGGTGGGGGCTGGAGTCACCTCCACCGATACTGCTAAGCCCCCATGCCAGCCACTGCGTACCCCTGGCGCTCGCAGGACCACTGCTCCGGGGCCACAGGCAGGCATTTCCCAGGGGCTTGGGGTGCCCCGCAAAGTCCCCGTTTCTCCACCCGTCACAAGCACACACCATCCCCCCGTACAATTGTTTCCTCCCTACGTGGCTTGCTGGGCATGGCAGGAGAGGACAGATGACCTGGAGGTCCCTGCTACCCTGGGCAGGGGTGAAGGGCTGGGATCCCCTCTCAGCGCCACCCCATCAGAGGCGCCCATGCTTCAAGGGAAAGGGCGGATTCTTCTTGTCCCGTTGCCGGCACCCTCCAGTGGCAGAGACTCTTCCCAGCTGGGCAGGCTCACTAGGCCAGATGTGAGCTAACCCAGGGGGACCCAAAGGCTCCAGCCTGTGACACCCCCCTGCCCCCCCAGGCTCGCGGGGGTGAGGAGCAGGGCTGGAGCGAGCGGGCTGGGCTCTGAACATGCCCACGGAGCAGAGCCACTGAGTCAGGAGGGGACGTGTTTATCCAGCCGCTTGCCAGGAATTACCGAACTGGACTTTAGCCCCCGCAGGTGGGCTCAGGGGCGCCCAGCGCTCTGGGCTGGGGAGAGGATTGCTCTCCGGGTGGGGGGCTGGCGGCTGCCTTTCCTCACTTTGCCTGTAACACAGACAGTGGCAGCCCCCCACTCCCTGGGACGGGGGGTTCAGCTTACAAGGAGGAAAAATGGACCACACAGGGCCCCGCCCGCTGCCTCCGTCCTGCCCGTTTGCCCATCTAACACCCCCCCCACCCCCTGCAATGGGGAACATCATCGACTGCTCGGTTAGAACCATCGCTCGCTGCTGTCCCTCACCATGGCATCTGGGCGCCTGCCATATACAAGCCGTAGCATCAGCCAAGTCCCCAGTGGGCTTCAGGGAATCTGTGGCACCTCTCCCTTTGGGGGCGTCTGGGGAGAATGCAGCTAGTTTAATCACATAGAAACGTCAAACCTGAGTTCATGCAATGGCCAGATGACAAAGGTAGGCCCTAATCCTGCAAATGCTCATGCACGTGAATAACGTCACACCCGGGACTAACCCCAGCACGACCAGTTACTCACACGGGGCACATAGGATCAGACCTCATTCCCGCAGGACGCCGGGCAATCCCAAAGTTAGGGATCTCCTAGCAGCCCTCAGTCTCCCCACATGGCCCAGCGTCGGTCAGATTCTCGTCTAGTTTACACCAGCATCAGTCTGGATTAACTCCGCTGACGTCAACAGCCTTACCCCAGGGTTAAAGCGACTGGAGAGGAGGGTCACAGGACAGAGATCCATGGAGCCACCTGAGCGGAACTGACAAGCTCACGGACAAAGTGTAAGGGGCCAGGGTATGAAATACGAGGTCAGTGGCCTCACACCAGGGATGGACTTGGCCCAGTCCATACAATGGGAATGAGTTACTGTTGTGGTATTCCTGCCTCCTTGTGTTTTAGAGAGTTGACCAAGGGGGGATAGGCTAGAGGTCTATAAAGTCATGACTGATGTGGGGACGTGAATCGCGAAGTGTTATTTACCCCTTCCCATAGCACTTGAACCAGGGGTCATCCAATGAAAGTAAGAGGCAGCAGAATTAAAACAAACAAAAGACAGTACTTCTTCACACGACACACAGTTAACCTGTGGAACTCATTGCCAGGGGAATATTGTGAAGGCCAAAAAGGAATTAGATAAGTTCCCGGAAGATAGGTCCACCAATGGCTATTAGCCATGAGGATGGGCAAGGATGGTGTCCCTAGCCTCTGTTTGCCAGGAGGATCAGGGACGCAGCCCCCCATGCTCTGAGTGTCCCTAGCCTCTGGCTGCCAGAAGCTAGGAGTGGACGACAGTGGATGGATCACTCGATAACTGCCCTGTTCTGTTCATTCCCGCTGAAGTGTCTGGCACCAGCCAGGAGACAGGGCTAGATACACCATGGCTCAGTCTGGCCATTGTTATGTTCTTAAAGCGACAGCATCAGGTTAAAACCTTTTGTTTTTTAATCAGGGGGCAGACTTTCAAAGACACACAGGAGCGGGCCATGCCCACGCAGGAGGCCAATGGGAGCCGGGCATTTGCCTCCCCCTGCTGCTTTTGAAAACCTCTCCCAAGATAATGAAACCGGTCAGTTCTTCCAGCCCCAGTCCCTCGGTTACTTTCCACAGGTTCCTCAACTTGGAGAGTGAAACCAGGCTAGTCCGGTCCTGCTGCCGACTCGCCAGGCCTGGCTGGAGGCGGCCAGGGCCGGGTTACGGACCCCGCAGGACAAAGCGGGCGTTCTTTAACAATCCAGTCTAACGGGAACTGACAGGACAAGAAACGAAAATAAACCCAGAGACCAGATTCTCTTGGTCCCACGGCTACTCTGCGCTTCTGTTTACAAAACCGAGGTTTGGGCAGCTTTGACCTCCACGGTGCCTTTACACTTGCAAAATTCTCTTCTCCCCATCACCTGAGCAGAGTTAAGTGTTTTCTATTTGGATGGTCACGTAGGAAGAGGCTGAGACAACGTCTCTGTTGCGCTGGCCCGAAGGCTGGGACATGGCCCTTTGCTAAACACACAAAGGGTATTTTTAAGGAGCGCAGTGGTGCCTGATTTTGATGATTTACGACGGGGAGGCTGTTCCCCACCCAGAAAAATAACTTGTTTCTTCTGCTTGCTTTTTACCCCAAGCCTCAGGGACATGGAGTTTGGTCTGGGTTGACTGGAGGAGCGGTGGGAGGTCTCTGGGAGATGCAGGAAGCCGGTGCAGGGGTATGAAGCCTGAGCCAGCCTTGCTCCCCTGGGAGGGGCCTGCAGCACAGCCCATGACCCGGCCCGACAAGGACGAGGCTCACACGCACTCCACTTTAATCTCCTTGGCAGGTGGGTGTCTTCAGCCAAACTGCAACATCGCACGGAGCTGCCACCGAACGACATGTTACGAGGCCTGCACCATGAGTGCCACAGATTCGGTAACGATCTGGCGGGACGTCTGGGTCAGAACTGTGCACCCATGTGTCATATGCACTATACTGCGACCAGCTAGTGATGAGTCCCCTTTAGCTCTGCGGCCGGTGCATTTGGAGCAGGAGGGGTCTGGGTGCGAGCTCGGCTGTCGCTGGGGAGCTCTGGCTGTCCAGGGTGGCCCTGGAGTTATTGCAATAATGTTTCCACCTGCACAATTGGAAAAGCAGCCAACAAATGAGTCCCTGCCCCACACACGCTTCCCGCAGACAGATCCGAGGTCCCCTGAACCGAGCTGGAGCAAGGACTCGCTAGCTGAGACCCCCCTCTTCGATTAGCATGCTGAAAGCCCTGGCACCAGCCCGTCCCCCTTTAGAGTGACTCTCCCTTGGCTAGTAGGGACAGAGGAGGGAGCCAGCCGGCTCCTAGTCCGACCCCAATCTCCTTGGCAAGCTCCATCCCACTGGGTTTGCCAGCTCTGCCTCGGAGAGCAGGGGTTTGTGACAACTCGAGGAGCTAGGCAGGCCGGGGCTCTGCTACTGACTTCTCTCTGTGGCCCTGGGCAAGTCCATTCAGCATCCAGTTCCTCAGTTTCTCCCTCTGTAAAATAGGGGTAAGGATCCCAAGCCACCCACCCTGAGGAGCTGGGAGGATGAACTCCTTAAAGTGCCTTGAGATCCACAGGGAGGGAGGGAAGCGGTCAGTGAAAAGCATTGCCAGGGCCCATACACCATTCCCTGTCCCACCGCACTGGGGCAGCCGGGGGGCTCCATCCTCAGCCAGGCAGCAGGCTGATTTCTTGGGCACGTCCATCAGAGGGCTCTTTGGTCTCCTCTCAATGAGCTCCTTGCAGCCCAGCCATGGGGCGCTGGTAGCTGGGGGAATCTGGGCTCCAGAGGAGTGGGGCTATCTGGCTGTCCAGAGCCCTGGTTTCTCTCTTCCCACTCCGCCAGCCCGGAATCCCGTCCCCACGAAGAAGACAAGTCATGGGGCACTCGCATGGGACGGCTCGTTCTGGCCATTCTCCCGCCCGGGGTCCGTCTGGCCGATTTCCAGCGTCGGCTCTTCGGGGCGCCTGCTTGGTGCTGCTGTAATAAACGGGGACGGGGGGAATCGTCGATCCGAAGGGAGGGCGCCCCTTCCCGTGCGCAGCGTGAGACCGCAGGGCTGGCTCGGCCGGGGCTGGGGCGATGGAGGCCCAGCTGTGAGCGGTGAATCCCTTCCACAAGGAATAAAAGGAAGGAAAGCGAGGTTTATCCTGCTTCTTTCCCCGCCCCCTGGGATCTCCGGCCTCCCTGCCCCAGAAGGCCTGGGATAACCCCATCACCGCGCAGTGGGGGTCTAGCCCGTCGGGAAGGAGGCCGGGACAGGCACCTCCGCTGGGAAGAGAACCCCAGTGGCACAGGACCCAGATCTCCTGATTCCCAGTGCAGGGCTCTGGGCCCTGGGCCCCACGGTGGCCCCGATGGTGCATGGACGGAGAGGGCCCTGTTGCCTCGCTAGCCAAGTCCTTCAGCCCCCAGCCTCTCTGCTGAGGCTGCCAGCCGGGTCATGGGGGCTGACCCCCCCCCGCCCTCGCCCCATTGCACAGTGGGCAGATCGGGCTCCCCGGGAGGGGCGGAGCCACCAGGAGCTGCGAGCCCCAGAGCCCAGGGCTGCTCAATAATGCATGGCCAGCCGGGCCGGCAGCGCTGTCTGGGCCATGTGGGGAGGGACCGGAGCCGCCCGAGCCACAGGCCCGGCTGGTGAGGCAGCCTGGCAGCCCCTGGTCTCCGTGGAGGAGACGATGGCCCCGGTGCAGGACTCTCCCTGCAGACCCCCAACCTGCCCGGGACAGCCGAGCTCTCCCGGGCTGCAGAGACGGGGGGTGGGGAGGCGAGCGACCGGCGGGGGTCTGGGAATCCAACGGGCGAGCGAGGCTGCGCCCCACCCACCCGGCGCGGGGGAGAGACCCAGGCTCCCCCTGCAGGAGGGTCTCCACACACGGGGGGCAGCGGTGACGGGGGCGTAACAGACACTGCCTCTGCTGGGGACCCACCCCAGGCCCCTCACCACCGAGCATCTCAGCTCCCCCGAGCATACCAAGGGAGAGGCTCCACCCGCCGGGAGGGAGTAGTAGGCTGCTCCGGCCGCTGGGGCTGGCCACTAGGGGGAGCCGGGATCGCGGCCTGGCGGGAGCCGGGCAGGATGACACCAAGGGGCAGGAGGCTGCAGTCTGGGCTCCGCTGTCCAGAGCCGGCCCAACGGGGCGAGCTGGGACCGGGCAGGCAGGAGAGCAGCTGGGCAGCTCCCGGGCTAAGGCCTTGCAGAGACTCTGACGCTGGGCTACAAGATGCCACCGTCTGCCCCTGAACTCAGCGGGCTGGACCGGGCCAGGCTGGTCGAGGCCAAGCTGGGCCGGGAGTCTCCTCTCCAGGCCAGTCCCCAGGCCGTGGCTGTGCCCAGTGGCTGGCAGCGCTGGGACGGGTCCATGGAGCATAAGGAGGGGGTGTGAGCTGCAACCAAGGAAGCAAGTGAAGGTTGCACCGCCCGGCAAGCGTCTGAGGGGCACTGGCAGAGCTGGGGGGGTGGGAGCCTGGGGCTGGGCTAGCAGGGGGCTGTGGGTCAGGAGTGAGGGGCACCGGCAGAGCTGGGGGGGTGGGAGCCTGTGGCTGGGCTAGCAGGGGACTGCGGATCAGGAGTGAGGGGCACCGGCAGAGCTGTGGGGGTGGGAGCCTGGGGCTTGGCTAGCAGGGGGCTGTGGGTCAGGAGTGAGGGGCACCGGCAGAGCTGTGGGGGTGGGAGCCTGGGGCTGGGCTAGCAGGGGGCTGCGGGTCAGGAGTGAGGGGCACCGGCAGAGCTGGGGGGGGTGGGAGCGTGGGGCTGGGCTAGCAGGGGACTGTGGGTCAGGAGTGAGGGGCACCGGCAGAGCTGTGGGGGTGGGAGCCTGGGGCTTGGCTAGCAGGGGGCTGTGGGTCAGGAGTGAGGGGCACCAGCAGAGCTGAGGGGTGGGCAAGACCCCAGGGCGAGAACCTTACGGAGGCGGCAGACTGGGGGGGTTGAAGGGCAAGCTGACCTGCAGCACCCACCTGCTGTTCCAGTCCTGGGTACCCCCCCCAGCTCTGCCCCCCCCAGCTCAGTCTTGCACCCCTCCTACCCGCCGTTACAGCAGCCCGGGGCAGAGCCGACACCCAGAGCCGGGCTGGGCAGAGCCGGGCAGTGGCTCGTACCCACACAGGGCGGGCAGGCCAGGATCTCACAGGGACACGTGCCCCCCGCACCCCCCAACAGAGTTCACTCTTTGACATGCCCACCCGGCCTGGCAGCGGGTCCCACTGGGGGGGGCACCGAGTTCCCCACACCTGTGGGCCAGGCTCTGGGGTGAGCCTGCCCCACGCGTTCAGGCGGACTCCCCCGCACTGCCAATCAGACCCAGCCCGACAGGGGCACGGGGGGTGGGGGGAGCAGGTCTCTGGACTGGTTCATTCAGCCTCTGGCCCCCCCACTAGCCTCTGGGCTATTTTTAACCCTGATCTATTTTTTGCACTGGGCCCCCGCTGTTAATTACGCTCCTGTTCCCGTGACAACCGAGGGGAGCCCAGAGACATCAGCGGCCACAACCCGCGGGAATCTCACCTTTGCCACCTACCGGCTGGGCTCCTGGGGGGGCCTGGGACCCACCCCCTGGAGCGTGCTCTGGGGAGGGGCAGGGACGTTTCCCCCACCATCACCACCCTCCAATTCTGCCGGTGCCCCTCACTCCCCACCCCCCACCCACAGCCCCCTGCTACCCCAGCGCTGGGTCCCCCCCAGCTCGGCCAGTGCCCCTCACTCCTGACCCGCAGCCCCCTGCTACCCCAGCCCTGGACTCCCCCCCCCCCCCCGAGCTCTGCCAGTGCTCCTCATTCCCGACCCGCAGCCCCACCCCCGCTATCCCTCTCTCGGCCAAGCCCTTCACAAACTGCTGCCCCCTTGGAGCATGGAAGGGAGAGAGCGGCTGGAGCAGGGGAAGAGACGAGAGTGACTCACAGAGGGAGGGGGGAAGGGGGGGGAAGCTGACAGTGAAAGTCGCAGGAGGAGGGGAGATGAGGCAGGTGCACACAGGGCCCCAGCCTGGGCGACCAAGTGCCCCGTGCCTGCGCCCACAGACAGCTCGGAGCAATGGGCACCGCCACCAGCCCATCCCGGGGGGGGCACTGACTCTGAAACCTACTGATGGCAGGTACCCCAGCAATCCGCGGGCTCACTCTGGCACAAGTGGGAGGGGCTTGCCTCTTGGGCGGAGCTTGGGAGAGTCCATCCCCTCGTTCTTTTCCAAGCTGACCCTTGGCGCAGAGCCGCTGCCCAGCAAGGGGGAAGCCATGGCAGCGAATCAGCCCAGTTCCGGTTCCTCACAGGCCCCGTGGACCAGTCCTCCCCGCACAGCCCCTGTCCCCGGGGGAATGGGCAGCCCAGAGAGCCGTCGGCCCATGCTGATCCTAGCCAGGACGCTGCGCTCCAAGAGCCACTCCCCCCACACCCCCATCCGCTGCTGTGCTGTGACAGCACATGGGGGGGTGAGCTCCCTGGCACCCCCAATCTGCCCCCCCAACACACACATGCTCTGGGGTCCTGCCCCCAACTCTGCAAGGGGAGTGGGGTCTAGTGGTTAGAGGTGGGGGGGGCTGGGAGCCAGGACTCCTGGGTTCCAATCCTGTCACTGATGCTTTTCCCTGAGTTCGCCGGGGCAGGGGATTCTGAGGCTGAATGTCTAATGCGCCCTGATTTGCTCAGATGCCAGGGCAGGACAGAGCACCGTGGTGCCCTCGCTTCTGCTCACAGACTGGGGGGCATCAGGACTCGGGGAGCCAGCCTGTCCCCCGCACTCCAGGGGCCAGTGCAGGATCATTTTCCAGGGTTCTCACCCCGCAACTGGACAGGGGCCCCTCCATGCCCCACACACGGACCCATTCCAGCATCTCCTCTCCCTCCCGGTAGCCCTGGTCACTCTGGGGAGGGTGGAGGCTGCAGGGCTGGGACGTTCGCCCCCCTCTCCCCCCATCCAGAAACAGCTCCTCATCTGCGTCCACAAGTTAATTACATAACTGGGTCACGTGCCATTCCCGGGGGGGAGGAATGCAGCCAATGTGCGTTGAGCTCCCAGGGATGGAGGGGAGTCGCCTGGCACAGAGGCCAGCTGCCTGCCCAGGCAGAGGTGCCCCATCATACCCCACCCCCCCGTAGTCAACGGGCACCTGGTCTCTACCCTGGGGAGTCAGGACTAGAACCCGAGTCCCTCTGCTCCAAAGAGCTGGGCTGAGCCCACTGGAGCAAAAGGAGAGCTCCCTCGGCCAGCGCAAGCACTGGGCCCTTATCCCCTCGCAGGGCGAGGTGCACAGATGTGCCCCCAGGGGAACTGCACAGCTCTCCCCCAACTCTGCCGAGCCGTGGTGCCCCTAACTGCCCATCCCCATGCCAGCAGAGCAGCCCCATCCAGACAGAGCATCGTGCTAGACAGCCTGGCCCCAGGACATAGCCAGACATCCCTGGGGTCCCCGCAGCCCAGCCCCCGATCCCAGCTGGGCACCCCTGGGGTCCTCGCAGCCCAGCCCCCGATCCCAGCTGGGCACCCCTGGGGTCCTCGCAGCCCAGCCCCTGATCCCAGCCGGGCAGCTCACTCCCCCGCTCCCTGCTCTGGGGGGCACTGGGGGGGTGGAGGGCGCGGCATGCGGGGCGGGGGGCAGCCCAACAGTGAAGGGATGGAGAGATGTGGGGAGGTGGAGGGCCCAGCGGGGACGGTGGAGAGTTGTGGGGGGTGCGTCCGGAGTGGGGGGACCGGGGGAGGATGGCAGCCCGGCGGGGGGACTGGAGGGTTTGGTGCGGGGGGGTGGAGAGATGCGGGGGGCGGTGTCCAGCGGGGGGGATGGAGACATGCAGGAGGGGGACTGGAGAGTCTGGTGTAGGGGAGAATGGAGGTATGCGGGGGAAGGGTGTCCGGCGGGGAGGGGGGTAGGATGGCAGCCCGGCGGGGGGGGGGGGGGGGGGGCGGGACTGGAGGGTCTGGCAGGGGCGGGGTGTCTGACGTGGGGGGGGCACTGGGGGAGGGTGGCAGCCCGGCGGGGGGGATGGAGAGATGCGGGGGGGGGTGTCCGGCACGGGGGGGGGGCACTGGGGGAGGATGGCAGCCCGGCGGGGGGGGATGGAGAGATGCGGGGGGGGGGTGTCCGGCGCGGGGGGGGCACTGGGGCGGAATGGAGGGTCCGGCGGGGGGGGATGGAGAGATGCGGGTGGGGGTGTCCGGCGCGGGGGGGGGGGCACTGAGGCGGAATGGAGGGTCCGGCGAGGGGGGATGAAGAGATGCGGGGAGGGTGTCCGGCGCGGGGGGGGGCACTGGGGGAGGATGGCAGCCCGGCGGGGGGACGGGAGGGTCCGGCGGGGGGGGTGTCCGGCGCGGGGGGGCACTGGGGGAGGATGGCAGCCCGGCGGGGGGGGATGGAGAGATGCGGGGGGGGGGGGGTGTCCGGCACGGGCGGGGGCACTGGGGCGGAATGGAGGGTCCGGCGGGGGGGGATGAAGAGATGCGGGGAGGGCACTGGGGGAGGATGGCAGCCCGGCGGGGGGACGGGAGGGTCCGGCGGGGGGGGGGTCCGGCGCGGGGGGCACTGGGGGAGGATGGCAGCCCGGCGGGGGGGATGGAGAGATGCGGGGGGGGTGTCCGGCGCGGGGGGGGGGCACTGGGGCGGAATGGAGGGTCCGGCGGGGCGGGGATGGAGAGATGCGGGGAGGGTGTCCGGCACGGGGGGGCACTGGGGGAGGATGGCAGCCCGGCGGGGGGACGAGAGGGTCCGGCGAGGGGGGGTGTCCGGCACGGGGGGGGCACTGGGGGAGGGTGGCAGCCCGGCGGGGGGGGATGGAGAGATGCGGGGGGGGGTGTTCGGCGAGGGGGGGCACTGGGGGAGGATGGCAGCCCGGCGGGGGGGGATGGAGAGATGCGGGTGGGGGTGTCCGGCGCGGGGGGGGCACTGGGGCGGAATGGAGGGTCCGGCGGGGGGGGATGGAGAGATGCGGGTGGGGGTGTCCGGCGCGGGGGGGGGGCACTGAGGCGGAATGGAGGGTCCGGCGGGGGAGGATGAAGAGATGCGGGGAGGGTGTCCGGCGCGGGGGGGGCACTGGGGGAGGATGGCAGCCCGGCGGGGGGACGGGAGGGTCCGGCGGGGGGGTGTTCGGCGCGGGGGGGGCACTGGGGGAGGATGGCAGCCCGGCGGGGGGGATGGAGAGATGCGGGGGGGGGTGTCCGGCGCGGGGGGGCACTGGGGGAGGATGGCAGCCCGGCGGGGGGGATGGAGAGATGCGGGGGGGGTGTCCGGCGCGGGGGGGGGCACTGGGGGAGGATGGCAGCCCGGCGGGGGGACGGGAGGGTCCGGCGGGGGGGGGTGTCCGGCGCGGGGGGGCACTGGGGGAGGATGGCAGCCCGGCGGAGGGGGATGGAGAGATGCGGGTGGGGGTGTTCGGCGCGGGGGGGGGCACTGGGGGAGGATGGCAGCCCGGCGGGGGGACGGGAGGGTCCGGCGGGGGGGTGTTCGGCGCGGGGGGGGCACTGGGGGAGGATGGCAGCCCGGCGGGGGGGATGGAGAGATGCGGGGGGGGGGTGTCCGGCGCGGGGGGGCACTGGGGGAGGATGGCAGCCCGGCGGGGGGGATGGAGAGATGCGGGGGGGGTGTCCGGCGCGGGGGGGGCACTGGGGGAGGATGGCAGCCCGGCGGGGGGACGGGAGGGTCCGGCGGGGGGGGTGTCCGGCGCGGGGGGCACTGGGGGAGGATGGCAGCCCGGCGGAGGGGGATGGAGAGATGCGGGTGGGGGTGTTCGGCGCGGGGGGGGGCACTGGGGGAGGATGGCAGCCCGGCGGGGGGACGGGAGGGTCCGGCGGGGGGGTGTTCGGCGCGGGGGGGGCACTGGGGGAGGATGGCAGCCCGGCGGGGGGGATGGAGAGATGCGGGGGGGGGTGTCCGGCGCGGGGGGGCACTGGGGGAGGATGGCAGCCCGGCGGGGGGACGGGAGGGTCCGGCGGGGGGCTGCAGCCCCACTGACCTGCGCGCTCCTGCCTCCGGCCCGGCTGCTGCGCCATGGCCGCTCCCCGAGCCGCTGTGCGGACGCGGAGCCAGGGCGGGGGCGGGGGCAGGGGCGGAGCAGGGCCGCCCCCCCAGCTTGGGGGCGGGATCCAGCCGCGCCCCCCTCAGGGCCTGCTGCGGGAGAAACCCCCCACTCCCGGCCTGCTCCGCTGCAGCCGATGGGGGGGTTCACCCCCCCCCCCACGGGGGCCTTTAACTCTTCGCCTGCTGGAGCCTGGCCGGGGGGGTTACCGGGGGCCACGCGAGCCCAGGGCGCGGACAGGGCAGGATCGGGGCCCCCTGCTCCGGGAGAGCCATGCTCCGTGCTCCGGCCCCAGCCCTGCGCAGCGCCCCGGGATCGCTCACCCAGGGAAATGCAGCCGACTCTGGGGTGGGGCATGGCAGCAGGGGCATGGCCCTGCGGCCGCCCCGCCCCAGGGAGTGGGGGAGGGGAGACCCTGTGTCCAGCTGGGGGGGCCCGGGGAAGGCTGAGGCTGGGGGCTTTGGCCAGGAGGGCGGAATTTAGAGCCCGGCCGGAGTGTGGAATGACCAGCAAGGGCCGGGGGGGTGGGTCCCTGCCCCCTTCAACCCACAGGAGGCAACCCCGCCCCCCGCTGCACAGCGCCCCCTTACCGTGCTCTGGGGCATTGGGGTCAGACTGGCTGTGAGGGGAGAGTGCCCCCTGCTGAGCCCCTGCCCCACTGCACAGTGCCCCCTAGTGCCACATAGGCGTCATCACTGAATGAGTGGGGAGGCCCACCAGGGAGCCACTCACATTAGTCCCCCTTTCTCGGGGCCTAGCGAGACCCCACCTGGGATCCTGACTCAGCTCTGGGCCTGAAGCACCACAAAGCTATCGGCATGAATACGAGTCAGGGCCAGCGAAAGCACACACCCATTCCCCCTGGCAGGGGGCCGGGACCCTGGACGCTCTCCGCACCAGCTCTCTTCTACAGCCCGCCGCGGACAAAGCCGGATGGCTGTGGGAAACGTGGCCCGGCGGAGGGAACGCAGCACGGAGAGCGGGCGTCCCTAGAGAAACAGGTTACCAGGCACTGCCTGCCTTTTCAGGTTGTTGGGGTTCTTTTTACCAGGATCATATTGTGTATGCACCACGTTGTTATTGTAGGGTTGCCCCTAGGAGCGCTGGGCTCCGTGCTGTGGTTTGTTATTATACGGTTGCCTCTAGGCACAATGGGCTCCATGCTGTGGTTTGTTATTTTAGGGTTGCCCCAGGAGCGCTGGGCTCGATGCTGTGGTTTGTTATTGTAGGGTTGCCCCAGGAGTGCTGGGCTCCATGCTGTGGTTTGTTATTGTGGGGTTGCTTTGATGGTAATGCCTGTGGGAGCCAGCGAAGGTCACTCAATCAGGGTGAACTGGAAACAGAACGGGGCAGACAAACCCCAAACGCTGGGGGATATTCCAATACTTAGATGTACCAAACCAGCTTCTTTCACACCTCACTGGTTACTCAGAAGTCCAAACAAGGCAGTTCCCTTCAAGTGCCCAGCCTCCGACCTCCCTCTAGATGCACACGTCAGATATGATGACGGTTACTGGAAATCTGATTTCATCATATAAAAGAAAAGGCCCTTCCAACCCCAAAGGAGCAAGCCCCAGACCCAGGTCAAATAACTTAGATCTTACCCCAAATTCACGCTTACAGCCAATTCTTACTAACTCAACTAACATTTATTAAAAAAGAGAAGAGAGAGTGTTGGTTAAAAGCTCAAGATACATAAATACTTGAGTTCAATTCTTGAGGTCCAGATACAGCGCAGAGATGGGGAGTTTGTAGTTGCCAAAAGTCCTTTTAGAAATAGTCCAGAGGTTATAGCCCAATGTCCATATTCAGGGTGACTCTGGTCAGTGACTAGGGATCTCCATCCTTATGGCTCAGGGTTTCCCCCTCTTGAACCCAAAGCAGATCTGAGAGGAAGAAGGATCCTGTCCCAGGGTTTTTATACATTTCCTGCAACCATTTGGCCTGAGAAAACAATACGCTTAACTTTCCTTCTCCCAAACATCCTGGCAATTAGCACAGGGTCATTTGTCCATTAAACCGTTCAGACACAGGCTATCCCAACCTTCAAAGAGACATACAGACAACAATCCTCTTTCACTCAAGTGTCTTCCTAAATGTTAATATTCCTTTTTTGATCTTTGAATCAAAGCCATAGCAATAGACAAGACTCGTTTGCTGACATCACAAGACCTGAGCCAACATCTCCCCTTCTACCGCTAACAATGCCGGCTGCATTTCACAGCTCGGTTCATGTCCAGATCTCCCTAACCAGTCTTTAAAGTTCGGCCCTGGGCCCGGTCAGTCTGTGAGTTAATTAACTCTTTCTGGCCCTGTCACCGTTCAAAGAGATTTTATATTACACTCAGAATGTCACAGTTGCCCTCTAGACACAATGGGCTCTGTGCTCTGGTTTGTTATTATAGGGTTGCCCCTAGACACAATGTTATTATATGGCACTACACTGGCCCAGCTCTGAGCTGCTTCCCCCGCTCTGCGGGCAGTGCCCACGAGGCCCCGGGCATCTCAGGGACCCAGCACATGCCCACGAGGCACTGAGCAAAGGAGCAGTGGCAAGAGAGAGCCGTGCGCTTTGGACATTGTCCGCCCTGCAGAGGGCAATGGAGGAGGCAGGCCCACACACAGACACACACACTCACGATACACACGGTACATCACACCTGCTGCCTGATCCCCAGCGCCCCCGCTCACCCCTCTCCCCCTAATTCCTCAGCACCCCACGTCGCTCCCCACTGAGCATCTGCTCTGCCAGCTGCGCTGATCTGCAGAGCCCAGAGCCGGGCCTGATGCCTCGTGGCTGGGCCTGCTCTCCGAACCCCTTCACTTTGCCACAGACTGTGCACCCGGGACAGGGCCCTGCACCAGAGAGGTGGCTGCCAAACTGTGCCTGGGCCCCCGTTAAAGAACCTTTTGAACGCCCTGCTCACCAGCCGGACGAGGGCCAGCCCATGTCCAAGCTAAGAACGGGCCTGGAACTTGCTCGCCGCTCTCCGTCCCTGCCAGGACTGGAGTTCAAGGCTCCAGGTCCCCTCGGCAATGCAGGATGACACCCCGGGGCAAGGCATTCAGCACACTTTGCTGTGGCTGCTCCGAGTGAGGCTGGTGTCAAGGTTCTCTCCCCACTCTGAACTCTAGGGTACAGATGTGGGGATCTGCATGAAAACCTCCTAGGCTTACTTTTACCAGCTTAGGTTAAAACTTCCCCAAGGTACAAACTATTTTACCTTTTGCCCTTGGACTTTATTGCTGCCACCACCAAGTGTCTAACAGATACATAACCAAGGAAGAGCCCGCTTGGAAACGTCTTTCCCCCCAAAATCCTCCCCAAACCCTACACCCCCTTTCCTGGGGAAGGCTTGATAACAATCCTCACCAGTTTGCATAGGTGACCACAGTCCCAATTGAGCTTAAGAACAATGAAAAAGCAATCGGATTCTTAAAAGAAGAATTTTAATAGAAGTAAAAGAATCACCTCTGTAAAATCAGGATGGTAAATACCCTACAGGGTAATGAGATTCAAAACAGAGAATCCCTCTAGGCAAAACCTTAAGTTACAAAAAGACACAAAGACAGGAATATCCATTCCCTCCAGCACAGCTTATTTTCTCAGCCATTTAAACAAACAGAATCTAACGCGTCTCTAGCTAGATTACTGACTAAATTCTAAGACTCCATTCCTGTTCTGTCCCCGGCAAAAGCATCACACAGACTGACAGAGAGGCTTTGTTTTTCCCTCCCCCCAGCTTTAAAAAGTATCTTGTCTCCTCATTGGTCATTTTGGTCAGGTGTCAGCGAGGTTGTCTTAGCTTCTTAACCCTTTACAGGTGAAAGGGTTTTTCCTCTGGCCGGGAGGGATTTTAAAGGTGTTTACCCTTCTCTTTATATTTATGACAGCTGGCATCAGCTCGGGTCTCAGCAGACTAAAAGACATGCACTAGGTCTTAAAACATTGTACCAAATTAGCGTCCTTCTGAAAGCCTGATAGTTTTCCAGGCTGCAAAGCAGAGTCACTCCCAGCGAGAGGAGGGTGGGACCTCCGAATCCCTGACCCCCTGGGACAAAGTGAGAATGTTCTTAATGTTTTCTCTGAAGACTGTGTGGCCTCAGTTTCCCCAATGTGTTACTGAAGTATCTAGGTGGTGGGACAAGGGTGTGTGATCACTGCGCAGAGCCCTAGTGGGAAGGTGTGATGCCAATTGGCTGCCTGGGCACAGACAATGGCTGATACTATGTGTCCTGTCAACTGATGGCTGAGGCCCATCCTCTGCAGGAGCCAGCCGGAGGTGTTGGAGAACAGAGATCAGGTGACCTGTTTGCCCTGGGAAAGAGACAAAGCCCCGGTTGGGGAGCGGCTGGGCTGGTGCAAACTGGTCAGTCTCCAGGTTTGGGACTCAGGGAGAGAGCCCAGGGCTCTGGTCCCCCAGATGGACTTTGCTGAAGGTTCCTGCTTTCTGTGCTAACAAGCTCTGTTCTACGCTGTATTCCCGACCACTAATAAACCTCCTGTGTCCCACGCTGGCTGGGCGTCCCTGCTGGCTGCAGAGTGGGGGTGCCTGGCCCCTGTGCGGGCGTGTGAGGCTGCCCCAGGTGTCCCAGCTAGGTGGACTCACTGCGGGGAGCATGGACAGGGGGGCCGAACGCTCCAAGGTCAGACCCAGGAAGGGTTGAAACCGAGGAGGCTCCTTGCCCTGCGGAGAGTGGCCCTGCCGGGAGACACTGCACCAGAGTCCTGCCTGGCTCCATTCCCAGCGGGGCCGGAGCCCCGAGCCTGGGACTCCGGGGCACCCCCAACCCCGCCGCTTCTGCCACAGAACCAAAGGAGAATTGCCATCGCTAGGACACATGGCAGAGCAGTTCCCCTTCTATCCAGCAGTGGGCAGTCTCTGCCGTCACGCTGTTGCTCATGACAGGTTCTAGTCCCCAGTGCAGTGAAAGGAAGAAGTCCGTGTTAGTTCAAGAGTGTGCTCCTTACATTGCTGTGGCATCTTCCGAGCCAAACGACCCCCAAACACCTCACTCGCTGATTGCTACCTCTCTAACCCGCTGGCCTGCAGCCACCTCTGGGGCGGGGCGGCGGAGCTGTTAAACCGTGGCCAGCAATGCTACAGACAGCGGAAGACAGGAAGCGGAGAAGAAGCCAGCTGAAACCAGAGGAGCTGGGTTGTTAGTCCAAGAGAGGAATCACTAAATGGGAACCTGGACGGGGCATCAGGGTTCACACCCTGAGCCTTGCCGAAGTTGCCAGGGGATCTTTACCTGTGCCCCGGACCTTGTTTTTATCATGGATCGTTTGGAAGGGGGCCTGTCTAGCAGCACTGCGCCCTGCAGCATCACGCCCACTGGGCACAGGGGTTAGCACCAACTCAGCTGGGGGCACCTCTACTGAGCCCCCCAGTTGCTTCCTTCAGGAACCCCCTGGCACCACAATAGGGCACTAGGGTCAGCACTGAGGCAGAGGGGTGACTGCTCCCTTACTGAGCTCTGCACCCCACTCCCTGCTGCACAGCACCCCCTAGTGCCCCACTGGGGTATTGGGGTCTGCACTGGGGGAGCGCCCCCTACTGAGCTCTGCACCCCACTCCCTGAAGCACAGCGCCCCCTAGTGCCACCCTGAGGTACTGGCTGTGGGAAGAGTGCAATGAAGCTGCTTGCAGCACGCGGATTTTCCCTCTAGGTCCCCCCAGTGCTGCTCCTGAGATCCGAGTCTGCCCTCGGTGCCGGACGTACCGCACCTGCTGAGGTCCCTGGCTCTGCTCACCCGTCACCCCACTAGCCCCCGTGTCTAGCGAGCACTTACCCAGCGGGAGAGATCCCAGCTCCTCGCGCCCAGGGAGGGTCCCTTCCGCCGCCCGGGGAGGGTTGCACTCCGACGGCCTGGCTGCGCGACAACCCTGGGCTGGGACTCGAAGCGGCTCGCCGCCATGCTGGAGAAGAAGAGTAAAGCAGGGGCCTGTTCACTCGGTAAAACTCCACCTGGGACACAGGGGCAGCCAGTTAGTGCCCCTCCCAGCCCCAGGGGGAGACAGGCCAGGTCCAGCCGCAGGGCCCGCCCCCGCTCAGACCACCCCTGCCCTGGGGGAGCTCCCTCTAGAGGGGAGAGCAGGGGCGGCCGGTCGACGGGGGGATTGCGGTGGACTCCGGTCCCTGGGAATTGCCCTGAAAACCTCCGGCTTCTCTCTGGATGGGTAGCCCCTGCCAGCTGGAGGGGGAAATGTTCATTCAGGCCCTCTGCCTCTGTAACCGAGTGGATCCAATCCGCCAGCCCAGCCCCGTGCGTCGCCCCATCCCCTCTCCGGTCGCTGCCGTCAGTGATGTGCAGGGGCTGAGTCTCGGGGTGTCTTTCCCCGGCAGCCAGCCGGTGCTGTGCAAGCTACAGGAGGCCTCCACCCCCGTCCTACTGTCCTGTTTGTAGGTGCTTCTCCCGTCCGCTCATGGGGCTCGCGTATCCCGGGGCAGGCTCTGCCTCCGGGTGAGGGAGTTAGGGCCAAATTAATGCTGGGGAAGGGGGGAGGGGAGGAATCCATTTCCCCATGATAAAAAAGGAAATCTCGTGATGTTCTGTTGAACGGCTGTGCCATCAAAATGGCAGGGGGATGGGTGTGAGTGCTGAAATGGGGCCAGGAAACAGCCCTGCGAAGGGCACGAGGGCCTTGCGGTGACCCTCGATATTGCTGGGACTAAGTTATGGCTCGTTCAAAAACGGCCGCCTTTTGATACCTTTCTGAAAAGGAACCCCACCCCACACATCCCTCCGAGGCAATTCCACCTTCAAACCCAGGGTTAAGGGAGTATTAGGGGTGCACAAATAAGAGCTCAAAAACCAGGCTGTGACAAAGTTAAGTCAGGGGACCTGACTCCATCGCTTTTAAGCCATGGTCCTGAACTAACGCAGTACGGCTGCTGCCTGAGAGCTCTGGACCGTCGCTCTGGCTGCGGGGTCCCACTGAAATCTGACCCGGCCGCCCTGTGACTGGATGGTGGGGTGGCTGGGCCACATGGCGCTGTGACCCAGCGCACAGACACTCTGATCTGGTACGGCCCCGCACAGGGGACTCTGCCAAGACCTCGACTCCTGGATCTCCGTCTCATTCACTGTGGGGGCAAGAGCGAGGGGGGGCTGCCCTGCCGAGGGAGCCCCGGGTGCAGGGGGACAGACCAGAATTTCCCCCCTCACCCCAAGAAATATCTGAATTGGCACCACTGAGGTTAGGTCATGGGCAACCTTAACTCTGCCCCCTTGCAGGCATCCTTTATGCTATAGCCTGTAGGTACATGATCACATATGATTTCTCAGCTATGACAATGTCAGACATTCATTCACTGCAGCCTTAGGTACTTGGGTAGTGTCTTGCAGGGCTGCATCCTACTCTGTATGACGGAGTGCCCAGGAAAGTCATTTATAGTTAAGTACACTGGTAATGTTCTTATATGACGTACGACAGATTACGTGGAACACCACAGACTTGGATGGCAGATGTAGGCCACCCAAGTTAGCCTCCTCATCCACTGACTCACACCCAGAAAGGCCGTGCTGTGGGTGGAGAAGAAAATGCACCGTTCTTATCTGCTAGGGAAATGATTGTGCTACATACCTTGGAGCGAAGATAACCCAGCGCAGACCAGGACAATGACTAGTATGATAATGAAACTAGTGCCAGGATAAAAGAATAGAAACCATGTTATGAGATGCTGCATACACTTATCTATGATATTCTATTTTCTTATCTAAGTACCCAAAGGTGATCATGAAATTAAAACCTGCACCATAACAATGCATGTGTGCAAAGGGGGCAGAGTTAAGGTTAAGTGAGCAACCTTAACTTTGGCCTTCCCTACCATTTGCACCATTATCCTTGCAACGGTACTAGTCTTTTAATGCAGTTATGGATGGAATATGCACATGATTCTATATTAATAGACCATTGCATCTCATCCCATCACACAGCGCTATGCAAAGCCAGGGGGCAGCAGCTCCCACATTGATCAATGCCCCTCTGCCATTCTGGTCACTAAGAACCTCTGCCATGTGCTCTAGAAAACCAAGCAGACAATCCAGAAAGCCAAATATTGCCAAACAATCATGAATCTAGGAAAATAGGAGGACAGATCCTTTAGAACAACGCTGCTTGATCACACGGAGAGGTGCTCTAGAAAGACACACAGTCTTATAGACTCATAGATATCAAGGTCAGAAGGGACCATTATGATCATCTATTCTGACCTCCTGCACAATGCAGGCCACAGAATCTCACCCACCCACTCCTGCAATAAACCTCTCACGTATGTCTGAGCTATTGAAGTCCTCAAATCATGGTTTAAAGACTTCAAGGTGCAGAGAATCCTCCAGCAAGTGTTCCGTGCCCCATGCTACAGAGGAAGGTGAAAACCCTGCAGGGCCTCTTCCAATCTGCCCTGGAGGAAAATTCCTTCCCAACCCCAAATATTGCAGTGGGGGAGGTTTAGGTTGGATATTAGGAAAAACTTTTTCACTAGGAGGATGGTGAAACACTGGAATGCGTTACCTAGGGAGGTGGTGGAATCCCCTTCCTTAGAAGTTTTTAAGGTCAGGCTTGACAAAGCCCTGGCTGGGATGATTTAGTTGGGATTGGTCCTGCTCTGGGGGTTGGACTAGATGGCCTCCAGAGGTCCCTTCCAACTCTGTTATTCTATGATTCTATGGTGATCATCTGAACCCTGAGCATGTGGGCAAGATTCACCAGCCAGACACCCAGGAAAGAATTCTCTGTAGTAACTCAGATCCCACCCCATCTGACATCCCATCACAGGCCATTGGGCCTATTTACCATGAATAGTTAAAGATCAATTAATCAGTCTAGCCAGAGGCTCTCAAAAGACACCCTAGATGGAGAACAACGTTAGAGAAATACACTCGGACGATTAGTCGCTAGAGATGGGGCTGGATGGAGGTGGGGAGTGAGGATGTCCTTTCTATTTTCGTCCAGCACAATGCGAGATCAGGCTATCCTGTAGCATCCTCCGATATCCGTCTCTGACCTTTCTAGAGTGCCCATTGCCATGGTAAGGAGTTACGGCAGGAATACACTATCCCGGAAAGGCAGCGAGAGAGGAAGATGCGCTGAAGGCCTGAGGTGGGCCAGCCATAGCAGCTGAGAAGAGCCGAGCCCCGCAAGGGCTGCCGAGCGAGATCTCGGCACTGTGCAGGGGGAAGAGGGAAGGAAGGGGGGAGCTTATGGAATTGGGATCATTTCTAGGGCTAGGCAGGTTCGGCCGTGTGCGGCTCTTGTGGGTCAGTTTCTGCTCCGGGCTCCGATTAGCCTCTAGGCTGGAGATGGGAGTTTGGGGTAAGCAGCTCAAGGGAGCCCTTTGTCCTTAATCCTCCTTCGATCCCCCCCCTCAAGGGGTCAGGGGGCTGAGCCAAGCTCCTCTCATTAAGCTGATTTCACCTTGCTCATCCTGGCTGGGAAGGGGCCGCTCCACTTCGCAGCTCCCCACCACGTGCCGCGTCCCAGCTAGCGCTGAGCCCGATCTTCTCCCTGGGACGGGGCGGGGAAACAGGGGGCACCGGGCCAGCTCCAGGCCTCCCCTGTAACCCAGCCTCAAAGGAGGTCAGCTTTTGCCTGGCCTGGCCCGGCTGGGATCTCCAGGGGTGGGTGCGTGTGCTGCTCCCCAAGCGGAAAGGAGGGTGAAGCTCAGCTCACGCCATTTCCCAGGCTGTGCAGTGTAGCCTGCGATCTCCACTGTGGGTCAGGGCGGCCGGGGGAGCATTGCGTGAGGGGGACCGGGGTGAGGAAAGCAGCTGCCTCTGGGAGGGCTCGTCACACAAAGCCCCAGGCTCCGCATGGGCCCCCCTGGCCTCTCCTAGAGCCGTCTTCACCGGTCTCCGTGGGCTGGGACCTGGCTGCCTCAGCCCTTACTGCCCCCAATGACACGAGCACTGCGAGCGACCAGGGCAGAGCCCAGGGTCGATGTGGGGCTGGTGGGGGTGGAGGTTTCTAAGATGCCCAGAGATCTGAACAATCCTCCCAGGTAGCAAGGGTCTCTGGTAGCCCAAGGAGCTCAGGATCTCTCCACGTCCTGTTTGAAGTGTGCTCGGATGGCCCCGTCAGAAACAATGCGGGAGCGAGCGTGGTGGTGAAAGGTTGCGCCCCCTCGCACGGCCTGGAAAGAGCACGAGGCTCTAACACGGAGCCGTGTTTCTAGGGGACACCAGGTGGACAGCCAGGCCAGTCTGGTAGTTGCACTACCAGACTCTGACGTGGCCGAGCCACGCGCATGGCCCAGCCCTGCCCCAAACATGCCGTTTCGTTGCTCTCTGAGCCCCGCTTGTAATATGGGGCTATTAAGACTCCCTTCCTTGTACCCTTTGGCTGCTTGTGTGTAGAGGGGCAGGGGTCAGGAGTGAGTGTGTGCGCAGTGCTAAGCACAGCGGGGTCCTGGGCTCGGCTGGGTTCTGTAGGTGTGACTGGAATATAATAATATGGGCCTGTCGCGGATCCCACAGCTTTTAAACAGGCCCTTGGAAGAACCCTTCAGTGGGCCTGACCCCCAGCGGGGCCTACGCGTCCTTCGGGACAGGCCACGCGGCCTCCGAGACGCCCGCCCTCCTGTTTCACGCCGCGAGCTCTGCCCAGCTGAGACAGATGCCTGGTCTGAGACTTGTCCACTCTGCAGGGACCAGGGCACCGCAGCCAGCATGTGCAGGGGCGCCAGGCAGCTGTTCCCAAACTGAGCAGGGTTCATTAGTCGACTGGACGCGGCCTTGGGAAGTCTGTAGGTCAGCGCAGAGAGAGGAAGGAGAAGACAGTCCATGCTGGCCAAGCCCATGCGCCACCCGACCAAGCGGCCAGGGAATCCATTTCCAGCGCTCTCTCCCTGGCCCGTGTCTCTGTCTGCCAGCCCCAGGTGAGAGCTCCCGAGTCTCCCCAAAGGTTAGGTCTGATCCAATTCCCAGCCGCGTCACCTCCTGGTCCATCGTCCTGCTCCTTCAGACCCAGGCTGAGCTCACACCTTCCGCCTGCTGGAATTTCCCAGCCTTGGGGTTCCTAGTGTCTTTCCAGACTCTCCCTTGATCAAGGTCAGTCTCGGCCAGCCCATTCATCCCACCCAGACAGTCACATGACACCCCCCCTCACATCTCCCGCTCGGCCCCCAAAGCAGCGTTTGAGCCCTTTCCCCGCCCTGGGAAGTGGGGAGCGATCGCTGAGCAAGTAAGTCGGTGCCACCATGGGTCTCCTTCACTGACATATGGCAGGAAATTCCCACTTTGCCACCGGAACACATGCGGACCTGCTGCGGCAGCACCCAGCAAAGTGGTGTCTTTGCACCCGCAAGATCTGGGGGGAGGATTTGTCCCTGATAGCCTCTGGCTGGCTGGACCCAACAATTCACTGGCCTCTGGGGGTTTTCTCATAACCCTGCTTCAGGAGAAGGGAAAATTCTCTGGCAAACCCTCCCCACGCTAAAATGCAAAACAGGGCTCGTCCGGGATTTGAACCCGGGACCTCTCGCACCCTAAGCGAGAATCATACCCCTAGACCAACGAGCCACCCTCTAGCAGTTTTTCCAGCTGTTGCTCAAGATGCCACCTCAGCAAAGCAGCAGCCTGGCGATCAGGTTACACTGACTGGGGCTGGCTGCTGCCTCACCCCGCCTTCCTGGGGAGTCTGCAGAGCAGAAGGGAATGGCCGCTGTGGCTGCAGCCCTGACAAACAAGCCTTGAGCCTCACGGCACCCGCTGAGCAAGGATTCTCTACAGCTGGCCATGGAGGCTTCTCACACCCAGCATCCTGCTTCTCACGTCCCTTCCTACTGAGCCTCGGGCACTTGCCTGCCCCCCGCCAGCCTGCACAGCGAAGGATGGTGTATCCCCCCCGTGGGGTGACATGCACACGCCACGCTGTCCCGGGCCTGCAGCAGACCTCTGCGGAGCTCGAAAGCTCGCCTCGCTCACCAAAGGAAGTTGGTCCCATAAAAGTCATCAGCTCCCCCGCCTTGTCTCTCTAACATCCCGGGACCGACACGGCTACAACAACGCTGCGTATGCTCGTTGACCGAGTTCGGATTCTCTCTCTGATCTGTGCAACAAAAGCGTGATGAATGATTGAAACAAACTTACTAAGATAATGTAAATATTCAACTGTACCGATGCAATGTACAGTCCCGCTCTGGCCCATTCACCTGGTGGTTGCATGTAGATGTTGAAAAGGGCCGGAGAGAGAGAACTGACCCTGGTGGAGCCCCACAAGCGAGGGGTCTAGGGGGGAGGGGCAGTTTCCCATCACTGCTCCTTTGGGGTGTCCCTTCCAGGAAGAGCTCAAACCGTTTCAGCACCTTCCCCTCGACCCTGCCACCTCTCGGGCGAGCCAGCAGAAGCTCCTGGCCCACGGTGTGGAACGCTGCAGAGAGGCCCAGGGGGCTGAGACCGGATGGCTGAGGGGGCTGAGACCGGATGGCTGCCCCTCTCCCCACTGACAGGAGGAGCTCAGCCATCAGGGCAATGAAACCAGTTCCATGTCTGGGCCTGAAGCCAGGTGGTGCTGGGTCCCGTCTGCTGGCTGCAGTTAGAGGAGCCTGGAGCTGGCCTTTGGCTGGCTTCTCTCTGAGCTTGCCCAGGAACGGGAGGTCTGACGCCGGGCGAGAGCTGGCCACCTTCTGTCGGAGACCAGCATTTCACACAAGTTAACACCTCTCTCCCGTCTGGTGAGATACACTGTCACAGAGCAAAACTCTCGAACATTACCTTACAATACAGGCGTGAAGAGTCCCCCGCTCCCCCCCGGATCCACCTGGAACTGGGGTACCACTGAGCCGCCCAACCCACCAGCCTGGGCTCCCTCTCACACTGTACTGCTGTGAAAAGCTGCAAAGCCCTCTCCAGCCTGCACTTTCACCAGCATTCACCCAGCTGCAGTTACATGCAGGCTCGTTGACCAGCCCCTGCATGGGAAGGCTATAGTTAAGGCAACTTCCAGATCCCTAGGCACACACCCCTCTAGAGTATAAACCCAGAATTAAACCATCTTGAGCTGCACATGGAACTGTACAGCGTAAGCTCATAAAATTCACCCTCTCCCTCAATGTGGAGAGGACTATGCAACAGCCTTCTGTCCCTGGGTTATGATTCCCACACACTGGTTTAGACAAATGTAAGCAGGGGAATAGTCCCGCTATTGTGGGGAACTTTCCTGGCTTCTGCACTACTCCAGTGAAGTGGGCTAGCGAAAGGATCTGAGTCCTCGCTCCCACTTCCTTTACCCAGTGGCCTCCCTGCCCTTGAGGACTCCCCTTCCACTCTCCTGTCTGGCAGAGTCCTCGTAACCCCAACAAGGCTGGGCCCAGGATTCCTGGGGGGCTTGACCCCCAACCCTGCTGTGGTCACCTAGGATAGGGGCTAGGGTGTCCCCACTCCAGGGTACTTTCTCTGCACTGGGCACTTCTCTGACCCACTGACCATTACATACAAGTTAAAGCAAATGCAAGTTAATTAATCAACAATTAATTTTAAAAAGAATAAGGAAAAATGGGAAAGAGTTAAAGGAAACACATCACCCCGCTCTGTGGCAAGGAACATCACAAACAGTGTCTCTGGAACGTCAGGGCAGTTCACAGTCTGCTCCTTGTAAGTCCCAGGCCTTCTTCTCCGGCCCTGGCTGTGCTGCAGGGATGCTGTGGGTTGGACACTTGCTCTGGTGGTGGCCACACGCTCTCAGGCTCTAAGTGGCAGGACCCTTCTTCCCAGTGTTGCCCCCGCCCTGTCGGGGTTACAGTCCAAGCCTGGCCTGCAGAGCCTCTTGGCTGAGGTGTCTCCCTATGCTGGGCCTGCTGCCCAGGGTCCCCCTCGGTCTGCCCAGCTGCTCACTGCACCCAGCTCCAGACAGCTCCAGCCCCAGCTGCACCACTCGGTCTCTGCCGGGCTGCTGCTCTGCCTCCAGCTCCTTGGGCTGCTTCTTTGGCCCCCTGGCTCTGGTTGCTGCAGCTCTGCTCCCAGGACAGGTCTGCTCTGCAGGCTGCTTCTGTGACTCTGCTTCCTGGGCTGCTTTCTGGCCCCTCTGGCTCTGGTTGCTGCAGCTCTGCTCCCAGGGCAAGTCTGCTCTCTCTGGGCTGTGCCTCTGGCTTTGGGACTGCAGCTCTGCTCCCAGGACAGGGTCTGCTCTCTCTGGGCTGCTTTTCTGGTCCCTCTGGATCTGGCATAGCTCTGCTCCCCAGCTCAGCTTGGACCCCTGCTTCTCCTTAGCTCGGCCCCACTCTGTCTGACCCAGGCAAATCCAACTCACACGGAGGACGGGACCTCCCTGGCCTCCTGACTCCCTGATTAGCCTGCCCACCCTGTCATTCAGGCTGACCTGGAGCACTGGCCTCTCCCCATTGTTCCTGGGGGCTGTCAGTCTCAGGGTCCTGATTCCCCATCGACCCTTCCCCCTTTTTAGTGCTGGGAGCTAGCAACTAAAACACCCCCACTGAATGTTAGTAAGGGGGCAACAGTCCCCTTACACAAAGCAAAACCAAGTTTATTAACTACAAAAGATAGATTTTAAGTGATTATAAGGGATAGCAAACAGATCCAAGCAGATTACCTAGCAAATAAACAAAAAACTCAAACTAAACTTAATATACTAGTACAGTGGATATGAATTAGCAGATTCTCACCCTAAGAGATGATACAAGCAGGCTGCAGATACTTAAGGGGCAAGCTGCACTTGCTTACAGCTTGGAATCCCAGGTCTTTCATTCACAGGCTAGAAATCCCTTTAGCCTAGGTCCAGCACTTCCCCCAGTTCAGTCTTTGTTCCTCAAGTGTTTCCAGGAGTCTTCTTGCGTGGGGAGGGAAGAACCCCAGATGATGTCACTCCTGCCTTATATAGCTTTGTCATATGGTGGGAACCCTTTGTTCCAAAGCTTGGTTCCCAGATCAGTCTGTAGAAAAACACTGACATCCCAAGATGGAGTCCAACATCATGTGGCCTGGTCACATGTTCCTGTAGAGTCCTAGCTGCCATAACTCACAGGAGTCCGTGGCCTTCTCAGGAAGGCTCCCCAGATGGGAGATAAGCTGCTCCTAAGGCCTACTGTTTTTTCCTAATGGCCCATTGCCCTGAATAGGCTGTTCCCCACCCACTATCTAGACTGAAAGCATCTTGTCTAGTGGGCGTTCCCCAGGTGTAACTATATTGGAAATGCAGAGACAGAGTCAATATTCATAACTTCAGAGACCAAAATGATACAGGCAGACAAACAGAGAATCGTATTCAGCAAATCACCTTTCCAATGACACCTCACATGACTTATTTTGCATGAAATACATCATAACTATGTCATAATCATATCCTAATAATATCACTGTGAAGAATACGGGGTGCGGTGTCACAATGGGCTACAGCTGTTGCAGGTGAGATGAATGCCGGCAGCACCTCACAAGCTTTCAATAAAGTCTGAACACTCCCCACCCCCTGATAATGCTAATACCTGTCTGAACAATACCACATCCAGGGGAGCCAGCCTGGGCCCAACCATAGAGCCGTCAGCGTTCCGCTGAGGGATGGGGACCTTGGCATGAGCTGGCACCTGGCCAGCCAGCGTCAGGCCCCGCGGAGCGGCTGAGAAGTGCGGTGTTGGTGGAGGCTGGAGGAACAGGGCTGGGATTCAGGGTGCCTTCCCCAGAAAAGGACAGAGCCCTTAGGCAGTCTGTCCCCTTGGGCGGGGGAGGGGCGGGAAACCAGCTGGGGGAGCAGGACCTGGCCCCTTTAAGGGCTCTCTGGATCCCCTGCTCTGGCCCTGCTGGCACTGGCCCTGTGCAGGGCCCCCTGGAGCCGCCCCCCACTGGAGCAGCAGGTTTGGGGGTTGAGCCCCCCAGGAATCCTGGGCCCAGCCTTGTCGGGGTTACGAGGACTTTGCCAGATAGGAGAGTGGAAGGGGAGTCCTCAAGGGCAGGGAGGCCACTGGGTAAAGGAAGTGGGAGCGAGGAATCAGATCCTTTCGCTAGCCCACTTGCCCGGGGTAGTGCAGAAGACAGGAAAGTTCCCCACAATAACGGGACTATTCCCCCACTTACATAAGGTGCAACTGACCTGGGGCAAGTGACTGGGAGTAATCCGAATATTGCTGTGCTCTTTGGTGTAAGGGACCATCTATCACAAAGAGAAGCTCACTTGGGTGGCCAGACAGATCGGCGTACCTCCCGGGGACTGTCTGTGACCCCACGTGAGGGAGTTTACACTTGATAATTGGTGAAATCGAAGTATAGAACTCACAACCAAATTGGGGTTTGTGGGCTGGTTCTTAACAGTCTGTGGTGAGGTTGGGACTCGCGCCCGTGAGCCATTATGGGACAGTTTGACAGCCTTAATTATAGGCTCCACATACATGGAGAATAACTTGTGCTTTTGGTTTCCAGCACTGACAGTGCCCCCTTTCACAGCTCGTTGGTCTAGGGATGTGATTCTTGCTTATGGTGCAAGCAGGCTGCATTTGTCTCCCTCCTGACCGGGGTTTTTTCGGGCTGCACAGTTCCATGCCTATATTGTAATATCCCCAGCAAGCCAGACTGCCTGAAAGGCCGGCGTCTGCACTTTGCTCTCTCCCCAAAGGCGATGCCCAGTGTATCGCCTGCAGTTATGTTACCATCCAGCTCCTTCGAAGCAGCCCCATTTATTCATAGGGTGAAAGCATTACAGAGACGTCCTGCGGAGACAGACCCTGGAGAGACCTGGCCACTCCGCCGGGACTGATGCACCTCCCCGAGCATTCACAACGACTCACACGCCGTTGTCACACCAGTCGGGGGTGTTAGGCCGCTGGTGCAGGGCACAGGGACCTTCAGGTGGCATGGTTAGAGCATGGCCCAAGTCCATCTGGCCAGCCCAGAGCCCAGCCAAGCTGCGGTGAACGCCGTGGTCTGGCTCTGTCTCAGTCTGAGCTCCTTGGGCAGGTCCCAGGTGAGAGCCCTGTCTCCCTACAGCAGCTGGCTGTACCCTGCACCTCACCCCTTCCCAGTCCTTTGTGCTTCAGCTGGGGTCTTTGCTCAGCTCCCTGCTGAGGGGCTGGGAAATCCATCTCCCACTGGGGCACTGGCTGCCAGGGGCCACTGTCCTGGTGACTGGATTTGCCATTGACTTCTCGGGTCCTCCACTGATATAAGGTCGGCCTCGGCCAGTCTTTTTTAATGAACCATCCCAGCTCAGACAGCTGGGTGACATGCATATCTATGCCTCTTAGCCTGCCCTGTGGGAAAACAGTCCTTCTCCCCCTCCCCCCGACACACACTGGGTAGTCAAGCACAATATAGGGGAAACTGAGGCACATATCAGCTTAATAAAAATATTACAGTAAATTCCCACTTTGTCTCAGGGGCTCACTCCAGACACCTGACCCACTGCCCGAAAACCTCCCATAGCCCCCAGCTGGGACCTGGTTAGTTGTCTAGGGGTCAGCACTGCTGCTGCCCCAGTGATCTTGCCCTGCCCGTGCAGTGAGCACATGGAGACAGACGAGGGAAGGTCACACCTCTTCGCACCCAACGCCACTCCCTTACCAGCTACTGCAAACCAAGGGGAACGTCACAGCCGGGCACAAGCGCCAATATCCCTGAGATCTGGGAATGTTCTGCTCTCGGGACAGGCTGACCATGAATGGGGCTGCAATCCACTCCTGAGGCACCTGGCTTTCCCTCCCCCAGCTTCAGAATGGGCTCCTGTGCCATACCCAGGGCAGAATCCAGACAACGAGTAGCTGTGTCACCCCTGCCCTCTAAGCTGGGGTGCTCTTTACACTGCTTTGCTGCTGTGGCCTCCAGTCCTGCACTGCTCACGAACAGCCTCCCGCATGCAAGTCACTCCCAGTGATGTCTGTGCGTGATCAACAGCCAGCCACAGCCCGGCTCTTACCAGCCTGGGTTCTCCTGCAGGGTGACCCAACACACCCCCAGTCCTCAGATTTCCCCCAGAAACTGATGTCCTGCATGGCCCAGCCCTCTCCTGGACAGCACAAATATATTGTGCCTATTATTACTCTAAGGAAACAATATCCCAGCTTATTATTTTAAGTAGTTATCCAGACAGTTCAACTTAACACACTGGATTAGCTAAAACAACAAATCAAGTGTATTAGCTACAAAGAGAGCGATTTTCAGTGAGGCCCAGCAAGGAGGCGTAAGAGTCAGACACAAGAAAAATAAAGATAAGACACTTACGGGTGCCCAACTTCACAAACTCTATTAGAGTCAAAGCAAAGTTGTCTGGCCAGGTGCCTCCAGCAATCTCCCTGAGCAGCCCCTTGAGGTCAGGACGCCTCCTCCAGAGTCCAACAGCTGCTTCCTTTGTCTTTTCCGGGTGCAGAGAATGCGATGGGCAGGGGGACAGAGAGGGGTGTCTGCCCCTCCTTTGTATAGTCCTGTCCCCCCATCTCCAGCTGGGAGCCTGACGACAGGCCGTCTGTGAGGACAGGAACCCTATGCTGTTCTTTGCTAAGATGTAGCTTTTTGCCCCACCCAAGAACGGGCACTGAGCAGGTAATGGCCCACGGGCCTTGTTTACACCTGGCCGAGGCGTCGGCTTGCCATGAGGAACTGGTTTGACCACTCCCCAGACGTCTCTGGAAAACCTGCTTTTAGTCCTGATTTCTGCTCGTGTTTACAACGTCACACGTCAGGCTGTGCAGTGCACGGCGCCCGGCTGCTACTGATCAGCAAATGCTGAGTTTTTAAGCAGCTCACGAGGCATCCCTCGTGCAAACCAGTGTGCAGGCTGTGAAAACGGGGTGTGTTCTGTCACAGCTCCCCCCTCTCAGCATGGCTTATCGCCAACGCAGCAACGTTCCTAGAGGGAGACGCAAGCAACGAGCCCCTTAAGCAGCCAGGGATTGGTTTTGTGGGGGCTCTGGTTTGCTGGAAGTGGCTTGACTCAGGGTCTAGTGGCTATTGTGTCTGAGCCACCCACGGTGTAAACTGTAAGTGCTGTAAAGTGTGCCGAGGAGCCGGGGGAGATTGCTCTTCAGCTGCTTGAACCTCAGAGGCCACATGCTCTTGTGGTTGCCAGCCCTGCCAAGGTCTCCTCTAAGATAACATCTGGCAAACAGTTTTACCAGCTGGCTTGTTGGTCTAGGGGTATGATTCTCGCTTTGGGTGCGAGAGGTCCCGGGTTCAAATCCCGGACAAGCCCATTTTTAATGGTTGGGGGATCTGCCAGAATGAAGCGATTTCCCCCCAAGAAGAGAAGCTCAGTGAAGAGGCAGAGGAATTTTATTGCCTAAAATCCATGGCAGTGTCCAGCCTGGCTGCCAAGGCCACGTCACAGCTGGATGGGAACGATTAAGGTTCCCCCACCGCAAACTTTTCTGATGCTCAATAGAGCCAGATGTTTTGGGGTCTCCTCCTGCCTGGCCGATCTTAGAGCAAAAGCCAGGGGTGGCCCTTGGAGTCCCTAAGTGCCTCCCCGAAGCACCCCACCCATGTTGCTCTGACACCCGACATTGCGGGCGACTGGTTTCCATGGCCGGCTCCGCTACAGTTTTTATTCGGCTGCCAAAGCCAAGCCAATCTCAGGGGTGGGAATGTTTCAGCTGGTGCCAGTTAATACGCAAAGGAGAGGCGACCCCGGGGAAGCTGAGATGTGGCCTTGGAAGCCAGGTTTAGGCACTGCTGTGCTATACCAGGGTATCGTAAGGGCCCCGCTGCGCCAGGCAGCCCCGGGCTCTGGTCACGTCCCCACTGCGCCGGGCAGCCCCGGGCCCCGGTCACGTCCCCACTGAGCTGGGCAGCCCCGGGCCCTGGTCACTTCACCGCCACACTGTCCTCCCCCCACGCTCCATTTTGGTGCCATGCTGTGATGTTATTGACATAATCTGTAACTGTATAGATCCCTGTTGCAACCACTGTTATATATTTGCAGCAAATATGGTACAGAGGTTGTCGTGTGAGGTGTCTATGGAAAGGTTCGGACTGGCTGGGTAGGATTATGCTGTCTGTCTGGGTGTATCGTTGTTGTGGTTGAAGTGATGAATATTGGCTATGTACTTGTATCTCAGTGTGTTTTGATTCTAAGTAGCCTTACATTATGCAAGGCACTGAATTTAGCCATGAGTAGCCTTAGTAAAGCATTTGGTCAGTTTCTTGAGAAAGAAATTTGCAAATTGAGTGCCCAATCAAGAAACACTTCACTGACAATGGATTCTGGGAGACACCAATCCACATCTGAGCTCTCCTGAAAACGTTCAAACTAACATGTAAGCAGTGGTGTCCGCTGGCAAACTGAGTCGTGCAGGGACATGTGACTTGCCCATGTGACTCCAAACTCCATTTTGCTGTAATTTTCCACAGTACGAACAAAGAGGGGATCTCACACCTGGAGAAGACTATAAAAGGCTGATGCCTCATCTCCATCTTGTCTTCAATCCTGCTTCCTGCCTCTGGAGGGACTTTGCTACAAACTGAAGTTTTGAACCAAGGACTGAACGACCCCTCCCAGCTGGGGATGTTCTCCAGAGACTGGATTTGAACCTGCCGTTTATTCCATCACTGCCACAAGCCTGAACCAAGAACTTTGCCATCACTGTATGTCATTGATTCCATTTCACCAATTCTAGCTCTCCTCTGTATCTCTTCCTTTTATGAATAAACCTTTAGATTTTAGATTCTAAAGGATTGGCAACAGCGGGATTTGTGGGTAAGATCTGATTTGTATATTGACCTGGGTCTGGGGCTTGGTCCTTTGGGATGGAGAGAACCGTTTTCCTTTCACTGGGGTATTGGTTTTCATAACCATTCGTCCCCATAATGGGTGGCCCTGGTGGTGATCCTGGGAAACTGGAGTGTCTGAGGGAATTGCTTGTGTGATTTGTGGTTAGCCAGTGGGGTAAAACCGAAGTCCTCTCTGTCTGGCTGGTTTGGTTTGCCTTAGAGGTGGAAAAACCCCAGCCTGGGGCTGTAACTGCCCTGCTTGAAGCAATTTGTCCTGAATTGTCACTCTCAGAAGTGTCCCACCAGAACCAGCATCGTTACACGTGCACAGTGTGGCCAACCCTCCCCCAGCTGTTTGGGCACATGCTGAGCCCGGCAGGATGGGAGAGGAGGGGAAAGACGGCAACAGGAAATGTAGGCTCCAAATCTCTCCTGCCGCGAGACCCCGGCGGAGCCACAGACCCCAAAGGGAAGGGCTGGGAGCCCCCTTTCAAATGGCCAGGGACAGGGTCCGAGGGGGAACGCGCTGGGGTGCACAGAGCAGGATGCACCTGCCGGGACTGCTCCGTCTCCTGGCGGAAAAGAGGGAGGCAGGTGACAGCCGCCCACTGGGGTGCCTCTGGATTCACGGCCCCCACGACCCACCTCCCTGAGGTCCGTCCACCCAGCCCCACTGAACAGAAGCAGGCTGCCAGCCACCCCCTGCCCTTTCTCCCCCTGGAATCCCCTAGAGTCCACACAATCGGCTCCCAGCTGCGCAGCCAACAAGATTACCCTCTCAGGGGGCTTAGGGGACAGGAGGTAAGGGGCTTAGCGCCCCTAATCCCAAACTTTGTCCATAGGAAGCTCAGGCTTAATGCCTGATCCCCCCATGAGCCCTTAAGTGGCTTGTCCCCTCGGGAATTGTATATTAGAAGGGGGAAGGGAGCCGGGGCAGGCTCCGTGCAGCGCTCCCGGCTGGCAGGATGTCGGGGGAAGAAGACTTTTACCTCTTTGAGAACATCTCCTCGGTGGGGCCCTGGGACGGGCCCCAGTACCACATCGCCCCGCTCTGGGCCTTCTACTTCCAGACGGCCTTCATGGGCTTCGTGTTCTTCGCCGGCGTGCCCCTCAACGCCATCGTCCTCGTGGTCACCATCAAGTACAAGAAGCTGCGCCAGCCGCTCAACTACATCCTGGTCAACATCTGCCTGGGCGGTTTCATCTTCTGCGCCTTCTCCGTCTTCACGGTCTTCATCGCCAGCTCCCAAGGCTACTTCATCTTCGGGCGGCAAGTCTGCGCCCTGGAGGCCTTCCTCGGCTCGGTCGCAGGTAACTCAGGGAGAGGGGCTGCGGGCAGGCCCCAGGGGGGTCCTAGCAGCCGTGGGCTGCAGTGTGGGCTCGGGGGGGGGCACTGGGGGGGCACTAGTGAAGCCAGTGCACCTCCAGCCGTTTGCACCAGCCTTTACTTTCTAATTGCTTCCCTCCCCCGGCCGCCGGGGCCTCAAGGGGAGGCTGCTCCGCAACGGGGGCTGCTCCGGGGACGAGGCAGATGCGAGTGGAGGCAGGAAGCGCTGGGCAGCCCCGGGGCGCAGATCCAAGGTGCCGGGGTTTTAAAAGCCTGAGGCGCCCCTTTGCAGGCGCAAAACTTGCGCGGAAAGGCCGGTCGCCCTGACGGCTCGTGCAAATTGGGGGACTGCACACGCACACAGCTGCTCTGGGCTATCGGGCCCCGTGATCACAAGCCTCTGACTGCCAGGAGCTGGGAATGGGTGACAGGGGCTGGATCACTCGAGATTGCCCTGTTCTGTTCGTTCCCTCTGGGGAACCCGGCATTGGCCACTGTCGGCAGAGAGGATGCTGGGCTGGATGGCCCAGTCTGGCCGTGTTTATGGTCCTGTGAGCACAGTTAGGCAGCTGGTTTCTTTTAACCATCAGGCCCAAGTAGAACTGAATGGGGGTGGGATGTCCCTGGGGGAAATCAAGAGCAACAGGGGGGGACGCCGGAGGGCAGTCAGCGGGGATGGGGCCCCCAGGCTTAGGGTGTTGGGCCAACCTTCTGTGGTTCCTCTGGGATGCCCACATGACCTACCGCTCCGGGTGGAGATGGGAACTGGGACGGGGTGGGAGAAGAGCTGAGGAATCCATCTGGAGAGGAGAGCAGGCACCTCCATATTCCCAGGGAAGCCCCATGGCAGGCAGGGTCGGGATGGGGACCCTCTTCAGCCATCCTGTTGCTGTCCTTTACTGCATCTTCTCCGGTCCCCGCAGTGCCAGGCATCAGAGCGGGCACAAGCTCTGAATGCATGGCAGTGTCATAGCTCCCGAAGGGCCCAACACCCACGAGGGGCGATTTCCCGCTGCCTTCACCGGAGGCTGGATGGAGCCAGTCCAGGGGAGCCCTGTGCAGACAGGCTGAAGCGCTGGGAGAGGTGCTGTGCTAGGCTGCAGAAGGGCAGGTGACCGTGGCAGCCTGGCAGATCCAGTTGCAGGATCGGGGCCAGAGATTTTCACCTTCATTCACAAACTGGCCCTTGGGGTGACCAGGCTGCTGTCACCGCTGGCTTCGCTCCGAAGCCAAACCCGAGTCCGGTGGATGTTCCACAATCCAGGGGGACGAGGCGAAGGGGGACGAAATGACTTTCCAGGCAGCCTCTGCTGCGACCCGACCCTTCCCATCCCCAGATAAACTCACCCGGCTCCCCAGCCCCGCTGAGATGCGAGGGGAGTTTCCACCAGCTGTTTCCCCGGGTCACTCTGCGTGCAACAAATGCATGCAGAGAACTGGCCGTCCCCTGGCCCCGCACCTGTGTCCAGAAGTGTCTGTGATGGGGAAGCAGGGGTCTGGCTAGTGGGGAAACGGGGGAAACATGGGGCAGAGGTTCAACAGGCCAGCTCCATGTCGGCTGAGCTCCTCTCAGTATCCTGTCCCTGCACCCCAGGACGCCAGAGAGGTGGATTCGGGGGTCCCTGGGGGTGTCATCTGGGCACAGGGAGAGGCTGGAGGCTGCAGGGGGATGCTGGGCTCTGGGGATGTATGGGTTAATCTCCCTGTGCCTTCCCCAGGCCTGGTCACCGGGTGGTCCCTGGCCTTCCTGGCCTTTGAGCGCTACATCGTCATCTGCAAGCCCTTCGGGAACTTCCGTTTCAGCTCCAAGCACGCCCTGATGGTGGTGGCGGCCACCTGGGTCATCGGCATCGGTGTCTCCATCCCGCCCTTCTTCGGGTGGAGCCGGTAGGAGCCGGGCAGGGAGCTGGGGGCAGGGGCGTTCGAGAGGGGGGAGGAAGCTCCCCCGACCAGCCGCCCCAGTGTGCCCTGGGCCTGCCTCTTTGCAATCGCCTTGCCCAGCCTCGTGGCATCGCCTGGCAAATGCCCCTGCCAAGAGGGAGCAGATGTGGGGGCCTCCCCAGCCCCCTGGCAGAGTGCCTGGCAGGCTGAGCCATGAGCCAGCTCTGCAGGGAGCTGGTGGTGTGCAAAGCCTCTCGCGCTGAACTGGTTCAGAGGCAGCTTTGCCAAGTGCCGGCTTCGCACCTGGGCTGCCGCCCCGACGGCAGCGCAGGGGGCTGGGCTATTTGGTCTGATCTCTGGGCTCGAGCTCTGGCTGGGCAGGGCACGCGCCGGCCCTGGGACGTGTTCCCGGCCTGAGAGGTCAGGAGCCGTCAGGCCTCAGAATCTCGTCATTCTGATTCCTCTCTTGCTCGCACATGGCTGTAGTAGCCAGGCTCACGATTGGCCTGGGAGCAAGGAACCTTCTCCCCCCTGCCTGTGCAATCGCTGTGCTCCCGGGAGCAGAGGGACTGCTTTCTGCTGGGGAACAAGCCACGCCAAACGGGGCGGGGGGCGGCTGGCCCTGCCCATCCCGCCGGCCCTGGCCAGCGGAGGTGATGGGCTGTGCCGGCTGCAGAAGGCCGAGCAAGCTCTGGGGAAGTGCTGTGCCCTCTGTCTTGCAGGTTCATACCCGAAGGCCTGCAGTGCTCGTGCGGCCCAGACTGGTACACGGTGGGGACCAAGTACAGGAGCGAATACTACACCTGGTTCCTCTTCATCTTCTGCTTCGTCGTGCCCTTCTCGCTCATCTGCTTCTCCTACTCCCAGCTGCTGGGCGCCCTGCGAGCCGTAAGTACCCCCTGCAGAGAGACAGAACGGTGAGAGCCAGGTCATGCTGCCGGTTCCCAGGGCACCTGTCGGCTAGCAAGTGTGCGGAGTGCGTGCGAGACGGGAGGGCTGCACGCTGGCGAGTGGGCGGCGTGCGTGTGAGACGGGAGGGTTGCACGCTGGCGGGTGGGCGGTGTGCGTGCGAGACGTGAGGGCTGCACGCTGGCGGGTGGGCGGTGTGTGTGTGAGACGGGAAGGTTGCACGCTGGCGAGTGGGCGGCGTGCGTGTGAGACGGGAGGGCTGCACGCTGGCGAGTGGGCGGTGTGCGTGTGAGACGGGAGGGTTGCACGCTGGCGGGTGGGCGGCGTGCGTGTGAGACGGGAGGGTTGCACGCTGGCGAGTGGGCGGTGTGTGTGTGAGACGGGAGGGTTGCACGCTGGCGGGTGGGCGGTGTGCGTGCGAGACGTGAGGGCTGCACGCTGGCGGGTGGGCGGTGTGTGTGTGAGACGGGAGGGTTGCACGCTGGCGAGTGGGCGGCGTGCGTGTGAGACGGGAGGGTTGCACGCTGGCGGGTGTGCGGAGTGTGTGTGAGATGGGAGGGCTGCACGCTGGCGAGTGGGCGGTGTGTGTGCGAGACGGGAGGGCTGCACGCTGGCGGGTGGGCGGTGTGCGTGCGAGACGGGAGTCTTGCACGCTGGCGGATGGGCGGTGTGCGTGTGAGACGGGAGGGCTGCACGCTGGCGGGTGGGCGGTGTGTGTGTGAGACGGGAAGGTTGCACGCTGGCGAGTGGGCGGCGTGCGTGTGAGACGGGAGGGCTGCACGCTGGCGAGTGGGCGGTGTGCGTGTGAGACGGGAGGGTTGCACGCTGGCGGGTGGGCGGCGTGCGTGTGAGACGGGAGGGTTGCACGCTGGCGAGTGGGCGGTGTGTGTGTGAGACGGGAGGGTTGCACGCTGGCGGGTGGGCGGTGTGCGTGCGAGACGTGAGGGCTGCACGCTGGCGGGTGGGCGGTGTGTGTGTGAGACGGGAGGGTTGCACGCTGGCGAGTGGGCGGCGTGCGTGTGAGACGGGAGGGTTGCACGCTGGCGGGTGTGCGGAGTGTGTGTGAGATGGGAGGGCTGCACGCTGGCGAGTGGGCAGTGTGTGTGCGAGACGGGAGGGCTGCACGCTGGCGGGTGGGCGGTGTGCGTGCGAGACGCGAGTCTTGCACGCTGGCGGGTGGGCGGTGTGCGTGCGAGACGGGAGGCTTGCACGCTGGCGGATGGGCGGTGTGCGTGCGAGACGGGAGGGCTGCACGCTGGCGGGTGGGCGGTGTGCGTGCGAGAAGGGAGGGCTGCACGCTGGCGGGTGGGCGGTGTGCGTGTGAGATGGGAGGCTTGCACGCTGGCGGGTGGGCGGTGTGCGTGCGAGACGTGAGGGCTGCACGCTGGCGGATGGGCGGTGTGCGTGCGAGAAGGGAGGGCTGCACGCTGGCGGGTGGGCGGTGTGCGTGCGAGATGGGAGGCTTGCACGCTGGCGGATGGGCGGTGTGCGTGCGAGAAGGGAGGGCTGCACGCTGGCGGGTGGGCGGCGTGCGTGTGAGACGGGAGGCTTGCACGCTGGCGGGTGGGCGGCGTGCGTGTGAGACGGGAGGGCTGCACGCCGGCGGATGGGCGGTGTGCGTGTGAGACGGGAGGGCTGCACGCTGGCGGGTGGGCGGTGTGCGTGTGAGACGGGAGGGCTGCACGCTGGCGGGTGGGCGGCGTGCGTGTGAGACGGGAGGGCTGCACGCCGGCGGATGGGCGGTGTGCGTGTGAGACGGGAGGGCTGCACGCTGGCGGGTGGGCGGCGTGCGTGTGAGACGGGAGGGCTGCACGCCGGCGGGTGGGCGGAGTGCGTGTGAGACGGGAGGGCTGCACGCTGGCGGGTGGGCGGTGTGCGTGTGAGACGGGAGGCTTGCACGCTGGCGGGTGGGCGGTGTGTGTGTGAGACGGGAGGCTTGCACGCTGGCGAGTGTGATTGCTTTGCAGCTCTGACAGTCTGAACGGGTGATATTTTGCCTGTAGCTGGTCTCCGATGTTAGAAAATGCCGGTCCGTCTAGTGAGGAGCGTGCCAAAGAGGCGCCCAGACAGACAGACGGACGGGTGTCCTCCACAGAGCCCCCACCACTGGGACAGTTCAGAGTTGCTTTTCTAATACCCATGGCTGCAGGGACCGGTCCGTGGGCTTGGTCTGTAACACACGGTCAGGGCCTGCTGCCCCCACAGGGAGAGCGGCTCATGCCAGTGGCTGCGAGCGGCCTGCTCTCGGACTGGGTCTCGAAGGAGCGTGTGTTTCTGGTAACGAAAGCCCGGGCGGACGGGGCATTGTGACTCCCGGAGGAAGCCCCCGGGGACGACCTTCTCCCCGTTGGAGTCGGAGCTGGGGCCAGGCGAGCGGCGGGGTGGGAAATCAGACCTGCCACGAGGAGACGGGGGACCGTCCGGCCGATCCAACCCTGGCTCAGCAGCCCGGCTCTCCGGAGCTACCCCGGTGGAGGAGGGGGCTAGGGAAGGGGTGCCTGGGAGCCTGCCGCTCATGCCCGGGGGCCCTGGTGGGTTGCCTGCAGGTAGCGGCCCAGCAGCAAGAATCAGCCACCACCCAGAAGGCGGAGAGGGAGGTGTCCCGCATGGTGGTGGTGATGGTGGGCTCCTTCTGTGTCTGTTACGTGCCCTACGCGGCCCTGGCCATGTATATGGTGAACAACCGCAACCACGGCCTCGACTTGCGCCTCGTCACCATCCCTGCCTTCTTCTCCAAGAGCTCCTGTGTCTATAACCCCATCATCTACTGCTTCATGAACAAACAGGTGAGCGTTTCCTTCCTTCCGTCCCTGGCGGACAGCGTGGCTCGGCGTGCGCCGCAGACCAGGCCTGCCCCGGCCCCCGTCCCAGGGGGTGCCTGAGAGCGGGATCTGGAGCAGCCCAAGTCCCTTCCCAGGTGCGGCCAGGATCGGATCTGGAGAAGTGGGGCGGTTGCCCGGAGGGGTGCATGGAGCCTGCCCTGGCGGTCACTCGGTCATGATATTAACCATGGGCCCGACATCAGGCCTGGCTGAGAGCACGGGCAGGGCAATGGGGCTGTGCTGACGCCAGGTTCTGCTCGGGTCCCTGCTCGGGGTTCCCAGGACATGGCCTGGGGGGCAGAGGGCATGGCCAGCACTGTCCGGGAGGAGAGCAGAGGGCAGGCAGAGAGTCTGGGCCTAGGAGTCATAGAGTTTAAGGCCAGAAGGGCCCGTTAGAATATCAAGTGTGACCGCCTGCCTCGCACAGGCCATGACCAGCCCCCAGACACCCTACGGGGAGCCCAACAACTTTGTTCCTTGGGGAGCCACAGGCAGAGAACAGGGGAGACCGAGGCCTGGTCTACACGAGAAAGTGAGGTCAGCTTAGCCAGCTTGCTCAGGGCTGTGAAAAATGCCTCGCCTCGTGGGAGGTAATTAAGCCGATGTCAGCCTTGGTGTAGACAGTACTAAGCCGCCGGTAGAAATTCCTCCATCAGCCTAGTTACCACCCGAGCTGATTAGGCGTGAGTTGCCCAGGCGAGGCCAGCCGGAGACCTCGCCCCATGCTGCTGAGGAAGGCGAAACCCCCTCGGTCCCTGCCAATCTGGGGGGAAATTCCTCCTCCACCCCAACTCGGGGGTCATCTGGAGGCTGAGGATTGGCCAGACCCGCCAGGCGGGCACTGAGAGAGAGGGCTCTCAACACCACCTCACAGCACGGGCCTATCCTGCCCGGTCTGCTGATGGCAATGCAGACTCCCCAGGCGTGTGGGCACTTCCTTGTGGCAGCCCGCGAGCCGAGGCCAGAGGGCTAGCAGCAGCCACCTGGCCCGGGTGGGGGGCAGCGCAGCAATGACCCCGGTCCCCCTTCGGGATGCTCCAACCCACAGCCAGAAGCATGTGCTCTGCCAAACGGCGTCCCGGTGCATGGGCAGGGGGCGTGCGAAGTCCTGCCGCGACCCTTTGTGGAGCCGGTTTGCTGAGAGGGGGGGCGGATGTGGTTACGGGGGGCTGGATGGAAGCATCCTGCTGGCAGTTGCCCCCCCCCCGGGGGTCGCCAGCTGGACCACCCCGGCCCATCTAACGGTGCAGGGGGGTGGCGCTCTCTCCCCGAACAGTTCCGCGCCTGCATCATGGAGACGGTGTGTGGGAAACCCATCACGGACGAGTCCGACGTGTCCAGCTCCGCCCAGAAAACCGAGGTCTCGTCCGTCTCCTCCAGCCAGGTCAGCCCCAGCTGAGGAGGCTGCGGCATCTCCCAGAGCCCTTCCTGGGACACCCACGCCCAGGGGGAGCAGGCACCGGGCTCCAGCGCGGGCTCTGAGCGGAAGCCCCGAGGCCCCACAGCCCGGCCCCACGGCTGCGCCTCCGACACACTGCACTGTAAATTTCAATTGGTGAGCTGGCCCGTGCTCACCGACCCCCGATGGGAGGACGGATCGAACCGGCTGGGGAGAGCAACCCCACGCTGCCCCTGGGGGCGCCCCCCGTTGACCCTCCCCAGCTGCTGTCCCCCAGGCTGAGCCTGCCCCTGGCACCGGCAGCGCGGGGCAGGCTGAGTGGTGAGAGGGGAGCAGGGCAGCTTTGCCTTCTCCCAGCGTCCCCCCCTGACCGGCCGTCATCGCTCCTTCGTCCAAGCATGGCCCCGCCGACCCAAAGGAGACCGCCCCAGCTGGGGAACAGCACACAGTGCTTGGGAGGGGGAGGCAGGCAGAGGAAGGGGTAGAGAGGCAGTGTGTGGTCAGTGGTTAGAGTGGGGGTGGGCTGTGCATCAGGACTCCTGGGTTCTATCCCCAGCTCTACAAGGTGAGTGGGGTACACAAGAGGAATCGGCGTCTAGTGGGTTAAAGCAGCGGGGAGCTGGGCATCACGCTGCCTGGGTTCTATCCCCGGCTCTGGGAGGGGACTGGGGTATAGTGGTTTATAGTGGGGTGCGGGATGGTTGGGTGTCAGATCTCCTGGGTTCTGTCCCTGGCAATGTCCCTGACTCACAGTGTGAAAGTCACTTGCGCTTTCGGTGGCTCAGCTGAGAAATGGCTGATGGCACCGACCCCCCTCACATTGGTGAGGTCGGCCCCCCTGGCTGTCAGGTACTTTGAAATCTCTTGCCAAGCGATGCACCATTGTTGCAGTGAGGGCAGCTAACGGCGCCTTGCAGTGGCAGTTTCCTGCTCCCCTGTGGGAGCCAAGCCCGGGATTCTGGGGACAGGCAGCATCCTCTGGCCAGCACTGTAGGGCCCATTCCTCCACTGCACCACCTTTACCCACTCTCCCCACGGAGATCAGAGCAATGCGGGGCTGGAAGGGACCTCGAGAGGTCACCTAGTCCAGCCCCCTGCACTGAGGCAGGACTAGGTCATCCTAGATCGTCCCTGACAGGTGTTTGTCCAACCAGTTCTTAAAAACCCCCAGTGATGGGGAATCCACAACCTCCCTTGGGAGCCTATTCCAGAGCTGAACCACTTAGAGAGGTGGTGGAATCTCCATCCTTAGAGGTGTTTAAGGCCCGGCTTGACAAAGCCCTGGCTGGGATGATTTAGCTGGGGTTGGTCCTGCTTTGAGCAGGGGGGTTGGACTAGATGACCTCCTGAGGTCTCTTCCAACCCTAATCTTCTAGGAGTCTATGAACTACCCCGAGAGTTAAGAAGTTTCTCCTAATATCTAACCTGGATCTCCCTTGCTGCAGATTAAGCTTCTTATCCTACCACCAATCCACATGGAGAATCATTGATCCCCATCCTCTTTATAACAGCCTCATATCTGAAGTCTGTAGCAGGTCCCCCGTCAGCCCTGGGCGATGCTTCCCCTGCCATGTGGTCACAGCTCTGCAGAGCCATCCCCCACTGCTCTCCCAAAAACTCAACAGAAAGGGTCTCCAGGAGCAGGGCCCGGGCGCCATGTGCCCCCCCGGCCCTGGCACTTTGTCAGCATCCTCCTCTTCCAACAGGAAAGGCAGAAGAGAGAGCGAAAGAAGAAGTAGACCCAACCTCTTGTTTTAGCCCAGACAGCCCAGAGGCCAAAAGGGTGGGATTGACATCATCTTCCGCCCCCTCACTTGGGACACCAGCGTGAGCCCCCTGGCTCCCTTCGACTGAGAATTGCCCCCATTTCCTGAGTCACTTTACCCATCACCCCTGAATTTGTCTGGCTCAGTCTGGGTGCCAGGGAATTGAGAGGGCCCATTTCTGCCCTGTTGTACCCCCCTGAATTCAGCGGGGCTTGCAGCAGGTTTTGGGGGCTGGGATCTGCCCCTCAGCCAGGGTTAATTAATTTGCATGCTAAGGAGCCAGAAGACAGGAGTGTAGCAAAACAAAACAGCTGACCGGAGGGGTAAGTCCAAACTGCCACCTCCTTGCTGTGACTGGCCCCTTCGCGGTGGTTGTGAGGGTCTGAGCACCCAGGTCTCATGCACCCCAGTGTGCAGGTGGGAACAGCGCCAGAGAGACGTGGCCAAGGTCACGCAGGGCATGTATGGCAGAGCCGGGTCTTGAACTCAGCTCCGGCATCCCAGCGCAGTGCCTTAACCACAAGCTCCGCCCCCAACACAAACCGCCTCCCAGGTGGCGAGGGGTGTCAGCAGGCATAAGGGGGTGGCAGATGCCCCGATACCACAGTGAGGGGCACAGCATGGTACAAGCACAGACCTTCCAGCCGCGCTGAGACTGGCCCCTGCGCTGGGTTCGGGGTGGGGTATTTATATACCCTGGTGGGAGGTGGGGAGAGAGGATGGAGGCTACACCTGGGCATGGTCTAGGGTAGGGTGAGAGGGCACAAGCTAGGCTCAGGAGGGAGGGAGCTATCCCTCAGGGGATGGAGACGGTACCTGGTCCCCGCCCAAGGCGATGGGGCTGGCTGGTAGCCCTGGCTCTCCCTCTGTGTCTCTGTTTCACTCCCCAAGGCAACTCTGGGGCAGGCGGGGAGGGGGAGGGGGGTCTTTTCTAAAAGCCCCAGGCCCAAGCCCACCCCCTTCCAGAGGCCCATTGGAGAAGAGCCCTGCCAACCCAGGTCCTGTCTGTTCTCGGTGGCTGTTCGGCACCCCCCGGCACTTCTGGGGAGGTGTGCCCCATTCTGAGCTTGGCCCGCAGTGCCTCTCCCTACACCCTAGCAGGGCTGGTGTGTGTGGTTTATAAAACACCTGGGGGCCCTGGGTGATCCAAAGCACTGTGTGCACGGGAAGGAGGCTTCTCGTTTCCCTCCCACCATTGGTGGGGTCAACACCAGTAGCTTCCCCACCTGGTCCTCTGCCAGACCCCGCCAAAGCGAGAACCTCTCAGCAGTCCCCCTCATTGCACAGGGGAATGTCCATTATCTTGCAATGCAGGGGTCCGGGCTCTGGAATCCAAAGAATCTCCTTCCGCAGCCAGCGATTCACCTCAACCCCTGGACGCTGCGGGCCAGGGCAGAGTCCCAGAGCTGTGCTCCCAACATACGTTTGTATTTAAATGTACAGAGCAAGTGCAACGCCTGCAAAACCCTGTATCCCCACTTGCCCATTTGCCTTGTATTCATCCTTGTAGCGCAGGGCAATGCTCCAGGAGCGGCTATGACAATAAAACAATGCGAATGGGCTGAACGCAACACGGTGGTGGTGAGCCGTTTTGTACCCGTCAGCCCGCTAAGGTCGCAGGAGCAGTGGGGGCTCTCCCAGGGCTACCTGTTCCCGGGGGATGGGACGGTGGCGACTCCCAGAGCAGGATTAGCTGGGCATGGCCCAGTTCCCGACGGCTTCATTCCGGGCAGCGTGCTCGCTTGCAGAACCGCACCTGTGCGTACAGTTGGACCCATGAACTCCTCCATTAACGCACAATCAGGTTAAAAAAGGCAAATGACCTTTCCCCAAGAACACGCACGTGGCTTCAGCCGGACCTCGCATTCGCCCACGGCCAGAGCCAGGGGTCAGTCCCAAACAAAACCCAAGCCTTGGACGGCTTCGGTATTTGCCTTGTGCAATCGCTGCTGTCAAGGGCACTCACCTCAGCCAGGAGGCTGCCTGGCCCTCTTTGCATGCTTTGCTTTTCGCTGTGGGTAACAAACCTTCACGGGTTAGCAGAGCCACGGGCTGGGCCTGTTACTTCTTCACCCTTGCTAACGTTGCTACAAATCACCCCAACGATGACATTTGGACAAGGGTTCCAGGACCAGCCCTAACGCAAGGCTGGGCTGGCTCCCTGTGGAACAGTTACAGACGCTCAACCCCCCCTAGGGACAAATGCTTCCTTTGCCCCAGAGCTGAGCAGAACTTGAAGCCGAGCCCCAGATTTAACGAGACGGGGAGGTGGAATTATAAAACGCCTGCATTTTACCTAGCGTTCTAGCTAGGCACTTATCAGCCCTTCATCACTGTCGTGTCTGACCACCTCACAAGCGCTAATGGAGTTTGTCCTCACCCCCACCCCGACATAGGGAGACATTATCCCCAATTTAAAGGTGGGGACCTGAGGCACAAGCTGGGTGAAGTGGCTTCTCCAAACTCTGGAGAACTCAGGAATTGAACTCAAGCTCAGTGCAGGGCCCTGACGACTAGAGCATTCTTCCTAACATCAGGTGGGACAAACGCTACCTTTCAAAAGAGCAGAGAAAGGATATGACAGTGCACAGGGCTGCAGCAAGCTGTGTGAAAGGGCTGCTAACTAGGAGGCTTGCAGACCAACGGGAAAGTGGGATCTGGTCGTTAACAGCGACTGTGGCTTCCAGTTTAATTGACTCACACTTCCTCCAGTGGTGGGACGTCAGATCAGTGAGGACGTCAGATGCCACTTTTCAATGAGTTTGGATCCAGTTAGCGACACGGTCGGGTCTAAATCAAGTTTGGGTTCAAAAACCATGGTCAACACTTGTACCACATGAGCCTCGGTCTTCCCCAGAGACGAGACGCCTCTTCTGAGTGTGGGCTGGGCTCCTTAACCTTCCCCATGTAACCAGGCTGACCTGGCCTTCCCGCCATGTTCACCAGGGGCAGGGCATCACGGTGGGCCTGCCCTCTGTGCCCTGCTGAGGCACGCTGGGTGAGCTGCCCCACTTTCCCAGCAGCACCGTAGGTCTGGCTGCACAAACGTAGGGGAGGCAAGTTTTCGGTGGTGACATAAAACACACCCTGCCCCCAAGCTGAGTTGGTGTAAATGAGTCGGGTGAGGGCATCTCAAAAAAGTTACATCAAGTCCTCAGCCTGGAGGGATCCTGTGATAAATGAAGGGGGGAGGAGGGTAGCTCCCTTTTATGGACACCCAGCCAGCCAGTAGCTATAACATCCCTCTTAGTAGCTGTTCTCCACTTGCTTTACCTGTAAAGGGTTAAAAAGTCTCACTGCAATGCATAGGTAAAAGGAAGGGAGTGGGCAGCTGGCCAAAAGAGCCAGTGGGAAAGCTAGAACTTTTTAAAATTGAGAAAAAACTTCCCCTTTGTTTGTCTGTTGTTGTTTTTCCAGGGAGAGGCAGACAGGGCAGCAGCTATGCTGTAAAAAGCTTAGGGCCAGGTACAAAAACTTATCAAGATCATACCTAGAAACTGCTCATTTGAAACCCCAGATATGTACGTAGACCAGGAATTGTCTAGGAAGACGCGATGAAGTTTATCCCTTTGATTCCTTTATGGCTTGTGGACTCCTCTGTGCTAACCCCAGTGCTTTTGTTTTGCTTGTAACCTTTAAGCGGGACCTCAAGAAAGCTATTCTTGGTGCTTAATCCTTGTAGTTACTCTTTTAAAATCTAGCAATAGCCTGAGTTCCCAGATGTATTTTCTTTCTTTTTTTAATAAAATTTACCTTTTTTAACAACAGGATTGGATCTCTGTGTCTCAAGAAGGTTATGCATGTTTTTTAATTAGCTGGTGGCAACAGCTGATTTCTTTCCCCTCCCCCCATAGCTCTTCCCCGGAGGGGGGTGAAAGGGCTTGAGGGTACCCCACAGGGAGGAATTCCCACGTGCACCTTCCTGGGTCCTCAAAGGGGTTCTTCACTTGGGTGGTGGCAGCATCTACCCATCCAAGGTCAGAGAGAAGCTGTAACCTTGGGAGTTGAATACATGCCTGGAGTGGCCAGTATTTAATTTTTAAAGTCCTGATTTCCCACTCAAAGTGCCAGAGTGAGGAATCAGCCTTAACAGATCCTATGGAACTGGGACATACAGACCCTTCCCACAGACCCCAGAGAAGTGGAGGAGAGCAGACAATAGAAATCCAGCTGCCCACAGCCTGTGACTGCATTGCTCCAAAGGGGCTGGGCTTATGGGACTTAACACAAAGGGCACGCGAAGAGCAGGACAGATGGGGATGGTGGTGCCCTAAGCAACGTTTGACAGCCCGGGAAGGCTTTAGATTCAGAAAAGGGCAACAGGCACAGGGTAAGGACCAGTGAAACAGGTACATTACACCAAGACACCATATCGAGATAACCTCAAGCATTCATACATAAGAACAGCTATGCTGGGTTAGACCAATGGTCCATCTAGCCCAGTAACCTGTCACCAGTACCACGTGCTTCAGAGGGAATGAACAGAACAGGGCAATTTATCGAATAGTCCATCATCCTGTCATCCACTCCCAACTTCTGGCAGTCAGAGGTTTAGGGACACTCAGAGCAGGGGGTTGGGTCCCTGCCCATCCTGACTAATAGCCATTGATGGACCCGTCCTCCAGGAACTTTACTTCTTTTCTGAACCCTGTATTAGTTTTGGCCTTTACAATATCCCCTTGCAACCGGTTCCAAAGGCTGACTGTGTTGTGGAAAGAAGCGTTTCCTTTTGTTTGTTTTAAACTTGCTGCCTGTTAATTTCATTGGGTGAGCCCTGGTGCTTGTGTGATGTGAACAGGTAAACAGCACGTCCTTATTCACTTTCTCCACCCCAGGCAGGATTTTACAGACCTCTCTCATATCCCCCCTGAGTTGTCTACTTTCCAAGCTGAACAGTCGGAGTCTTTCAAATCTCCCCTCACATGGAAGCTGGTCCAGATCCCGAAGCATTTTTGTTGCCGTCTCTGTACTGTTTCCATTTCTAATGTAGCTTTCTGGAGATGGGGCAACCAGAGCTGCAGGCAGTGCTCAAGGTGTGGGCGTGTCATGGGTTTATAGAGGCATTATGATATTTTCTAATTATCTGTCCCTTTGCTAATGGGGCCTAACATGCTGTTCGCTGTTTTGACTGCTGCTGCACATTGAGCGGACGTTTTCAGAGAAGTCTCCGCAAATTTGCAATTTCTGATTGGACAGTTCAGGAAGTTGTCAGCTGAGGCTAATACTTTGGGGGAAGAAAGGGAAGTCCAGGGGATGCAGGAGGCAGCAGGTAACTGAACGCTTTCCCTCTCCTCTTTGGACATGCATTGATGATGGCTCAAGCCCAACACGCAGGCAGCCTTCCTGACACGAGGGAATTTTGACAAGATTCCTTCCATTCCGCTGATGGCAGTAACACGGGGAAGCCTACTGTCGTAAGCCTCTGTGCGTAGCGCGTGTGAATGTAATGGTGGGGAACGCCTGACCTGTAGAGCAGTGGGATGCAGCCATCCCTTGTGGAACATGTTGGCTCCCTTTCCCTGCCTCCTGTTAAAGCTGGCCTGAAAAAGGGCTGCAGCAGCATCCATCCGTCAAAGCACCAGCACTGAACGGTGGCCACAAACTCAGCCAGGTACCAGAGGGTGGAGGCGGAAATGCAGGCATGGTAGGAGATCAGGGCCGGGGAGCAAAAGGGACTGGGGGAGGCAGTGAAGTGCCAATTCACCCTCCACTGAAATAGAAGAGATTGGTACCTAACCCAGGAATTGTTTCCATCACCATGATGAGAAGGCACAAACATTAAAGAGCCTTTGGGTTTCTTTCCCCAGGAGAGGCTGGTGTAGCCCTCCTCGGCATGCTTCGGGATTTTACCTATTTTCCTCCCTCTGGCACATTTTAAAATCCCTGCATCACGGGCACTTCGCAGCCAGGAGGGCACGAAGATCCCTCTGGACCCTCAACCAAAACTGACGTACAGCAGTGCTTGCTAAAATAAGGTTAGTTGACTAAGTATCAGTTGCAGCCCCAGCTCTCGTGGTATCATGATCCCTCTGGGCTTCCAGCAAGAACGGGAGAGACAAACGCTGCTATTTCCAGCACAAAACACAGGCAGAAAGGACTTTTAACAGGAGTTTCAGGCCTTTACACAGCAGGGGTGGGAGGGGGAGACCTTTTTCCTTTGCAGGTCACCTCAAACAATACAAGGACAGTCAGCAGAGCGGCCAAGGGGAAGTCAGAGGCAGCATAAAAATATATGCAGCAGAAAAAGGGCAGCAGAGATCTGAAATGTGATGGGGAGTTTCCGAGGCAGAGACACGGGGAGATGACTCCAGCTGGCAGCGAATGCAGTGGAGAAGGTGTTTGCATCAACCGGAGTCATTTGTTGTCGAACAGGCACAAAGGTGGCCAGTGGCCCCCTGAACACAGAGGGGAAAAAGGCAACAAAGACGCTGGCATAAACTGAAGCCTGTCTATGGAGCAGTTTTTATAGCCAGGTGCCCCCATTTACTAGGGCAGGTGCAGGGTCTGATCAAGGAGCAGAAGGCAGAGCTGGATCCCTGCACAAAAGCGAAGCTAGCGGAAAGGTTTGAGAATGGGAGTGACATGCCATGGCAGCTACGGACATGCAGCCCTAGCCTTGGAATCCTCTTTCCCAGCACAACGAAACCTCCCTTGCTTCAGATCTCTCATCCCCACCTTGGGTGTGGGCATATTAAGTCCCTAAAGTAGTGTGAAATATGGGAATCCACACAGGGGAAATCCTGCAGCCTTTTGCTGCTTAGGCCTTCAGCCAGCTGCATTATTTATAACACTTAGGGCAGGGATCAGATCTTCCTCTTGGTCTAAAGCCCTGAACACACCAGCACCTCTACAAACCACATGCAGGAAACCAAGTCACAGCATTGTGCACAGGCTCTGGTCTGGAGACGTGGCGATAGAGAAGGAAGCTGCAAGAGCTGGGACAGACCATCCAAAGAGAGAATAAAGATCAGAATAGCTAAGGCAGTGATACACATGGACAATGCTGCAGAAGTGGCAATGTGCAGTGTTTAACCCCAGGAGGTGGTCACAGATGACCCCACACTTACAGAGATCTGAGCAGAGGGCCTTGCCTACGCTAGGAAATAGCACCAATTGGATCCACTGTGCCTATGCTGATCATGGTTTAGCTGCAAGCACGGATGAGGACATTCCACGGTCAGCCCCAGTTCACCTAAGAGCTGCTGTTTCCTAGTGTAGATGAGGCCAAGAAGAGAGATGGAGAGGAAACGGAGCTCAACTCCTACCCAGCGTCTCCAATCTCATTTAAGTTGTCCAAATGAAAGTATTCTCTGCCTGTACAGGAAGCTACTGGAGACAAAAATAGGCTTATAACTTCAGATGCTGCATCTGTGTCTATACAGCCACCAGGGGTTCAGCTTTTAAACAGACATCCAGTAACAGATGCCAAAGGGAGGTCATCCAGCATAGGTAAATATTAGATTGTATCGACCTAAAACTGCAATGGTAGTTCCAATTTGAGACATTCCCCCCGCAACGTTAAAAGCAAAGAATATTCCATGCCAGCAGTGACGGCATCTCAATGATAGGAGAGTGACCCCTGAACAGCTCTGGGCTCCTGAGAATTGCATCAGTGGAAAGTTCTCTGATTGACTTGTTCATTTGATTGTGTGCTAGAGGCAGTTTTATTTTCACCTAATATAAAAAACTTCTAACTTGCTGGCTGACTAAGCAATCTACCGTCAGTGTATTCTGCTTAACTTTACAGTGTCAACCTGTGGAACTCATTGCCAGGGGATGTTGTGAAGGCCAGAAGTACAACTGGGTTCAAAAAAGAACTAGATAAGTTCATGGAGGATAAAGTCCATCAATGGCTATTAGCCAAGAGGGTCAGAGATGCAACCCCATGCTCTGGGTGTCCCTAAACCTCCAACTGCCAGAAGCTGGGAGTGGACAATAGGAGATGGATCACTCAATAGTTGCCCTGTTCTGTTCATGCCCGCTGAAGCGTCTGGCATTGGTCACTGTCAGAAGACAGGATACTGGGCTAGATATATCATTGGTCTGAGCCAGTATGGCCGATCTAGTTTTCTTAGCCCATTCAGGATGCAAGTCCATAAATTGAGCCAGGGCTCTGCTCCCACAAGGTGCAGTTTTATAGAAGTACTTATTCTCGCTGCAGCATCCCACTTGCACTGTTTCTTAGTGATGACAGATTACAAATCATTCCAATACAACTAACAGATCATTCCTAGTCTCAGTTGCTGAATGATAACAACGCACATTTGAAGCCACAGTGAATGTAAACAGTTTTATTGAGACAGATTTACGTCCGACATACATTATAAAAATCTGTTTACACTCTACAAAAAAAAAATCTAGAGGATTAGCATTCATGGGAACAGACACCTTGGGTGTGCAATCTGTTTTTCACCAGCTTTACATTTGCTTTGATAACATACAGTAGAAGTGGGAAAACGCTTAGATTAAACTGATGTGCATCGCAGAGCACTGAATATGGCCAAACCTCTCCTGATGCTGAACATATGAAATAGGTTTTACTTTACTGGTGAAAGAATTTTAGTGTTTATAATGTGTCTGCACCAGTCATTAGTGCTGACAGCAGCTGTGCAAACTTCTGCCACATAGCTCTGTAAATGCATCTCAATTGTGACTTTGAACAGCACTAGACCATTTCAAAGTCCTGAGCCTCACACGCAAAGACACCCAACTGTGTCAAAACCACATGGAGGTTTTATGATGGGACGAACGGAGGCCAGGAGGAAATGGAATTCATTTTAAATGTGAGACCCAAAAGCAGCTTGGGTCACCAGAAATGTGAGGCTATGGCCTTCCTGTAGTGAGCCCTATCACTGCTGCATTACCTGGCCTTCATCCCCTCCAGATTCCTTTGCTATGTGTAAGTTTTGTTTATTAGAGTAGGATTCTTCCTGGCTTTATCCCAAACCATAAAGCACATCCAAGGGTCAGAACACCCATACTTCAGGGGTGAACACTAAAGGCACGTATACCATACAAATCTCATATACAATGCTTGATTATGATTTGATTCATTGTCTCAAGTTATATCAAAAGTGTGTTATTTGTAGAAAGTTACATGAAATAATAGGAGTACACATACTTAATGTTTCAAGCCTTTAATCCTTGAAACAAACCAATTTAAAGAAAAAGAGGCCCAAGTTTATTACAGTTAAGGGGCCAGAAGAGGCTGGCGTTAGTGTTTACAGGACAATATAGTGAAGGAAATGACCTATGTTTGCAAACACAGTGATTGCTTTAGACAAATTTCAACACTCCCCCCACTAGGCCCCACACATGAGAAGTGCAAGTGACCCACTAAGCTGTGCAAAATGGCACTCCAAGGAAGAGTCACCAGCTAAGGTAGAGAAGTCATCTCTTGGCAATCACTTATCTCTGGCTCTCTAACAGCAGTTCTCCCTGGTTAAAGAAAAAAGCATAAGGAAATACCTCAGGATACAACGAAGTAAGTGGTTTGCCTTCTGAGGTAAGAAAATCCCTGGTAAAATAGGCAGCATATGGTTAAAAATTCACAAGAAGGTAAGAACACTGCTGCAAAGCTTTCTACTAATACTGCTGTTTAACCACTGCACAGGAGCAGAACACACAAAGGTTAATTTCAATCTTCAGAGTTTTTATTCTCTGGTTTCTTGTAGCCTTGTTGTTTCTTAGTTATCCTCTTTTGGCGCATTTCATCTTGAGGTTCCTAAACTGACGACCTAGCCCCGGTTTGTTTTTGTTTTGGCAGGTAAAGGCACTTCAATGATGTATGATTTGCAGAAGTCTAATGGTTTAAATAAAAAGGGAGCCCCTCCCATTTCCATCCCTAACCCCATGGAGCAAGCTGCACCCATCCACTTTGTTCCTTGCCTTAAGGGACCAATTTAGGATCAGCCACTTTTCCTGGTTGATTTCCCTGTATAACATACAGAGGCTCACATCACATCAGCCTCTTGCCTCATCTAGTAGGGTCACATGGCTTTGATTAACTATGTACAGGAAAGCCATATGGATTCAGAAGAATGTAATGCACAAGTAACTTGCATTTACAGAGACCCTGCGGCAAACACAAAACTCAGGCTGAGGATTTTAGCAGCATCTGCAAGACGGCCCTACCTCCCACATATTTCTGGATGGAAAGCTTCAGATCACACTTGCTGTATTAGTTCAGATTCCTGGAGCTCCGAGAACAGCAAAGGCCTCATGAAGGAATGCTCTGGAGAAGAGCAAGCACAGGTTTGTCTTGCTGCTGCCATACACCATGGTGCCTATTTTGAAGGGGTCTGCAAAGCAGGAATGGCCAAAAGGCAGTCTGCAGTCACACAGAATCCCCCAATTCTACAGTGCAGTCCACAGACAGGCAGCTCCCAGCATGCAATGTACTTGACTTCGTGGGACAAGATACAGCATTGCATTTTGGGAGAATGTCTTTTGCACTGAAGATGACTGCAAAGTGCTCAGTTGTAGCACATTGTGTGTTGCCCTTGGGCTCCGAACAAGCTGCCATTGTGGCCCTCAGGCTGAATTTGCATTCCCCAGTCTAAACAAACATCATATAGCTTTGTTGCTTGACCTTATTGTTCTGTGGCTTGTAAAAAATTCTGTAGCTACGTCTATACAACATTAAGGGGGATAGAGGGAGGTAGGGCACTGGGGAAGGAACTATCATTGCTCTGCAGCTAACTTTTCAGGATATGCATTCTTCATTTCACACGGAACCCAAACAAATACAAAAATAAACAGAACTTGTTAGACATGAAACAAAGTGTAAATCTAAAAACCACAAGTGTTATCATTACAGAGTCACTTTCAGAACACCATGTCCCCATCCCTTTGGGAAAGGGAAAGGGGACAGGACAGGATTTTTCACCTCATAGCCTGAAATAACAGTCTCAGTAGCGAAAACGTTTCTCATGTTAATCCAGAAACTGTAAAAAATAAATTACTTTTAAGAAACAGTTTTCTCTGTACATGTCTTAAAACTCATCGTGTCGTACTAAGGCTTCCCCGAAGTCTGTGGCCTGGCTACCCACGAACAAGTCATACTTGTCAACGATCTCCTCTTTGGTGAGTTTGCCATCCTAAAATTAAAAAGAATATGTTAGTCAAGTTTATTATGGTAGTGGCTAAGGAGCAGCCAAGCATTCAGCTCCCACTGTGCTGGGTGCTGGACAAACACAGCAGAGGAGACTGTCCCCACCCCGGAACAGACCAGACAGACACATGGTTGGGGGAGGGGTGGAACACACAACCAGAGTGAACAATGTGATGGTGGTAAATGTCATGGTAGTGCCACAAGTTGTGTGTTGTGGGTTTTTTGGGTGGGATTTCCTTACGAGGGGCTCAGCTAAATGGGAAGGGAAGGGAAGGAGGTAAATGGGACTGGTGTTCAGTGAAGCTGGGGTAAGGAGATTTGGGGGGGGGAGGGGAGAAGAGGGAAGGGCTGGATCAAGCAGCCAATCAGTGCAGGGCAGAGAGAGCCCCGTCACAACTGTAGAGAGCTCTCTGAATGGCTAAAGGGCCCAGCTTTCCTCATCTGCTCCTACCGCTGGCTCCTTTCTCAGCATTCCCCCAAGGTCACATGGTGGGGAGCAGGTACCACCTGGGCCCTAGTTTCCCCAGAGCGCGTGTGCGCGCGCGTCTCCCCTGCACAGTTCTGTGAGCTCAGATTCACGCAGCAGCCATGACAGATTCCCATCCTCTTAGTTATATGGAGACAATTGTAGAGACCATTGCAGGTTTTCACCCAAGGCATTCTGGGGAGGGTGGGGTGAAGAGAAGGGCTCATGCCTTGTTCTCCAATATGGCAGAGGTGTGGCTGCCTCCCTAAGCAAGAAAAGAGTGTTTGCCAAACTTTTTAAATAGTCGGTGCTAGCTCCAGGAAAAAAGGGCCCTAGAGTTGTTAAGTTTACTGAGGTAAGCTCCAAAATCACTACTGAAAGGGAGAGCATCAGTGGAGCTGCTCACAGTAACTCGGGCTTCTTGCCAGAATTACAAAGTGATCCTCAGAGACAATTCTGAAATGGCTTTTGAAGCCTCCATCCTGCACAGGACAAGACACTGAAGGGGACAAAGCTCCTCCCACCTTGTTCTGATCAGACTCGTAGACAAGGTGCCGTGCTTCTGCCTCAGCGTGGTCGTAATCCGAGGGAAGGATCCAATCTTTTGTCTCCTCCTTGTCCATCTTCCCATCTCGATTCTTGTCTCTGAACTCCACAAACTGCTCCCGCTCGGTCTTCACCCACTCTGGCTCATCAGCATCGCCATCATGACTGTACATATCCCCTGAACAAGAACACAAGACAGCTGCTGATGCAAGAACACCCCCTCACCTCTTTGTTCCACTTGGGACTGTGCAAGCAAATCGTCAAGCAAGGTGGTTACACCTAAGTTAAGCAGAGAAATTGCAGCAGTCATCCCCATCTTCAAGACGGACATGCAGCCAGTAGAAACTGCAGATCCCCGCATGCGGCGCTACAGCCTTCTTAAAGCATTTGCTGCAGGGTGCAGCCCTCTATTACATACGACAGTGACCGCAGGCCACACCACACATCTAGGGAGCTGCATATTTTCCACCCATTTTCCGAGTGGCCACCTAGCCCTGGATCTCATTACTTTCGTGAGATTAGCCCAGACATTTAGGTTTAAAAAGGTTACTTTAAACATGTTTAGAGAAATGTGCAGAGTCTCTATATTGGCATATATTTTAGAGTCAGAGGCATTTATTACCACACTTATTCAATGCCAAAGCTTTCCATTAAAAAAAATAAGAGCTAAAATGACAGCTGCTCTGTTACTTACTACTGCCAAGAGCAGTGGCAGCGCTGTTCTGCAATTGGCAGGCCCCATCATATATTAGACAGCAGCCTATGGACTTAGAGCAGACGTTCCCTTCTACCTAGGGGTCTGTGATCATACTTGCATTTTGTCTAGTTACCCCCAAGCAAATTATACATGTCATTTTGGTTATGCAGTTAACTTGGAATTACATAGTAAGGATTGACGTGGGGGAAAAAAAACTATCAAACTCAGTTTCAAAGTTAGGGAGCAAAGAGGGACCCATTAGAAAAATTCCAGAGAGTAGGCTAGGAAGAAGAGATTAAAGAGCATGACTGCTTTGGCACAAATACTGGTCACAAGAGGCTGCAATGTAATTTCATTTGGGAGTATCTTTTTACAAAGCACTGATGGGAAGCGAACACATTATCAGCAGACTCAAGGACAGCGTGCAAGTTGCTTACCTATGTATTCTTCCAAGTCAATGACGCCATCCCTATTCTTGTCGATATCTTCCATGGTTTCCTATTCAAAAAAAGGACTAGGTTAGCCTCAAAGTTCATGGACAAAGAAAGGTCTTTTTATGGCTCTCTACCACTTAGAGGAGAAAACATGAGACAGCAAATTGCCAGCAGTTCAGCTGTCCCTCCGCACACTGCCGTGTGCTGCTCCTGCCCTCTTCCTTGGAGCTGCTCCTGGGAGTCTCCTGCTTGCTGTGCCGGGGGTGGGGTGGGGTGGGGGAAAGAGGGATGCTAATGTCAGGGTGTCCCCCTCCCCCTGTACCTTATCTCCACGGGTGGGGGAGGGGGAGAGGAGAGGAGAGAAGAGAAGGGAAGGGAAGAACACCTACAGAAGCTTGCTGGCAGCAGCTGCTGTCTCAACTTACTGATCTACTTAAAAAGGCAATGTACTTAGAGTGGGGTCGGCGTACTTGAAGGAGCAATGCGCGTCTCTCTCTCTCACACACACACACAGTGTGTGTGTGTCTCTGTCTCTCTCTGCCATGCTGTCTCCCCTCCCTCCATTCGTGCTGCCTTGTAGAGTGTGAGGCTACATTAACAACAATGGGTTAACCCTTGAGGGCTCAGCCTAGTGCTAGTTCATCAATTAGCAGTAAGGCATTCCCTGGGAAATATCTCACCCTCTTCCACCCTCTGACTCAACCACCTCAGCCAAGATTCACAATCATCATTGCCATGTACAGTATTAAATTGTTAGAGACAGAGAGAGAGAGACAGAGAGAGTGAGTGAGTGAGTGTATCTATACATAGTCTTTTGTTTGTTGAAAAAAAATTCCCTGGAACCTAACACCCCTCCCTCCCCCCCCATTTACATTAATTTTTATGGGGAAATTGGATTCGCTTAACATTGTTTCACTTAAAGTAGCATTTTTCAGGAACAGAACTACAACATTAAGCGAGGAGTTACTGTATATACTTTTTTTTAATAGAAGGATTAGCTGATACACCTGTGCGTCAGAAAATAGCAATTGCTAAATGGAAAAGTCTCCAAAACAGCCATCAAACGCAGCTGCGTATGGAAGGTCTGCTCTGGTGCACAGCACAAGAGGACAGACTGACAAAGGAGTTTAAATGTGCCCTGGAAGTGGAACATAATTCCACCCCCTTCAGCAACGTGTGCTGCATGCTACCACTAGCCAAGTGAAGAGGAGCCACTTAGCATGTCAGTGACTAGAAGCATCTTTTCTTCTCTTAGTTCCTGCAAAGCCCATCAGGGCATTCATTAGGTTTGCAACGCTATCCATCACAGAACTGGCTGCTGCCTGGAACTGCCGCTTCTGGGGAGGAGGGGTCAGGCAAGATTTTTTTTAAACATTTGGAATAGTTTACAAAAACCTCAAAACTTTAGGATAAAAAATGAAACCTTACAAAAAGCTGTGCCCACCAGTAAGTAAACCTTATACACACCTCCCCCTCACCCAACAGGCCAACGACGTACTCCTGTGAGATCACTGGTAACTGGGAGATACCAGACTGTTACTAGCCTGAGACAGCAAGTATAAAAACCTCTTTATTTTACTTCCTCCCTACACCTTAAGGCCCCAGGTCATCTCAACCTGCTTTCTAAATGGCACCCACCTGTACTACTATATCTTTCATGTAGTCATATTCTTCTGGATGCAGAAAGGCAGTAAATTCTTCCTTGGTAGCAATCAAGTCTCCATCCTTGTCAGCCATTTTGAACCTTCGTTCATCCCTCATCATCATCTGTTTGTAGTTGAACCCATCATCAGGGTCTGGGTCATCTGGGCAGAAACAGACAAGTTATACCCATTTTAGACTCCAAAGCTCATCCACAAAACAATTGCACCAGTATCGCATTTCAAATTTTCCTTTTGCTGTTGACTAGGGAAAGTTCACAATGTGTGTCAGGAGAGCCCAAACCTTGCACATCCAAGGGTTACAGTGAAAACTCATTAGGACTCCAGAGACTGCACCTATTTTGCATGAAGTGGAAAAGGTCTCCACTGGTTCTACATTTTAAACAGAGGGGCATCTTGAAGAGACAAGTGTCAACATGAAACGCTCCCAAGCTTATCTCAGCTGAGGACACTTTGATCAAGATAAACATTGTATTCTGACAACTGTAATCTCATTGGGCTATGTCTTCTCTGTGTTAAAGGTAGGAGAGACTGTGGGCTAGATTTTGGCTACTCTTGGAATAGAATATGTAATGGGATTATGCTCTTCCACGGAGGTGCAACAGGCATTTTCAAAGCAAGAGCAACACTGCTGACTGTCCAAATCTAGATACTTATATTTGCCCCAAAAGGGCCTGAGGGCCTATTAGGGTGATTAAATTTAATCAGACTTCATATAATTTGTATATGAAATTACTATCCTATTTATGGGGCCCGTGTTTGTCGCAAGGTTTTTTAATTAGCAGTGGATACTTGAGGACAAAGTACATTTAATAACTAAAATAGTAATAATATACAGGTGCCCCTTTGTCAGAGTAATTAATCATATCCTGGGCTAATGAAAGCCCAGTTTAGAGTTTATTTAGTCCAGAATGTGGTTACCATCTTGTGAACATGAAACACTAAATTAAATACTGACACTTTAAAATTCTGATTAGGCAAATATTAAAAATAAAACAGTAAAAGGAATTTTGATCTGGTGAATGTATGTTCAGTTGTGACAGTTTGGGGGCTATACTATTATTGTCCATTTATCTACTAAAGCAAAAACACTCTCTCTCTGTGGGTAAGTTAGCACCCATGCTATACAGTGGTCTGGTTGACACTCCATTTGCTACAACTTCTGCAAATGGCACCGTCAATTCAAGTTATGAGGTCACCAGTCTCACGTTCATTTTTACATGGAGCAGAAGTATAAGGAATACATTTCTTTTAAGTGTAACTTAAAAGACAAGGATAACTGCTTCGAGAAACACATATGTAACAACGATGTGAATTAAGGGTAAATTAAAGGAAGCAAATAACTATCTAGCTTGCTCTTTTTTTTTTTTTCCTCCCCCCGCTGTGTCCTCATGTCATGCTAGGCTAAATTAAGTGCTTTAGTAAAATACTTGCACACGTTGGCACAAAAATTCCTATGTTGTTTACAAAAGATTAAGACTCTCCAAAAAATTGGCGTTAAAGAGCTATGAACCAAGCCAAGACTTAGTGATTTGCAGTTATTGGCTTCAACTGCACAGCTCATTAGAACTTTGCAGAGCAAGGCCACAACAGAAATAGACGTAGAAAACATTCAAGGTACACACTAAAATTCAGGTCACCTAGTGGTACTGTTAACACTGCAGCAGCAGCATCCAGGTTTGCTCTTTTGGACTTCATCTGGCCAGCTCAAGAGCACTTATACATCTAACACCCCTGGTTCACCACAGCATGGAGTACTTGACAGTGTATATGGGAAAATTCAGAACGCTGTCTTTGGGACATAGGCCGCATGTGGCTCTAATCACAGGCTGAACTCCACAGATGGAAGAGAATGCAGATCCAGAGTACTTAAAAAAAAAAAAAAAATCACTGTTTATGAGCAACATAGCAGCAAGGCCAGGTGCCAGGTTCTGAAGCCTGCATATGAAGTTGGTGCCATTTAGAGCCAATATTAAACATAAGCAAAGAATATAATGGCTTTGTTCTTTAACAAGGACATCAGATCATAATCTAAGCAAATCTTCCACATAGAGCCTGCTTATTGTATCATTGTGCACAGCCTCGGTGCACAGAAATTCCTTTTGCATTCTGGTGATGTATGCTAAAGCATGGGGTACTCAGAAGCTTACACACACTATTCAAGTGCAGCAGTGAAGTGACTAGCATGGTCTTGGAGCTTACTAACATGCTGTTTCATTTAGATCACAAAAACCTAATTTTAAAAATACTACATACAACAGCCAAAAGAGCCGCAGTGAAAGAGGATGGTGTCTCAGCTCCTAAAGTATGGAAGATGTATGTTCTCAATTAGGTAAAGGGATCTGTTAGTTTCCTGGCTGGGTGTCAAACGTTTGAGAAGCATTTCCAAATTTGTTCATGCCAGAAAAAGGGAAAACAGCTTTTCACAACAGACATGAAGATCTTTCACCAGATACTATTATGGAAAAGTATTGACCTTTGAACAAAAGTGGGAAGCCAAGCCATTACACATACATGGCTGTCAGGGACAGATCAGCATTGTAGTTATGAAAGGAAGACCGGAGTAGTTTTAATATATTAACTATTTAGTAGATAAATATATCTGTATATATAAATTGTATATAACGAAGTGAGTAAAAGGTGGTGCAAGTGCATTATGAAGATTTTATCAGCATTAACCTGAGGCACTGGTGAGTAATGTGCCCATCCCAAAATCCTGGGAATGAGATCTTTATGGCATACCACCTTCTCATGGGCTCTACATATGCCATATGTGTTACAAATAAAACTTGAGAAATATTTTGAGTATATTACTTTGTTCATTAGGACATTTTAAATATACCCCTGCAGAGACAGGGGTCTGATCTAACTGCATGGGCTTCAGAGAAAGCCATAAAAACCCTCAGGATGACCCAAGATAGTTTTTCTATATACTTAACATTGTCAAATTGTAAAGATCAGATACCTTGGAATATCCCAGGACTAGAAACAAGTGCTGTGGATCCCATCAGAAATCTGGTATTTTCCCTTTCTAGTTCGTGTTATAAGACTTGTTTCTAGTTCTACAGGGTCACAGGATCTTTCTTCTTAACTAGTCATTGGTGCTGGACTGAACATTGCCGGTCTTGAGTTTTAACGGGTTACTTAAAAGTGGCAGGGAAAAGCCCCAAACCTTACAGCTGTCTAAAACTGCTCAGCGGAGTGAAGTGATAGAAACAGCCCTGGAGGGACATGGATTAGCCAGAAGAGAGCAAACAAGATGCAACATAAATTTATTACATGCTTTCAAAATGTATTATGAGAGTCCAGAAACAGTCACACTGCTCTGCAAAATTTATTCCATCATACCAACTAAAATGATTAGTGGTTTGGAACGGGTCCCATATGAGGAGAGATTAAAGAGGCTAGGACTTTTCAGCTTGGAACAGAGGACACTAAGGGGGGGGATATGATAGAGGTCTATAAAATCATGAGTGGTGTGGAGAAAATGAATAAGGAAAAGTTATTTACTTGTTCCCATAATATAAGAATTAGGGGCCACCAAATGAAATTAATGGGCAGCAGGTTTAAAACAAATAAAAGGAAGTTCTTCTTCACACAGCGCACAGTCAACCCGTGGAACTCCTTGCCTGAGGAGGTTGTGAAGGCTAGGACTATAACAGGGTTTAAAAGAGAACTAGATAAATTCATGGAGGTGAAGTCCATTAATGGCTATTAGTCAGTATGGGTAAAGAATGGTGTCCCTAGCCTCTGTTTGTCAGAGGGTGGAGATGGATGGCAGGAGAGAGATCACTTGATCATTACCTGTTAGGTTCCCTCCCTCTGGGGCACCTGGCATTGGCCACGGTCAGCCGACAGGATACTGGGCTGGATGGACCTTTGGTCTGACCCAATATGGCCATTCTTATGTTCATACCACACCTGTATGCAATCCAGGTTACAAGTCCCTTTGCTAGTCTTCGTTCTCCCACAGCCCTACTCAAAATAGCCCCTCCCTCACCAACTCCCCCCTTCAAAGATCTCCACAGATACTGCCAGTCTTTACTTCTTCGTAAACAGACCTAGGCTCTATGTCACAGGGCCACTGCTAAAAAAAGGGCAGGCCCCCACTGGAAGTGGGGGTGGAGTGGAGAGGAGAAACAGAGCTAAGACATACATTTTATTTTTTTCGTCCTGAGTTTATGAAAAGACAGTTGAGGTCGTTCTTCAGGAGCTTCAAATTCCAGAAATGTAGCTGTTGTTAAAAGCCAAGTGAACCACAATTTATACAGAGACAACATACAGTACCTTACTACAGCATGGCTGCATTTCCACAGCCACATATATATTTCTGCAGATATTGAAGGCCACCAGTGGATAAATATTACTAGGGAAAAGCTTTAGAGCTTCAAGTGGGATATTACAAGCAATGGAGAGTTAAACTAAATGCTAAACAAAGGGTCTGCCCAGAAGCCTTGAATAAAACTGTCAAGATTACTGCTCAGATTGAATTTTAGACTAGATTTTTAAATTAAAATTAATCAATAAAGCAGAGTTACAAAGCTGCATCTTCATACAAACTTTAGCTTTTAAGATTCTTCTGTGTGCTTGCCAATTTCATGGACCTCTTACTAATATGAAGGAAAAGATTGTTCCCAGTTGAATCTTATACTACTGCAAGAGCTCTCCATGCTCTGTGTTACACAACACTTCTGCTTTATTGATTAGCGACTACTGTGTCTGCAGGTTTGACATCTCGCCCCTTACCCAGGTAAGTGCCATATGTCACGTTTCTGTACTCATCCCAGGAGATTAATCCATCTTGATTCATGTCAAACTCCTGCCACTGGCGTTCAACATTGTCATACACGTACTTCTTCTGGGCCTTCTTAATCCAGGCTTTCAGCTCCCCCTCCGTCACAAACCCATCCTTATCCGTGTCTATTTTATCTACAATCATTCTACAAGACAAAACAGCAAGTTTCAAGGTGCCAGCTCCACAAAGCTTTTACCCCAAGAATAAAGACCTACCTAAGATGTAGCCGTAGGTGGCATTTTTATACTCTTCCCAGGAAATGAGGCCGTCCTCATTGAGGTCGTGCCCCTTCCACTGACGCTCTACATCCTCGTAAATCCAGCGTTTTTGTGCAAATTTAATCCAGTCTCTGAGCTCCTCCACAGTTACAAACCCGTCCTTGTCTTCATCTATTTTACTTACAATCTTTCTGTAGAAAATGCAGAGAAATGCAGGAAAAGTTAAGGGAAATAAGGCTCTTTCTACTCAGAGCAGTGCATTTTAACAGGCAGCACACTGCACCTGTATGCAGGAGTGAACAAGTCAATTCCAAACTGTAACCCAGCAGGCTACCCAAAACTGTCTTCCAGCTGGTGTCGTCCTATATGCGTTTGCCAGTCACACAATTTTAGAAAGTGATTTACCAGACTGATGTAGAGAATACTTGATTCAGAATGGACGGTGCACAGTTCAGCCTCAGTAGGTCACAGGCTACTGGAACAGTGACTTGTTCGTTCCTCTTCATAGCCGTAAGAAAAATACAGCTTCATCATATATTGATGCACAACGCAATGCATCACAGCACGACAGAGAGGATGCCGCAGTTATTTTGTGATTCCTTACGACTCTGATACATTCCCTTCTTTCCCACCTCCAACGCCCTGCCTGCTGGGAAGGACAGGCCTCATCAGGCTCCCATTTCCTCAGCACTCCCCTCATTGCCTTGTGTCTGGCAGCTTATGGAATGCTCCTTGAGTCACACTCCATCCACTTTTAGATCATGCAGAGCACAAGGAGCTGTTCCAAACACATCGGTGGAGTCCATAAGAACAGCATGTTAGGCCGCATATGGCTCTAATCACAGGCTGAACTCCAGTTCAGTTGACAACGTGAAGATCACTAGAAAGGCAGTGACTTCAGGGAACAGCCAAAAGCGGTGCTGTAAAAGCTTTGGAGCAAGAACCTTCTCAACTCCGAAGGCTGGGCTCTTTCAACAGCAGACACACATAAACATGCCAGCCACAAGAATCAGGTTTAGTAGTGTGTTATGACTGACCAAGCACAATACCAGTTCAGATTCAGAAAGAGTGAGGAAAGTGCCTTTCACATGTAAAACAAGGAAAAATGGCATATCAGAGGGAGGGGTGGGTTCAAATACCCATTCTGACATTTTTAAGGAGCAAAATTTTACCCTAGTCCCCACTCTTCCCATTGCCAGCTTTTTCTAGCCAATAACTTTGCAGGACTGTGAAATTAAAATGCAAAGCAATGATGAAACCTAAAGGCTAGAAAAGCAAAACAACCTGAAAAGAGGATCTCTTGCATATTTCTACATTCTGTAACCAGTTTTCCGAGCTAGACATTTCTCTTGCACTAGAAGAGAACCTGTTGATCTTTCCCACTAGAACACTTTCTTCACAAAAGCAATAAAAACAAGCTTGTTTAATTTTACAACTGACAGCCCAAGCAAAGCTTGTTACACACGCAGGAAGAACAGCTCACATTCTGGGAAAGTGTTCATTGCCTCAGCAGCACTGGGAGCCAAGCGCTTTGGAAGTTATGAAAAAATGTTGGTTGGCACAGTGACTACCCAGGTGTGATTTCCAAGGCAGTCTCTTGCTCCTCGAGCTAAGTGTGCCACAGAGCGGACACACAGTAATTCCAGGCAGGAGGCAATCATTTCTCGTGTCAAACAAAGGCAACCATCTATGCCTCCTTCAATAACCTTCTGATCTAGTCTTCCTCAGCCTGAAAGAGTACGATTGTGACAAGCACGTGAGGTTGTGGGTGTATATTGTAAAGTTAGGAAAAATCTATTCCCTGGACATGCTACTATATAACTGTCCATTTTTAAAAAAAAACACACCTTCACCTGAAGCCCATGGTATTCGTGTCAGGGACAGAATACTAGACTAAAATGGATCATTGCATGCAGTGTAATTGTAGCTGCGTCGGTCCCAGGAAATTAGAGAGAAGTTGGTCCAATATTACCTCACCCACCTTGTCTCTCTAAATGGACCATTGGCTGATACAATATGACAATGCCTATGTTCCTACCATCAGGATTCCTTTAGAAACTTGGAGGAACTGAGACGGAGAACAAATACAATGAAGGTGACCTAATGTGCAATAACTTCATACTAGGATTTTAAAACAAGGAAACTTACAAAAAGGGTGCTATGTATTAGTTTTTCCAGATGAAAGTGGCACCCGTTTGGAGAACTAAAACAAGTATTTCACGTAGATACACTCAGGTAGTTTATTCTTGAAATTCAGGCTTTTATAAAAAGCAAGTCTTTGCAGAGCCTTACAGAAAACTTTTTTTTTTTTTTAAGTGCCAATCACTAGTTTAATTTGGACTTAAATCTTTCCCCACTCAGTCCCTGCAACATGAACATTCCATCTTTGTGCAAAGCATAGGGCATATATCGTCACCTCAGTAATGTCTCCAAAACCAGTTGTCTTGCATTTGTTTTTGTTTGTGTCACTTATAAGCATTTTGGGGCAAGGGCCCTGTCTTGTCTGCTTACAGAGCACCTTCTTACATTTATGATGCAAAAATCGTACATGAGAATTTAAAAAGCAAAACTGATTGGTCTAATTTAATTGCCAAGCTGAGTGAAAAAACACAGAAAACTAAATTGCAAAAAGCAGTTTATGCTGTAATAATTTTACTGTTAATACCATAAAGACATTTATTTAAGTTTTATAGTTTTTAAACCTTAAATAAAGCTGAAAAATTGTATATTAGAGCATCTGGCAAGCTAGGAAGGCTGTGTGCTGAGGTGTCATAGGTGGGGCACTCACAAAAGCCACTTCAACAGCAGCTTTCAGTATTGGGTAGGCTTATGCTTCAAAGTGTAAAGCCAAATATAAACCAGAGTGGTGACAGGTGCAGCTACGTGACACTTGGACAGAGGGAATGCCCTGTTATGCTGAAGAGCAAACAACTGCTGTGCCGCAGCTCTTACTGTTATCCTTCTCAAGGTCATATCCTGGCATTATCAATGGGAGCCAATTAGAGTGAAAGTAGTAAGACAAAAGTTAACTAAAAAGTATGCTTTTTCACTAGCTTGTGCCAACGGGTGTGGTTTTTGTGCAGCAGTCGCCTCCTAGATGGGAATCAATATGACTAGAGAGCTCCTGCCAGGGGGTTTTAGTTTTCCCTTAAGACAGAAGCCAAGCTTTGTTTAAATAATGGCAACTTGCCAGCACCCAGTTACCTTGAACTGTATGGAGTGGAGCAAACAGCAACATGGAGGTGATGTGTCAGGGGCACATAACAAAATTCATGTGGAGAGGGTGGGCCAGAGGGGTTCAGAATGTGGAAGAGGGCTCAGGCCTCAGCCGTCGAAGGTCTGGGGCTGGGCTGGGGATAGGCATCTCTCCCCACTGCAGCCTGAGCGCCTGCGCGGCGCTTAATAGGTTGCTGCATGGCTGCGCAACTTAGAGGCAACTTAGCCCAGCATGCAATGTTTTAACTTGATATGAGAGGCAAGACCATACTGCATGATGACACCTATAAAGAAACTGCAGCACATCTCATCTTTAATATGGAGCTGACAACCTATAACTTTACAAGGCTACATTTGGCTTGCGGGTAGCATTTGAGCTACTACTGACTTTTGAACCCCATTTAAAGTTTTAAATTTAGAACATTTGTACCAAACAGTCATCTGGTATAGAAGAAATATCAATATACTTGAGTTTTAGGATTACATTTCAAAGAATGGGAAAAACTATTTTGCAAAATTCCAGATGAGTAAAAATGTGAGGTAGTTCTTCTCAAATGAAGTAAAAAGCTAGTTAATTTCCTTACCCAAGTCTCTCCTTGCTCTCCTCTGGTGTCAGCTGGTCAAAGGTTTTGGCCTCATCTGCACCAAGGAAAGCATCATGGTCATACTCAAAGTTCTGTGCATCATCGTGGACCTTGTCACTGAGTTGCGGGTCATGATGAACACGGTCCTTCTTGTCCGTGGGTTTGGTGAGGACACAGACCGCACAAAGGGATAGGTACACAAGAAACTGCTGAATGGTCATGACGATTCAAGATGAACCTTTGGGATATTAACAGACAAGTCATTTAGGGGTTTGCTTTTCCCAAGATACTCATTCAGATTCAATTTTCTGTGTTTAATAATGAAGGCTGGATGAATCCAGACACCCAGAATTTCTGCCCAACTTTTCATTTTGTTCTGCCTTACTCACCCCCGGATTACAAGTAGCCACTGCATTTCTATAGGGCCCCCCTCCGAGGCTATCAACAACACCACGCAGATCGGCCTTCAGCAAGGCTCTTCCAAGACCTTTATTGTCAAGTCCACAACTAGTGTCTTCAGACGGTTTAAAAAATACAATTGAATCGGTTTAAAGTTATGGGAGTTTGAAAATTGCATACTGAACATGCACCATTTTTTGCAGTTTCCAGGCGCACACACGTGTGTTATGCACTAATTAAGTGCATACACCACTAATTAAGTCTGCAGTCTTCAAAACTGGTTTGCTCACATCAATTGTCCGTGCCTTTTAAATTACAGCCAATTTCTTATAAGCTTGTCTTATTTTGTAGCTCACAATTAGACCTAAACAATTTGAGGCAAATTTGAAGTAAGTTAGGTCAATAATTCTGAAGTTATTAACATTTAAAATTGACAAGTCTTGGTTAACTGTTATCTCATACAGGATTGTTTTGTTTAACTTTTTATACCATGCCCATCAGCAGGATATACAAGTGTCTTGCAGACATAAGAAATCCCACTGAAGTCAATGGGACTCCATATTAGTGGATCCCATTTAAGGAACGGGGCCTTAGCCTACCGGACGAACAGATACTATTAAGCCTTTGGCAAATGGTTGCTTTTTAAGTATATGTCTACACAACAAGTGTTACAGTGGCACAACTGCAGCACAGACACTTGCTACAGCAACAGAAGAATTCTTTTCGGTCACTGTAGTAAATCCACCCTTTCCAGAGGCAATAGCTAAGCTGATGAAAGAATTATTCTGTCGACCTCTTGGTACTTACACCAGAGCTTAGGTCGACAGAACTACAACTCTTGTGGTGTGAATTTTTCACATCCCTGAGGAAGGTAGTTTGGTTGATCTAAGTTTTAGGTGTTGACGAGCCATAAGTCTACAAATGCATAGTGCACTAATAAGAGAGAGGCAACAGCTGGCCTTTGTCAACTGGGTCCTGTCGGTCATAGAACTAGGATATTCTCCCCATCATTTTTCCCCCTCAATAAATCTTGTGCGACCAGCAGCAAAAATCTACATTACTACGTTAAAGTTGCAGCGTTAAGGACTAAACCAAAAAACAATCACGTTATTCTTATCCTATGATTCACCATATTTAATGTCTTTTAAAAAGATGCTCTGTTTCTTTCAAATATGAGGAATTTTATTAGTATCACTTCTATTGGAGGTGCAGCAATATTGATTAAAAATAAAAACAAAACCCCAAAGATGTACAGCCCTCCAGACAAACACTTAGTTTACCACTGTCAAACTCATTCAGTGCAGAGGGCTGAATTTCACTTTAAAACATTTTCTGTGGTTTTGGGAAAATTTTAAGACTATATACTCTTCTTGATCTACAACAGAATTCCTACTGATGTCAATGTAAAGTCTGCACAAAGATTAATGGCAGAATGTAGTCTTAATATAGAAAATGTTTTTTTTTTGTTCAGTAACTTCTTGTATTCAGCATCACTCAATGGGAAAACTCTCACTTTTAGGAGCATTGTTCCCCAACCTCCTTTCTTTACTTCTCTCCCACTTCCTGGGTCTTTATATCGCTTTTCCTTTCTTCCTTCTGCATTTCCTTCACTGAAGTAACTCCCAAATCCACCCACCATGGGTTTCACTCCTACTCTTTCCCCATGCCATCTGCAATGATCAGAAATGAATTAGTTAATGACGACATTTAAAATTGTATCATTAAGCTTTAGAGTTAACACTCCAGTTAGATTAATATGGACAGGAAGGCACACCTCAGCACAATTGTTTCAGGCTGTCTGCAGACTCAGGAAGACAACGTGGCTATTCACAAAGTATACTTGGCAACCATGAGACCGAGAAACTGTTTTTCAAACAAAATTCTGCAGAATCTAAGATTTTAACATTCCATGTAAGCCGCATCCTGCCCACACAGCCTTATGGTTTGACACCATTGACCTAGATCAGGGGTCTCAAACATGCGGCCTGCGGGGTTATTTCCTGCGGCCCACCAGCTCCTCGCGACCCCCACAGCGTTTACCTAGAGCAGCTCCGGCCCGGCGCACACCGGGGACAGGGCAGGCTCCCTGCCTGCCTGCCCTGCCCCTGCGCTGCTCCGGGAAGTGGCTGGGACCTCGGGGAGGGGGGACAAAGGGGTCTCGTCTGTGTGTTGCCCTGGCCGCTCCTCTAGATACCCCCCCAAAACTCCCATTCCCAGCCAATGGGAACTTTGGGGGAGGTACCTGGAGGAGCGGCCAGGGCAACACACAGACCCCTGTGCCCCCCTCCAGGTCCCGGCCGCTTCCTGGAGTGGCGCAGAGGCAGGGCAGGCAGGCAGCCTGCCCTGCTCCCCGAACCCCTCCTGCAGCTGAACCCCCTGCCCTGAGCCCCCTGCCACACCCCACACCCCTCCTGCACCCGACCTCCTGCCCTAAGCTCCCTGCCGCACCCCAACCCCCTGCCGAGCCTGCTGCTGCACCCCGCCCCCCTTCCCTGAGCTCCCTGCCACACCCCGCACCCCTCCTGCACCCCGACCTCCTGCCCTGAGCCCCCTGACGCACCCCTCCTGCACCCCCTGGGGGCAGGGAGGGGGCAGAGTTGGGGTGGGGATTTCAGGGAAGGGGTTGGAATGGGGGCAGGAAAGGGGTGGGAAGAGGCGGGGCCTCACGGAAGGGGTGGAGTGGGGACGTGGTTGGGGTGGTCAGTGGTGCGGCCCTCAGGCCAATGTACTAGTCTTCATGTGGCCCTCGTGGTCATTTGAGTTTGAGACCCCTGACCTAGATGCTACTTTATTGCCTCCAAATTAAACATAGGTACTATCTCCAAAAGTTGAACGTTGCAGCCAAATTAGAAATGATACATTGCAGAGAGGTACTACAGCGATGCACAGCCTGGATTAAAAGACAATGAATGCAAATACGCACTGAAGACTAATGTTTAACTTGGAACAGTCCAAATATTCTGGTTTGATTTATTAGATTCATGCAGCAAGAAGATTCAATTAGTGCAATCATAGCCCTAATTGTCCTTAGCCCAACACATCCAATACAAATAGGTAACAGAAACTGCAGATTATTCTGAATCCTGATCAGTTAGTTCAGTAGTCTTCAAACCCTAGAATCAGATTACAAATGCACATCTCTTCCCCTGGCCCCAAATTTTTTTTAGGAGACAGATATTACATAAAAGTGGACTCATGAAGGGTAAACTATTCTAGTCTCCAAAGGTAAGCAAGTGTCTCTCCCATCTCCCACACAAATATTTCCTTTGATTATCTGATTTAATTAGTCATAACTTGAATTTAGAAGTATGAGTGGGTAACATACCTATACCCAATATCTAAATCACAGGCACTCACATTCACCCACTATGGTACAAGTGGAGATGTTTACATAAAAAGAGTAAAGTCCTGCAAGAAGTAGCTTTATAAAACAGTTCTATTTCACAGAAATAGGAGTCATGAAAAAAACCCTCCCACATTAGTTTAAACTACTTCAAGAGGTTAAAAAGCTAACAAAAAGGAAAGTTTGCCATCCTTTAAGCAAGTGAAACAAGTAGGAAAAGTTAAATAAATACATACTTGAACAGTTACTTGAGTCTTCTTGTAAATCACAGTATTTCTGTTGTTTAAGTGGCGCATAACCACATTACAAATATTAGTTTAAGATGATGTAAATAGCACAGTAAGGAATAATATCCAATGGATTTGTGCAGTCTGTTTGCCACATGAATCACTGTGAAGTTTTTAGGATGAGATTCAATGCCACATTCAACACAGATGTAGGTTTCCCAGGCAGTGGAAGAGATTAAAGGTTATTATGACTAAAGAAATAATCAGATGAAGATAATCCTGCTATGTAACTAATATTCACACCAAGAGATATGAAGTTAAAACGGATGGAACAAGCAACCCTGACAAAGAGCTCCACCATTCATATTACACAAGAACTCTGTATTTGGAGTTGCCAGTCTCAAAGCAGATCACATTATAACTTGTGATATTGAAGCTAGACATACAGTGGTTATAAATTACAAAGCCTTTATATCAATCATGGTATGTCTTCATGTTCTGGTTCTTATCTATGAGAAGATTTAGAAGAATCAGCAGGTTCTCAGAGTACCAGAATAAAATAAAGGTAGAGAGAGACTTCAAAGATTTGTACTGTTTCGCTTAGAGAGATGTATAAGAAATATTACAGCGCACATACGGCATATTGCATGGTAAAGAGAAGGCAAAAGAGGAGCCCATATTTAATTACTCATAATACAAGAACAAAGACATTACATGAAATCAAAATGCTGCAAATAACTAACCATGCCCCCACATACACACACAATTCATAATTCATCTATGACTTCATTATCACAAAGTATCATTGAGCATGGGGATTTAGGAAAGTTTAAAAGAGTATTAGACATTTGTCGATAATACGACCATCTACGGTTATGTTACCAGAATGGACTGATTTAAATCAAAGTGATTTGAGTCACTGATTTTAATCATGATTTAAATCAGCAAGCAGAAAACCTTGATTTAAATCAGTTTTAATCGTTCATTTGTACTTTAATTATTTTCTTAAGGAAAGTTTGATTTTTACTGGTTAGTAACCATTAAAATATGTTGATTTGCAATTAAATATAGATTTTTATGCTAAATTTGGTGCTTCTTTTTGCTAACCAGAAGGATACACGGTAGCTATACATTTGTTTAAGCAATTATATAGCTTAATTTACATTCAGATTCTTAATTTTTACATTTATTATGCTAGAAAATGGGGAATGATGTACAGTGGACTCGCATCTTACGTGGGGGTTAGGTTCTAAAGTCAGTGCATAAGGCTAAAATCATGTATAGTCAAAATTACCCTTGCAAATCCCTTAAATCGCCCATAAAGTACAGTATACTGTACATGGTTTTGAAGTTGATTGCGTAGGCTCATCTGCTGCTGGCTGTTTTTCCTTGAAAAACATGGTGATCGGCAACTGTCACTGTTGTCTCTTGAGCGTCTCAAACATTTCTTGGTGTGGTCTCAAATCGTCCGTAATACTATATGTGATTTTGAGGCTTCGTTCCATAGAGGGATCGTATTCAGAAATTAAATCATTCAAGTGTTTCGCTGCTTGGAATACTTCAGCAAATTGGGCTTGTCCTTCTGATTTCAAAGTGTAAATGCGGTTGGACTTTTTTTCCAGAAGAGCCCAGTCTTGTCAGCATTAAAAACTTGTTCTGGAAGATAGCTGTTTTCGCCTATGATTTTCTATAATTGTTCGGGGTAGGCTTTTGCTGCCTCTTCATTGACAGAGGCAGCTTCACCAGTAGACTGCACGTTTTTGAGGCTAAAGCGGTTCCTAAAACTGTTAAGCCAACTTTGGCTGGCTTTGAATTCCTTCTCATCAGAAGGCTGTCCCTCTTCAGCGGGAGGTTTGAACAGCGCGTAGAGGCTAAGAGCCTTTTCTCGCAACGAGTTGCCATCGATAGGCACACGTTTACAGTTCATATCTTCCAGCCATAAGTTTAATGCCATTTCAGTCTTCACTAAAGTCTTATCATGCACCTGGCTCATCACCTTAGCAGTTATTGGAGCACTTGATGCCACGGCTTGACGAATTTCTCTCTCTCGAATCTTGATGACATGGATGCTAGATTCGTCGTGGCCATATTTATGCGCCACATTGGAGACCGACATACTGTCTCTCAATAAGTCCAGCACAGCCAGTTTTTCCTCCAGCATTGGAACAGATCACTGTTTCTTTGGTTGAGCACCAGACGAAGTAGTTGGCTTGCATTTAGGGGCCATGTTGTATGAAAAATACGTATAGTATCTTTAAACACTAGAATCACACTCAGTGCGGCAAGATGCTCACACGATGAGAGGCATGTGGGAACTGAGACAGACTGAGGGAATAGCAAATTCACGTCTCCCATCTCACGCTCACTCCAGGGCACATGCTCATCGAGTGGAATGGTGGGCGGAACTGCCCACACTATTTACAGGTATCTTGTTATTTTTCTTTATTTTTGCCGACCGCGTATAGTTGAATTCGCATAAGTTAAATGTGCATATGATGTGACTCACCTGTATTTCTTATTTATAAATTTATATACTTGTGATTTGTGTCAAGCTCAGCATTTTTTAAAATTTAAGTACCTTAAATGTGCTGGATACATTCAAAAAGAAAATCAAAAATAATTTTAAATGCAAAACAACTGATTTATGAAACAAATACATATTATTTATAGGTAGTGAATTGAACTAATGGTTTCTGGTCACCATGTCCTTCACAATTTCAGAACTAGTAGATCTCATCCTATCACACCTAGTTTTTTTCCCACAGATTGGAAGAAGAAAACAAGCTTTCCTGCTTTTTCAACTCTCAATTGGTTTCTTAACTTTGAAGGAACTACTAGTAATTGAACTGAACTAGCTGAATAAACTGAAATGAAGAAAATATTCTCTCTGTACCTATAGAAGAAGCTACTGCTATCAGAAGCTGGTTTAGCACTTCAGCAAATTATGGTTCCAGGTGCTCAGCCAGTGATTTCCATCAGTTCAGTGGTCTGACTTTCATTAAAAATTGGTGATAAACATGTACTGTTTAATACTATTTTTTGTGTATTAAAATAATTTAAATTAAACATGGTAAGTTTAAGCCTTAATATAGGCTGTCAATTGCAAATAGGTTTGTTTTTAAAAAATAAACCTGTATTTAAATTTTATAAAAATGCAATTTAAATAGAAAATAGGATTTTTTTAAACAAATCATCTATTTTTATCAACCCTGTATGCTACACAGCAAAAGGGTTGGGTTTTTGCTTAATGAATGTAAACCCTTATGCTTAGGGCATTAAATCGAACACTAAATGAACAAGGTTAAGAAAGAAGCTTTTATGAGTAGGTTATTCCATAACTATTCCTGGTAGGGTTTCTTATACTTTCTGCTAAAGCATCTGGCTGTTGCCAGAGCCAAGTTACAGGATTTGATGGACCACCGGTTGAATCCCATGTAGCAAATCTTGTGTTTCCTATAAATGCCTTAAACCAAGCCTGCCCAACAGAACAAGGAGCAGACAGAGAAAGAACGTAACATTTAGAAAGGCAACCAACCTACTTTCTGATCAAATTTAACTGCACTTCATATGTCTGTATGGAAAACAAACGCATAAAAGCATTTCCTCCTTCCCGGCTATACAATCAAGACGATCAAACATGGAAATTATAGTGGGTAGGCAGGTGGCCAATCAGTGATTTATCTTTTGTTCACTGATTGTTAAAAAAAAACAAAAACAAAAAACCCTAAGTACTGTCACCCTAGTCTTCCCTCTCCTTCTCCCCCATCCCCCCGCTTCACATCTTGCCTCAATTTAGACTGTAAACTTGCTGAAGCAGGGAATCATTTCTGTGAAGAGCCCATCACAATGAGGCCCCAATCCTGACAGGGATCATTGGGAGCCAGTGAAATGCAAATAACTGGTAAGAGAAAGACCTAACTGGCTAAAAAATTAGCTTAATTATAAAGGATTAAATTTCCTTTCCACACCAAAGACAAAGCTTTAAGTTGTAGTTTAGTTGAAGAATTTTTGATAAGCTGAATGCTGGAACATTTGGAAGGAGGGAGGGGAACATCATCTGGAAACCTCCAAGAATGTCAGGAGTTCTCAGCTACCTTCTGCAACAGAAACATGTATCACCATAAAACTAGGATTCCTCAGCTCCATAAAGCATTCAGGCAGTCTGTCATCTTAACTGTGCATGAACATATCTACTCTGAAGAGAGAGAACACCCAGCAAACCTGATTTGCCAAAGAGACTCTCATGCAACTGTTCTATTTGATTTAATTTAATTTTGTTCATTATTTCAAGTTTTGATATTCTAATTAAGGAACATAATTGTACTACTTTAAACAAAAAGTTCTGCCTCTAAAGATCTCAAAATGCTTTACAGACACTAATTCAGGTCTCACAACACTGCTCCAGCTATAGACATTATGGTTATGAAAATTATTAGTACTTATATACTGCTTTACATTTTCAAAACTCTTACAAACACAAGAAATGTGATAGCAGATGCTTCAGGGAAAAATTTAAATATTCTATAATGAAATTGAAAATGTCCAGAACCACCACCTGGTAAAGGAAATTTTTTGCCAATCTCAGGAAGTTAGCAGTTGGCTTAATTCCTGAAGCATAAGGGTTTATATCTTTTATTAATATTAAATATTATAATATCCATAATTTTGTTAAAGTTTCTAATCCTACTAAGCTGTTGACCTCAGTATCTCGTTGTTCAGTTCATTCCATCACATTAAAAAGATTTAAATGTGTTGCTTTTTGTTTGCTGTATGTCCCTGTGTTCTTGTATTATGAGAAAGATTAAGCAGGAACAGGCAAATGACTTTCTCTATGCTATGTCATTTTTATATTTCTCTATTTTGTGCCATGATTTTTTCTACTTTTTAAATTAAATTGTCCTAACCTTTTTAATTGTTCCTCATGTACAACTCTTTCCATGCATCTAGTCAATTTTATAGACCTTCTCTGAACCCTAAGAGCTGGGATGACCAGAACTTAACACAGTATTCAGGTGGAGAGTAAACATCATATTAAGGAGTACTTGTGGCACCTTAGAGACTAACAAATTTAGTTGAGCATAAGCTTTCGTGAGCTACAGCTCACTTCATCGGTGAATGCATCCGATGAAGTGAGCTGTAGCTCATGAAAGCTTATGCTCAACTAAATTTGTTAGTCTCTAAGGTACCACATGTACTCCTTTTCTTTTTGCGAATACAGACTAACACGGCTGCTACTCTATAATCCCATCATATTAAGGTGTCTCCATATTACAATTATGTTTTGAAACCAGTTTGTAATGCTTTCATATAACCCTGTTACAATGACAGAGACAGAATTGTGTCCACTGAAGTTTTTCTGCCTTAGAGATGCCTGAATCATCTATGAGCCCACTCCTCAGATGCCGCCTACCCTACACTAATCAGCATTTTCTGGGAAAACTCAGAGCACTCTAATGACATGCACACAGAACATTTCAAGTAGATAATACTCCCAGCTCTGTGTGTTAGGACATACCAGAGTGTAAAGCGAAACCTGCAAAACCAAACACTTTTAAGGGGGTCCTATCCACACCAGAAAAAAAAAGAAAAAAAAAAACAGGTCTGCAAGACTGGTTACAGGAAGACAACCATGTGTCAGACTAGTCTTCTGGTAGGGATGATGCTGTTAGATGCCACAATTGCAGAGTTTCATGCATGCTGTATGTAGACACAAACGACACTCTGAAGCAGTTTGTTGGTTCTAACCTGTAAAGTTGTAGCATGGTCAGGACCGTAATCATTTCAGGGTGGATAAAAATAAATGATTTTAAAAAAAAAATTAGGTTTTTTCCTCAAAAAGCATTTTATCGAAAAAATCGGATTTAAATAAAAAAACCTACCTAGAGATAGTTTTAATTAAGCTACATTATAGCTCAAAGATATCTCATCATGGAATAGGGATTATAAATTCTAGTTCTATAGTATGAGACAATATATTCATGTAATGTTTAAGAAAAGTTTTGTAAATGAGTTCCAATAGTTCATGGATTAGGGACCCAATCTTATGGGGTTCCACAGGCTTCTGTATAGATTATTTAGGTTAATCTTTCTATCTACCGAGTGGGACCCAGTGCTCAGTCTAGAAGATACCATTAGAGATGCTGAGTTTTGCAGTTCTCAAACTGTGGATTTGTGTCTCCAGAAGTAACAATGCTTGTTAACAGCAAAAATGTTTTAAAATAAATAATATATAGAGGAGAGAAATAACAGACCTCAACTATATTGTACCTCTGCAAATTTGTGTACACAGAGTCAATCCCTTACCTCTCTCTAAAAGTGCAAAGTTTCAAAAGGTTCAATGAATAGAAGATTGTTGGGAGCCGAATAGATCTGGACAAGGGGAAGAAGTCTGGAGATAAATGTGAGAAATGAGGGACATATGCTTGTTTTGTTTAAAATATTATATGTTTGTTGTTGAAGAAAAAATTCAAGAATACTTAACATTGTTGTTTTAGTTAAAAAAATATTTAAATGTTTGTCTGGTGATGTTCTCCTCCTAATACAACCTGGCAAGAAAATCCTCCAAATATTAACGATTAACCTGTTGAATTGAAGATAGTGCACCTCCCAATGGCTTCATAAATATCTGCTTCAATTACCTTTGGTAAATGAAATAACCAATCATTCATTTTCTGATATAGCTATAAAACTAAATCTGAAAGGTTTTCAAAATAAATCACTGTTTAAAAATGTATAGTGTGTCCCTTCTAAAAATGAAACCTACATCTATTTCTGAGTTGTGAAGAACATGTATTAAGGTTATAACAACCAACAAGAATGCACTTTTATGTAGAAAACCATGATTAAATCATGATTTATATCAATTTGATTTAAATAAAATCCACCCTGAATCATTTTAATCATTTCCACCCTATCCAAACATTAGACTCCTCTGACACAATCTCATACCCACTATCAGAGATTTTGTTCCAATGCAAACAAGAGAAAAATCTTTAGCTAAAGTTATTATTAAAGAGAATGTTTTCCGCAAGTCATCAACAGTTCTGTCTACAGAATATGACAAAACTTTTGCAACATCTAAAGACCCTCTAAATTATGTTACAATCAATAGGAAAAGCAAGCCATCATTTACCTCACTGATGTAAGTTTTTTCCACTAAGTCACAATAAGCAACTAACAATATGTTTATAATCAACACTAGCCCACTCTCTGTTAAGCTACCTGCATAAATGGGTACATAAATGGGTACTGGGGTTCATCGTGGGTACTAGGAAGTGGTAATTAATGGCTTGGAGTTGAGAGACCTCTACTTGCAACAATAGGAGCTCATAGCAATCTTAACTTGTTTAAGATCTGAATGCTGATCTTCATGTTATTCCTTTCTTGCAAATAAGTATCTGCAGCAAGAGGTCACTCACAACAGTGCAACACCTAAATGGCTCTTTAGCACCTAGCACAAGGGGGTCCTGGTCTATGACTAGAACTCCGAGGTGCTACAACAATACATTAAAAAAAAATCTCTTCCAGCACACAGAAAAAACATGGACAACACAGCTCAACAAATCTTGAAATTATGCTCAAGTTTGTCTTTTAATAATATTAACATGGATTCCATGAACCAGCCCATGGCCTAATGATATGTCTTGTCACACAGAAACACCAGATCTTTACTCATGATCTTGGCTGAAAATCAGGAGATGCAGTACATACTCACCTGGTGGCCGAGAGAGGGAATAGTTGACATTACTCACACAACTGCTCTAGTCAAATACAAAGAAATATTTACTGGCTTTGAAGTTCTTCCATTTCAAAATCTGGTGGTTACAGCAAAGGTCACTGCTGCATAGGGTGGACAAGGGGAAAAGAATGCAGCAACCCTCAGCAAGAGGCACGGAGAAATACCTGTAGTATCCAACTGCACTGTTTTCATAGAGATGACTATTTTAGAGAGATTGTTTCATGTACCCCCATGTAGTTAATATGTCAATTCACAGATCCTCTGGGACAAAGTATAATGGAAATGCAAAATTACTTAGTTCAGGGCATTTATACAGGTCTTTTATCATCTGGGTATCTAAACTCTACTTAGTTTTATTAACCATCAATATGAGTAATGGTGAGAAACAGTACAGCAATTTACTGTGGATGAATAAAAAATTCATTCACCCACACAGCTGACATTTCGACAGCTTGAAACCTTATTTGGCTCTTCTGTTAACATTCAGTGAACAAGACAACAGACATGCTGTTTTGAAGTGGCGCATCTCCTCTCAATTTCTCAAGGGGTGATGCAATAAATCAGCACAAATGACCATCCAGTGAGCCACATGCCATTCCAGATACACGTAGAGGGTCTAAAGAGCTTTTTTAAGTAGTGACAGACTTCAGGCCCTTATAAGTCATACAAGCAGCACAAGCCAAAGTACAGGTAAGCTCCTTGTGGCCAGGGCTAGTCTTGAGGGTGGCCCAAATCTCTGATTGTCCGAAGCTGGGCCTGGACAACAGGGGATGATCACTCAATAATTGCCCTGTTCTGTTCACTCCCTCTGAAGCACCTGGCACCATCTGTCAGAAGACAGGATACTGGACTAGCTGGACCACTGATCTGTCCCACTATGGTATGGCCGCTCTTGTAGTCTCCATGCGGCGCCCAGTGCCAAACACACGAATGAGGCTTTGTCAATAAGGAAGGCTCTTGGTGAGTTAAGTCTCACGTCATCAGCCCCCGCTTTCAGGGCCCCTAAAGCCCCCTCCCCCCAACTGTGGCCTCTGGAGCAGCTACACAAACACCAGGGTTGGTTCTGCAGCCACCAGCCGCTGCACCCCGCGTCCCTTCCCTGGCCTGCCCCACTGACCCTGCCACCAAGCCAGGCTGGGGCGCTTGCACGAGGGCGGGCGCGCCACGCCCTCGGGGCCCGGGCGGGCAGCTGCACCAGAGCGCGCGCCCCCCCCGGCGGGGGGGGGGGCGGCTTGGGGCGACCCACCCCAGTCCCAGGCGGGGGCGAGGAACAAAGGCGCACTCCTCCTCCCCCACGCTCTTCCAGCGGCAGAACGTCACGGCCAAGCCGCCGCTCCCCGCCAAGCCCCGGGCCAGAGCGCGCCCCCAGGCCGGCCCCAGGCTCCCCTCCCCCGCGGGGGCGCCGCCCGGCCCTGAGCACCGGGCCCGCAGCGTGCGGGGGGAAGGGCCCGCAGCGTGCGGGGGCCCGGCCCAGGGCTGTCACCGCCCTCTCCCTCCCCCTCCCCGGGAGACAGGCCCCGGCGCCAGCGGGTGGCGGAGGCCCCCACCCGCGGTTACCTTCTTCCCGCCAGGAGCCCCTCCGGCTTCGCTCTCCCTCAGCTCGCTACCCGCCGCGCGGACCGGAAACAGCGGCGCCCGCCCCGCCCACGGCGCCCGCCCGGCCACCCAATCAGGAATCGCCCCCGCCTCCCTCGCCGCCACGCGCTGGGCTCGGATTGGGCGCCCCGTCGGCTTCCCTCCCACCGCGCGGCGGCGCCGGAGGGCTGCGGCGACTCGGCCTGGATTGGCTGGAAAGCGCCACGTCCTCAGGCGCGCGCCGGCTCGCGGGTCCGCCCACTGCGGGGCTTCCCTCGTCCCTCCGCCCGCGCGCCGGCGTCCGGGGGGGGCGGTCTCTTCTCTGCGCAAGCGTCGGCGCTGAGGCTGAGGCTTGGGACTGCCACGAGCGCAGAGGAATGAGGGGGGCGCGAGGACAGGGAGTGACCGTTAGAAAGGGCGGGAAAAGAAGGCTATGACCGTTGGCGGAGGGGGAAGGGCGATCCTGGCACTGGGAGGCGAGGCAGCCCTGGGCTCTCATGACCTGTTCCATGGGGCTGGCGGACTACTCCCGTCACGGGTCCTGCCTGATCTTGTGAAGGAGTGCTTCGGAGTGGGGGCGGAATAGCAGCCCTGTTAGGCTGTATCTGCAGGAAGACGGAGGAGTCCTTGTGGCGCCTCAGAGGCTGACACGTTTATCTGAGCATAAGCTTTCCTCAGCCACAGATCACTTCATCGGACGCATCGGAAAATACGGGGCGGGGGGGGGGGGAATTTTATATACACAGAGAACATGAAACAATGGGTGTTACCAGACAGACTGTAACAAGCGTGATCAGGACCAGTGAGCTATTACCAGCAGGAGAGTGTTGTTCTAAGTCAGCCATAAAAACGTTGGCATACTGTGGGGCCATGCGGGTACCCATAGCCGTGCTGGTGATTTGAAGGTATACATTGTCCCCAAATGTGAAATAGTTATGGGTGAGGACAAAGTCACAAAGTTCAGCCACCAGGTTTGCCGTGACATTATCGGGGATACTGTTCCTGACGGCTGGTAGTCCATCGTTGTGGGGAATGTTGGTGTAGAGGGCCTCTACATCCATAGTGGCCAGGATGGTGTTATCAGGAAGATCACCGATGGATTGTAGTTTCCTCAGGAAGTCAGTGGTGTCTCGAAGGTAGCTGGGAGTGCTGGTAGCGTAGGGCGTGAGGAGGGAGTCTACACAGCCAGACAATCCTGCTGTCAGGGTGCTAATGCCTGAGATGATGGGGCGTCCAGGATTTCCAGATTTATGGATCTTGGGTAGCAGATAGAATAGCCCTGGTTGGGGTTCCAGGGGTGTGTCTGTGCAGATTTGTTCTTGTGCTTTTTCAGGGAGGTTCTTGAGCAGATGGTGTAGTTTCTTTTGGTAACCCTCAGTGGGATCAGAGGGTAATGGCTTGTAGAAAGTGGTGTAGGAGAGCTGCCTAGTAGCTGCCACACAACAAAAACACTAACCCAGGAACCTATCCTTGCAACAAAGCCCGCTGCCAACTGTGTCCACATATCTATTCAGGGGACACTATCATAGGGCCTAATCACATCAGCCACACTATCAGAGGCTCGTTCACCTGCATGTCTACCAATGTGATATGTGCCAGCAATGCCCCTCTGCCATGTACATTGGTCAAACCGGACAGTCTCTACGTAAAAGAATAAATGGACACAAATCAAACGTCAAGAATTATAACATTCAAAAACCAGTCGGAGAACACTTTGATCTCCCTGGTAACTCGGTTACAGACCTCAAAGTGGCAATTCTTCAACAAAAAAAATTCAAAAACAGACTCCAATGAAAAGGAGTACTTGTGGCACCTTAGAGACTAACCAATTTATTTGAGCATAAGCTTTCGTGAGCTACAGCTCACTTCATCGGATGCATACTATGGAAAGTGTAGAAGATCTTATTATATACACACAAAGCATGAAAAAATACCTCCTCCCACCCCACTCAGACTGCTGAATTGGAATTAATTTGCAAACTGGATACAATTAATTTAGGCTTGACTAAAGACTGGGAGTGGACGTGTCATTACACAAAGTAAAACTATTTCCCCATGTTTATTCCTCCCCTCCGCACTGTTCCTCAGACGTTCTTGTCAACTGCTGGAAATGGCCCACCTTGATTATCACTACAAAAGGTCCCCCGCATCCCCTCTCCTGCTGGTAATAGCTCACCTTACCTGATCACTCTTGTTACAGTGTGTATGGTAACACCCATTGTTTCGTGTTCTCTGTGTACATAAAATCTCCCCACTGTATTTTCCACTACATGCATCCGATGAAGTGAGCTGTAGCTCACAAAAGCTTATGCTCAAATAAATTTGTTAGTCTCTAAGGTGCCACAAGTACTCCTTTTCTTAGGAGTGGAGTTTGAGGAAATGCATACACCAGTGGTGCCTCCCATTTTATGAGGAGAGTGTGACAGGTTTCAGTCGGTCCTCCAAGCCCCTAGGGGCGATGGAGGGCTATGATCCCACTGGAAGGCCTCAGTCACACCTTGCGGGTGCTGGGGAATTAGCGGGGAAGGTGTGCCGGCACGAGTCTGTAGCGCACCCCTCGGGCAGGGGAGCGCCGGCACGAGTCTGTAGCGCGCCCCTCGGGCAGGGGAGTGCCGGCACGAGTCTGTAGCACACAGTTCTGCTACCCAAGGCAGGCTGGCCGGGGTAGAGGAACTCAGGCCCACCCGACTCCACTGCGTTCCAGCCCCTGGGCCCAGTCCGTGGCGGGAGGCGAAGGTCCTGCCGCTGGGTCAGCGGGGCCGTCCGCGCCCACTGACCAAACACACCCACCCCACGGTGCAGTTCTGCCCCGGGGCTACTTCGTACCCTGTCTCTCCGGCGGGTCTCTCCGGTCCCTCCAGCTCATCCGGGTATTCCGCTGCTGGCAGCTCCAGCTCCCCCGCTGTGTCGGACTCACGCCGGCCCGGGCTGCAGCCGGGCCCCTCCAGGTCCTCCGGGTATTCAGCGACTGGTAGTCCTGGTTGCCACAGGCCTTCCTCCTGGTCCGGTTCCTCCTAGCCCAGGGCCTCACCTGGGTCAGCAGCAGGATCACGAGGGAGCAGCCTGCGTCTGTCTCCTTCCCTGGTGCTCTCCTCACTGGGCAAAGGGCCCCACCCTTTGTACTTCCTGTCCCACCCCTCCCCTTCCGGGGATTGGCGGAAGCTTGGCCTGGCCCCGCCCACTCAGGCTGAGAGGGTGGCTCTTTACCCTTTGGTTCGGAGGGGAGCCACCCTGGCTCCCTACAGAGAGCCTCACCTCGGGAGTGGTGCCCCACTGCTGCTCTGGGGCAATATTGTGGGCACTTGGCATCCTGAGCTGTTGCAAATAGATCTATGGTGGGGAACCCCCATAGTTTGAATATGGATTTGAGAATTCCAGGATCCATCTCCCACTTGTGTGTTTGTGAGAAATCCCTGCTTAGTGGAGCCACTGTTGTATTCTGACATTCCGGCAGCTAGGATGCTGATAGCTCTGTGTTGCTGGTGATGCACTTATGATCGCACTCCCCCTTGATGGTTTATATAAAACATACATGCTATATTGTCCGCGAGGATCTTGATGGCATTGTTCTTGATTAAAGAGAGAAAGTGCTTGCATACATTTCAGACTGCCCTTAGCTCCAATAAGTTTATGTGCAGGTTGGACTCTGCTGGGGACCAGTTGCCTTGGATCATATTGTTGCATAGATGTTCCACCCCCCTCCACCTATTAGAGAAGCGTTTGTTGTGGTGGGAGTTCTTTGTTGGAAAGGGACTCCTGAGCAGACGTTCTTTGGTTGTGTCCACCATGTTAGCGAGTCTTTTACACCTGTGTGACATTGAGGAGCGTCCGTTGAGAGAGCGACTGTGCGGTATACACTGTTCGAAGCCAGGCCTGCAAGCATCTCCTGTGGAGTCAGGCATGTTTTACAACAAACGTTGTTGTTGACATATGCCCCAAGAGTTGTAAGCATGTTCTGGCGGATGTTTGGGGGCTGTCCATCACCTTTGAAATTAGGTTGACTAGAGTGAGAAAGTGTTGTTGAAGTAATATTGCTGTTGCTGTGAGACAATCGAGGTAGGCTCCTATGAATTCCAACTTTTGGACAGGAGCCAGTGTGGACTTTTGTACATTTATTGGCAACCCTAGATCGGTGAACAGGGTTATTGTGTTCTGCGTGGAGTTTATTGCTTCTTGCAGTCATCTAAGTATGGAAATATCACTCCTCCTTATCTGCAGAGGTGAGTTGCAACGACAGCGAGAACTTTGGAAAAACCCTTGCAGTAGTGGAAAGGCCAAAGGGTAGTACTCTATATTGGAAATGCTGTTTCCCTAGGGTGAATCTCAGGACTCTTCTGTGTGATGGGTGGATGGTGTTATGAAAATAAGTGTCCTGAAGGTTGAGGGCTGAGAGCCAATCTCCTTTCTCTAATGCCAGAATCATTGTGGTTAGTTACCATTTTGAAATGTTGTGTTCTTACGAATTTGTTGAGTTTTCATAAATCCAGGATGGGTCTCCACCCGCCAGTCTTTTTCTTAGTTAGAAAGTAATGTGAATAAAAACCTCTTCCCCAGTGTTGTAATGGTACAGGTTCCATGGCACCTAATTGTACGAGATGATTTATATCCTGTTTTAACAGATGCTCATGAGAGGGGTCCCTGAAGAGGGATGAGGAAGGGTGGGTGGGATAGAAATAAAGGGGATGGTGTAGCCCTTCTGGATAATCTCTAAACCCATTTGTCTGTCTTGATGGTGTTTCAGACTGAGTAGCACTGTGACAGATGGTCTCCAAATGGGCAGACCGTTTCTGGTTCTGGAGTCAGAGAGTTTGCAGGTCTCGTGTCTTACACCACACCTGCAAAATGATTGTTTAGAGGTGGATTGTTGAGATGTTGAAGGCTGATCATGGGTCTGCTGTCTGTTCTGTTTTTGTTTATGCTGTTGGTCATATTGTCTTTACGCCATACTCTCAGCCACAGACCAGAATCTCTGATTGGAAAACCTGTTCTGTTTCTTTTTGTTTGCAGATATGTAAATGCTAAGGGTTTTTAAGATGGCCCAGGAGTCTTTTAGGGGTGTCACGAAACATTGGTTTCTGCCCCTCAAAGGGTAACTCCTCGACTCTTGCCTGGACCTCCCTTGGAAACCCAGAGAGGTGGAGCCACGATGCACCGCATATGACCACAGATGTCGTGATGGATCATGCTGCTGTGTCTGCAGAGTCAAGGGAGGCCTGGAGGGCCGTCCTGGCACTGAGAGACCCTTCAGAAATGTTTGTCTTGTACTGTTCTTTTTTGTCATCTAGTACATTTTCAATAAAAGTTGACATTTTGACAAATACATTGTGTGTATATTTGACCAGCAGGGCAGCATATTTGGCTATGTGAAACTGAAGTGTAGCTGAGGAATAAGCTTTTCGCCCAGAACGGTCTAGCCTTTTCCAGTTCTTATCATATTGGGTCTTTGATGGATTGGACCCCCCTTTTTGGGGTGCCACCAGATGTGTTGGGGTCCCAGTGAGCCCGCCTGTCTCATCAGCCTGGGTTTCCCTCACTCTGAGCTGCTGTGACCAGCTCTCAAGCCCCTTTCCAGCACACACACACACAGGTAGGGACACACCCAGCTATTGAATCACACAGAGCCTGCAATCAGCTCTCTGTGGGAAGACTCAGCTAGGGGATTGCCCAGCACTCACATGCTCACCTCCTTTGTGGTGTAAACCCAAAATAATATTGTCTTGCGCTGTATAGTGAGATCTGCACAGCACAAGCTCATAAAAATCACCCATCCCTCAATGTGGAAGGAGTTATGCACAGCTTTTTGTGCCCCCCCCACCCCAGTTATGAGTTGCACAAACTCTGTTTTGGTATAAGCTTATTTCTTGTTTATTAACTACAAAAGATAAAATTTAAGTGACAATAAGGGACAGCAACCAGAACAAAGCAGATTACCTTAGTAAATACACAAAAACCGCAAACTGAGCTTAACACATTAGATAGGTAGGATATAAAATTAGCAAATTCTCACCCTGAGTGATAAACAGTCTTGTAAACACAAGTTGCCTTAGCTTTCCTAGGTTTTCATACACAGGCTAAAGATCCTTCTAGCCTGGGACCATCACTTCCCCTTCCCACAGTCCAGTCTTTGTTTCTCAAGTGTTTCCAGGTGTGTTGTTGTAGGGAGAGTGCGGTCCCCCATAATCTCATTTCCCCCCACTTGCTGGAAAGTTCTTTTGCTGTGACTGGGGTCAAACAGTTCCCACTGTGTAGTGCTATCTGAGAGGTTTCTATTGTACACAGTTCCCAGGGTAATCCTTATGCTTGTGTGCATTTCCTCAATAAGCCATTAACGTTGTTTGGCCTTTTTATGGTTGTACCTGAAAGGCTGCTTGTGGGTGTTTTCAACCTTAGGACATGTTTCGGCAACACATACATAGCCAAACTTCATAACTTCACATAGGACAATAGACAGTAATATCTCATTGGACTGTATAGGGTAGCAGATCAAGACTTTTAGATTGACATCTCACAAGGCATACTTTGTATAAGACATATCTTAATGACATGACAGTGGTGAATATTGGGATGTCAGGGTGTCACAGGGGTGTTCAGGACTGGTGGTGTTTCTCCCTTTGATTGACTGCCTCTACCACTAAGGAGTTTGGTGGGGATGTCTGAATAAAAATTCAGCTCCTTTTGTTTGCACATAATATTTTTTGTCACACCTCTTACACAAGGGTGGTGCAGTAGCTGGAGTCTGCCAGATGATTTTTGCAGGCTCCATAATCGCATCATTTATCGGCAGGACTATCTTTGCTGATGGGGATGCCTGGAGTATGTCCATGAATTTATGTTGGAATTCTGGTAGCTGTGCCACAGAAATGTCTAGGGACTCAGCAACCCTTTTGAAGAGGTCCTGAAAGGATTTGAAATCATCCCCACAGTAGGGGGCGGTGGCATTATGGTTTCATCTGGGGATGAAGATGAGATGTGAGTAGGTGGCAAAGTGTCATGCTTGGCTGCATCCTCAGGTTCCTCAGTGTCTTCTTCTTGTGTTTCTGAGGGTGCCGGGACAGTTGGTTAAGGGGACTGGGCTGTTCTGTTCTGGGGCCTGCGGTTTTGGGCCTTGTACATTGCCCATGGATCCCAGTATGACCAGTTAGGTGAGAATGGTGGGGGGGGCAGTGACCATACCATCCTCTTATATCCTCAGGTGGTGGGTGCTGAGATGGTCCTGGCTTGGGTGGGGAGCGGTGAGGAGTGTACATTGCTGCATCATCCTCTCTCATCACTGGAGAGATTAGGGGCTGATCCGCAGGGAGTAGGTCAGCTGGCTTGTTATCGATCTGGATGTGGTGCCCTCTGGGCCAAGTAGAGGAGATTCCGGCGTTGAAGCCACCTTCATGCCTCATAAATTGCTGCGGTACCGTAAGGCTTGGTGCCGGAGATGGCATGGTGGATGGCCCGGGAGCATGAGTTGAAACTGCCGGTGCCAAGCATTTATGGCTGTGTGGCACAAGTCCAGCAGGTGGCGCCATTGTACCACTTGGTGCTGAGTTCTTCGGCTCCGTGGGTGCTGAGTTGGCAGTTTTCACTTTAGTGTGTGAACTGCCATTACAGCTTGCCTGCATAGGGTCTTTAGCTCGTCGGGAGCCCTCGGTTCCGGACGTTCCTGATGCCTCGTGGTCTGGCGCTCTTGGTGTCGGGGCAGATTTTTCAGTAGGGGATTGCTTTCTTTTGGACGACTCCTGGTGCAGGGGATGTCTGCAACCACTTTTTTGTAGCCTTGGAACAGGCTCCTTGGCAGCTGTTGTTGGAGCAAAGTCCCTGTCAGAGGCTGCTGCTGGCAACCGTTGGCCAGGGGGTGACCTGGACTCGGGGTCGGAGGCTGGCCTGAGGGATTTCTCCATCATGAGGAGCTTCAGTTGGAGATCCCTGACTTTTCTTGTCCTGGCTGTTAGCTTTCTGCAGCGTGGGCACTTTTAGGTAATGTGCATCTTGTCGAGGCAGCGGACACACTGAGCGTGGCCGTCAGAGATCGGTATGGAGAGTCTGCAGGTCAGGTAGTGTTTAAAACCAGGTGAGCCTGGCATGCCTGACAGAGAAAAACGGTCCCTTCGAGAAAAACGTTGAGGTTAAGGCTGTACACCTGTCAGAGGCTGGGGGGGGGGCGAAGAGAGAAATAAAAGGATTTTTTTTTTAAAATGAAATTAAAGAAATTAGAGTAGGGCAAGTGGATAGGAAAGCTAACATTACCGCTATGAATTATCCACTAATTTTTTTCTGAAGTAAAAGAGGGTGCTGCTGATGGCTCTGACTCAAGCCAAAGGTGGTAGAGCCGGAACTGCGGGGGACAGTTGGCTATGCACTGCTATGTAACCACTCGGAGACAGTGGCCCAACCGGGCACTACTACCACAAATCTCCAATTACAAGTGCAGGGTCTCAAGACACCTAAAATGGAGCACCTACAGGGACACTCCTTGAAGAAGAACAGGTGGATACAGACAGATGGTGGAGTATAAAGAAATCATAGAAGATTGGGGTTGGAAGAGACCTCAGGAGGTCTAGTCAAACCCCCTGCTCAAAGCAGGACCAACCCAACTAAATCATCCCAGCCAGGGCTTGGTCAAGCCGGGCCTTAAAAAGCCACTAAGAATCGAGATTCCACCATCTCCCTAGGTAACCCATTCCAGCGCTTCACCACCCTCCTAGTGCAACGATGCTGCCTCTGGTGGGACACAACTGAGAGCATCGATTCAGGACAAATTGCTTAGAGCAGGGCAGTCACAGCCCCAGGCTGGTGGTTCTCCACCTCTAAGGCACACCAAACCAGCCAAACAAAGAGGACTTCGGTCTCACCCCACTGGTTAACCATAAGTCATACAAGCAATTCCCTTAGACACTCCAGTTCCCCAGTATCACCACCACTCGTTATGGGGGTGAATAGTTATGAAAACCAATGCCACAGTAAAAGAAAAAATGTTCTCACGATCTCAAAGGACAAAGCCCCAGACCCAGGTCAATATACAAGTCAGATCTTAGTCACAAATCACACTGTTGCCAATCCTTTAGAATCTAAAATCTAAAGGGTTATTTATAAAAAGAAATATGGAGGAGAGTTAGAATTGGTTAAATGGAATCAATTACATACAGTAATAGCAAAATTCTTGGTTCAGGCTTGTAGCAATGGTGGAATAAACTGCAGGTTCAAATCAAGCCTCTGGAGTACATCCACAGCTGGGATGGTCATTCAGTCCTTTGTTCAGAGCTTCAGTTTGTAGCAAAGTTTCTCCAGAAGGAAGAAGCAGGATTGAAGACAAAATGGAGATGCTGCTGCTGCCTTTTATAGTCCTTTTGCCATGTGGCTTGTGCTTTCTTTGTTCCAACCACAAGCCACGCAGCACATGGCATGGAAAAACCTTAGAGTTCCATTCATAGGCATGTCCCTGCATGCCTGGCTGAGTCACAAGGTGTATCTGCCTTCTCTCAATGGTCAATTGTATAGCTGATGGTCCTTCATGGGCCATCAAGCCGGCTAGGCAGTGCTGAAGCCACATTGTCTGGGCTGTCACGCAGAAGCTTAGCACAAGTTTGAAATACAGACAGTATAAAGCCAATGCTTATAACTTTAAATACAAAAATGATACATGCAAGCAGATAGCATAATCATAACCAGCAAATCATAACCTTGTCATAGACGTCTTACTTAACCTCTTTGTAGAGGATTGGGTGCTGCTATATGACGTTAGTTGCAACAATGATCTATACGGTCACAGTTTATGTCAATAATGTCACACCTAGTGAAATAGTTTTTCCTAACATCCAACCTAGTCTTCCCCCACTGCAACTTGAGACCATTGCTCCTTGTTCTGTCATCTGCCACCACTGAGAACAGCTGAGCTCCATCCTCTTTGGAAGCCCCCTTCAGGTAGTTGAAGGCTGCTATCAAAACTCCTCACGCTTCTCTTCTACGGACTTAAGTCATGTGCCCCAGCTCCCTAGACATTTTCATTGACCTCCGCTGGACTCTCTCCAATCTGTCCACATCTTTTCTGAAGTGGGGGCCCCCAAACTGGACGCAGTAGTCCAGATGTGCCCTCACCAGTGCCGAATACAGGGGAATAATCCCTTCCCTTGATCTGCTGGGAATGCTCCTACTAATGCAGCCCAATATGCCGCTAGCCTTCTTGGCAACAAGGGCACACTGTTGACTCATATCCAGCTTCTCGTCCACTGTAATCCCCAGGTCCTTTTCTACCGAACTGCCACTTAGTCAGTTGGTTCCCAGCCTGTAGCAATGCATGGGATTCTTCTGTCCTAAGTGCAGGACTTTGCACTTGTCCTTGTTCAACCTCATCAGATTTCTTTTGGCCCAATTCACCAATTTGTCCAGGTCACTCTGGACCCTATCCCTACCCTCCAGTGTATCTACCTCTCCCCCCATCTTAATATCATCCGCAAACTTGATGAGGGTGCAATCTATCCCATCATCCAGATCATTAATGAAAATATTGAACAAAATCGGCCCCAGGACTGACCCTTGGGGCACTCCGCTAGATACCAGCTGCCAACCAGACATGGAGCCATTGATCACTACCCGTTGAGCCCGACGATCTAGCCAGCTTGCTATCCACCTTATAGTCCATTCATCCAGCCCATACTGCTTTAACTTGCTGGAAAGAATACTGTGGGAGACCGTCCCAAAAGCTTTGCTAAAGTCAAGGTATATCATGTCCACTGCTTTCCCCATATCCACAGAGCCAGTTATCTCATCATAGAAGGCAATCAGGTTGGTCAGGCATGACTTGCCCTTGGTGAATCCATGTTGAGTGTTCCTGATGACCTTCCTCTCCTCCAAGTGCTTCAAAATGGATTCCTTGAGGACCTGCTCCACGATTTTTCCAGGGACTGAGGTGATGCTGACTGGTCTGTAGTTCCCCAGATTCTCCTTCCCTTTTTTGAAGATGGGCACTATATTAGCCTTTTTCCAATCGTCTGGGACCTCCCCCGATCACCATGAGTTTTCAAAGATAATGGCCAATGGCTCTGTAATCACATCAGCCAACTCCCTCAGCACCCTCGGATGCACTGCATCTGACTGCATGGATTTGTGCATGTCCAGGCTTTTCTAAATAGTCCCTAACCTGTTCTTTCACCACTGAGGGACGCTTACCTCCTTCCCATGCTGTGCTGCCCGGTGCAGCAGCCTGGGAGCTGACCTTGTCTGTGAAGACTGAGGCCAAAAAAAAAAAAAAAAAAGCAGCATTGAGTACTTCAGCTTTTTCCACATCATCTGTCACTAGGTTGCCTCCCCCATTCAGTAAGGGTCCCACACTTTCCCTGACCTTTTTGTTGCTAACATACCTGTAGAAACCCTTCTTGTTACCCTTCACATCCCTTGCTAGCTGTAACTCCAGTTGTGTTTTGGCCTTCCTAATTACACCCCTGCATGCTCGAACCATATTTTTATACTCCTCCCTAGTCATCTGTCCAAATTTCCACTTCTTGTAAGCTTCATATTTGTGTTTAAGCTCAAAGATTTCTCTGTTAAGCCAAATTGGTCGCCTGCCATACTTGCTATTCTTTCTGCACATTGGGATGGTTTGTTCCTGTGCCCTCCATAAGGCTTCTTTAAAATACAGCCAGCTCTCCTGGACTCCTTTCCCCCCTCATATTAGCCTCCCAGGGAATTCTGCCCATCAGTTCCCTGAGGGAGTCAAAGTCTGCTTTTCTAAAGTCCTGAGTCCATATTCTGCTGCTCTCCTTTCTTCCTTTTGTCAGGATCCTGAACTTGACCATCTCATGGTCACTGCTGTCCAGGTTGCCATCCAATTCTACTTCCCCTACCAATTCTTCCCTGTTTTGAGCAGCAGGTCAGGAGGAGCATGGCCCCTAGTTGGTTCCTCCAGCACTTGCACCAGGAAAGTGTCCTCAACACTCTCCAAAAAACTTTCTGGATTATCTGTGCACCGCTGTATTGTTCTCCCAACAGATGTCAGGGTGATTAAAGTCTCCCATGAGAGCCAGGGCCTGTGATCTGGAAACTGCTGTTAGTTGTCCGAAGAAACCCTTGTCTACCTCATCCTCCTGGTCTGGGAGTCTATAGCAGACGCCCACCATGACATCACCCCATTGCTCTCACCTCTAAATTTAACCCAAAGACTCTCAACAGGCTTTTCTCCAGTTTCACACTGGAGCTCTGAGCAATCATACTGCTCTCTTACATACAGTGCAACTCCTCCACCTTTTCTCCCCCGCCTGTCCTTCCTGAACAGTTTATACCCCTCCATGACAGTGCTCCAGTCATGTGAGTTATCCCACCAAGTCTCTGTTATTCCAATCACATCAGAGTTCCTTGACTGTGCCAGGACTTCCAGTTCTTGTTTCCCAGACTTCTTGCATTTGTGTACAGGCACTTAAGATAATTAGCCAGTTGCCCTACTTTCTCAGTAGGGATCAGGAGGCCTCCCCTGTTGCACCCTCCTCCTTGTGTTTCCTCCCAGTATCTCACTTACCTCAGGGCTTAGGTCTCCATCCCCTGGCAAACCTAGTTTAAAGCCCTCCTCACCAGTTAGCAAGCCTGCCTGTGAAGATACTCTTCCCTCTTTGTTAGGTGGATCCCATCTCTCCCTAGCAATCCTTCTTCCTGGAACAAAATCCCATGGTCGAAGAATCCAAAGCCCTCTCTCCGACACCACCTGCATAACCACACATTTACCTCCACAATTCAATGGTCCCTACCTGGGCCTTTTCCTTCAACAGGGAGGATAGATGAGAACACAACTTAGAATCATAGAATATCAGGGTTGGAAGGGACCTCAGGAGGTCATCTAGTCCAACCCCCTGCTCAAAGCAGGACCAATCCCCAATTAAATCATCCCAGCCAGGGCTTTGTCAAGCCTGACCTTAAAAACTTCTAAGGAAGGAGATTCTACCACCTCCCTAGGTAACGCATTCCAGTGTTTCACCACCCTCCTAGTGAAAAAGTTTCTCCTAATATCCAACCTAAACCTCCCCCACTGCAACTTGAGACCATTACTCCTTGTCCTGTCCTTTTCTACCACTGAGAATAGTCTAGAACCATCCTCTTTGGAACCACCTCTCAGGTAGTTGAAAGCAGCTATCAAATCCCCCCTCATTCTTCTCTTCCGCACACTAAACAATCCCAGTTCCCTCAGCCTCTCCTCATAAATCATGTGTTCCAGACCCCTAATCATTTTTGTTGCCCTTCGCTGGACTCTCTCCAATTTTTCCACATCCTTCTTGCAGTGTGGGGCCCAAAACTGGACACAGTACTCCAGATGAGGCCTCACCAATGTTAAATAGAGAGGAATGATCATGTCCCTCGATCTGCTGCCTATGCCCCTACTTATACATCCCAAAATGCCATTGGCCTTCTTGGCAACAAGGGCACACTGTTGACTCATATCCAGCTTCTCGTCCACTGTCACCCCTAGGTCCTTTTCTGCAGAACTGCTGCCTAGCCATTCGGTCCCTAGTCTGTAGCGGTGCATTGGATTCTTCTGTCCTAAGTGCAGGACCCTGCACTTGTCCTTGTTGAACCTCATCAGATTTCTTTTGGCCCAATCCTCCAATTTGTCTAGGTCCCTCTGTATCCTATCCCTATCTGCCACCGTTATCTACCACTCCTCCTAGTTTAGTATCATCTGCAAATTTGCTGAGAGTGCAATCCACACCATCCTCCAGATCATTTATGAAGATATTGAACAAAACTGGCCCCAGGACCAACCCTTGGGGCACTCCACTTGATACCGGCTGCCATCTAGACATGGAGCCATTGATCACTACCCATTGAGCCCGACAATCTAGCCAACTTTCTACCCACCTTATAGTGCATTCATCCAGCCCATACTTCTTTAACTTGCTGACAAGAATACTGTGGGAGACCGTGTCAAAAGCTTTGCTAAAGTCAAGAAACAATACATCCACTGCTTTCCCTTCATCCACAGAACCAGTAATCTCATCATAGAAGGCGATTCTTGTGCCTCAAACTCCTTTATCCATCTTCCCAGAGCCACATACTCTGCAGTGACCCACTCAAGGTCATTCTTGGCAGTGTCATTGGTGCCCACATCCCCAGTAAAATAATAAGACCATATTTGTCAGCATGATAAAGTCATGATCTCTCCACACCAGCAGCCTAACGGTTGTCAAGATTTTTGTAAGCGTCACAGAAAAGGTGAGTTTTGAGGAGGGCTCTGAAGGTGGATAATAAGGTGGCTTTGCAGATGTTTAGGGTGAGCCCTCCCAAGCGTGTGGGGCAGCATGGGAGAAAAAAAGAAGGGATTTGTTTGAAAGTGTAACAAGTGGCCAATGGAGGCTAGTTATGTGGGCTGACTGGAGGTGAGCATGAACAGTGCCTGAGCAGATAGGTAGGTAGGACTTGATTGTGAAGAGCCCTTAAAGTAAGTACAAGCAGCTTATGTTTGATGCAGTAGAGAAGAGAGCCTGTGATGGGTTCAGTCAGAGACACCCCCTTGGGACTGTCACCTGGTGTGCTGAGACTACCTCTGAGCCCGTTTTCTCTGCCAGTTTGGGACTCCAGAACCCTGCCTTGTTGAGCCAGACACACAAGCCTGCTGCAACACAGACCCAGGGTCTGAACCACACCCCCAAAACTGCAGACTTAACTGAAAACAGCTTAGTAAGTACTCCTGTCTCCAGCACCGAGACACCCAGCTCCCAATGGTATCCAAACCCCAAATAAATCTGTTTTACTCTGTATAAAAGCTTATACAGGTTACACTCAAACTGTCCGCCCTCTATAACACTGATAGAGAGAGATGCACAGCTGTTTGCTCCCCCAGGTATTAATCACTTACTCTAGGTTAATTAATAAACAAAAGTGATTTTATTAAGAATAAAAGTAGGATTTAAGTGGTTCCAAGTAATAACAGACAGAACAAAGTAAGTCACCAAGTAAAATAAAGCAAAAACATGCAAGTCTAAGCCTAATACATTAAGAAACTGAATACAGGTAAATCTCACCCTCAGAGATGTTCCAATAAGCTTCTTTCACAGAGTAGACACCTTCTTAGTCTGGGCCCAATCCTCTTCCCTGCTACAGTTCTTGTTAGTTCCAGCTCAGGTGGTAACAAAGGGGATTTATCATGACTGCAGCCACCTTTGTTTTGTTCCACCCCTTTTATAGCTTTGGCACAAGGCAGGAATCCTTTGTCTCTCTCTGGGTTCCCACCCTTCCTTCTAAATGGAAAAGCACCAGGTTAAAGATCGATTCCAGTTCAGGTGACATGATCACATGCCTGTGAGACTTCACTACCCACTCGCTGGCACACTATACAGGAAGTCTTACAAGTAAAGAGAGCCATTTACAACCAATTGTCCTGGTTAATGGGAGCCATCAAGATTCCAAACCACCATTAATGGCCCACACTTTGCATAATTACAGTAGGACCTCAGAGTTATATTTCATATTCCTAGTTTCAGATACCAGAATGATACATTTATACGAATAGGAGGACCACACTCAGATTATAAGCTTTTTAATGCTACCTTACAAGAGACCTTTTGCATAAAGCATATTCCAGTTACATTATATCCACACTTATAAACATATTTTATAAAAATATGGAGTGCAACGTTACAGCGCCATTGGAGGGATTCAAAGAAGGGATTCAAGCAACAGGCTAGGAAAATGATCTATGCAGCAGCATTTTGAATGGATCTAAGCTGGTAAGATTGCATCTGTCAAGGCCAGAGAGAAGGATGTTATGTCAAAACATCTTCAGGTTACATCAAAACACTATCATGCACATCACTGTTGTCATTTTATATGAAAATGCTATCACATTGTGTCAAAAGGACAACACACAACAACATTGTATTAGGCACAATGATATCACATTGCATCGGATGTGTGACCCTAAGAGCAACTCAAAACCCCCTGGCAGAGGGCCCACTATATTGTGACACTTAGCAGGCCTAACACTCACTCACTACCACCCAATACACTTGTCAAGGTTCCTTCCCCACTCTGAACTCTAGGGTACAGATGTGGGGACCTGCATGAAAGACCCCCTAAGCTTATTCTTACCAGCTTAGGTTAAAAACTTCCCCAAGGTACAAACTTTGCCTTGGCCTTGAACAGTATGCTGCCTCCACCAAGTGTGTTAAACAAAAAACAGGGAAAGAGCCCACTTGGAGATGTCTTCCCCCCAAACATCCCCCCCCCAAGCCCTACATCCCCTTTCCTGGGGAAGGCTTGATAAAAATCCTCACCAATTGGTACAGGTGAACACAGACCCAAACTCTTGGATCTTAAGAAACAATGAAAAATCAATCAGGTTCTTAAAAGAAGAATTTTAATTAAAGAAAAGGTAAAAGAATCACCTCTGTAAAATCAGGATGGAAAATACCTTACAGGGTAATCAGATTCAAAATATAGAGAATCCCTCTAGGCAAAACCTTAAGTTACAAAAAGACACAAACAGGAATATCCATTCCCTTCAACACAACTTATTTTACCAGTCATTAAACAAAAGAAAATCTAACGCATGTTCTAGCTCGATTACTGACTAACTTAACAGGAGTTGGAAGGCTTGCATTTCTGATCTGTTCCCGGCAAAAGCATCAGACAGACAGACCTCTTTGTTCCCCCCACTCCAGATTTGAAAGTATCTTGTCCCCTCATCGGTCATTTTGGGTCAGGTGCCAGCGAGGTTACCTTAGCGTCTTAACCCTTTACAGGTGAAACGGTTTTGCCTCTGGCCAGGAGGGATTTTATAGAACTGTATACAGAAAGGTGGTTACCCTTCCCTTTATTTTTATGACAACACTGCAGTCAGCATATGTGTCCAGAAGGTATCTTGTAAGGGATAATATGTAAACTGGTGAAACACAGGTCAAGAGTATTGCTGTGGGATGTATATACAGGATATGGATACAGAATTATATGTGTGTGCTGGAAATATGTTCTTAAAATGTGTTTGGGAGGCAGTGCATAAAGCATGCCTGCCCTAGACAAAGGAGAGTGGATTTCCCTGTCTGACTGGTTTGCCTACAGGCAAAGAACAATGACATACATTAACATATAAGGTAAACAAAGCAATGAAGCTAACAAGCAGTGGAGGAAAGAGTTTAGCAAGCACATCTGGGGGACAGAGTCTGCACCCCAGGAAGCCTTCCTTGCTCTTAAGGCAAAGACAATGGACTCTGGAAAATATAAGGGGAGCAAAAAGACATTCTAGTTATTCATCACTTAGGGAACCAAGGGGACAGCACCCTCTGAGCCTGTGAAAAGTGGAACCTCCTATCTGAATGGCTGGTGTTGCTGGTAGCTTGATGTAAGTGAGAAACCTGCACAGGGAAAGACTGTAACTCGCTAGAATTATATTTTAGGCACTTGAAAGCATGTTTTGGTTTGTTTCATATGTAACCATACCGTCTTTTTCTCTTGCTTAGCCTTTTATTTTATTTTAAATGAATTTTGTAATGTGGTGTTACACCACCGTGGGTTTGGCTCTGGTGGCTACAGTTTCAAGCTTAACAGAGTTAGAGTCTTTGGGAACACAAAGACCAAGGGTAGTGACCACACAGACATTCACAAGTACAAGGTCCAGACTGTTTTACAAGTTTTATTAGAGATACAATTAAAGTTATGATTACCCAAGTGTAGCAAAGCAAAGACTCACCAGCGTGGCGCCTCCTGCTGGTCATCTTGGGAATTAGCTCTTCAGCCTCAGAGCACCTTCTGCTGGCCGGTGTCTCACCTACCTCAGGCCCCCATATCCCTCCCAGACCCCGGTGCCCTTTACCTTGGGGTGCTGCCCCAGCAGTGCCACACCGCACTCTGGGTCTCCCCTCCCAGGGGAACCCCCAACCCCCTCACCCACCTTGCCTCAGTGGCTACTGCCAGTTGTCATCTAGCCCCTGCTCACTGGGACAAACTGCAGTCTGTCATGGCCACTCATCATTGGCAAGGAGGTTGGACCAGCTGCCTCTGCCTATCTCTGGGCTGCACCTCCCAGCCCCAGTACCTGCATAGGCCTTTACCAAAGCCCTCAGTCTGGGGAGTTGCCAGGCTGGAGCTCCCCAGCTCCTCTGGCCTTTCCCTGACCCTGCTCCACTCCAGGGTCAGGAGCTAGAGAGAGACTGACCCAGCTCCTTCCTGAGTCCTTATAACAGGGCTAGGTGTGGCCTGATTGGGGTGTGGCCCCAGCTGTGGCTGCTTCCCTAATCAGCCTGGCCTTTTCTCTCCGGAGTGGAGTAACTGCCCTGGGTGACGAAGTGGGACTGTTCTTGATGTTTCCTCTGAATACTGTAGGGGTATCTCAGTTTCCCCTAGGCATTTCTTAAGTTTAGGTGGTGGGATAAGGCAGGGGGTGTAATTGTTGCAGACCACAGGGCCAGGGTACATAAATGGCCGACACTCTGTCTCCTGGCACCTGATGGCCTGGCCCTTCCCCCCTGCAAAGTTGAGAGCTGAAGGGTTGGAAAACAAAGGAATCAGGTGCCCTCCTGGCCCGGGAAAGGGACAAAGCCCAGAGGAGGGGGGGCTGGAGGGAGAGTCAGTTGGGGGCTGGCTGGGGACGAGGAGTCAGTTGGGGGCTGGCTGGGGGCGAGGAGTGAAGTGCAGATGGGGTTGTCTGGCTCACTACCCCCCAAAATGGACCCAGCTGAGGGGTCCTGTTCTCTGCATCTACAAGCTCTGTGTTAGACCATGTTCCTGACGTCTAATACACCTCTGTGTTACTGGCTGGCTGAGAGTCCCGTCTGACTGTGGAGTTGGGGGGCAGGACCCTCTGGCTTCCCCAGGACCCCGCCTGGGCGGACTCGCTGGGGGAAGCGCACGAAGGGGCAGAGGAGGCTGAATGCTCCGGGGTCAGACCCAGGAAGGTGGAAGCCAGGTGAGCTGTGTGTCCTGCAGACAGTCTGCTCACAGAGAGGAGACTTCCCCAGAGTCCTGCCTGGCTTCGTCGGGAGCAGTCCCAGAGCATCGCCCGGGGACGCCGGGACACCCCGCTACATCAAGCATACAGAAATTCTATACAGACCTATGCACAAGTTACTAAAAGGGCTTCTAAATTTAACTGGCCAAGAGTGGCGCCTTAGGCGCCGACTCCATGGGTGTTCCCCCGGCCCGGCTTCCCACGAATCAGCTGTTCGCGCGAGAAGCTGGGGCAGGCTGAGATGCAGGCTGCGGCTTCCCGCTCAGGCCCAGGGAGGCGGAGGTGAGCTCGGGTGGAGGGGGGGGGGGGCGCGGGTGGAGGGGGGAGGCCGCCCATGCCGCAGCAGGTAACTGGGGTGGGGGGGGGCGCAGGGGAACCGCTCCCTGCCCCAGCTCACCCTTAGCCACCCTCAGCCTGAGCAGGAAGCCGCCGCCTGCTTCTCAGCCCTCCCCGGCTTCCCGCCGAACAGCTGATTCGCGGGAAGCCGGGGGAGGGGGCGGAGAAGCAGAGTGGGGCGGTGCGTTCAGGGGAGGAGGAGGAGCGGCAGTTCCCCGCCCGGCCCCAGCTCACCTCCCCTCCTCCTCCTCCCCTGAATGCACCGCCCCGCTCTGCTTCTCCGCCCTCTCCCCCAGCTTCTGCAGACTTAAGTGGAGAACCAGTGTTGTCGGCCTAGGCGTTAATACACGGCTGCAGGGCAGAAGTAAGGGTGGCGTGGTATGGTATTCTGCACTGCTGCGGGCGGGGCGCTGCCTTCAGAGCTGGGCGCCTGGCCAACAGACACCGCTCTCCGGCCGCCCAGCTCTGCAGGCAGCACAGAAGTAAAGGTGGCAATACCGCAACCCCCCTAAAATAACCCTGATGGCCAATAACGTGATGGCCAATAACAGAACACCACTGGGCATCACATACAGCCCCCAGCTAAAACTGCTCTAGCATATTATCAAGGATCTGCAACCTATCCTGAAGGACGATGTCTCACTCTCACAGACCTTGGGAGACAGGCCAGTCCTTGCCTACAGACAGCCCCCCAACCTGAAGCAAATACTCACCAGCAACCACACACCACACCACAGAAACACTAACCCAGAAACCAATCCCTGTAGCAAACCTCATTGCCTACTCTGTCCTCATATCTACTCTAGCAACACCATCAGAGGACCCAACCACATCAGCCACACCACCAGAGACTCATTCACCTGCACGTCTACTAATGTGATCTGTGCCATCATGAGCCAGCAATGCCCCTCTGCCATGTACATTGGCCAAACCGGACAGTCCCTATGTAAAAGAATAAATGGACACAAATCGGACATCAGGAATGGTAACATTCAAAAACCAGCAGGAGAACACTTCAGTCTTCATGGACATTCTGTAACAGATTTAAAAGTAGCTATACTTGAACAAAAAAACTTCAGAAACAGACTTCAAAGAGAAACAGCAGAACTAAAATTCATTTGCAAATTTAACACCATTAGTTTGGGCCTGAATAGGGACTGGGGCTGGCTGGCACATTACAGAAGCGCTTTGCCTCTCCTGGAATTGACACCTCCTCATCTATTATTGGGAGTGGACTACATCCACCCTGATTGAATTGGCCCTGTCAACACTGGTTCTCCACTTGTGAGGTAACTCCCTTCTTTTCATGTGTCATTTCATGGCCTGGGAACTACAGGCCAGTCAGCCTCACCTCAGTCCCTGGAAAAATCATGGAGCATGTCCTCAAGGAATCAATTCTGAAGCACTTAGAGGAGAGGAAAGTGATCAGGAACAGTCAGCATGGATTCACCAAGAGCAAGTCATGCCTGACTAATCTAATTGCCTTCTATGATGAGATAACTGGCTCTGTGGATGAGGGGAAAGCAGTGGACGTGTTGTTCCTTGACTTTAGCAAAGCTTTTGACACCGTCTCCCACAGTATTCTTGCCAGCAAGTTAAAGAAGTATGGGCTGGATGACTGGACCATAAGGTGGATAGAAAGTTGGCTAGATTGTCGGGCTCAATGGGTAGTGATCAATGGCTTCATGTCTAGTTGGCAGCCGGTATCAAGCGGAGTGCCCCAAGGGTCGGTCCTCGGGCCGGTTTTGTTCAATATCTTCATAAATGATCTGGAGGATGGTGTGGATTGCACCCTCAGCAAGTTTGCAGATGACACTAAACTGGGAGGAGAGGTAGATACGCTGGAGGGTAGGGATAGGATACAGAGGGACCTAGACAAATTAGAGGATTGGGACAAAGGAAATCTGATGAAATTCAACAAGGACAAGTGCAGAGTCCTGCACTTAGGATGGAAGAATCCCATGCACTGCTGCAGACTAGGGACCGAATGGCTCGGCAGCAGTTCTGCAGAAAAGGACCTAGGGGTTACAGTGGACGAGAAGCTGGGTATGAGTCAACAGTGTTCCGTTGTTGCCAAGAAGGCCAATGGCATTTTGGGATGTATATGTAGGGGCATTGCCAGCAGATCGAGGGACGTGATCGTTCCCCTCTTTTCGACATTGATAAGGCCTCATCTAGAGTACTGTGTCCAGTTTTGGGCCCCACACTACAAGAAGGATGTGGAAAAATTGGAGAGAGTCCAGCGAAGGGCAACAAAAATGATTAGGGGTCTGGAACACATGACTTATGAGGACAGGCTGAGGGAACTGGGATTGTTTAGTGTGCGGAAGAGAAGAATGAGGGGGGATTTGATAGCTGCTTTCAACTACCTGAAAGGGGGTTCCAAAGAGGATGGATCTAGACTGTTCTCAGTGGTAGCAGATGACAGAACGAGGAGTAATGGTCTCAAGTTGCAGTGGGGGAGGTTTAGGTTGGATATTAGGAAAAACTTTTTCACCAAGAGGGTGGTGAAACACTGGAATGCATTACCTAGGGAGGTGGTGGAATCTCCTTCCTTTGAAGTTTTTAAGGTCAGGCTTGACAAAGCCCTGGCTGGGATGATTTGATTGGGGATTGGTCCTGCTTTGAGCAGGGGGTTGGACTAGATGACCTCCTGAGGTCCCTTCCAACCCTGATATTCTATTATTCTATGCTTATATAATGCCTGCATCTGTAATTTTCACTCCATGCATCTGAAGAAGTGGTTTTTTACCCACGAAAGCTTATGCCCAATAAATCTGTTAGTCTTTAAGGTGCTACCGGACTCCTTGTTGTTTATGTGGATACAGACTAACACGGCTACCCCTCTGATACTATTTAAAGAAGTGTTGTTTACTACTTCTCATAACACAAGATCTAGGGGGTCACCAAATGAAATTAATAGGCAGCAGGTTTAAAACAAATGAAAGGACGTATTTCTTCATACAACACACAGTCAATCTGTGGAACTCCTTGCCAGAGGATGTTGTGAAGGCCAAGACTATAACAGTGTTCAAAAAAGAACAAGATAAATTCATAGAGGCTAGGTCGATCAATGGCTATTAGCCAGGATGGGCAGGGATGGTGTCCCTAGCCTCTTTTGGCCAGAAGCTGGGAATGAATGACAGGGAATGGATCACTTGCTGATTCCCTGTTCTGTTCATTCCCTCTGGGGCACCTGGCACTGGCCACTGTTGGAAGACAGGATACTGGGCTAGATGGACCCTTGGTCTGACACAGTAGGGCCATTCTTTGGGTCTTACGTTATGTTCCCCTTGAATTAAATGGTAAAATTTCTTTTGACTTCCATGAGTGAAGGTTCCAGCCCCAAGTTTGTTAACTGTGTTTTAAAACACAGTTTGAGTTTCATTTATTGCAGACTTTGCTGGTAAAGTAAATTAAAACAAAGTAAATTCTCTTCTTCCTGAGTCGTCTGACAGGCAGGATGCATTTTTCTTAGGGAGTGTCCATATGAACTGTTAGTGCACTGCAAGATGGGGTGTAAATCAACCTTGCACTAACCTATCACATCCTAACCATCTGTGTAGACCCTGCTCTACTCGGCAGCTTTTGCCGACAAAACAGTGGAGGTGCACACACTACAAAGCTATTTTGGCTGGCAAAACTCTGCTGTTTTGCCGACAAAATAAAGCCACCTCGCCAAGAGGCATAGAGCTTTTTGCGGCAAAGTTCAAACGTCAACGCATAAGTGTAGATGCTGCCGTTCATTATATCACCAGAACTGGCCTCCCCCAGTATCCCACAATGCCTGCCACGACTGCTTTGCTCACTGGTTTGAACTCAGCTGCCCTGCAGGCATGTGCCCCTCTTCTTTCAAAGCTCCAGGAGGTTCTGACAGCTGATCATGCCTCTCCACTTCATCAGCAAATAGCAAATCATTAATGTGGAATCCTCCTGCTCTCCCCCGCACTATGAACACAGCAGCTGAAAATAGGCTCTTCAGTCTAGCAGACAAAGGTCTAACAAGGTCCAATGGCTGGAAGCTGAAGCTAGACAAATTCCGATTAGAAATAAGGCACAAATTTTTACCAGGAAGGGTAAATGACCACCAGAACAACTTGCCAAGGGCCATGATGGATTCTTAATCACTGGAACTTTTTAAATCAAGGTTGGATGTTTTTCTAAAAGATCTGCTCTATTTCAAACAGGAATTAACTCAGGGAAGTCCTATGGCCTGTGTTATATAGGAGGTCAAACTAGATAATCACTGTGGTTCTTTCTGGACTTATCTATGAAACTATGAATATCCCTGCTAAAAACCTACTTCTTCCAAAAGGTCTGGAATTGGGGAAAATGGAAAATACTAGATGATGGAGTGGGGCATAAAAATAGCCAAGAGGAATTCCTAACTCCTGATCTCCTGGAGCATTTTGACTTTTTATATCTGATTTATTATTAACTCTTATGATTATTTGTATTACAGTCAGAGCCAGGGGCCACATCTAAGATTAGGGCCCCGTTGTGCTAGACACGGCAAAAACGCATAGTCCCTGCCATGAAAACCATCTAAATAATCAAGACAGGCAAAGGAAATATTATGATTACTTTTTCATTTTACAGGTTTCAGAGTAGCAGCCGTGTTAGTCTGTATTCGCAAAAAGAAAAGGAGGACTTGTGGCACCTTAGAGACTAACCAATTTATTTGAGCACAATATTTTATTTGAGCTCAAATAAATTTGTTAGTCTCTAAGGTACTACAAGTACTCCTCTTCTTTTTTCATTTTAAACTCTCTGGGACAGGGACTTTCTCAATGCTTGCGCATTGTCCAGTGCCAATCACATGGTGCTTGACAAATAATAAATAAAATTAAAATAATACATCTTTGCGTACATCGTACCAGTGGGTACACACAGGCTTCTGGTGAACCTCATCGATGTGCCTGTATTTCTGTTGCCTTTCTTTATGCCAGAGTTACATAGGAAATGGTTGATTTTTCCAGTACTCAGGCTGATCGGGTGCTTTTTGGGAAGATTCTGAGTGAGAGTATTTGAGATGGGAAGTTGAATTATGTATCAACTAATCCTCAATTTGACCTCAATTGCACTAGAAAAAAAAATCTCAGTTGACCAAACCTGGTTTTAAAACATACATAAGTTTTGTCTTCAAATATGGCATGACATTTTGCTTGGAATGAAATAACGTTAGTACATGTTGTTGTCAGATGCCACCGGTGTGGTGCTCTGCTCTGTTCGATGATGATAACAGTCGGCTGTGTGCGTGTGTTCCCTCTGTGTGCTGCCCCGGCTCCGCAGATCGCTGGGACAGGACACCCCGAGAGAACCCCCAGTGACCACAGACTCTGATAAGGTTTGAAGGCACCCAGCAAGGTTTATTGTCAAACGAAGCACAGGAATAGTTCCCCACAGACAGGGCCGGTGCAAGGATGTTTCGCGCCCTAGGTGAAATTTCCACCGTGCGCCGGCCCCCACCCCAGCCCACTCCGCCAGCTCCCAGCCGCGTTGCTCCGCTTCCCACCACCACCGCTGGTCAGTTCGGGGGCAGGCCTGACCCCTTCATCCAAGCCCCCTCCCCCAAGCCACAGTGCTGGGAGCTGGGGGAGTGGAGCGGCCTGGGGCCGGGTCGCTCTGCTTCTCGCTGCCACTGTTGAATGCGGGGGCTGGTAGATCCGACCCCTGCTGCCGGCGCCAGGCCTCCCGCTAATCCCCCACACTGCTCTGGGTCTCCCTGCCCTGCTGCTGCCCCCCACAGCTCCCGCCCCCGCAGCCCTGCAGCCCTTGAGCACAGCCTCCCCCCCAGAGGAGCTGGCCCCCCAGCGGAGCAGCTGCTCCCCCCACAGGGAGGGTGCAAGTGCTTGGGCTGTGTAGAGCACCACCATAGATAGGGACAGCCCTGCCTGTGCAAATCCATTTAGAGCCAAAGAGGTTACAAACATGTCCTTGAAGTCAGAATCTGAAGACAATGGAAGTTGCACAGGTGTAACTGAGGAAGCAATATATCCGGCAGAACCTCTGGCACTAGTGATCACTTGTGAGATGGGAGGAACCCAGCTTGACAGTCAGAGACCAGTGTGAGTCTGAGGGGCTAATAGAGAAAACAGGCCAGCTTTTTAAAGCTATTTAGGTGCCTAGTGGGATTTTCAAAAGTATTTAAGTGCCAAAAACCCATGACTAAATACTGCAGGTGCCTAAACTCACTCGGCACCTGTCATGGAATGCTAAACTGTATTATATTATCAAACCATTAGGTGGCATACTGTGTAAAATACCCTACTTAAGCTAACCTCAGCCATACCTGGCAGAGTGTTAAAGGATCTTACACTGAACACGTCTGGAGTGTATAAGCAAGCTCCATAGCCAGTCCACCTCTGGTACAGAGGGACATGACATGGTGTCAGGAGTAAACTAACAGAAAGAAAACACCAGCAAAGGCTGCAGACAGAAGGAACAGCACCAAAGGCTGCAGGATCTCATCCACATGCCATTCTTCAATGCCCCAGAGAACTTCAGCTTTGACAAATCTTCACAATGAAAAGACCGGAAGCAGGATTTTCCAAGATTTTGCATTGCTACCAAGCTGTATAAAGAAACTGGAGATATCTAGGTATTAACTTTAATTTATACTATGGGTAAGCAAGCATAGCGTATCTTTAAATCCTTTGACTTTACTGAAGACAGTCATAAAGATGACTATGAAAGGGTTCCAGCTAAGTTTGATGCATTCTTTATACCTCAGAGAAATGTGGTGTATGAAAGAGCATGTTTTCATCAGAGAATTCAAAGACCAGGGGAAAATGTTGAATGTTTTCTAAGAGTTCTGTATATATCGGCTGAAAAGTGTGATTTTTATGGGAGCGCAAATAATGAAAATATCAGAGACAGGCTGGTTATTGGGTTAACAGATGATAACTTTTCACAAAAAGAAAAGGAGGACTTGTGGCACCTTAGAGACTAACAAATTTATTTGAGCATGAGCTTTCGTGAGCTACAGCTCACTTCATCAGATGCATCAGCTCACTTCATCGGATGCATCCGATGAAGTAAACTGTAGCTCACGAAAGCTTATGCTCAAATAAATTTGTTAGTCTCTAAGGTGCCACAAGTCCTCCTTTTCTTTTTGCGAATACAGACTATCACGGCTGCTACTCTGAAACTTTTCACAGCAGCTACAAATGAAGAGAGCTTAACCCTTGTCACAGCTATACAGAGAGCAAAACAGTCAGAATTAGCCAAACAGAACAAAAGGCAAGAGCAATTTGAAAAACCTGAAGCTAACTTAGAAGCTATAAACAGACACTTGAGTGTTAAAAGTCATGATCATAAAACCCGGGAGGCAAGGAGAGAGAATGCCCAGGCTAAGAGGGACGAATTCCAGTCTACATGCACAAGGTGTGGAAAAGGTCCTATTCCAAGAGATGATGCATGTCCAGCCAGAGGCACATGGTGTAATAATTGAATGAAATATGGACATTTTGCAGCTGTTTGCCGCACCAAAGCAGTGAGACAATTGACTCATATTACAGACAACCCAGAGCCATTGTTTCTGGGATCTATCAGGTGTGATGATATAGAGCCTGCCTAGAGAGTGAAACTGAATATTCCTGGCAATGTTGTTGTAACCATGACTGTCCCAGGGTATTAGAGAGACAAGGTGGGTGAGGTAATAGCTTTTATTGGACCAACTTACGTTGGTGAGAGAGACAAGCTTTCAAGCTACACAGAGCTCTTCTTCAGGTCTGGGAAATGTCTTCAGAGTGTCACAGCTAAGTACAAAGTGGAACAGCTTGTTCCTTTAGCTGTGACACTCTGAATACATTTCCCAGATGTGAAGAAGAGCTCTGCGTAAGCTCGAAAACTTGTCTCTCTCACTGACAGAAGTTGGTCCAATCAAAGACATTACCTCACCCACCTTGTCTCTTGAATATTCCTGGCAAGACTATTTACTTTAAAATAGACTCTGGAGCTGACCTCACAATCATCTCAGACGGGACTTACTATCACTTTCAACCTCTCCCAGAGCTGAAGTCACCTGACACAGCTCTGACTAGCCCTGGCAGTATTCTGAACTGCCTGAGCCAGTTCACCAGGGAAACAAGTTACAAAGACAAAAGCTATGCATTCAGAGGACATGTGGTCAAAGGATCAGAGACCAACAACCTCCTCAGCCGTCGCATGGCAGCCATGATCGGACTAATGAGAAAGGTGGAAGAACCTGATGGAGGATTTGATGATACTGGACTTTGGAAGGGAGATCCAGTACAAATCAACTTAAGAGACCAGGCTGAACCGTACAGTGTGCAAACACCCCAACTGGCGGTGAAAAGAGACCTTGGAAGAAACTAGCTGCAGATTTATCTGAATTCAGGGGACATTATTACCTGGAAACAGATCTTAAGATGTTTAAAGAAAACTTTGTTTGACAGCAGTCTGTCTGGCAAGAAATCACTTATCAATAGTTGTGGCTGTGAAATCCCTCACTTCTTTATTGTTTTGTCTTTATGGTCCCCACTTCTCTGTTGTTTATCTGTATGGTCTCGGTCTGGTTCTTTGATTGTTTCTGGCAGCTGCATAACTAATTTTGTTGGGTGTAAATCAACTACGGTGGTGGTGACTGATTGGTTAAGGCAGGGGTCGGCAACCTATGGCACACGTGCCAAAGACGGCACCCGAGCCGATTTTTAATGGCACGCTGCTGCCTGCCGGGTCCCAGCCACTGGCCCCGCTCAGCCTGCTGCCGAACCCAGGCCGGGACTCCATCAGGCAGCAGCGTGCCATTAAAAATCCTGCCCGCCCTGGCCCACTCTTCTCCGCTCCACCCCCACCCCGCGGGGGCAGAGTGAAGAAGCTGGGTCCTGCTGGCTGCTGCTGCAGGGCAGGCAAGGTCCCTGCTCCCCCGCCTCTTCCCCCAGTGTGCTGGGGTCCTTCCCCTCCTCCTCCCCCTCCTTGCCGCCCATCAGCTGATGGCCCTTGTGAGGGCGGGGAAGAAGCGGAGCCGCAGCGCGCTCGCTGCTCCGGGGAGGAGGCGGAGAAGAGGTGGGGACAGGGCCTTGGGGAAGGGGGGGGGTGGAATCAGGACTTATTTCCTCCAGCCCGCTCAGGGCAAGGGGCTGGGAGCACCCCCATGACCCCAGCCCACACCCCCAGCCCTCTGTCCTGACCCCTACACCTCCCCCCCACACCCCAGCCCCCTATCCTGACCCCTGCACCCCCCACACTCCCAGCCCTCTGCCCTGACCCCTGCACCCCCCACGATTCCAGCCCTGACTGCAGCACCCCCCCACATACCCAGCCCCCCCACGACCCGAGCCCTTACTCCAGCACCCCACCATGTACCCAGCCCCCCACACCCCATGCCCTGAATGCTGCACCCTCCTCACACACACCCAGCCCCCTGCTCTGACCCCTGAACCCCCCCCACATTCCCAGTCCTCTGCCCTGACCCCTGCACCCCCCACATTCCCACCCCCACCCTGAGCACCAAACGGGAGGTCCTGCACCCCTCACGCCAAATGAGAGCTGCCCAGGTAAGCTCTTCACACCCAAACCTCCTGCCCCAACCCTGAGCCCCCTCCTCATTCTAGCTCTTGGCCAGACCCTGCACCCCAACCCCCAGCTTGCTCCTTCACCCCCAACCTCAGCTCAGTGCAGAGAGAGAGGGCCGGGATCCCAGACCAACAGCGGGCTGAGTGGGGCCGACAGCCGGGACCCTGGCTGGCAGGAGCCGGTGGACGGAACCCCAGACCAGCAGCGGGCTGAGTGGCAGCGGGCTGAGCCGCTCAGCCCACTGCCGGTCTAGGGTCCCACCCACCAGCCCCGCTCAGCCCGCTGCCGGTCTGGGGTCCCGGCCGCCGGCCCCGCTCAGCCCGCTGCCGGTCTAGGGTCCCACCCACCAGCCCCGCTCAGCCCACTGCCGGTCTAGGGTCCCAGCCACCAGCCCCGCTCAGCCCGCTGCCGGTCTGGGGTCCCGGCCGCCGGCCCTGCTCAGCCCGCTGCCGGTCTGCGGTCCCGACCGCCGGCCCCGCTCAGCCCGCTGCCGGTCTGGGGTCCTGGCCGCGGGCCCCGCTCAGCCCGCTGCCGGTCTGGGGTCCTGGCCGCTGGCCCCGCTCAGCCCGCTGCTGGTCTGGGGTTCTGGCTGCCGGCCCCTCGCCAGCTGGGGTCCTGGCCGCAGGCCCCGCTCAGCCTGCTGCCGGCCTAGGTGATCGGAACCCCAGACTGGGAATGGGCTGAGTGGGCCGGTGGCGTAAGATCAGCATTTTAATTTAATTTTAAATGAAGCTTCTTAAACATTTTGAAAACCTTGTTTACTTTACATACGACAATAGTTTTGTTATATAATATATAGATTTATAGCGAGAGACCTTCTAAAAACGGTAAAATGTATTCCTGGCACGTGAAACCTTCAATTAGAGCGAATCAATGAAGACTCGGCCCACCACTTCTGAAAGGTTGCCGACCCCTGGGTTAAGGGATTGTTTTACAATACAGTAGGATTGGTTAGAGAATTGTTGAGTAATATTTTAGTAAAATGATTGGTTAAGGTACAGCTAAGCAGGACTCCAGATTCACTATATAAACTGGGGTCCAAAAGGAAGTTCTTTGGCACCAACTCCAGGACACAGCTCCAAGATCAGAGCTGCCAGGCCTCAGCACCCTGCCAATCACACCGTGCAGAAACTGGAGTCCTCAGATAACCTGATCCTGACTGGCCACCAAGAAAAGTTCATCGGCCTCATTGGGAGTGGGGAGTGTTGTGTGCTTAGTGTGTGCATTCTGATGTGGTGACTGTTAATAAACAGAGGTTAAGGATATTCCTGTGTAAGGCTCTTTCACGGGTAAAAGACCCTGTAAACCCGCAAAAGAGTACACCCTGAGCCCTAGGAACTGGGAAAGGGTGGGGTGCCTAAATTTACAGGGTTAAGCCTTGAGCCCATGGGAGGGTAAAGGTTGGTTCCCTAGAGTGTGCAGGGGCGACTGGTTTGTATAATTTTTGGTGGTCTGGGCAGGGGGTTGGGGTGTGGGATGGGGTGCAGGGGGCAGGCTCTGGGAGGGAGTTTGGGTGTGGGGTGAGGGGTCTGGGCTGGGCAGGGGGTTGGGGTGCAGTAGGGGCTGTGGAGGCAGGCTCTGGGAGGGAGTTTGGGTGTGGGGTCTGGGCAGGGGGTTGGGGTGTGGGATGGGGTGCAGGGGGCAGGCTCTGGGAGGGAGTTTGGGCGTGGGGTGAGGGGTCTGGGCTGGGCAGGGGGTTGGGGTGCAGTAGGGGCTGTGGAGGCAGGCTCTGGGAAGGAGTTTGGGTGTGGGGTCTGGGCAGGGGGTTGGGGTGTGGGATGGGGTGCAGGGGGCAGGCTCTGGGAGGGAGTTTGGGTGTGGGGTGAGGGGTCTGGGCTGGGCAGGGGGTTGGGGTGCAGTAGGGGCTGTGGAGGCAGGCTCTGGGAGGGAGTTTGGGTGTGGGGTCTGGGCAGGGGGTTGGGGTGTGGGATGGGGTGCAGGGGGCAGGCTCTGGGAGGGAGTTTGGGCGTGGGGTGAGGGGTCTGGGCTCGGCAGGGGGTTGGGGTGCAGTAGGGGCTGTGGAGGCAGGCTCTGGGAAGGAGTTTGGGTGTGGGGTCTGGGCAGGGGGTTGGGGTGTGGGATGGGGTGCAGGGGGCAGGCTCTGGGAGGGAGTTTGGGTGTGGGGTCTGGGCAGGGGGTTGGGGTGTGGGATGGGGTGCAGGGGGCAGGCTCTGGGAGGGAGTTTGGGTGTGGGGTCTGGGCTGGGGCAGGGTGTTGGGGTGTGGGAGAGAGTGAGGGGTGCTGCACTTATCTCGGGCGGCTCCCAAAAGCGACCTGCACCCCCCTCTGGCAGCAGCTCCTAGGCGGGGCCCGGAGGGGTCTCCACGCGCCGCTGCCCGAAAGGCCCCACCCCCACAGCTCCCATTGCTGCAGTTGGCAGAGTCAGCACTCGGGGCGGGGGCAGTGTGTGGGGACACCCCCACACACATGCAGAGACGTGCTGGCCGCTTCTGGAAGCGCAGCAGAGGCAGGCAGCTGCCTTAGCCCTGTTGTGCTGCTGGGGGTGGCAGTGGGGGCCCCGGGCCCTTTTAAATTGCCCGGGGGTGGCAGGTGGGGCTGGGGAAAAGACCTGGCCCCGAACTTTGGTGGAGCCAGGCCCCCGTGCTCTCATATTGGTGGAGCACGGGCACCACGGGCCCATAGAACTCGTGGCCCCTGAGCGTGTGCGTAACAGAGAATTCTGTGCGGGTAACACTGATGGGAAGACAAACCAGAACTACTGTTCCAGTGTGGGAAAAGATCCTCTCTCCAGCCACGCAGAGAGCAGCCAAAGTGGATAAAAGGGTTTCTGAACACTAACAACAGATGTCACGCCGAGAACTGCTGGGTCTCAAACCCGGTGACTGGGTTTGTGCCAAACTGGATGGAGAAAAGGGAGGGACAACTGCAGCTGTCGAGAAATACAAAGAATTCAGGGCCCAGATCGTGTGACTGAGACTGCCAGTGAAGAGTTAAATAGAAACCGTTGACATCTGCAGTTTGTTATGCAGAAAGTCGAATCAACAGGTCAAACGCTACAGAGGGTAGGTGCAGAACGAGATGACGAAGAGTCAAGGATTCCAAACCGTCATTGCAACTAGCAGACGGCCAGAGGCCCAAGTTGTTACGCATTCAGGTCGTGAAACTCGAAAACCAGCACGATTCAGAGACACTTGACAGCCTGATCCGACCTGAACTTGAAAGAGAGCGCGACAGTGTAAATACTGTATGTGGTAGGAATGCAGAACTGACAAGGAATGCAGATGTAATCGGAGGCTAAACTGTGTTATACTCTTCCACTCCAAGGTGGTGCTCGGTGCTAACCTCAGCCAGGCCCCAGGGTACAGTCAAGCACCTGACGATGAACGCCGCTGGAGCGTACAAGCAGCGGGTGAAAGCTGGATTCGGGTCGAAGAGGAAAGGCCCGCTTGCTGAAAGGCAGGAATCTGCTTTCTGTAGCAGGAATGTTACAAGACATGGAGAAGCGTAAGTCACTTAGGAGGGTCTGGAGACTTGGGCTGAAGTCGACTGGATTTATCACAGATATTCCCAAGCCAGGAATGCAGCTGGGGCAGCCATCACAGCATCCTCTGGCTTCCCACTAGCGCTGGCCCACAGTGCATCTCATGGAAGCTTCTTGGACTGACGCGGCGCTTCCTCTCCTACAGCAGAGGTCGCTGTGTCCCTCTAGCCACGTTGGTGCGACCTGTCAGCAGGACAGGGATGCTGAGATAAGAGAGGTTTCAGAGCAGCAGCCGTGTTAGTCTGTGTCCGCAAAAAGAAAAGGAGGACTTGTGGCACCTTAGAGACTAACCAATTTATTTGAGCATAAGCTTTCGTGAGCATCCGATGAAGTGAGATGTAGCTCACGAAAGCTTAGGCTCAAATAAATTGGTTAGTCTCTAAGGTGCCACAAGTCCTCCTTTTCTTTTTGAGATAAGAGAGTGGATTGGATTTGAGAAATCACTGCTGATGGCTTTCAGAGGGAACCCCAAACCAGAGCTGTGACCGCTCAAGGCCCTGAGAGATCCCCCGGCAGTTTTCATCAGAGTGGAGGGGTTAGCCGTGTTGATTCCTCCCCTTCCCCATCAGAAAGCCCTGCTCCAGGAATTGCAGGCGACCTCCAAAAGTCTCAGTTGGATACAGGGTTCCTATTCACAGCCTGCTTTAAACTGTTGCTGTGCAGTGTTAAACAGCTTCCACGTTCCACCCCAGAAGTGACTGCATTGCATCAGTCGGCGAAGTGATCCCTCTGGCCAAATAATCAGTGTGTGAGTTCAGTGGTCCCGCTGTGTTTCAAGATCTGCTTTATTCTGCATTGGGCTCCAACAGGCAGCCTCTGGTGCATGACAACAAGCGTTTCCCAGCACCCTGCCCAGACTCTCTGCTTGGGAAGCTCAGCCCTTAAAGGCATGACCCCTCCCCTGCATCCAAACACCACAGAGCAATTTGCAAATATTTCGTTAATACAAATTGCAAGTTTGCTTTGGGGCTATTCCTCGTGCCACACAGAGATGCACTTTAATAGTACAACATTTAGGCACTGGAGCAAAACCAAAGGTATTTGTTATTCACAAGTGTTCAGAACACCACAGGGTTTGTTCATGAAACCTGCAAGTTTCACAGGTTTTAGCTTGAATGATTAGTCATCTGGAAACTCGTACTGGAAAGTTTTTTTTGTCTCCCATTATCTGCTGGTTTTCATTCGTTAGTCTCATGTTTAAAATGTTGCAGACATCTGTTCAGGGAGCACTAGCCACACCATGTGATTTAGGTGACCAGTCACAGACCACAAAGAGCGAACAGTGGCCACTACTTGCTGGCAAACAAGCCATCGCTTGCCATTTGTGTGCGTAAGCTCAGTGTCTGACTAACTAATGTGTGCACAGAAGGCGGTATTGGGTCATGAACAATTTGTGAACAGAAAGAAGGGCCAAATGAATCAGAGCATATTTCCAGCAAATAATGTGTCCCGCTCAGCTTGTCTGTCTGGTTTATGCAGATCTTTGGTGGGACTCTGCGGGAGACAGGTTATAATAGAGGCCTGGCCTGACGCTGGGGGGATGAGCAGGGAAGCGGGCAGGGAAATGACCAGCACTGCTTTAGGTCAACGAAGAACCTCCACCTGCTAAATCAGGGCAGGATGTCGCCTTTCGCTCAACGAGTTCAGCAGAACAGAAGCCAGGAGTGTGCAGGAAACCCCCCTGAATTGAGACTCGTGAGCTGGGGGGCGGCTTGCTTTTTACACTGGGGCAGGCTGCAGCATGGACTCTGGAATCGAGTATGTCCGGTTAACCGGAGAGTAAACTCATGCCGGCCATGGAAGCATGCAATGCAGCAGGAGGCAGCTGAGGGTGTTACTGCCCTGGGGCAGGGGGATGGCTTTTAATTCTTCTTCTTCTTTTCTTCCAGGAAGTCCAGGCTCCTGCGGGCGACAATCCATGTAAGTATCCAGCCACCTTTGCACAGTGTTTGCTTTGCAGAGCGAACCCCTGCCTGACCCGAAATTGGAGCGCGAATGGACAAACAGGTGCCTGGAGTAGAGCTGGGGACATGAGGAGCCAGCCCAGCCAAGTCCTTGATGCCGACGCTGACTAATGACACTCGACTGTCTGGTGTGCAATGCCACAGACCGATGGTTTAAAGGAGGCAGCTCTGGAGGGTCACTTAACATGGGGTATTGCTATGTGAACCCAAAGGGAACGGCAGGTAAGAGGGAGGGTTTGGGTGGCTCTGGGGCTGGGGAGATGCCCTGAAAGAGATCCTATTCCCTTGCTGCGCTGTCCTCGGGAGAGCTGCGCAAGGAGCTGTATCGGCCCAGGGGCTGTCCACCAGCCGACTGTGTTCTCAGGGCGCAGGGCACACACTGTGCTAGCTGACAGACACTGGAGGGATCACAGCTAAGGGGCAATGGCAAGGCAAAGACACCGGAGCCGTGGTTTCTGGGGGTTAATGGGATCTGGTTTACACGGGATCGAGGCCCTGACCTGCCTTCTCTCTCTCTTTCAGTTCTTTGCTGTCAGTGGTGGGATGCTGATCAGCCAGGCCGGGTGGAGAGCTGCAGCTGGACTGTAATCGGGGGCCAAGGCTGGGGGCAGGGCTGGAGCAGAGCTGGGGGTGGAGGGGGGCTGGGTGGTGCTCCCCCTCACCCCCATGGGGGCTGGCCTAGGGCCTGCTGCAGCCCCAAGCCTGGTCTCTGGTCAGACGAATCCTGTCTCTGGGTGTTGGACACATTGGTCTCCTGGACCAGGCTCAAGCCTTCGCCAAGTGAGGGAGGAGTTATTGTTCTTGTGAGGTTCTGGGTGAGCCAACTGGCAGGTCCCCACCCCCGACTGCATGGCCTTTTCCCCTGTGAGTGGGTGGTTTGGGCCCAGAACCACAAAGATACTTTGGTGTCTTCACCCTGGCCATAGGTGCCTAAGGCCCAGTTTTGGATTCGTGAAACTCCCACCGAACCCTGTGTGTCCGGACTCACTGGGTACCTACGTTTTCAGGGGGAAAGGGCCCCTCAGTTCACACCTCGGCTCCGGAGTGATGGATAAACTGGGGGAAGATGGACATTCGGCCGCCTATGTCGCGGACGGGGCCTGGTCTGTAGCAGCTCTTGGAGGCCTCCCGCAGATCAGAGCCCATTCAGAATCCAGCTGCTGGAGGAGGCCATGGTCCCACCGCCAACCCCCTTGTATCTTCTAGCTCAGTGGTTAGCGTGCTCTGGCTCTCCACTGTGGTTAAATCACGACTGGAGCAGGGGGATGGGCCCTGGGTCTCCCACCTCCCAGGTAGGTCCCCCAACCAGAGACTCGAATCACTCCCAGTCTCTCTCTGGCCCAATGACTGCTCCACTGAGGGGGAGGGTGGGGCTAGCCTGAGATCAACCAGACGAGGGGGGCTCCTGCTAGGGTTTGGAGCTCTGACCAGTCGGGGGTTTTGCAAACCACATTTGCATTCACCGGGCTTTGTGCTTTGTCATTTGAATCCCAGCCCCCCTGGTCTATCACGTATAAAACACGCTTTCCAGCTACGTGAGGTGCCTGTGCTTTGTGTTAGGGACTGAACAGTGGATAGTTATTCCCACCCCTGCTTTCTTTCCAGCCGTGAGTTTGAAGTGCACAGTGTGGATCTGAAACTGGGCTAAGTGAGATCACCAACCCTCGCGCTAGAGGAGTCCACTGCCTCAGTCTTTTATTTCTCTGGGGTCACTGCAGTGCAGCTGAGGTCCTTCCTTAATACCAGGCAGCTTTGAATTGCAGCGCGAGGGGGCCGCTCTCAGCCCTGGGTTTAAGATGGAGACTCGAGAGCGGATTGCTGGGACCCGCAGGGCCGCCAGGGGAACTTTCTGTAATATTGTTGGCAGTGACTCTGGGCTGGGGAGAGCTACCCCATGGGTGCAGAACTCTTAAAAAGCTGCTCCTGGGGCAGAGCAGGAGACACCAGGTGCGTGTGTTGTTAGGATATAGATATTCAGGCCTGTCTGCAAAGGCCTAGATTCTAAGAATTTAGGTGTATTCTTATCACTTGGCTAGTTCTAGAGGTATAAAACAGAGAATCAAAATCACTGTCTGCTGGTGTAAGGGCCTTCTCTCACTGTCACAGTCTGAGGCCCTGTGCTTAGGCTAAGGCCTTTGGCTAAGCAGCAGAGGAAGCCATAAGCTGGGAAGCGACCGGTCACATTCTTACAGTTAGAATTGGTTAGTTAAATTTCAGTAAAATGACAGGGTAAGGTTTAGCTAAGCAGAACTCAAGTTTTACTATATAGTCTGCAGTCAATCAGGAAGCAAGGGGGAGCATGGGAATAGGCAATGGGGGGTGGGGAATTGGAATCATGTTTTGCTAAGGAGGGGATGGGAACAGGGACACAGGTGTAAGGCTCTGTGGTCTCAGAGCTGGGAAGGGGGACACCGAGGAAGGAAACTGGAATCATGCTGGCTGGAAGTTCACCCCAATAAACATCGAATTGTTTGCACCTTTGGACTTTGGGTATTGTTGCTCTCTGTTCATGCGAGAAGGACCAGGGAAGTAAGCGGGTGAAAGAATAAGCCCCCTAACATGTGTCACGTAAGGTAACTGTCTGGATGGGATGAATGGCTGCAATCCACCCATTTCAACTGAGAGTCCGGAAAGACAATGGGAACTGCAGGACTGAACAAGTAACACCTAACGAGGGGAAAGTCCGACAGGCAGAAGGTGCGAACCCAGCCTGGGTCTGCAGGACAATGGACCGAGAGGTGACTGGAGGCTGGGATAAAAGCTGGCCCTTGGAGACACCAGCTCATGTGGGACTGGGAGACAGACAAGGACAGGGACAGAGTGAGGAAACCAAGATGTTTTCTTCAGGAACATGGCTGAAGGGAGCCCTGCCTTGGCCAGTCTGGACAACGTCTTAACCTTTGGTTCTCTGTGCTGACCTAAGGACTTTCCAGGGCTATGTTGCAGTTGACTAATAAACCCTACTTTATTTGGAAAGGGCTTCCTGGGGTCACTGCAGATACTTGCAGAGGTGCACTGGCCCCTGCAGAGCGGACAAGTCTCACAGCACAGGCTGGAGGCTGGAGCCCAGGGGCTCAGCCTTGGGGCTGCTCAGGCCGGCTGGCCTCCCCTTAAGAAAGTGGGAGCCCTGGGCTGTTTGTCACAGTGAAGCAGTTCCTCCAAGGGGCTGTTTTAAAGCCAGGGCGTAACATCCTGTGGGGCCATGACACCCGTGCTCTCATTCGGCGCTTCATGAGGTAAGATTAAAGTATCGAGTTCACCTGGCCGTTCCTGTCATGGGGGTTTTCATGGGCTCCCGTGCTCGTTCTGCGGTTCCCGTCTCGCCGGTTTTCCATGCAATTTGCCTTTCTCCCGAGCAGGACAGGTGTGGAGTCTTCCTTTAGCTCCACTTCTCCTCAGGATGCTGCCGTCTTGAATTGCCTGACCCCAGCTGAGAGAGACACATGGCAGAGGAGACTGCAGGGCACCTCCCTTCTAGCTAGTCCCAGGGAGTAACACAGCTGCCTTAGCAACTCAGCCACGGCGCAGCCCCCGCTCTCTGCAGGAGTCGCTACAGAGCTGTGGCTCTCAACCTATTTACCACAGTGGGCCGCATCCAGTCCTACCGCTACGGCCCTGAGGAGGCCACGTGGGCTGCAGCGCTCTGCTGATTGGGCCACAAGTGGCCCGCGGGCCGCAGGTTGAGAACGCCAGAGAAGACGGTGATTGCGGAAGTTTGATGCTGACTGAATCCCTTTGCATCTTGGAGTACGTTAGTCGTGGCTCTTCCGGGCTCCAGCTCAGTCAGGGGTTGGGTAAGGGCGTGTAGCTGTCTGGGGGTTATATTTTCCCATAAGCTTTTTTAGGGTCAAGGAGCCATTTGTAGGGCTATAACACAACCTCTGGTAGTGCAGTTCCTAGCTGGTGGAAAGAGCATGAGGAAACCAGCTCTCCTGCCATTTCACCCCCGCAAATAGCTCCCTACAAGTAAAAAGAAAAGAATATCCTGGAATTTGTGCATTCCCCCCACAGGGTATCAGCATTGCTGTACAACCCAAAGCGACAGCCCCCGGGATGGACATCTACCCCTACAACAGATACAGGAGTTGTGACAAAGTGGGAACTTTCTTAACGTTTTGCATGAATATGGTCTGTGCCTCAGTTTCCCTCATATGGTGCACAAGTATCTAGGTGGGGGGGCAAGGCTGTGTGATCTTGCAGAGCGGGCAGCTGTGAGTGCCATATAGCTCCTGGCGCACAGACAGTGGCCAGCGCTCTGTCCTGCAACTGATTGCTCGGCCCATCCTCTGCAGGAGCCAGCCGGAGGTGTTCGAGAACAGAGAGAGAGAGAGAGGTGGAGCCCAGGTGACCTGTTTGCCTGGGAAAGAGACGAAGGATGGAGGAGGGGCAATGGGGCACGACTGAGGGTGGGCTGCTGGAAGCTAGTCAGGCTCCGGGTTGGGACTCAGTGGGAGAGCCCAGGGCTCTCGCCCCTCCCCAGGATGGACTTTGCTGCAGGTTCCTGCTTCTGTGCAAACAAAACTCTGTTCTATGCTATGTTCCAACTGATTAATAAACCCTCCTGTGTCACACGCTGGCTGAGCCACTGCCGACTGTGGAGCTGGGGTACATGGGGGCATGAGGCTTCCCCAGGTGTCCCAGCCAGGTGGACTCACTGTGGGGAGCATGGACGGGGGGCTGAACGCTCCGAGGTCAGACCCAGGAGGCGCTGTAGCTAAGAGGGCTTGCCCTGGTGAGAGCGCACCCTGAGGGGTGTCACACTGGCCCAGGGTCCTGTGGGACCTCTCCGAGAGTGGTGCCAGAGTCCCAAGCCCGGGCACCCATGACAGGAGCGATGAATGCGTTAGTTAGCACCCCCCAGCTCACTACAGAAACTACAAGGTGGCTCACTGGCCACAGAGGGCTGGGAAAGGGCTGACAGCTCCTCTCCTCAGAGCTACGCTCTCCCACTCCTGCAAACAGAGCAAGGAAGTAACAGAGCTTCTCCCAGGAGCAGGAGGCCATCCCTGCTTCCAGCCAGCATCTCTGGCCAGCAAGCCATCCCTGGTTCACCACCGGCAAGAGCAGGTCTGACGAGATTTAGTGGCTCCCTGAATAAGCCCGACTCCTACAGCTTGACTCCGACTGTCAGGGGATGCCATGCAGGAGACAATCCAGTCTCAACAGTGGTATCAATGTCACTTCCCAGTGAAAGGCAGAGACTTCACAGCAGGGAGAGGAGGAATAAAAGCTTGTTCGAGACACCGTGTCCAGGTTGTGGAGTTTTTATTTTACAGGGAGGTCGTACTGGGCACTAGCAAGTTATAGACAGGCTCGGCTGTGCTTCGCGTCCAGTGCCTTAGACAGAACCATCCAGCTACACTTGTTTTTCCTGTTTGGGTGGTCACCTGCCCTGGTCTCCACATGGCTCTGACAGAGCCATCTGAGGACGGGTTTCGACCCTCCCCTAGGAAGCCAATTCCAGAGCAGCCATTACTGCCCACCTCACTCTGCCATCTGGGTCCCTGTGCCACTGTCAATCCACAGAGCTTCCCATGCTTCAGGATTTTGAATGGCTGATTACAAACCCCTTTGGGAGGGGTTAGAGCAGGGGTCCCCAGAGTGCAAGCACAGTTCTTTGCCTAATGTAGTCAGTACATGGTCATCCTCAGCTTGACTACACCCAGTGCAGACTGCATGGCCTGCTCCAGGTCCAGCATGCAATGATGGTCTTGCTTGGCTGAAGATGAAGCACTGAGTGCTCAGACAGGGAGTGTCTGGAGGCCACATCCATATTGTCATGATGAAGAGGGCTGCGTTCTGCTCCACTCTGCTGCACGTTAGCTCAGGCTGCTGGCAAGCTGCCACCAGGACAGTGCACCTGGAAAGACGTCCAGGGGCATCCAGAGTGAAGCTTGTCTCACTGCCTGTCAAAGTGATTTTGGTCTCCTGCCTAAACCTTCTGAGCTAATGGTGTCTTTGACTGTATGTTGACTTCTACTAATCTGAAGGCTTGAAGCACCACAGCCAGCTGCAAACAAATGCCTTTCAGGATGTCGATAAGAGGATAAGTCAGGTTCCGGACACTGCAAAGGACATTCAATAGGAATAGCAGCAGGGGCTGCAGGAGGCTGTTAAACACGCCAACCAAGAAGGGCTTAAGAACGTGATCTCCTACAGTTGTCAGCAGGCCCACCACCAAGACCTGGAGGGAGAAGATGGATTTTGGTTAGTTGTTTACCGAGTTGTTTATATAGCTGAATATATTCACCAACCAGCAGTATGTACTGTATCCAGCCAGGTGTAATGGAACTGCTGAGTTTATGAATAATTCGTCCAGGACAGTCCACTAGCAAGGATCCTGTGAACAGACCAACCACTGAGGTTGATGGTATCCAGATACAAGCTCAGGCTGGAGGGAAGTTCTCCATGCTGAGAAGGGGGAAAGCAGACAGAAGAGGCCAAGAGATTGAGGGTAGAAGGAACAGTTGAGAAATCTCCATTTCTCCCCACCACAGAAAACGATAGCTTCTGTGTAATACAGAAAAATCCAAAGTCACAGCAAAGCTGAAACTTCCCCCGGTATTACAGAGCATTGGTAACCGCTCTAGGGGTTAAGATGAAAACTAGCTTCCCATTACAAGCCTGGTTTTCAACCCCTTAATCCAAAGGAGCAGATCCTTTTGAAACTCTATATGACACATCTCATCCCAGGGTAGAATCTGCCTGAAGTACTGGAAGGGAATCGGGAGTTTTATTCTTAGGGCTGTAAACATTTTTCCATCGACTGTGACAAATTTCCAACCCTTTTCCTAAGCTAGCTTTGGCTCATTCGTCTCCCAAACAGCTGGGCCCCCAACCTCCAGAGCCGCTTTGCTGCCTGAGCAGAGGCACCTTTTGGTGTTTGGGGAAGTGACGGATTTATAGCAGGGTTTTGTTTGAGAATTTCTTAATGTTTGTGTTTTGAATGTGAGATTCTTCATAATCTGCATTTCTCTGTCTAGACAACGTGGGGGATCAAGATACTAGTCTTCCTTTAACTCCTTTTCTGGAAAGCAGGGAGAGCTTCCACGCAGGGCATGTTTGCTTGTCTTAGACTGGACAGTTCTTTTATGAATCAATTTCTTTGGTTCCCAAAACCAATCATGCAGGTAAAATTAGCCAAATGTTGGAAGTCCCTGAGCCCTCCAATTCCTAGAACACACCCTTCTCTCAAAGGGAAGAGGAGTTCCAGACGCGCCTCAGACTTTGAGAACGTTCCTGAGGCTATGCAGCAAAGGCCACTGGCCTCAAAAGCCACAGACTCCACAGGGGTTATCCTCTTTTCTATATAGGAAAGTAAGTTGTGCTCCCTGAAGGCCAACATATCTCTGGACCCCATTTACCCCGCCCCCTGCGCTGGGAGTTGTTGACTTCACTATTTAGGCTAGGGCTTAGGTTCCAAAGGAACCAGCACTTATAGAAGGAGAAAGTGGGATACATACACCCCGCATAGAAGACCTACTGCAAGAGGGTCAGCTCAAGGAAAACCTCTCCCCACTGAGATGGTAGAGGGTCCACCAGCCACGATGCTTCACTCACACAGAATCCACCCTCTCCTGCATACCCAAACATCACAGAAAAGCGTGTTTTGGTTAGAGTTTGGCAAGTACTTAAAAGAAGCCATGTTGATAAAGCAGAGTAAGGACTTTCATTTTTGAGCAGTTTTCCATTTCTCCTCTTCATCCACCCACAAACCTAAAACCACCCCCTGTAGCATTAGTTCTAGTCTCCTAGGAAAGTTCTAGGGAACATCCTGTTTCCTTCAGAGGACTGAAGTTGTGCCCACCTCTACCAATACAGTCCCACATTATGTCTGGGCAGACTATGGTTTTAAATTGAGTTGGGATAGGCCAAAGGCATGTGACCAAAAAAGGATGAGGTCATGAGAAAGAAGAGCTAGTGTATTAAACTTACAGTGACCATTGGAAATACCAGTGTTCTCTTATTTAAGGTTTGGGCTAAAGTAATAGACATCAAACACAGTTGATTGGGTATCAGGTGCAGTAAATAATTGGATATAAAAGAAAATCTTTCATCTGGCCTTAGGTAAGAGCTGATACTTGGCAATGACATCACTTGTTTGTTAAAGTGTACTGAAAAGTAAACTCTTAAAGGGTTCATTGCAAATACCTGCCTGACCATGCTGGAGCTGACCTATACGGGTCTATGCACCCCATCTGTGAGTATCTTGCTCAAATGCTTGTAAATGTTTTGTTACTGTTTGGATGTAGTAAATTACTTAATTAGTTAGGCATGTTCAGAGCAATTTCGGCCTCTAGTTTAACAAAGGAAAGTAAGGTTAAATCAGTGTCATGGTCGTACCCTGCAACAGTGAGGATGATGGAACCCCACCATTACAATCTGATCCACCTAGGGTGCCACCAGAGGTGCCTTTCTAGGAGCAGGGAGGCCAGTGGAGCTCTGGGAAGGGCCCTGCTCACCTGGAACACTGATTTGCCGAGAAAGCGGACCAGCTCAATAAGGAAAACAAGGACCACGTTCATCAAGATCCTCAGCAGGCCAAAGAATTCCCTCAGGTTTTGCTGAATCACCTTCTCAGACCTGAAAATGGAGAGGAAATAAAGGTTCTCACGCTGGCAGGAAAGACCAGGCTCTTTGGGAATGAATCGTGCTAGCTCTGCCCTGGGTGTTACATCAACACAGAACTACTGTAAGAGTAAAATGACCCCCAAGCCCCACCTACCCACACTAGGGGCCAACGTTTTCAAACGTAGGTCTTGAGCTCCATATTCAGGCACTTAAATAAGTGGCCTGATTTTCAAAGATGCTGAGCACTCATCACCCAATGAGCCTTGTGGGTACTTGGCCCCTCTGTCGTCAGGCTGCTTATTTAGGTGTCTAACTTTAGGTATCCAAGAGTCAAAGTTGTGGTCAGGAGCTTGAAGAACCCCTTCCCCCATCCCCATCTTGCATTTGATTAAGCTGCCCAAGGGCCCAAAGCAAGTCAATGGCAGAAGCTGGAACAGAACACGGAGTCCTGATTCCTAGTCCCCTCCTCTAGCCACACTCCCCTTCACATACACAAAACCTGTCTCAGCCTCCGACCTTTCGGCTAAAAGCAGCTAGATTATTAGTCTTTCAATATTACTCTTTATTAGCTGGCTGGACAGGTTGTTCACGAGCAATGCAAAAAATTCTTCCCCTTGGGCTGAACACAATTTCTCCACAGCATAGTGCCCTGCTCATCCAAGAAGCAAGAAGCCAGCACTCAGATCTAAATAAGTCTCTCATACGGCAATGTGGAGTGCTACCGACAGGCACCATCAGAGAGGATGAACGATTCCAGTAGCTTATAGGGAAAATCCAAATCTTAACTAGCCCTTACCATTGAAAACTGCGCATCTATGAAAAAGAACCATATCTTGCAACAGCTCGTAGATAGCCTTCATGTATTACAGCAATGGTATAAGAGATCGTTATTTGTGGTGGTGGTAAAAATCTCTCCGCTGCATTGTGCAATACTTTCACCAGCCTACCCTCTTCAAACATTCTGTTCAATAATTGTCCTGTGACAGTAACGGCCAGAGCAGGATGCCTGACTCTGCCATTCAGCAATTTGACTGAGAAAGAGATGCATCCTCGCTGGCTCAGAATGATTCGTTCCTTTACATCAGGAACAATAGGAGGCTCTGGAGGCTGGCCAGCTCAGGGTAATGGGTTATGAAGACTTCCACCTCCTGGTAACTAGCGAACCAGTGACCCAGAGTTGCTACCATCTGCTGGGAGCTCAGTGGCCCGCCAATGTGATACAGCGGTCTAAGTTGGAGTCCCCATTACAAAAGACACCCAGGAAATGCACTGGCCTCATGTTAGGTTGCCTCAGAGAGAAGCTGGTTACAGATGTGCTGTATAGGGCTAGATATCAATAGGGTTATTGCACCCAGAATCCTAGCAGTGATCTTTCTCAGAATCATAGAAATGTCGGGCTGGAAGGGACCTTGAGAAGTCAAGTCCAGCCCCCCACCACGCCCCCCCCTCCCCCGCACTGTGGCAGGACCAACTACACCTAGATCTTCCCCAACAGGTGTTTGTCTAACTTGTTCTTAAAAGCCTCCAATGACAGGGATTCCACAAATGCCCTAGGAACCCCATTCCAGAGCTTAACTGCCCTTAGAGTTAGAAAGATTTCCTAATATCGAACCTAAATCTCCTTTGTTGCAGATTAAGGCCAGTACTGCTTGTTCTACCAATAGGGGACTTGGAGAACAACTGATCAGATCCCGCCTCAGCCATCTTGTCTCAAGACTAACCATGCCCAGTTTTTGAACCTTTCCTCACAAGTCAGGTTTTCTAAACCTTTGATCATTTTTGTTGCTCTCCTCTGAACTCTCTCCAACTTGTCCACGTCCTTCCTAAAGGGCGGCACCCAGACCTGGGACACAGAACTCCAGCTGAGGCCCCGCCAGCGCCAAGCAGAGCAGGACAGTGACTTCCCGTCTCTTACATACATTTCCCTACCTTTCCAGGGCAGAGTTGAGGTCAGCGGGAAGGGGCTGGGGAAGAAGACATCCTTGCACTGCTACTGCCTTCACTGTACCAAAGAAGTGCAATTTTCAGGGCCACTAGTCAACGGTCCATTCATTTTAGAAGGGAAAATAAATAAATAATTCGAGACAGCTGCAGGCGGGGACTTCCCACAGGACAGCGAGTGCTGGTTACCTTTCTGCCAGCTTCATCATGTAGGCTCTCTCATGATCTTTCTTAGGCTGGTAATAATGTCTGTTTCCATAGTCAAAGCAGTACATGCAGCTGAAAGAGCCAAAAGCGACACAGTTGTTGGGGACACTGGGGCATGGCCACTAGGTAACTCGAGGGGATGGAAGACCACGAGTGTCGATGAAGCCCCCTCGCACTAGGCCCAGGTGTCCTTGGCCCCCCCTCCCTCCTGGAGGCACTCGCAGCAGCTCTGCGTACTAGGCCCAGGTGTCCTTGGCCCCCCCGTCCGGAGGCACACACAGCAGTTATGCTGAGAATCTGCAACAATATGCTGCAGAGTCAGACTGCCTGAAACTAAGCAAGGCCAAACAGGGCAGATATGGAAGAACAATGCTGAATAAAGCAGCTTTATGTATAGTTTAACAAATGATACAGAGAACCAGGGAACTAGCTGGGAACTGGATTGGCTGGCTATATGGATACTTGGGGCAGCTTGCTATTGGATAAGTATGCTGGGAAAAAGGATGTATAAAAGCCTGTGTAACTTCCTGCTCTGGGTGCAGGATTTGAGATTCAAATCTCCCTGTACCTATTTGAAGCTTCAAATAAACTTTTCTGCGTCTCCACCCTGTTGTGACTATTGGGCGTAGCACACCGGGTAACGAACCACTCAAGCTGTTGTTCAGCCTCTCGGGACTGGGTGCCGGCAACACAGTGAACACGCACAGTGTGCAGCTGGCTACCTTTCACACTGTGAAAGCCGTCAGAACGGGCATCGCAGACGCTCCAGAGCCACCATTATCAACAAACAACGTTGCACACTAATTCTGGATGGACTGGGGGGGGAAGGGGAAGGGAGGAAGCTATATGCGGCAGGCACCACAAAGATGTCCACAGACCATGCTATTAATGGAGGGGAGTGTGCCCTCTAATGGCACAACAGAGAAGTGCTCTAGCAAGGCCCTGTGCACAGAATTTTTTGTCCAAAAGGTTTTTCTCAAGAGCTTTAACAAACATCTACTTAAATGGCGATTATCTGAAAAGTGAGGGGGGGGGTTGGGAATTCCACGGTACTGTCCCTCAGTGACTCAAAAAATGTATTCAGTTTGCCAGTAAAGATGTTTCCCGCCCCCGCATCCTCCCCGCAACTACCAGTTCTGCAAAGTTCCCTGATAATAGAGTCAAGCTGGGCTCTTTCCATCCCATGGGCCCCCCCACCAACAGTTCTACAGGCTGAATTATGTTCTCACTGACATCTGTGCCACTCCATTAGCTGCTTGCACAGGTGTAACTGTCTGGAGCTTAGCAAACCATTCTGTTGCTGACACCTGAGAAGGAAAAGACTCCAGCTTGCTCTTCCCTAGCATGTTGGTGCTGCAGATCTAGTAAAAATAAAAAGCACCACAAGAATGTGCAAACAGAACTCTGAATATACAAAAGGAGCAGCCCTGTTGGGTAATATGTTACCACTTTTACAGTCGCTTTTCAGAGGAGAACGACACTTTTAATCACCTTTGTCTGCACTGGTGAATGTACAGTTTGGCAATACTGGCCTTAATTAAAAAATACAAACTGAAGAAATGATTGCCAATTGGATGAGACCTGGAAGGCCCTGGAGGTCAAAGCTTTGGCCACCCCTTTTTCAGACATTGCTGTGATCACCTCTCTGGGGTGGATCATGATAGCTGTTTAACAGAACACAGCAAGAGTTTAGAGCAGGAAATGGAAAAACAAAAAAACTTTCCAGCTGAAAGTGCCGGTGAAGTTTGAGGGCTGGTCTACACTACAGAGTTACGTCAGCTTAACCACATTGCTCAGGGCTGTGAAAAACATCATGTCCCCTGCTATGCAATTAAGCCGACCTATGCCCCCCTGTAGACACTGCTAGGTTAGCAGAAGAATTCTTCCACTGACATAGCTACTGCCTCTCGGAGAGGTGGATCTACTACAGGGACGGAACAACCCCCTCCAGGTGCTGCAGGGAGTGTAGTAAATGCCTCTGCTACAGAGCTGCCGCTGTACCACTGTTGCATTTCTAGTGTAGACGTACTCTTAGGTAGGAAAAATACGATAACCCATATTGGGGTTTGGCTGGAACACCAGGATTAATACCGCTGTTACTGCAAGAAGTGCTCTACAGCTTTAGAAACCAGAGGCGACAGGAACAGCCTGGGAATCTGTCTGTGTGCACTTATGGATTCCAGTTGGATTTTACATTTACACCCTTATGGGGGTTGTTCGCGGCATTGTACCTCTTGTGTTAAAAGAAGGGGGACTGGGCCTCTGCCCTGAATGGGACAAACTTCACAGACCATCAGCAGGTTAATAACCTTGCCCTAGCAGAGCAATGGAGGCTCCTTGGAAGGGCTATTGACTTTCTAATGACTTATCAGATCCACCCCCTCTGAAACAAAGGGGTGTATGGAGGTGAACCTACCACAGCTGGGGTCCAAGGTCTCACACTGGGGCTCATGACCAAACCCCCTCTTATAAGCCAGAGTGCTTCTGTGAGTGCTTGAGCAGAGAGAGCCCAGAAGCAGAAGACTAGGCAGCAGGAGAGGGGGTGCAGAAGAATCTGGGGTTCCCTGGAAGACACTGACTAAAACCCAAAGGACTCTCTGGAAGGGTGAGGAAACTGAGGCAGGTCCTTGCATGCAGGTGTTTGTTGTTTCTTATAGATCTATGTATCTCTTGTGCTCTCTCTAATAAAATGAAAGTGTGTGTATTTAGTAACACCTTGGCAGAGGCTGCATGTTACTTGCTTAGGGCACGACTACACTAAAAAATGAAGTCGACTTAAGTTCGGTCGGCCTCCAGCTACCGCAGTAATTAAATCAGCGCACACTGCACTCCTTCTGTTGGTGGTCTGCGTCCTCACCAGGATCGCTTGCACCAACTTACGTGGCACATCGTGGGGCACTGATAGGCAGTGTAAGCAACGCAATGTCGACATGCACACAGCATCGAGCTAACTACATTGACCTAAGTGCTACGTCTCTCGCGGAGGTGGAGTTATTAGGTCGGTCTAGTGGGCAACTTACTTCAGCGTGAGCAATGTTACAGTGTAGACGCTTACAGAGTGCAGTTGATGTAAGCTGCTTTACATCAACCGAACTCTGTATTGTAGACCAAGCCTGAGACTGTCACTTAGTCCCTCAAAAGGGAAACCACAAACCAGAGGGTCCTAAGCTTTTGTGGAACTCTGGGAGCAAGTAGCTGCTACTGAGGAGTTTGGGGAGAGCAGCGGTAGTTTCAGGGCCCAGGGGTCCCCACTGCCAAAAGGGGTGTCAGACATGGGGGCTGCACCTGTACTGCCTGACTAGAGGTTCAAAGCCAGAGAGACAGTACCTAAACTTCATCCAGCTCTTGCAAGCCAAAAGCCTGTGGGACCCAAGGTTTGGGTGCAGTACAGCAGCCTGCTGAGTGTCCAGGAATGGGAGCTCATCTAGGGGTGTAACACCACATATGCTCAGGACAGAAGTTATGCATCATCTGAAAGATGGTGCCTCCAGCAACACTGCGCTCCTCTCTCCCTGAGAGGGAATGGGGCTTGGTTTCACTACCCACTCTGACTCAATGACCCAGTCTACCTTAATTAGTTTGGGGGAATATAAGAAAATCGCATACCAAGGGAAGTTGCTGCAGTCACCAAATTCATCCCAGCCTAGAACTTCCTACTAGATGCCCAACTCCCAGTATTTAGGAATCAAAAATGCCCTGAGAAGAGGGGAATGGGAGAACGAGTCCACAGGAAAGGGAAACAACAGGTTAGAGAGGCCTTTTCCAGGAGCAAGAAGGGAAGCAAGCATTTCACTTACTGGTCATCTTTATAACTAACATCTGTTACAGTCCCCACTTTAACTCCTTCCTCCATGGGACAATCAAGCTTTCTATACAGTGGCTCCGTAGTGAACCCATAGTTAATCCAACCAAGCTGTCAAAGAGAAGATACAAAAGTATACATAAAACATATCAAACTATTTTACTCTATCCAAAACTCAAGGACTGTTTCTAACACAATTTCTGGAAGAGAAATGTTCTTTGCATTCCTGCGCTTTTGGATGGCTTTTTTTTTCTGATAAGCTCATTAGTTTGTTCTTGTTGAATAACACACTCATGCTGTATATGGTTCTTTGTAGAATTAGAAAAAATAGACCTGAAGTCTCCCCTATAAAGGGCAGTGTAGATGCAAAGGCATGACTTCAGGAGATGGGGGGAGAAAGAATAAAATCCTCCCCAGTAACTATCATTCTGGGGAAGCAACTCCTCCTTGAATGTACTGATGGTAAATGACCACAGGAATAAACTACCAAGGGAAATGGTGGATTCTCCATCACTTGATGTCTTCACACCAAGACTGGATGCCTTTGTGGAAGATGAGCTTTAGCCATACAAGTCACTGGGCTCAATACAAGGGAAACCGGGGGAAACTGAATGGCCAGAAAGTCAGAGTAGATGACCAGATGGTCATCTTCTGGCCTTAAACTCAAAAGGGAATTGGCCACTCTTGGCAACATTAGAAGCTCTCCTTGTTCAGGGGTCTATTATTACCACTCCTAACCACGAATACCATGCTTTATGTCCAGTATCAGTCATTCATTCAGTTCTTGACCTGCTCTGCTGTGATGGTCAATGATGGGGGTTTACATGGGGGCACCCACCTGTCCACTAGGAACAGGACTGAGATCCACTAGCTCACTTCAGACCCAAGTGACAGCCGTGAGGATAGCAACTTCCTCGCTGGGTTGGCTGGGAACAGTCACAGGAAGTGAAAGGCTTTGTACCCCAGTCCTCTACAGTGAAGGGTTGTAAAAACCAACCCTCAGCAGCAACATCACCACATGCCTCAAGGAAGTGCTGGTACTTCACAACCTCTAACTCTGTCAGAGAAAAGAGACGACTAAGTGGGGGGATAGGATAGAGGTCTGTCAGATCACAAATGGTGTGGAGAAAGTGAACCAGGAAGTGTTATTTACCCCTTCACATAACAAATGAACCAGGGGGTCACCCAATGAAAGTAAGAGGCAGCAGGTTTAAAACAAATCTAAGGAAGTATTTCTTCACACAACACAGAGTCAAACTGTGGAACTCATTGCCAGGGGATGTTGTGAAGGGCAGAAATATAATTGGGTTCAAAAAGAATTAGGTAAGTTCCTGGAGAATAGGTCGAATAGCTATTAGCCAAGATGGTCAGGGATGGAACCCTATGCTCTGGGAGCCCCTAAACCTCTGACCACCAGATGCTGGGACTGGACTTCAGGAAAGCAGACTTCGACTCCCTCAGGGAACTGATGGGTAGGATCCCCTGGGGGAATAACATGAGGGGGAAAGGAGTCCAGGAGCGCTGGCTGTATTTCAAAGAATCCCTATTGAGGTTACAGGGACAAACCATCCTGATGTGTCGAAAGAATAGTAAATATGGCAGGCGACCCAGCTTGGCTTAACAGTGAAATCCTTGCGGATCTTAATCATAAAAAAGAAGCTTACAAGAAATGGAAGATTGGACAAAGGACCAGGGAAGAGTATAAAAATGTTGCTCGGGCATGTAGGAATGAAATCAGGAGGGCCAAATCGCACCTGGAGCTGCAGCTAGCAAGAGATGGTGAGAGTAACAAGAAGGGTTTCTTCATGTATGTTGGCAACAAGAAGAAAGCCAAGGAAAGTGTGGGCCCCTTACTGAATGAGGGAGGCAACCTAGTGACAGAGGATGTGGAAAAAGCTAATGTACTCAATGCTTTTTTTTGCCTCTGTCTTCACGAACAAGGTCAGCTCCCAGACTGCTGTGCTGGGCAACACAGCATGGGGAGTAGGTGGCCAGCCCTCTGTGGAGAAAGAAGTGGTTAGGGACTATTTAGAAAAGCTGGACGTGCACAAGTCCATGGGGCCGGATGCGTTGCATCCGAGAGTGCTAAAGGAGTTGGCGGCTGTGATTGCAGAGCCATTGGCCATTATTTTTGAAAACTCATGGCGATCGGGGGAAGTCCCGGACGACTGGAAAAAGGCTAATGTAGTGCCCATCTTTAAAAAAGGGAAGAAGAAGGATCCTGGGAACTACAGGCCAGTCAGCCTCACCTCAGTCCCTGGAAAAATCATGGAGCAGGTCCTCAAGGAATCAATCCTGAAGCACTTACACGAGAGGAAAGTGATCAGGAACAGTCAGCATGGATTCACCAAGGGAAGGTCATGCCTGACTAATCTAATCGCCTTCTATGATGAGATTACTGGTTCTGTGGATGAAGGGAAAGCAGTGGATGTATTGTTTCTTGACTTTAGCAAAGCTTTTGACATGGTCTCCCACAGTATTCTTGTCAGCAAGTTGAAGCATGGGCTGGATGAATGCACTATGAGGTGGGTAGAAAGTTCGCTAGATTGTCGGGCTCAACGGGTCGTGATCAATGGCTCCATGTCTCGATGGCAGCCGGTATCAAGTGGAGTGCCCCAAGGGTCGGTCCTGGTTTTGTTCAATATCTTCATAAATGATCTGGAGGATGGTGTGGATTGCACTCTCAGCAAATTTGCGGATGATACTAAACTGGGAGGAGTGGTAGATACGCTGGAGGGTAGGGATAGGATACAGAGGGCCCTAGACAAATTGGAGGATTGGGCCAAAAGAAATCTGATGAGGTTCAACAAGGACAAGTGCAGAGTCCTGCACTTAGGACGGAAGAATCCAATGCACCGCTACAGACTAGGGACCGAATGGCTAGGCAGCAGTTCTGCAGAAAAGGACCTAGGGGTGACAGTGGACGAGAAGCTGGATATGAGTCAACCGTGTGCCCTTGTTGCCAAGAAGGCCAATGGCATTTTGGGATGTATAAGTAGGGGCATAGCCAGCAGATCGAGGGACGTGATCGTTCCCCTCTATTTGACATTGGTGAGGCCTCATCTGGAGTACTCTGTCCAGTTTTGGGCCCCACACTACAAGAAGGATGTGGAAAAATTGGAGAGAGTCCAGCGAAGGGCAACAAAAATGATTATGGGTCTGGAACACATGACTTATGAGGACAGGCTGAGGGAACTGGGATTGTTTAGTCTGCAGAAGAGAAGAATGAGGGGGGATTTGATAGCTGCTTTCAACTACCTGAGAGGTGGTTCCAAAGAGGATGGTTCTAGACTATTCTCCGTGGTAAAAGATGACAGGACAGGGAGTAATGGTCTCAAGTTGCAGTGGGGGAGGTTTAGGTTGGATATTAGGAAAAACTTTTTCACTAGGAGGTGGTGAAACACTGGAATGCGTTATCTAGGGAGGTGGTAGAATCTCCTTCCTTACAAGTTTTTAAGGTCAGGCTTGACAAAGCCCTGGCTGGGATGATTTAATTGGGGACTGGTCCTGCTTTGAGCAGGGGGTTGGACTAGATGACCTCCTGAGGTCCCTTCCAACCCTGATATTCTATGATTCTATGACTGGATAAATGGCCTGTTCTGTTCATTCCCTCTGAAGCATCTGGCCCCGGCCACTGTCAGAAGACAAGTTACAGCGTTCAATGGACCATTGGTATGACCCAGTATGGCCATTCTTATGTCATTTAGGAACTGAGGCCCTATATAGGATGGCATGGTGCCATCTTCACCTTTAGTAAAAGAAGGTCCAGCTCTGGCTTCATATAGTTAGTTGTACCCTCTCATACCAGGAGAGAATGTGGTCCCCAAGTGAGAGTGAAAGAAAAAATGAGTGTGCATCAATGCTAGATTTTACTGTCCACGATTAGGCCTGGGTAATGTACCTACCTATTGTAGGATTAGCCATTGTGCCCATCACTATAGCAACCAAGCACTGAACAGCTCTCCCGGAGATGACTTGTATACAGATGAGATCCAAACCGGGATTGAGGTGCATTGGCAGAGCCGTGCTGGGACAGCTGGCACAACACAGCACCTGCTCACCATGCCAACCTAAGCCACTTAGTTCCTCATTTCCAAAAGCCCAGCTTTTTTCTGCTCTGTTCTCTTTTAAACCAACTGACCAAAATGCTGGATGGACTTTATAATAAAGACAGGCCCAAGTAGCAAAGCTCCCTTGAAGCATGTGCATGCGCATGAGAGGTCAGGGGTGGGGCCCAAAAGTTGGGGTCCAATGTATTGCTTCATCTCTGGTTTGCAAGGGACTTGGTAAAGTACAAACACCGCCAAGTTATGATTTGGCTCTGCAGAACGGCGTGGAGGCCTGAATATGGGGCCCACAGACTGCATTGGGGCAGAACTCTGAATATGCTCAGGCGTAACTTTTGGGAGTAGAGGGCAAAAACCCTTGAACATAGATCAGTCACTGCTCTTGCAGTTCTCTAATCACCATCACAGGTTGGCCAGGACCTCTAGGCAGAGTCGTCTCAGCTGAGAGAGTGCCACAGAGACACAAAGTATTGGAGTTTTCAGAAGTCAAGTGACTTGGAGAGAACTGTGCTGTTATCCTGAGATACACCCAGCTTTTGGATAAAAGGAGTTTTTAGGCACAGCAGAGAACCAGACAGGGTTTCCAGTCCAACCTCAGACACAAGTAGAAGGTAATCTAGTGGTTAAACCTCTTCCTAAGGAGAATTTTATTAACTAAGCAGATATTTCCGGAAGACAGAGCTCTTCAAAATCCCCTTCAGAAATGAAAGCCAAACCTCTAATCTCCATTCTGTTAGCACAACAGAGGTCCTGGATTGAGAGGAACATCCCAGTTTGGGCTGATCAAGTGCTGAAAGAGTCTGCAGAACAAATGACACCAGGATGAGCAGCCCCCCTCTAGAGGCTCCCACATTTTTTTTTTACAGGGAGGCACTTTCATATCAGGGTTAGAGCTGAGCCCGAGTGGGGACAGGACAATTCAAGGGCTGGTTGAAGGCATCCAAGGATAGTCACACTCAGAAAAGTATCTTCGATTGAAAGCTCTTGGCACAGCATCTGCCTGACCCTGATCTGAGCTTTTGGGCATTACCGTAAAACAGATAATAAATATGAAAACTATGAAATAATAATCAGCACTTCACTCTTCATTATCACCTGGAAAAAATGCCGGACTGAGAGAGATTTAAAGAGCTCCATCAATTTACCTTATCCAAAACCAAGATCAAGAAGGAGATGGATCCCAGCCCACCTCCTAGCTGCTTGCTCAGTTACCAGTGGGGATACAAAGAGCAGAAGATTTTCAGTGTTTAGGTAGGTGTTTGCAGCACTAGCTATTGGGGAGAAAATAAAAAATCATCTATTGACTTGTAAACTAAGCACTCTGGCTCCTCAATCACAGCCTGAGGCTGCCACTGCTCTCACCTCTCCAGATCCTTCTGCAGCTGGGGTCTCTTCTGCTGACGTTTACTGTCATGGCCACTTTTGGCATCATGTGCCAATTTGATCACAGCTGAGTTTACACCAAACAGACTCTGCTTTCTATCATGCTTGTCACTCCAGCAGCCAACCGCTTCCATTACAGGGATTGAAACACAAGAGCAGAACAGGTGTAGCTGATCAAAGGCTAAGTAGAAAAGAAGAGGTTCCTCGAGAATGCCCCCAGACAGCTTGTAGAGGCCATGAAGCAGCTGCACAGGATGTGGAGTTGAGAGTCTCCAGCGGCTTTGTGGATGAGTTAAGTGTTCGCCAACTGGGCTACAACGCTGCTTGAAGCCTCAGAGATGTTTAGCTGCTGTAACAGGAGACCAGAGACCCGTGTGAGAACCATTGAGCTCTCCACAACACAGCTCTCCAGTCTAGTTGGCTCCGCGGATCCAGGCCCCACAGAGGGATACTGATATATTTTAAGGTACCATTTCAGAATCAATTACACTAGCACAGGCCAAGTCTATAAATCGCTACAGTTAACTTGTGTGCTACATTATGGATGCGTGTGTGTCGCTAGGCAGTCCTGGCCAGAGTCTGACAGTAAGATGGCTGCAAACGCTGCGTGCTGTAGTGGCTAGGCACAGTGCGGCACACGGAGGTCGCCTCCGACACATATGTATCGAAATAGGACTCTCACAGTCCTATGCTGTACTGAATTGGGAACTGCCAGATGAAGCTACAGAAGGCTTTGGGCAGCCTCCACGCAAGTGGGTACAGATGATCCGTTACCTCTTTCAGTTCCTCTTCACGCTCCACTACAGAGCCCTCAGCCCACTTCCTTCCTGCTCCTCCCAGTGGAGGGGGAGAGTTCCTCTTCTCAAGCCCAAAGCTGTTCTTGTTCCCTCTGCCATCTGGGAAGCAGGGTAGCTGGGTTTGGTTTGGAGAGGATTCTAGACAAATATCCCAACAAAGGAAACAAAGAGGAGCGTTAGAGTCAGATACGGCCGCCAATGAAGTCTGGGCTCGAGGGGGGTGGGGCTTGCAGGTTTCTTTGTTTTTTTCCTCTCTTTCTTTGGAAAAAGAAATGCAAACAAGTCAGTAGCTCCCCCATAAGCAACAGCTGGCTGAGTCATGAATCAGATTTCACAGCAGCTGGGAGCTTAGCCAGCCTCCCATTCCACCAGCACCATGATGATCACCACACATTTCCTTTAGCATCACCACAGTCTATCAGATGAACACAGACTGCCTGAAACCACATCCCAGCTGGCTGGTTGCATCATGCTGAAGTCACACTGTCCACCTACTGCATACAGCTCATGATGTCGCTCGCTAAATCACACACCTCCGGCAACGCAGGCCTCCCTCATCAGAGACAAAGCAGCTCTCCCTTAGCTCGTGATAGCAGGTTTCTTCCTACCCCTGCCCCTTTGCTTTTCCTGCCTTTTTCCAGGCTGCATCTTGCACGTGAACTCCCCACCCCAGTACCCAAAGCAATATCAAACTATTCACTCACATCCCTCCTTAGCACTCACTTCTTCTAACAAGACTCACTTTGTGTAGTGTTCCTTGCCAGAGAGAAGAGGCAGAACTAGGCTGCGATCAATACAAAGGGGACTCTTCACTGAGGCGGCAGGACACAGACAGTCCCTGTGGTTTTCCCTGACTCTATAGCTTCCAGATTGACTGACAGACACAGTTTGTGGTGCCAAGTGTCACTTCTCATCTCCTGAAATCCTGGCCTGGACCATGCAGTCATGGAAAGACCTGCTGACTATGCTAGTGGTATCAAAAAATCCTCCAGTTGCCTAAAGCCTCTCACAGCTGACTTGTTTGGTCTGCAAGCAGCTTGGGACAGAGAACACATCTTCCTGCATGGAGCATGCTGCAGGCACTTAATACATCTTTGGAGCATGTCACTGTGTCTTCCAACTCAGAGCAACAACATACCCTTTGCATTCAGGTACTGCCTCCAATGTGCTAGGCACGGTCCAAACACACAATCCCTGCCCTGAAGAACCTATGATCTAATAATATTTGGCACTTATAAAGCTGGGCCAGTATCATCACCCCATTTCACAGATTGGGCAAACGAGGCAGAGAGGTGAAGTGACCTGCCGTAGCTCTCACAGGGAGTTGGCAGCTGAGTCATGAATAGAACCAAGGAGTCCTGGCTGCCAGCCCCACTCATATACAAATTACAAACGGATACAGTCAGCAGCAACATACAGCCTTCTCCTGCTCAGTGACCGTGCCTGGCCTGGGCCAAGTTACCTTCAGTTTGTGTGCTCTTGGTAAGGGGCTGCATCCGCCTCGGACTTTTGATCTCAGACCGAGCCTCTGAGTTGTCACATTCCTCTCTTTTTTCAGCTGGTGCTAAGGCCAGCTTAGCCAATGGTGGTGGATCTCCTGTTGGAAAGTAAACAGTACAGGCTCTCTTTTTGTGAAAGAGGCAATGAAGAGGCATTCAGGGCACAGACAGAAGACTGAATGGATAAGAAAGGAGACAGTGGATGGAGTTTAGTACAAGCTCTACCAAGGATCATCTAGTCCACCCCCTACCAAGCCAGGACACACTCCCCAGATCGGGGACGGTATCACACTCTAAACCAATCATCTTTTACTGTTAGGTGGTTACCTACTAGTCAGACAATATTAGACTGCAGCTGTTCACTCCTCACTCTAGTGCCAGGTACCACCGTAAGCCATTCTTCTCCCTCTCTAGAAGTCGTTCAACTTTCAGATACTTTTAGAAGTGTGTTTCCCCTTGGGCATTGCCTGGGTTAGTTGGACATGTCTAGTTCTCACAGCTCTTCCTCACATATCAAACCCTCCAGCCCCGTCATCAATTTCTCTGTACTCTGAGTTGCCCCTAACTGATCTTTGCATCTCTCTGGGACTGAAGCGATGCTCAGGGGGGCAGAGACAGGACAGCCGTACCTTTCTCCAGTGCGTTCTGGCAAAGGGCATTGACAACATTCATGAATTAAGCCACCCACCTTCCACCTCTTCTGTGCCAATTCATTCATTGATGCATCTCCCTTTCCACTCATCTCACCCAGAAAAAGTCCCCTGCTCACATACATAGCATGACCTGGTTCTCTATTTCAAATTTGGCTTCTGCTCTTTGATGCAATTGGATGGTAGCCATGCACAAGGCCTGAGAAAGGGTCAGTCATTTGGAAACTAAGAAGTAGCTAGGATACCAAGTGGCTAGTTCACTGTAGCTGCCATTCTGCCCCAATCTCAACTTCTATGCGATTTTTACACTCAGGCAGGGTAGTCACTGCTAGCTTGTCTCTGTCCATGGAAAATTCCTGAGTCCACTGGATTTTCAGACAAAGCGGACGTGCTCTTTCCCTCCCGGCTTTGTTTATACCTTACACGTGCCGGGTACATTTCAGAGCAGGATAGCTGCTTGTGGAACAACTTGCTTACTCCGCTCTAAATGCGCTCCTCTTGCTCCAGCATGGTTCCAATGACAGAAATGGAGCAACTGGAGTTTAGAGGTTTGGTTAATCTCTAATTTTAATATGTTTCAGCAACAGGATCCAGCTAACTGAGAGATCCTGTAGAGCAGTGGTTCCCAAACTGGGGTTCGTGAAATGTTACAGGGAGTTCTCAGGAAAAATTTCCCTAATGGCGGACAGAGCTGTCCCTAGGGAACTTGGGCAGCACTGGGCCAGCAGCCCAGAGCCTCTGGACTTCCAAGAGCTAAGCAGATCAAAGCAACCATATCTATCACACTGAGGAGATTTAAACTTCAAGACTCCTTATAAGAAATCATAGAATCATAGAATCATAGAATCATAGAATATCAGGGTTGGAAGGGACCCCAGAAGGTCATCTAGTCCAACCCCCTGCTCAAAGCAGGACCAAGTCCCAGTTAAATCATCCCAGCCAGGGCTTTGTCAAGCCTGACCTTAAAAACCTCTAAGGAAGGAGATTCTACCACCTCCCTAGGTAACGCATTCCAGTGTTTCACCACCCTCTTAGTGAAAAAGTTTTTCCTAATATCCAATCTAAACCTCCCCCATTGCAACTTGAGACCATTACTCCTCGTTCTGTCATCTGCTACCATTGAGAACAGTCTAGAGCCATCCTCTTTGGAACCCCCTTTCAGGTAGTTGAAAGCAGCTATCAAATCCCCCCCTCATTCTTCTCTTCTGCAGACTAAACAATCCCAGCTCCCTCAGCCTCTCCTCATAACTCATGTGCTCTAGACCCCTAATCATTTTTGTTGCCCTTCGCTGGACTCTTTCCAATTTATCCACATCCTTCTTGTAGTGTGGGGCCCAAAACTGGACACAGTACTCCAGATGAGGCCTCACCAGTGTCGAATAGAGGGGAACGATCACGTCCCTCGATCTGCTCGCTATGCCCCTACTTATACATCCCAAAATGCCATTGGCCTTCTTGGCAACAAGGGCACACTGCTGACTCATATCCAGCTTCTCGTCCACTGTCACCCCTAGGTCCTTTTCCGCAGAACTGCTGCCTAGCCATTCGGTCCCTAGTCTGTAGCGGTGCATTGGATTCTTCCATCCTAAGTGCAGGACCCTGCACTTATCCTTATTGAACCTCATCAGATTTCTTTTGGCCCAATCCTCCAATTTGTCTAGGTCCTTCTGTATCCTATCCCTCCCCTCCAGCGTATCTACCACTCCTCCCAGTTTAGTATCATCCGCAAATTTGCTCAGAGTGCAATCCACACCATCCTCCAGGTCATTTATGAAGATATTGAACAAAACGGGCCCCAGGACCGACCCCTGGGGCACTCCACTTGACACCGGCTGCCAACTAGACATGGAGCCATTGATCACTACCCGTTGAGCCCGACAATCTAGCCAGCTTTCTACCCACCTTATAGTGCATTCATCCAGCCCATACTTCCTTAACTTGCTGACAAGAATGCTGTGGGAGACCGTGTCAAAAGCTTTGCTAAAGTCAAGAAACAATACATCCACTGCTTTCCCTTCATCCACAGAACCAGTAATCTCATCATAAAAGGCGATTAGATTAGTCAGGCATGACCTTCCCTTGGTGAATCCATGCTGACTGTTCCTGATCACTTTCCTCTCCTCTAAGTGCTTCAGGATTGATTCTTTGAGGACCTGCTCCATGATTTTTCCAGGGACTGAGGTGAGGCTGACTGGCCTGTAGTTCCCAGGATCCTCCTTCTTCCCTTTTTTAAAGATGGGCACTACATTAGCCTTTTTCCAGTCATCCGGGACTTCCCCCGTTCGCCACGAGTTTTCAAAGATAATGGCCAAGGGCTCTGCAATCACAGCCGCCAATTCCTTCAGCACTCTCGGATGCAATTCGTCCGGCCCCATGGACTTGTGCACGTCCAGCTTTTCTAAATAGTCCCTAACCACCTCTATCTCTACAGAGGGCTGGCCATCTCTTCCCCATTTTGTGATGCCCAGCACAGCAGTCTGGGAGCTGACCTTGTTAGTGAAAACAGAGGCAAAAAAAGCATTGAGTACATTAGCTTTTTCCACATCCTCTGTCACTAGGTTGCCTCCCTCATTCAGTAAGGGGCCCACACTTTCCTTGGCTTTCTTCTTGTTGCCAACATACCTGAAGAAACCCTTCTTGTTACTCTTGACATCTCTTGCTAGCTGCAGCTCCAGGTGCGATTTGGCCCTCCTGATATCTTTCCTACATGCCCGAGCAATATTTTTATACTCTTCCCTGGTCATATGTCCAACCTTCCACTCCTTGTAAGCTTCTTTTTTATGTTTAAGATCCGCTAGGATTTCACCATTAAGCCAAGCTGGTCGCCTGCCATATTTACTATTCTTTCGACTCATTGGGATGGTTTGTCCCTGTAACCTCAACAGGGATTCCTTGAAATACAGCCAGCTCTCCTGGACTCCCTTCCCCTTCATGTTAGTCCCCCAGGGGATCCTGGCCATCTGTTCCCTGAGGGAGTCAAAGTCTGCTTTCCTGAAGTCCAGGGTCCGTATCCTGCTGCTTACCTTTCTTCCCTGCGTCAGGATCCTGAACTCAACCAACTCATGGTCACTGCCTCCCAGATTCCCATCCACTTTTGCTTCCCCCACTAATTCTACCTGGTTTGTGAGCAGCAGGTCAAGAAAAGCGCCCCCCCTAGTTGGCTCCCCTAGCACTTGCACCAGGAAATTGTCCCCTACGCTTTCCAAAAACTTCCTGGATTGTCTATGCACCGCTGTATTGCTCTCCCAGCAGATATCAGGAAAATTAAAGTCACCCATGAGAATCAGGGCATGCGATCTAGTAGCTTCCGTGAGTTGCCGGAAGAAAGCCTCATCCACCTCATCCCCCTGGTCCGGAAAGGGAGGTGGATATTTTTTGCTGTTTTTAAAATTAAATAGGCAGCTAGTATTGTTTTTAAAATTATTATGAAGAACAAGTTTAAGCTTTGTTGTAACGTGCGTTGTTTGCCTGGACTGCTCAAGACCTGAATGCTTGTGTAGGAGGAACTCTTTGAGTTGGCTTCTTAAATACCTTCATACTGTTTCACATCTGATACTCCTTGGTGGAACATAGGAGCCTTGTCTTATAACAGGCTTATTCAAAGTGATACAAGCTATGAAAGTGGGATCTTGGAAGAGTATTGCCGTTTTCATAATGTAATAAAAATACTGTAATGATAAATAATAATTAATAATAAATAGTGTGTAATAAGCATGTCATAAAAACAAATTTTATGTTTCCAAGATCACTGCTTTTATAATTTATACTCAGATAAAGGAAACATTCATTTTTAGGAGGGGGTTCGCGAGACTTGACATTTTAGTGAAAGGGGTTCACAGGTTGTTAAAGTTTGGGAACCACATAGAGAAAAGCAGAGCTGGAATATTTTTTAGGCAGAATAAAGTATGCAAAGCACGGTTCCGGTTCTTGTAGAAGGACTTCAGGCAGAATCATCCCTTCGATTGTGAGGGGCCTGGGTCGGTATCTGTGTTTTTGTCTTGTTTTCTTGATGTTTTTATTTACCTTGAGCATGTTCTGTTGAGCTGGACTCGTAAACAAAGGCTCTCTGATTTTTCACGGAATGTTGATGAGATTTAGCATCTTTGGGGTCTTGATCTAAGAGAAATTAAGGAAAACAGGTACAAGAAGTAAACCGTCTACGGAGCCAAGCCACAGCCACTCACATGCCCCAGAGATGGCCACAGTAAAGAGTCCTGAATGGAACAGGATCACTTTTTCCCAAATCAAGAAGTTATTCCAGTCCTGGGCTCCTCACGCACACAGCAATTCTGACGTCCCTCAGTCCTGGCCCACAGCCCTTCTGGTCTTCTACGCTTGCCTCCCCACACTGCTCTACCAATGCATCCCTCTACTCCTAAGCTAGAACATTCTCTACTGCTGAGAATCTGCTCAGACCAAGCAAACCCGCCACTCAGGTTGAACTGTGCTAATCCTGTGGCAGTTTGGGAAGGTAAAATATGCACAAGGCTGAGAAGAGCACAGCCATATAACAGTGCATTGAAGGTAGTAGAGGGTTATATTTGTGTCTGATGCAGAAGTCATCTGTAAGTGCCAGTTACTCAGATGTGCTCTGTGCCAGCCCATCGGATTGGTGGGAAGCTGGTAAAATTCACTGATACACGATTTGTATATTTTTAAAGAAATCAGCTTCATAAAAAGATGAGATCCTTTAACAAAGGCTTCGAAGCAGTGGGGCTGGGGTAAGGGGTAAGGAGAGAGTGGAGCTGCAGCAAGCTCAGCTCTACAGGCCAGGGTTGACAGGACTACCATACTTGGCTCTGCTGCACCCTCTGTGGGCAAGCAAAGTGCAGGACTGATGGCCTCACAGGTATGTCTACACTGGAGCTGCAGGTGTAACTTCTAACTCTGGCAGACAGACCTGAGCCAGCCGCGATGGACTAGCATGCAACAAATGGAAGTACTGCTGCAGCAATGTGGAAGGCTAGCAGCCTGAATACATACACAGGGCTTGAGACGTGAGTGTACTCCAGCCAGCTAGCTCCAGCTCCAGAGTAGATTAAGAGCCCCATCCAGTTCTTCAGCTTCCCCTGTCAGGAAGATGCTGGACTGGAAGACAACTCCAAGTGACTACAGAACATGAGATCTGTTCTCCAGGCCAGTCAGAATACAACCCAATAAAGACAAACCTGCCTTCACATCTATCAGATAAAGTGATCTGTTACAGTCTCAAACAGGACCTGAAAGGCACCCTACAACCTCTTCTTCAGGAGAGTTCTGGGGACATCACCTATCAAAGTTCCCTTAAAGTCCTCAAACGGAGGGTTCTTCTGATCCACTCTCCTGCTTGCCACCTTTTTCCTTGGTGCCTGAAGATGGCTCTCCCCCTCAGCAGAGGCTCTGGATGCTTGCGAGTGGGTGAAAGCAATATTCATCCATGAACTGTAGAGATTAAAGGTCTAATTAGGAAAATAAAGGGCCACATACATAGAATCATAGAACATCAGGGTTGGAAGGGACCTCAGGAGGTCATCTAGTCCAACCCCCTGCTCAAAGCAGGACCAATCCCCAAATAAATTATCCCAGCCAGGGCTTTGTCAAGCCTGACCTTAAAAACTTCAAAGGAAGGAGATTCCACCACCTCCCTAGGTAATGCATTCCAGTGTTCACCACCCTCCTAGTGAAAAAGTTTTTCCTAATATCCAACCTAAACCTCCCCCACTGCAACTTGAGACCATTACTCCTCGTTCTGTCATCTGCTACCACTGAGAACAGTCTAGATCCATCCTCTTTGGAACCCCCTTTCAGGTAGTAGAAAGCAGCTATCAAATGCCCCCTCATTCTTCTCTTCCGCACACTAAACAATCCCAGTTCCCTCAGCCTCTCCTCATAAGTCATGTGTTCCAGTCCCCTAATCATTTTTGTTGCCCTCCGCTGGACATTTTCCAATTTTTCCTCATCCTTCTTGCAGTGTGGGGCCCAAAACTGGACAGAGTACTCCAGATGAGGCCTCACCAATGTCGAATAGAGGGGAACGATCATGTCCCTCGATCTGCTGGCAATGCCCCTACTTATACATCCCAAAATGCCATTGGCCTTCTTGGCAACAAGGGCACACTGTTGACTCATACCCAGCTTCTCGTCCACTGTAACCCATAGGTCCTTTTCTGCAGAACTGCTGCCGAGCCATTCGGTCCCTAGTCTGTAGCGGTGCATGGGATTCTTCCGTCCTAAGTGCAGGACTCTGCACTTGTCCTTGTTGAACCTCATCAGATTTCTTTTGGCCCAATCCTCTAATTTGTCTAGGGCCCTTTGTATCCTATCCCTACCCTCCAGCGTATCTACCTCTCTTCCCAGTTTAGTGTCATCTGCAAACTTGCTGAGGGTGCAATCCACACCATCCTCCAGATCATTTATGAAGATACTGAACAAAACCGGCCCCAGGAACGACCCTTGGGGCACTCCACTTGATACCGGCTGCCAACTAGACATGGAACCACTGATCACTACCTGTTGAGCCCGACAATCTAGCCAGCTTTTTATGCACCTTATAGTCCATTCATCCAGCCCATACTTCTTTAACTTACTGGCAAGAATACTGTGGGAGACTATGTCAAAAGCTTTGCTAAAGTCAAGGAACAACACGTCCACTGCTTTCCCCTCATCCACAGAGCCAGTTATCTTGTCATAGAAGGCAATTAGATTAGTCAGGCATGACTTGCCCTTGGTGAATCCATGCTGACTGTTCCTGATCACTTTCCTCTCCTCTAAGTGCTTCAGAATTGATTCCTTGAGGACCTGCTCCATGATTTTTCCAGGGACTGAGGTGAGGCTGACTGGCCTATAGTTCCCCAGATCCTCCTCCTTCCCTTTTTTAAAGATGGACACTACATTAGCCTTTTTCCAGTCATCCGGGACCTCCCCCAATCGCCATGAGTTTTCAAAGATAATGGCCAATGGCTCTGCAATCACATCCGCCAACTCCTTTAGCACTCTCGGATGCAGCGCATCCGGCCCCATGGACTTGTGCTCATCCAGCTTTTCTAAATAGTCATGAACCACTTCTTTCTCCACAGAGGGCGAGTCACCTCCTCCCCATGCTGTGCTGCCCAGTGCAGCAGTCTGGGAGCTGACCTTGTTCGTGAAGACAGAGGCAAAAAAAGCATTGAGTAAATTAGCTTTTTCCACATCCTCTGTCACTAGGTTGCCTCGCTCATTCAGTAAGGGGCCCACACTTTCCTTGACTTTCTTCTTGTTGCTAACATACCTGAAGAAACCCTTCTTGTTACTCTTAACATCTCTTGCTAGCTGCAACTCCAGGTGTGATTTGGCCTTCCTGATTTCACTCCTGCATGCCCGAGCAATATTTTTATACTCCTTCCTAGTCATTTGTCCAATCTTCCACTTCTTGTAAGCTGCTTTTTTGTGTTTAAGATCAGCAAGGATTTCACTGTTAAGCCAAGCTGGTCGCCTGCCATATTTACTATTCTTTCTACACATCGGGATGGTTTGTCCCTGTAACCTCACTAAGGATGCAGATGAAGTTTCCCTCCCCTCGGGTTAAAAGCCAAACCTAAATTATTCGTGACAATATCTACAACCTCGTCAGTAAACCTGTGATCTAGTTGCGCAGATTAAGAAGATATTTGAACCAGAAGGGGAAAAAAATCAGCTGTCTGCGTTTTGTGGCTGTGTAAACAATTCTAGGACGGCTGGCCACGTCCTGGTGATTTGGAACACGAACATCTGATGTTCTGTCAAAGAGAAGTTCTCTGTAGTTGGTGCTGCAATGCTTCCATCCGATCCCCACACGAAGGAATTCTCGTGTACAGCAGGGATGCAGACTGACTGCTAGTTTGCCACGCAAAATCTCATAAACCTTATGGTGAAGTCCTTGCACTATCTCCAGCTGATCCCCTCTCAGCCCCTTGATAAATGTTGAGTTTATGGCTCAGTTCCCACAGCTCCCCAGACGAGAGCTGTTGTGCTAACTGGGCCTACAAATTTACCCTAATTGTGAGTTAAACTGTAAAAAGTGAATGAACATTTATAGAGTGAGTAACAAAATGGAGGAACTAGAACTACTGATGCAGGAAGTGAAGCCAGATACTATAGGGATGTCAGAAACATGGTGGAATAGTAGGCATGACTGGAGTACAGGTATTGAAGGCTATGTGCTGTTCGGGAAAGACAGAAATCAGGATAAAGGTGGTGGAGCAGCACTGTATGTTAATGATGAGGTAGACTGTAAAGAAATTAGAAGTGATGGATAACACAGAGTCCTTTTGGGTCAAAATCAGTTTGGGAAAGAAAGCTACCAGAGGCTACTCTAGGATAGTGCTTGGGGTATGCTAAAGACCCCAGGATCCAATCTGGATATGGATTGACACCTTGTTAATATTTTTAATGAAATAAATACAATTGGCAAGTGTATGATTATGGCAGACTTTAATGTCCCAGATATAGACTGAAGGACAAGTGCTACTAGTAATAGCAAGGCCCAGATTTTCCGGGTTGTGATAGCTGGCAGATGTCTTCATCAAACAGTCATCGAACCAACAAGAGGTGATGCCGTTTCCGATTTAGAATTGGGGAGCAGTGAGGACGTGGTTCGAGTGATCATGCGCTAATTCAGTTTAAACTGAATGAAAGGATAAACAAAAACAAATTTGCACATAGGGTCCCTGATTTCAAAAGTGCAAACTTTAAAATATTAAGGGAATTAGCTAGGGAAGTGGACTAGACTGAAGAACTCAAGGATCTGAATGCGGAGGAGGCCTAGAATTACTTTAAGTCAAAGTTGCAGAAACTCTGTCTGCATCCCAAGAAAGGGGAAAGAATTCATAGGGAAGGGTTGCAGACTAAGTGTCACAAAGAGGTGATAAAGAGAAAGCAGAAAGCCTACAAGAAATGGAAGATGGGAAGGATCAGCAAGGAAAGTGTAGGGATAAATGAGAACTGCTAAAAGCTAAGCAGAGTTGGACCTTTTAAAGGAAATTATGTCCACCTAAGTTAGGTCGGCGTACAGCCGATGCAGTAATTAAAGGAAAGAAGAAGTAGGATCGCCAAGCACTGAGGATGGGGTGGAGATTAAAGATAATCTAGGCATGTCCCAACACCTAAAGAAATACTTTGCCTCAGTTTTTAATGAGGCTAAAGAAGAGCTTTGGGGCAATGGCAGGGTAGTTAATGGAAACGAGGATATGGAAGTAGAAATTACCATATCCAAGGTGGAAGACAAACTCAAACAGCTTAATGGGACTAAACTGGGGAGCCTGGATAATCTCCATCCAAAAATATTAAAGGAACTGGCACATGAAAATGGGAGCCCAATGGCAAGGATTTTTAATGACTCTGTAAACTCATGGGTCATGACTGGAGAATTGCTAACATCGTATCTATTTTGAAGAAAAGGAAAAAAAGTGATCCAGGAAATTACAGGCCTCTTAGTTTGACCTCAACTGTATGCAAGGTCTTGGAACAAATTTTGAAAGAGAAAGCAGTTAAGGACATAAAGGTAAATGGTAATTGGGATAGAATATAACATGGGTTTACAAAAGGTAGATCATGCCAGAGCAACACGATCTCCTTCTTTGAGAAAAAAAAACTGATTTTTTTGACAAAGGAAATGCAGTAGATCTAATCTATCTGGATTTCAGTAAGGCATTTGATAGAGTTCCACATGGGAAATTATTAGTTAAATTGGAGAAGATGGGGATGAATATGAAAACTGGAAGGTGGATAAGAAACTGGTTAAAGGGAAGACTACAATGGTCATACTGAAAGGTAAACTGTCCGGCTGGGCAAAATTTATTAGTAGAGATCCTCAGAGATCGGTCTTGGGACCAATCTTATTTAAAATGTTTATTTCTGACCTTGGCACAAGAAGTGGGATTGTGCTAATAAAATTTGCAGATGACACAAAATTGGGAGGTATTGCCAATATGAATGAGGACTGGAATATCATACAAGAAGATCTGGACGACCTTGAAAACTGGAGTAATAGAAATGGGATCAAATTTAATAGTGCAAACTTATGCACTTAGGGACTAACAAGAAGATTTTTTTCTATAAACTGGGGATTTATCAGTTACAAGTGACAAAGGAAGAGAAGACCTGAGTGTGTTGGTTGATCAAGGGATAACTATGAGCTGTCAACGTGATTGCGGCCATGAAAAGGGCTAATACAGTCCTAGGATGCATAAGTGAGGTATATCCAGAGAGACAAGGATAACAATACTAACACTTCCAAGGCACTGGTGAGACGTCATCTGGAGTACTGTGTGCAATTCTGGTCTCCCATGCTTCAGAAAGATTAATTCAAACTGGAATAGGTGCAGAGAAGGGCTACTAGGATGATCCAAGGAATGGAAAACCTGCCTTGCGAGAGAAGACTCAAAGAGCTAGAGATATGACTGCTCTCTATAAATATGTCAGCAGGATAGATACCAGGGAGGGAGAGGAGTTATTTCAGTTAAGTGCCAATGCGGACACAAAAACAAATGGATATAAACTGGTTATCAACAAGTTTAGGCTTGAAATTAGACAAAGGTTTCTAACCATCAGAGGAGTGAAGTTCTGGAACAACCTCCCAAGAGGAGCAGGGGAGGCAAAAAACCTAACTGGTTTCAAGACTGAGCTTGATAAGCTTATAAAGGGGATGGTACAAGGAAATTGCCTACAACTGCATGCAGCCGATCTGCAACTGCTAGTAGCAAATATCCCCAAGAGCCGGTGATGGAACACTAGATGGGGACGGTTCTGAGTTACTAGAAACTTCTTTCCCAGGGTCTTGCCCACATGCTCAGGGTCCAACTGACCATCATATTTGAGGTCGGGAAGGATTTTTCCCTCAGGTCAGACTGGCAGAGACTCTGGGGGTTTTTAGCCTTCCTCTGCAGCATGGGACACAGGTCACTTTCAGGTTTAAACTACTATAAATGGTGGATTCTCTGTAACATTAAGTCTTTAAATCATGACTTGAGGACTTCAGTAACTCAGCCAGAGGTTATGAGTGTGTTACAGAGGTGGGTGGGTGAGGTTCTGTGGCTTGCAATGTGCAGGTCAGACAAGATGATCATGATGGTCACTTCTGACCTTAAAGTCCAAGATACCAGGCCAGAGAGAAGAAGCCAGATGACGTTTCCATCTCTACTGGCTAAATCCAAATACCACCTGGGATATCAAACTTTGTCACATGCCTGCCCCCACCCCTTTGTGTGTTCTTTTCCTTCCCCACATTATTTCTTCTCCTTCCCATCCCTCCCTCTCCTTTTTACTTCTATTTAATAAGAGTCTGGCTTAGCTGGCCAAGACAGCATATTTTGCAATTCTGCTGTAAGCCTATGAGCAAAAAAAGGCAGCTACGTGCAATGCCTTAAACAGCCTGAAGCTGGGACAAGTCTGCCAAGTCTCTGAGGGTATCCCCACGCAGCAACTAGACACCCGCAGCTGGCCCGTGCCAGCTGACTTGGGTTCGCAGGACTCTGGCTGTGGGGCTATTTCACTGCTGTGCAGACCACTGGGCTTGGGCTGCAATGCAGACTGTAGGATCCTGCGAGGTGGGAAGGTCCCAGAACTCAGGCTCCAGCCTGAGCCTGTAACTCTACACAGCAGAGAAACAGCCCCGCAGCCTAAGCCCCACGAGTCTTCTTTGCTGTGTAAACATACTCTGTGTAAGCATACTCTGAATGCCTGACCAGACAGTGTGCTGCGTCTGTGTTTCTCAAGCAGTGAGGCTGCAAGAGTCAATACCAGAGCCAGAAACTGCATTTTGTCTCTTTGCTGTTCTTTTCTCTCCCCCTTTTGTGTTTATTCCTCTTGTCTTGTCTTCTAGGAACCAGGATTGGACTTGAACAGCAGCAGCAGCAATGACAGAGCGAAGTCCCCATGTTGCTCTGGATATTTCAGGAGCTGCACTGCTCTGGAGTGAATGTGTCCAACCCTCCTTAGCCAGAGGGATGGGGCACAGTCACGGTAACGTGTCTTGATGGTAAGAGCAAATACAGTAGAGCGAGAGGGAAACCCACGCAGGGAAAGAGTAAAACTATGAACCATAATAGCACAACTACCTCTCCAAAGGGCAGAAGAAAATCTCCCAGTTTGGGCGGTGCTAGTTGGGGATGGACCTACCCATCCTGCTGGGGAACTCCTGCTCCATTCCCTTGATGGCTTTGCTGCTTCTTCTGTCCCTCCTCTTCCTGACTGCACAAGGACTCGGTAGCACCAGCCTTGGGAAAGATGCAGGATGTTAGCAGTCTCATATTGCTAACCAAAACGTTTGCATCACAAGGTGAAGACACCAATTTAAAATTGCTCTTTAAAACAAGGCATGCTCTCCTTCGCTTGAGCTACATTACAGCACCCAAGGAACTAGCTAGGGTTATAGATGGGAAAAGAAAAGGAGTACTTGTGGCACCTTAGAGACTAACCAATTTATTTGAGCATAAGCTTTCGTGAGCTACAGCTCACTTCATCGGTTGCATTCAGTGGAAAATACAGTGAGGAGATTTATATACACACAGAACATGAAAAAATGGGTGTTATACACACTGTAAGGAGAGTGATCACTTAAGATGAGTTATTACCAGCAGGAGAGCAGGGGCGGGGGGGAAGAAAACCTTTTGTAGTGATAATCAAGGTGGGCCATTTCCAGCAGTTAACAAGAACGTCTGAGGAACAGTGGGTGGTCGTGGTGGGGGGAAATAAACATGGGGAAATAGTTTTACTTTGTGTAATGACCCATCCACTCCCAGTCTCTATTCAAGACTAAGTTAATTGTATCCAGTTTGCAAATTAATTCCAATTCAGCAGTCTCTCGTTGGAGTCTGTTTTTGAAATCTTTTTGTTGTAATATTGCGACTTCTAATTAGGTCTGTAATCGAGTGACCAGAGAGACTGAAGTGTTCTCCGATTGGTTTATGAATATTATAATTCTTGACATCTGATTTGTGTCCATTTATTCTTTTATGTAGAGACTGTCCAGTTTAACCAATGTACATGGCAGAGGGGCATTGCTGGCACATGATGGCATAGATCACATTGGTAGATGTGCAGGTGAACGAGCCTCTGATAGTGTGGCTGATGTGATTAGGCCCTATGATGGTGTCCCCTGAATAGATATGTGGACACAGTTGGCAACGGGCTTTGTTGGAAGGATAAGTTCCTGGGTTAGTGGTTCTGTTGTGTGGTGTGTGGTTGCTGGTGAGTATTTGCTTCAGGTTGGGGGGCTGTCTGTAGGCAAGGACTGGCCTGTCTCCCAAGATCTGTGAGAGTGATGGGTCGTCCTTCAGGATAGGTTGTAGATCCTTGATGATGCGTTGGAGAGGTTTTAGTTGGGGGCTGAAGGTGATGGCTAGTGACGTTCTGTTATTTTCTTTGTTGGGCCTGTCCTGTAGCAGGTGACTTCTGGGTACTCTTCTGGCTCTGTCAATTTGTTTCTTCACTTCAGCAGGTGGGTATTGTAGTTGTAACAATGCTTGATAGAGACCTTGTAGGTGTTTGTCTCTGTCTGAGGGGTTGGAACAAATGTGGTAGTATCGTAGAGCTTGGCTGTAGACGATGGATTGTGTGGTGTGGTCTGGGTGAAAGCTGGAGGCATGTAGGTAGGAATAGCAATCAGTAGGTTTCCGGTATAGGGTGATGTTTATGTGACCATCGCTTATTAGCACCGTAGTCTCCAGGAAGTGGATCTCTTGCGTGGACTGGTCCAGACTGAGGTTGATGGTGGGATGGAAATTGTTGAAATCATGGTGGAATTCCTCAAGGGCTTCTTTTCCATGGGTCCAGATGATGAAGATGTCACCAATATAGCGCAAGTAGAGTAGGGGCATTAGGGGACGAGAGCTGAGGAAGCGTTGTTCTAAGTCAGCCGTAAAAATGTTGGCATACTGTGGGGCCATGCGGGTACCCATAGCAGTGCCGCTGATTTGAAGGTATACATTGTCCCCAAATGTGAAATAGTTATGGGTGAGGACAAAATCACAAAGTTCAGCCACCAGGTTTGCCGTGACATTATTGGGGATAGTGTTCCTGATGGCTGGTAGTCCATCTTTGTGTGGAATGTTGGTGTAGAGGGCTTCTACATCCATAGTGGCCAGGATGGTGTTTTCGGGAAGATCACCGATGGATTGTAGTTTCCTCAGGAAGTCAGTGGTGTCTCGAAGGTAGCTGGGAGTGCTGGTAGCGTAGGGCCTGAGGAGGGAGTCTACATAGCCAGACAATCCTACTGTCAGGGTGCCAATGCCTGAGATGATGGGGTGTCCAGGATTTCCAGGTTTATGGATCTTGGGTAGCAGATACAATACCCCAGGTCGGGATTCCAGGGGTGTGTCTGTGCGGATTTGTTCTTGTGCTTTTTCAGGGAGTTTCTTGAGCAAATGGCGTAGTTTCTTTTGGTAACCCTCAGTGGGATCAGAGGGTAATGGCTTGTAGAAAGTGGTGTTGGAGAGCTGCCTAGCAGCCTCTTGTTCATATTCCAACCTATTCATGATGACGACAGCACCTCCTTTGTCAGCCTTTTTGATTATGATGTCAGAGTTGTTTCTGAGGCTGTGGATGGCATTGTGTTCTGCACAGCTGAGGTTATGGGGCAAGTGATGCTGCTTTTCCACAATTTCAGCCCGTGCACGTCGGCGGAAGCACTCTATGTAGAAGTCCAGTCTGTTGTTTCGACCTTCAGGAGGAGTCCACCTCGAATCCTTCTTTTTGTAGTGTTGGTAGGAAGGTCTCCGCGGATTAGTATGTTGTTCAGAGGTGTGTTGGAAATATTCCTTGAGTCAGAGACGTCGAAAATAGGATTCTAGGTCTTCACAGAACTGCATCATGTTCGTGGGGGTGGAGGGGCAGAAGGAGAGGCCCCGAGATAGGACAGATTCGTCTGCTGGGCTAAGAGTATAGTTGGATAGATTAACAATATTGCTGGGTGGGCTAAGGGAACCATTGCTGTGGCCTCTTGTGGCATGTAGTAGTTTAGATAGTTTAGTGTCCTTTTTCTTTTGTAGAGAAGCAAAGTGTGTGTTTCAGAGTAACAGCCGTGTTAGTCTGTATTCGCAAAAAGAAAAGGAGTACTTGTGGCACCTTAGCGACTAACCAATTTATTTGAGCATAAGCTTTCGTGAGCTACAGCTCACTTCATCGGATGTAAGTGGCTTGTCTAGTTTTAGTAAAGTCCAGCCACGAGGAAGTTTGTGTGGAAGGTTGTTTTTTTATGAGAGTATCCAGTTTTGAGAGCTCATTCTTAATCTTTCCCTGTTTGCTGTAGAGGATGTTGATCAGGTGGTTCCGCAGTTTCTTTGAGAGCGTGTGGCACAAGCTGTCAGCATAGTCTTTATGGTATGTATGGTATGATGGGAAAAGAACATTCATCTTGGGCCATACGGGGTGGGCAGGTGTTTACTACATTTAGACAAAGTTCCACATCACGCAGTTTAGACTCCCCTCCCCCCTCACCTAAGGGCCAACTTTAGGCACCTGCACCTCCTGCAGAGGCCCCATATTCTCCTAAACACCACCCATCTCCTGGGACCAATGAAGGACTGATCTCTAGTGCTAATTTCCTAGGGTTTGGTGTCCTGTCCAGTTTTAAGGGCCCCAGGTGATGGAGCTTCCATGATATCCTTGATGAGACTAGAATCCACAAGCTAATCCATATCACTGCTCCAAAAGTCCTTCCTGTAGAAAAGACTGGTCTAGTAGCTTAGGTGACTGTGGACCTTGAACTCTTGAGTTTTGCTTCTCGCTCACTGTAATGCTTGAGTAAATGACTCCCTTCACCCTGCATCAATTCCCCAACCTGTGAAATGGGGAGGATAGTCCTTACCTAGCTCACTGGTATGTTGAGAGGTTTAGCATCAGTGAAGTGTTTTGAAAAGCTTGAATTTACCATGGCCAAATTATCTCCCCTGATCTTCCCTTCCAAATCCTCTCCATTCCCTGTAGTCTCTGTAAGGATGGTTGGCACCATCACCACTCTCACCTTCATTCAGGCCCATAACCTGGGAGAGTTTCCTTTCATTCCTCTCTCTCCTTTCCCCACATATGCAAGTCATATCCAACTCTTGCCACTTCTTCCTCCATAACCTCTCTATCTCTGCAGCTAAGAGTTCATGTCCAGGCCTTTATTTCCCATATCGACCTCTACAACTCCTCCTCTTCTCTGGCCTCCCTGCCATCCACTTCACCTTCTCCAGTCCACAAAAAGCTCACTGTGCATTATCCCCTTGCTTCTTTAGAGTCACTGATTGCTTAGGAGTCCCAATAATTCATGAGTGAAGGACTTCACCCCGAGTACCACTTAAAGTCAAGTGCTGCAGCTAAAATCTTACCAAGAGTTCCGACACTGCTAGCCTTCCATATGGCTCCTCCTCACAACTGGAAGAAGAACGAGAACTGTCCCAAGGACTGCTCAGTGCATCAATGTCCTGAAATACAGAAGGAGGCATCCAGGTCAGAGCCCACTGCACTTTCAGGCACTTACATTTTGATTTCCTAACATCTCTGTGTCGTTTCAACAGGATATGGTGTTCTCCTTCAGCTGCTGCAGAGCGCTGCGGCCAGTAAACAGGTGGTGCTGCGTTCCATCACAAAGGTAGCTGCATTTCAACATGGGGAAGTCACAAAGTAATTGCTATTTTTATGGTCCATAAAATGCTTTGAAATCCTCCTGCATGAAAATTGCCATACTGGATATCAAAGATATAAAACCACAGCGAAGGCTGACCAATAAGATATTAACCCTGCAATGTTCAGGAAGATTTTAATCATTTCAGGTATGCTTTGCAAGGGTGGTAAGCACATTATATCTTCCATACACTCACCAGAACTGGTCTTTTGCTAACAAATAAACTAGTTAATTGGCTTAAATATAAAATATACGTGAAAGTAAAAGGTATGGAGTTGAAATGTTAAAACTTGACTGATCTGAATATAAGTCTGTGTTGTTTTAAGCTTTCAAGACTGGATTACCTAGCTAGAAGGCCAGATATGGATTGCTAACTGCATTTCATTTTTGCACTGTACATGGTGAAAGATGCTGTCACTATGTACAATGTGGAAGAGAAATCACCATGATAATTACTGTAATGAAAACTGGAAGGAAAGTTTGTGGTTGGAGTCAGAAAAGCAGCTATATTTAAAAGTTTCCTTCTTACTCAAGCAATCTTCTCCTGTGTATCTCTGAGTCACACTGTAGCTGCTCAGTTCTCTAACACGAACTGCTCTCCCAACTACAACAATGCAGCTATGGCTGAGAAGTGGATTCTGATCTGCCTCGTGCATTCCACACTACGCTGGAAGGCCTGTCAGCTGAGAGCCTGGCTGCCACCTTCCCAAAACTCTTCTGGCTGCTCTTCCATGTGACTCCCCACTCTTCCTCTATTCACATAAATGACCCGGGAGAAGCACGAATACTGCCACGAATACTATTACTCAGCATCACGAATTACAATGCAGACTTGGAAGTGAGTGCATGAGTCATAATACCATAGACCAAATAATGCAACAATAGCGAACTGATTCAGTAACAGCCTCTGCCTTATTCTCTTTTTCCAAGTCTAGCCACTACCACTTCCTAAGATCAGTTAGCTATTTCAGGTTAAGGATTTTAGACAACAAGTTACAGTTTCGTTACTGTGTGCAAACCAACTTTGTGAGCGGATTCCTTTTCCCATATACAGATACCACCTCTCCTGCTTTTCCCCATAACCCTGAATCCATGGCAGACTCCTCAGCAAAGATGCAGGTGAGCAGTGAAGTGAACATGTTCTAACTCTCACATGGCCCTAGATCTGACTAAGCGTTTCCACTAGAAAACAAGCAAAATTTGGGTTATTCTGGAGAAGTTTTGCATTGAGGTTTTCGGTTTACTTGGATGCTGAGCTCAGGGGGATGAACTGGCATCAGAAAACGAGCACCACGCCAAATCATAGAGTTCTGCACCATCACACTCACAGGGCAGAGATCCAGGAAGAGGGATGGGGCCGGAACGCCAGGTCAAAAAGGGACCCTGGTGGTGGTGCTGACTGGGCTGTTAAAAGTCTGGTCAGCAGCGCAGCAGGGGCCCAGGGCTAAGGCAGGCTCCCTACCTGCCCTGGCTCTGCACTGCTCCCAGAAGCGGCTGCCAGGTCCCTGTGGCCCCAAGGTGCTGAGGCAGCCAGGGAGGCTCCATGTGCTGCCCCCACCCCTTGTACCAGCTCCGCAGCTCCCACTGGCCGGGAACCACGACTAATGGGAGCTGCAGGGGCGGTGCCTGTGGGTGTGAAGGCAGCATGCACTGCGCAGAGCCGCCTGGCCGTCCATGTGCCTAGAGGCCGCAGGGACCTGGCAGCCGCTTCCTCGGAGCCATGGTAATCGCCGCTAGGACCCCACACCCCTTCCCGCACCCCAACCTCCTGCCCCAGCCTGGAGTCCCCTCCCACACCCAGCCCCACCCCCAGGTAGAGCCCTCATTCCTCCTGCACCTCAATCCAAAGCCCCCTCCTGCACCCCAAACCTCTCATCCCTGGCCCCACCCCAAAGCCTACACCCCCAACCCAGAGCCCATACCCCCTCCCACACCCCAACCCCCGTCCCAGCCCAGTGAAAGTGAGTGAGGGTGGGGAAGAGCGAGCGATGGAGGGAGCGGGGACGGAGCAAGCAGGGGGCAGGGCCTCGGAGAAGCGGTGGGACACGGGAAGGACAGGGGTGTTCATTTTTGTATGATTAGAAAGTTGGCAACCCTAGATGGGGAGGGGTGTCCCTCTGTGGCCCCGATTTTAAAGGCACAGATGTGAACGCTCCCCCACGCCTGGGACCAGTTCATAAACCGAGAGGCAAACCCCATGCTGCTCCTGCTAAGGTTATTCCTGGGGGTACGTACCATGTGGCAGGCCTGGCTGCTGCTTCCTTCCAGGAAGTCTCTGGGAGCTGCCTAGCAGTGCAGAAGGGCATGGAGCGGGGGTTGTAGGTGGGCAACTGGAGTGGGCAGAGGGTGACACCCAGGGGCGTAAGGGGGCCTAGCACCTGAGGGAGGACTTAGGGCAAGGAAATGGGGACGGGGGGGTGAAGCTGAGGCTGAGAGGCTAGGGGTCCCGAAAGGGCAAAAGCCGGTACTGGGCAGGCCTAGGAAGTGGAAGGAGCCTGGAGTTGGGGGGGAGCTGGAGCTGCCTGGGCAGCGGAGGGAAGAGATTGGGGTGGTCCGGCGCTCGGGGGGGGGGGGGGGGGGGGACCTGGAGCTGCCTGGGCAGTGGAGGGAAGAGATTGGGGTGGTCCAGCGCTCGGGGGGGGAGCTGGAGCTGCCTGGGCAGTGGAGGGAAGAGATTGGGGTGGTCCGGCGCTCGAGGGGGGGAAGCTGGAGCTGCCTGGGCAGCGGAGGGAAGAGATTGGGGTGGTCCGGCGCTCGGGGGGGGGGGAGCTGGAGCTGCCTGGGCAGTGGAGGGAAGAGATTGGGATGGTCCGGCGCTCGGGGAGGGGGGGGGGGGGGACCTGGAGCTGCCTGGGCAGCGGAGGGAAGAGATTGGGGTGGTCTGGCGCTCGGGGGACGGGGGAGCTGGAGCTGCCTGGGCAGCGGAGGGAAGAGATTGGGGTGGTCCGGCGCTGGTGGAGGGGGGGAGCTGGAACCGTCTGGTGCTGAGGAGCAGAGGAGTCTATGGGATGGGGCGGGGGGCTGCAAGGAGGCAGCTGGGGCTTTCTGGCACTGAGGGGCACTGCGGCCTGTGGAGGGGGTCTGGTTGGGGTGGAGCGGGGGTGGGGCTTTCTGGTGTAGAGGGGGATGGGCCTGCCTAAGGGGGAGGGGCCGTGCCGCGACTGGCTGGGGGTGGGGCTGTCTATGGGGGAAGGACCGTGTATGGGGGGGCGTGTCACCACTGGCTGGGGGCGGGGCGGTGTCGCGGGTGGCTGGGGGCAGGGTTGTCTATGGCGGTTGCTGTGGGGGAGGGGCAGTGTCGCGTCGGGCTGGGGCGGGGCTGTCTATGGGGGCGGGGCCGTGTCGAGACCGGCTGGGGGCGGGGCTGTCTCTGGCGGTCGCTGTGGGGGCGGGGCGGTGTCGCGGGTGGCTGGGGGCGGGGCTGTCTCTGGCGGTCGCGGTGGGGGCGGGGCGGTGTCGCGGGTGGCAGGGGGCGGGGCTGTCTGTGGGGGTCGCTGTGGGGGAGGGGCGGTGTCGCGGGTGGCTGGGGGCGGGGCTGTCTGTGGGGGTCGCTGTGGGGGAGGGGCGGTGTCGCGGGTGGCCGGGGGCGGGGCTGTCTCTGGCGGTCGCTGTGGGGGAGGGGCGGTGTCGCGGGTGGCTGGGGGCGGGGCTGTCTCTGGTGGTCGCTGTGGGGGCGGGGCGGTGTCGCGGGTGGCAGGGGGCGGGGCTGTCTCTGGCGGTCGCTGTGCGGGCGGGGCGGTGTCGCGGGTGGCCGGGGGCGGGGCTGTCTCTGGTGGTCGCTGTGGGGGAGGGGCGGTGTCGCGGGTGGCAGGGGGCGGGGCTGTCTCTGACGGTCGCTGTGGGGGAGGGGCGGTGTCGCGGGTGGCCGGGGGCGGGGCTGTCTGTGGGGGTCGCTGTGGGGGAGGGGCGGTGTCGCGGGTGGCCGGGGGCGGGGCTGTCTCTGGCGGTCGCTGTGGGGGAGGGGCGGTGTCGCGGGTGGCTGGGGGCGGGGCTGTCTCTGGTGGTCGCTGTGGGGGCGGGGCGGTGTCGCGGGTGGCAGGGGGCGGGGCTGTCTCTGGCGGTCGCTGTGCGGGCGGGGCGGTGTCGCGGGTGGCCGGGGGCGGGGCTGTCTCTGGTGGTCGCTGTGGGGGAGGGGCGGTGTCGCGGGTGGCAGGGGGCGGGGCTGTCTCTGACGGTCGCTGTGGGGGAGGGGCGGTGTCGCGGGTGGCAGGGGGCGGGGCTGTCTATGGCGGTCGCTGTGCGGGCGGGGCGGTGTCGCGGGTGGCCGGGGGCGGGGCTGTCTCTGGCGGTCGCTGTGGGGGAGGGGCGGTGTCGCGGGTGGCCGGGGGCGGGGCTGTCTCTGGCGGTCGCTGGGGGGGAGGGGGCGGTGTCGCGGGTGGCAGGGGGCGGGGCTGTCTCTGGCGGTCGCTGTGGGGGAGGGGCGGTGTCGCGGGTGGCCGGGGGCGGGGCTGTCTGTGGGGGTCGCTGTGGGGGAGGGGCGGTGTCGCGGGTGGCCGGGGGCGGGGCTGTCTCTGGCGGTCGCTGTGCGGGCGGGGCGGTGTCGCGGGTGGCCGGGGGCGGGGCTGTCTCTGGTGGTCGCTGTGGGGGAGGGGCGGTGTCGCGGGTGGCAGGGGGCGGGGCTGTCTCTGACGGTCGCTGTGGGGGAGGGGCGGTGTCGCGGGTGGCAGGGGGCGGGGCTGTCTATGGCGGTCGCTGTGGGGGTGGGGCGGTGTCGCGGGTGGCAGGGGGCGGGGCTGTCTCTGGCGGTCGCTGTGCGGGCGGGGCGGTGTCGCGGGTGGCCGGGGGCGGGGCTGTCTCTGGCGGTCGCTGTGGGGGAGGGGCGGTGTCGCGGGTGGCCGGGGGCGGGGCTGTCTCTGGCGGTCGCTGGGGGGGAGGGGGCGGTGTCGCGGGTGGCAGGGGGCGGGGCTGTCTCTGGCGGTCGCTGTGGGGGAGGGGCAGTGTCGCGGGTGGCTGGGGGCGGGGCTGTCTATGGCGGTCGCTGTGGGGGCGGGGCGGTGTCGCGGGTGGCCGGGGGCGGGTCTGTCTCTGGCGGTCGCTGTGGGGGAGGGGCGGTGTCGCGGGTGGCCGGGGGGCGGGGCCGTCTATGGGGGCGGGGCCGTGTCGCCACTGGCTGGGGGCGGGGCTGTCTATGGCGGTTGCTGTGGGGGAGGAGCTGTCTATGGGGTCGCGTGGCGGGGGGCGGGGCTCCCAGGTAACCGCCGCACGTAGCTCCCGTCTGCTGCCAACGGCCGCCCGCGCCAGGCGGCCCCCAGTGAGAAGTGACCAACCCGCGGCGGCCAATCGTTGAGCCGGGCTGGGTGAAAGGGGCGGAGCGATCTCAGGAGGCGAACCAATGGGAGCGGAGAAAAGCGGAGGGGCGGGGACACTTTCATAGCCTTCGCTGGCGGCCTAGAGGAATCCGGGGAGGCCCCTAGTCCCCCACCCCGCTGCATCCCCCGCCTCCCCCTCGCGGCGCTGCGCGAGTGCCCAGGTGTATTGTGGGTACGCGGGTCGGCGTTGGCCAGGGTCTGGGCGGGGCCCAGCCGGAGGGCCTGGGGGGCGCAGGACTGAGGAGAACGGGGCCCGGCCGGAGGGCCTGGGGGGTGCAGGACTGAGGAGAACGGGGCCCGGCCAGAGGGCCTGGGGGGCGCAGGACTGAGGAGAACGGGGCCCGGCCAGAAGGCCTGGGGGGTGCAGGACTGAGGAGAACGGGGCCCGGCCAGAGGGCCTGGGGGGCGCAGGACTGAGGAGAACGGGGCCCGGCCGGAGGGCCTGGGGGGCGCAGGACTGAGGAGAACGGGGCCCGGCCGGAGGGCCTGGGGGGCGCAGGACTGAGGAGAACGGGGCCCGGCCAGAGGGCCTGGGGGGCGCAGGACTGAGGAGAACGGGGCCCGGCCGGAGGGCCTGGGGGGCGCAGGACTGAGGAGAACGGGGCCCGGCCGGAGGGCCTGGGGGGTGCAGGACTGAGGAGAACGGGGCCTGGCCGGAGGGCCTGGGGGGTGCAGGACTGAGGAGTGCAGGGCCAGGAGGGGGCGGGACCCAGCCAGAGGGACTGGGGGCGATGGGCTGCGGCCCAGCCAGAGGCCCTGGGGGGCGCAGGACTGAGGAGAACGGGGCCCGGCCAGAGAGCCTGGGGGGCGCAGGACTGAGGAGAACGGGGCCCGGCCAGAGGGCCTGGGGGGTGCAGGACTGAGGAGTGCAGGGCCAGGAGGGGGCGGGGTCCAGCCAGAGAGCCCGGGGGGTGCAGGACTGAGGAGAACGGGGCCCAGCCAGAAGGCCTGGGGGGTGCAGGACTGAGGAGTGCAGGGCCAGGAGGAGGCAGGGCCCAGGAGGGGGCACGGCCCAGCCAGAAGGCCTGGGGGGTGCAGGGGCAGGGCATAGTTACAGGGCTTGGGGTGTACTGGGCTGGGGAATGTGCAGGGCTGGCAGGTGCAGAGTATAGGACAGGGGGTGCGGGGTCAGGAGGGGACAGGGCCCAACCACAGGGCCTGGGGTGTGCAAGGCTGGGGTGGGCACCTGCGCAGCCAGAGGACTTGTGGGTACTGGGCCTAGGACAGGGGTCGGGAGATCCCAGGATGGCGGCACTGCAGCCTGGCTCCTTCAGCCTAGCCCTGTCTCACTCGAGCTGTGGGAGCAGCTCCATTAGCTGCTGGGAGTATTGGGCTGTTACCCTCTCTGGACAGGAAGTGGATGTGATGCGCGCGCTCCACCAGCATGTGGCAGCAGCACTGACACTTGCAGAGCCCATCCCTGCAATGCTGGAGTGAGGTGATGATGCCTGGAGCCATGGCACCCTTGGTGATGTTCACTAGGGGAGCTTCCCCCAGGGAACTACTGCACGCCAGCTACTCATCAAGGTCCTGCCCTACTGAAGTCAGTAGGGACGTTACCATTCACATTAACTGATGCAGGCTCAGGCCCCAAGTCCAGAATCTAAATACCCCAGGTGTCAATAACCAGACACTGACATAGGGCATGAACTAGAGGTAGGACTGCACAGTCAGGACCAAAAACAGAACAGGGATATGAATGACATGAGCAGCAATCCTCATGAAGTTAACTATTCTTAATCATATCACAGCCAACCAGGTTGGCTACATATTCATCCCCTAGATTGATGGCTGTGTCAAATAGAGGTCCCCAAACATCTAGGCCTTGTAACTTGTATCCTGTAACTTTCAATTCATTATTCCTAGGTGTGGAAGGATTTTTTTTTTTTATTGGTTGATGTCGGTAAAGCTCAGTTTCCCTGTACACACCCAAACTGACAAAAATATTTTCAGCGATAACAATAGAAATGTACAGACAGGCAATGTAAGAAAGATGCTGCTTGAGAACTTACTGTGGTTTAGAATGTTGAATGAGGCTTGTTACAAATGGATTAGCGTATGAATAGTGAACAGGTGTGATTTATTGATTTAAGGATATTTAATTTGTATGATTTTGACAATTTGTATTTTAACAGTTTGTAAAGCTGTGCCTTTTTGAATATCAGTGTCTATTGTCCTTACTCTGCCCCCCACCCCCAATTTCCCACAATTGAAAATTTAAATGGATAAAAATCTAAAAAAAAATGCTTAAAAATAAACATTGATATCAATCAAAATTATAAAAAAGTTAAATTCTGCCAAGACTAATTATTTTCCTGTTTAATTTCTCTCACTTGACTTAGTTACATGCCACTTAGTGTCCCAGCCAGCAATCACACCAAAATATCACTGATTTGTTAAGTAACCACAATAAACAAATCCTGGACACTTCAGAGTCTTTAAATCGGGACTTGACATCTTTTTAAGAGGAGAGAGGTTTTGTCTGGTTAAACCACAAGTTATTGGCCCTGATACAGGAATCGCAGCATGAAATTCTATGGCCATGTTATGCAAGAGGTTAGATTAGATTATCATAGCGGTCCCATCTGGTGTTAAAATCTGTGAACTTCCTTTACATCACCTCCATTTGACAAATGAGAAGGTGGCATGTTGAGGAGAAATGACCCACACAGCAAGTCAAGAGCAGAGCTAGGAACAGAAACCAGGAGTCCTGATTCCCTGTCACCAAGCCAATATCTATGTTAAATTCAACATTACCTTTGAAAAAGAGGAGATAAAAGTCTATGATTGTCAGTCTAGTATTTCTGACATCTCTATGGGGAAACTGGAGACTTGCAGCTTGTGTGGGAGGTTTTCTTCATGTGTCTATCTCCTCAGCTGGAATGGGTCTGATGACTAAATTCATTGACACAGTACTGTGGAACAGCTCAGGTACTGTCAGAGATCCCCTGGGCTAAATCCCAACCTTTTATCCAAATTAAATAACATTCCTGGTCAGCCTCAACAATGCACGTGAAGCTGATCAAATCAAGTAAATGAATATTTTACATTTCTGTGGAACTTTTCAGTTTCAGATATTTAGAAGTGACTGGTAACAGCTGTTTGGTGTGTGGAAACACTGTGCAACCTAACTATCGTGGCTGCTGCTACAATACCAGCAAGAATAGCTGGGAATACCCTGCTCTGAAATACAGCCACCCTGCTGTGAGTCAGGAATCTGGGACGCGGATCAACAGAGAGAATTTTGGACCAAGGACTTCAGAGCAAAAACCCTACTTATGAAAAGTGCCATGGAATCCTTAATACATACATAGAACAAACAGAATATTGGCACTCAAGGTCTCATCTAAAAGACCTTCATGCAGTAAACTGCATGGAGCTCATCAGTTTATTGACCTTGGTTGGAAGGATGAAGAGCTAGGGGAACCTGCTGGAATCTGAAGCTGTGATTTCGTAGAATCTGAGTGTCTGGAGGCTCCTGGTTAGCAGTTGCAAAAACTGCTTTAGCTAAGAAAACCTATCATTTCCTACCAAAAACTCTTTGGTGAGAGGCTGGAATATTTTAAACCGTGCAAATCAGAATTCTGCTTCGTTAGTTAGAACTGAGTTCCAGCTTGTTGCTTTTAAAGGAATATGTTCCAAGGGAAGTCTTGTCTCGTAAGGAAGATTTGGAAAGAAGATGTAATGGAACGAATAAATTGATTCAGTTCCATTCTCTGCTGAGCCCCAGATCCCTGCCACATACTGAATGGCCAGCAGAGAGGGATATCACTCCATTCCCCTTTGTGTAGAATGGCAGGCATGGAAATCTCATTTTGCGGTTAAGTTTTGACATCAGGATTAAAAAGAGTTTAATCGGGTTAATTTCACTTCACCAGGTGACTGCTGCGTGGGTGGGACACAGCACGCACTGGGTTCTTTTGAAAACACTTCAGGCTTCTACTGGGCCTGGAGTAACTATGATGTGCTCAGCAACAGCTTACACCCAGTGCTTAAAAATACCGCCAATGGTATTGCTCCTTCCTCTTTCTAAAAAGTGTCACAACATCTTGGACAGCTGCTTGTGAGATGGACACCAGCTGGAAGACGGGACCTCAGCCTAATTTCTCCGAAGCAGAGCATCTCTCTGGAGCACCCATTGGAGCTTACCCAACTGGTAAGCCTCAGGGCATTTGGTCCCCACGTAGTGGGCTGGCCACATAGGGCTGGCTTCTCCTCCTTGTAGGCAGCTTCTGCACTTCATCAAAAGCTAGTTTCAAATGCTATACAAATCTCCCCTGAAGAAGTGTTATCCCAATGTGAGAGACTCACCCGAGCCCACCTTGGCTCGCTGGCTTTACTGACAAGAGTGTGATGCCAATGAGCCACACCAAGGTTTCCACTTGGGACGGAGCTTGGATGAAGGTACCTAGAAGAGGCCAGTCAACAGCTGGCCAAGGGAAGGCATTTTCTCCGGGGAAGAGGAGGGCTGGCAAGGGTTCCCAGGCACACACTGAGTTTGCACAAGAGAAGCTTCATCGTCGAATGAAGGGCTGGAGTGGATGGGCTGCCCATGCGGGGGAATAGCTCCCCCACTCAGGTGAAACTCATGTCTCAGTCAGTCCAACTCAACCGTACTGGGGAGGTGAGGGGTTGGCATAGATCGCTGGATAGATCAACAGGGCACAGGGCAGGATACCTAGGGAGAGAGATTGGCCCAGGTGAGCGGCTCCCCAGGCAGGTGAGGGGCTGGCCCAGGTGAGGGGCTGGCCCGGGCGGCGAGGCGGGGCTGGGCCCTGGGACGCTCCGGCAGGGGGTGCGGCTGAGCGGCGGGGGCGGCGGCCCCGCCATGCGGAAGTGCTGGGCGGCTGCTGCCGAAGTCAGGAGCCCGGCCCGGCTGACAGCGGCCCGCGGGCAGCGAGGGGAGCAGCCCGGCAGGAGGATCCAGGAGCCTCCAGGCGCAGGGTGAGTCTCGGCCCCTTCCCCCGCTGGAGCGGCCCCCTCCTCCCCGGGCTCCGACGCCCCCCCGGGCCCCGTGACTCCCACCCCGAGTGCCCCAGCGCCCCTCCCCTGTCCTGTGCCGGCCCCAGCGCCCCTCTACTGTGCCAGCCCCTGTCCTGTGCCGGCCCCAGCGCCCCTGTCCTGTGCCAGCCCCTGAGTCCCTGTCCTGTGCTAGCCCTAGAGCCCTATACCTGTCCTGTGCCAGCCCCTGCCCAGGGTCAGCCCCTCCCCGTGCCAGCTCCTCATGTGTCCAGGGTCAGCGCCAACAGGTGGGGGGCTGGCACAAGTGCCCGGGGCATGGTGCCTCTATTTATTGTGGTGAAAAGTTTCCTGGACCGGGACCCCAACCCCGTGGGAGAGAGAGAAACTGAAAGCTGGCGGGTCCCCAGCTGAGGGGCTGGTGGGAGCTGAGGCAGCCCCCTGCCCCCGGGAGCTGCTCTGCCCCCACCCCCTGGTGTCATTAGCGCAGACCTCTTGATCCAGCCGATATTGTTTTTTCAAGCTGATCCAAGTGAGGTGCGGCACAAGCGGGTTTATCTCTGAGTGCTGGAAACACAAACCTCCCAGATGGGCTCACTTCTCCTCACTGTCCTGCTTCTTCCTCACTGAGATAACGCACTCTGCTCTCCAGAGTCGTGTGTGGGCACACAAGCACGCACACGTGCTCTCTCCCTGCAGAGTTGTGTGTGTGTGTACATACACTCTCTCTGTGCAGGGTTGCATGTGTATACACACACGCTCTCTCTCTCCCCCCCTGCAGAGTTGTGTGTGTGTGTGTACACACACTTTCTGTGCAGGGGTGTGTGTGTGTGTACACTCTCCCCCCCCCCCCCCGCAGGGTTGTGTTCTCGTTTTCTCTCTCTGTCTCTCCAGAGTTGTCTACACACAAACCCCTTGTGTACAAGTTACAGGAAGCCCCCCCTTCCCCAAAACGGCAGGTGGGGAATAAAGACCAAAAGTTTCCTGCTGCCATTGGCGTGCGGCACAGACCTAGCAGGCTGCTCCAAAGAGCAGGACCTGCCGTGGAGATGGGCCCAGAAGAGCCCCATGCTAGATGAAGAGAGGGAGTGGGGAGAGTAGCAGGAGACCGCGCTGTTGGAGGGTTTACTTCTCACAACCAATGCAAGAGCTTTAATTGGGTTATTCCCCCTTGTGCCTATTCCTCTGTGTGCCATGTTCCCACCTTCCCCAATTCCCCACAGAGGAACACTTTTTTCCCCATGTTAAGCTATTTTTCTCGGCTCAGTGACACACAGCTAGTGGGCAGTCCACTGGCAAATACCTAGGAGAAGCAGGATTAAATTAATAAAGACCCTGGCAGACAGTGTAGGTTTTGTTGACAGTTTGTCAAAGGAGTTTTCAATGCTACAATGAAGACAAAATTAGGAAAACCCATCACACAATGTGGCTTTTAACCTTCCCCTGCAAGGATTGTATTCAACCGCCACAGTCCGAGAGAGGCAGCTTGTGGCACTGAATTCTAAACAAACAGGAAATAGAGGAGTGGGATTTGTTGGGCCAAGGCGAACAAATTGGAAATGAACAACTTTTAAAAATTCTCTCAGTGCCAACAATTGAGGGGTTTGTTAGGAACAAGGAGATGAGATTTCTTAAAAAAACAAACAAAAACAAACCAATGCAAATGTGACCTTTAGTTTGCAAGCCTCCCTTTAAAAAAGAGACAATTAGGATGAATATGGGGGAAACTCAACAAAAGCACAGTCGTTGATCGTATAACCCCCACCCAGTCCTGCACTGGCTGACGGTGGCTGAATTGAATGTCATAGGCCTGCCCACCTGTCGTCCCTAGAACTGCAGGATAGTTTTTTTCCTGTCAATGGCAGCTTCACAGAGGTGGTGGTGGTGGTGGTGTTTACCTTTCTCCAAAGCAACAGGCCCTGGCCATTGCCAAAGGCAGCATACCAGCCTAGATGGCTCACCATGCTTCTGGACGAGTTGCAGCAGGGTTAACTGGTCATCCCTCCCAGAGCACAGTTCTCCTTGTAATAATAAACTCATCCCTTGAATACAGGTGCTAGGAGGTGAAAGGGGAGTTCCCCTCCTTAGGCAAGGCTGTAATGACAAACACAATGACCCAGGCAGGGTGGCACAGTAGAAGCTGGTTCAGAATGCTGAATTTGTCATTTTAACAGCGTGCTTCCCTGTTCCTTTCAAAAACCTAGCCCAGAATAGCAGCCAGGTGGGGGAAGCCAGGCTGTTGCAGCAGAAAGGGGCAGGAGGACCTGAGTCACACACTAAACAGGGACCTGTGTGTGGATGTAAGTGTTCAAACTTGGGTGCTTCTAGCCAGACACTGAATAAGGACACTTATTTAATTGCTTAAGTGTGGATTTAGTTGTCTAAATATAGACACCCAACTCTGAAAAATGTGACCGTAATATAATTGCCCAGGGTAGCGTATATAGTCCTGCAAAACTTTAGGGACCAATCCTACAAGGCTCTCCTGGACAATTCTCCCTCGGATAGTATTGCCTAGGAGAGCCAGTATTAATTGACAGCTGCTTTTAAGGTTTCATTGCTCCCAGAGATTACACTAGAGATTCTCTGGGAGCTGGGATTGTCTCCCGGGGTTCTGAAATGTACATGTGTTTTTATTACAAAGGTCTGAAGTCATCTGCAAAACAGCTAATCCGAGTTCCCTCTCTCTGCCTAGGTATTTATATAGTGTTGCGTCACAGGCACAGACCTATGGGAAAGTGAGAGACTTAAGTTCTGCAACCTAAGCTGGGTGTCACTCTTGCCTGCCTGGGGTTTGGTTGCTTGCATATGAATTCCTTCCTTTTAACTGAGCTTCTGGTACTGCAAGATTTCCAAGACAAGGCAAGACATGTGGTCTGTCCAGCACCTACCACCGTGGGGCCCTGATTGAGGTCTCCGGGGGTTACTTGCAGTACAAATAAGAGGGGAAATGAAGGGGGTTGTTACAGACATGGCTAGGCTGTTTATACTCCTCCTCCCAAAGTTATGGAGTTTTCACGCTTGGTAGCTGAAAACCCATGTCTATTTCTGATGATTTGAGGAAGTGTCTCTCTCATTTTTATTTCAGAGACTGAAGTTAGAAAAAACCCCAACCCGAGTTTCAAATTCCCCTCTCTAACATCGAATTCAAAGCCAGACCTCCATGGGCTTCCAAGAAGTCTTGGGCCGCCTCTTCTCTCTTTCCATTCTGTGAACCTACCTTAGGTAAGTCCGCTTGTCTTTTGCACATTAACTTTATGAAGGTGTCCGCTAGTGGGAAACATCCAGGCAGGAATTGATAGTGGTGTAGTGGATGTTGTGTTTTTTATCTCGGCTCGGTGTCTGCAGCGCTGTTACCGACTAGAACAATGTGGTTATGAATGGTTAATTGCGGCTCAGACCGGGGAGCAGAGATGTGTGGGAACTGTCTGTTCTTGTAAGATCATTGTTCATGTTTAATTAACAGGTGGGAGAAGGGCTTGTAAATAAGAACCTGTTACCATGTCACCCAGCTACAGACTGTGGTCAGGTCAGAATCAAGATTTAAGGATTGAGATAAAACTCAAGAGTCTGGAGTTAATGAAGTCGGTTTCTCCGCCTTCCACCTCCTTTAAGAAATAATGTGAAGAGACACGGTTGTCTCGAAAATCGGATCTATCTGAAAATGTTGGACCTACGATAGTTACAAGTAGCACATAAGACTAGGAAACCTGAGAGACGTTCGCAGAAAAGCAAATCTCTGTCTTTGCGCTTTGTCATGTGGCATTTTACAGGGCTCTGTAGAGTCAGTTTCACTGTTCCTCTTTACAGTCAATCAGTCGCTTGATGTTTCCCTTGCTGAAAAGAAATGTAGCGTTTTTTTAAATTAACTAACTTCCAGAGAATTCCCATTTCTGATGGAGTGCCTTGTATGCATCCGATGAAGTGAGCTGTAGCTCACGAAAGCTTATGCTCAAATAAATTGGTTCGTCTCTAAGGTGCCACAAGTCCTCCTTTTCATTTCTGATGGAGTTTCCTTTATACGGTCTGACCTGAGTTTTTTCTAAATTCGTTTATAAAAAAAGAAGTTGACAGTGTGTCATTCTTCTGGCTGTATTTTGAGAATGCCTAGGGATCCCCCTCTGGGAGCAGGACCACATTGTGCTAGCTTACGTACAAACACAGAACAAAAATCTGGCCCGGAGAGGCTAACCTGCCTGTGAAAGATGAGTGAGGCACACAAATATTTTCCTGGGTTCTGCTTGCTGTGGTTTCAGCCAGTCTGCCCTTTCCTCACATTAAATGGTCTCCGCGCAGCCACCTCCGAGCAACGTGATTAAAATGATCTGGGGCTCATTTCCCTGGGTTTCCACACGGGGAAGAGCCTGAAAAGATTGGGATCATTTAGTTTTGGAAAAAGACAAATAGTAGATAATACCCACTCCTGCCATGAGCGTGGGGGACTGGACTAGATGACCTCAGAGGTCTCTTCCACTCCTATGATTCTATGATCTCTTAAACTAGCCAAGGCGTGTTAAATTTGATTTTCCATTTGAGGGTACTGGCTAGACCTAAATGAAGTAGCGGGTGTGGTTTAAACTGAGAGCGATCATGAAGATGTGCATGAGATGTTCGTTTACAGAAAGAATCAAAGGGGCTTCCAATAAATTCCAGCAGCATTAATCTTTGCCAGCACGAACAGGATGACCGTATGAATTTCATACGGTAACAGGGATGCTGGCCAGTTGAGAGGTTGAGAAATCACCACCCACCTTTGTGAATAGAGCCTCAAAGGGAATTTTTGCCTGATGCCTTGTCCGACAGAATGGCGGTAGAGAGTGAGCTGGTTTGCATGGGAGGACAGGCTCTCTGGACCGGTGTTGCAGGGAGATTCTCTCTTGTCTATTTTTTTTTCCTTAGTCCTATTCTCAGGAACATACAGTTTGCCAGTCTAGATCAGAACATGGGTCTGTAGAGCTGAATATCATGTCTCTAGCAAAGGCCAGTGCCTGTGACTTCAGAGTTGAAGTCCCTATGAGACGTCTCATTGGCAATACCATGTAATGTGGCAGTTCCTGATATCACCTGGAGATCAGCCTGGGGCTGGATGGCAGAAAGCTTTTGCAAGCTTAGCCTTTCATCTCAGCACATCTGAGCTTTGGCCAAGGCCCTACAGAGCCCTGTCTCACCTGTATCTCTCCCCTCTTTTCCACTCACTTGCTTTCCTCTTTCCTGGTGTCCCTCCCTCAAACCTTCTTCCTTCGCCAGTCATCCCTGGGTTCTTCTCCTCCACGCTCTTACCAGGGGCCCGTGCACCTGCACTGCATGGCTGTGATGAAGTGGGAATGTTCTTAATGTTTTCTCTGAATACTGTGTGGGTGCCTCAGTTTCCCCTAGGTATTTCTTAAGTATCTAGGTGGTGGGATAAGAGGGTGTGATTGTTGCAGAGCCCTAGAGGGCCAGCGTGATGGTGTCTGCACGGAGAATGGCCGACACCCTGTCTCCTGGCCACTGACGGGCTGGGCCTCTCCTCTGCAAAGGTGCCAACTGAAGATGTTGGAGAACAAAGAGACCAGGTGGCCTCCTGGCCTGGGAAAGAGACAAACAGAGGCCAGAGGAGGGGCGGGAGAGTTTCAGTTGGGAGCTGGTTGGGGAAATGGAGGGAGGCCCAGATGGTGCTCTGGCCTCCCTGCCCCCCAAGATGGACCTGACTGAGGGGTCCTGTTCTCTGTACGTACAAGCTCTGTTTTAGACCGTGTTCCTGTCGTCTAATAAACCTTCTGTTTTACTGGCTGGCTGAGAGTCACGTCTGACTGCGGAACTGGGGCGCAGGGCCCACTGGCTTCCCCAGGAGCGCCACCTGGGCGGACTTACTGTGGGAAGCGCATGGAGGGGCAGAGGATGCTGAATGCTCCGAGGTCAGACGCAGGAAGGTGGAAGCCGGGTGAGCTGTGTGTCCTGAAGACAGTCTGCTCTCGGAGAGGAGGCTCCCCCAGAGTCCTGCCTGGCTTTGTAGGGAGCAATTCCAGAGCATCGCCCGGGGACGCCGTGATGGTGGCTCTGCTGCGTAGGATCTTGGAGGCAGGGACTGGGTCTTATTGTTTGTCTTTTATGCACCATCTCTGAAGGCTGGGGTTCAAATCCCACTCAGGTGATGCAGTTGGGAGGGAAACAGCCTCCTGGAAACCTCAGGACCCTCCCCTCCCCCTGCCCCCCAGCCTGCTGCATGTCTGTGTGTGGACATGGGGCGAGCTGGGGGTTGAGTCACTTCGCTGACATATTCTGTGGCTCTTGCTTTCTTTGTTCTTAATTTGCCTCTTATCAAATGTAGGAGGTGGGTGGGTGCTCAGAACGGAAAATCAAGGCCTTCCACGTGCAAAGGGAGATGTTCTGAATGAAGGGAGGTCGCCGGAGGTCCCTGTCAAGAGGAATTGGGCAGCCACAGATGTCTGTGGGCCCAGTTGGGCTCAGGTGCATTGGCAGAGGGTGGCTGGGGGCTCAGGCCTGCAGGAACAAGGGTCTGGATCTAGGTGCGTGGCCAGAGGAGGCCCAAGGCATCAGCACATCTGTGGTGGGGGAGCCCCAGGACTGGAGCAGCAGCAGGTCTGATACCTGAGCCCTGCTTGCTGGAGACCCAGATGGGGTAGGAGTGACGGTGTACAGGTAAGCGGGCTGGCGTTTCTCCACCATGCACCTTGTAGATGGAACCAACTCACTTTGGGAGCGATGGTTTTGTTTCCTTACCCGGTTTCTGCAATGGGACAGATCTCCAGGGAGAGCTTGGGCTTTCGTTTCCCACGGGGCTTGGCCTCGCAGAGAAAGACCCAGCTTGCAAATGTGGGGTTCCCGGCTCTTTACTCACACGCCGGTTGCTTCACCCGTCCGCCCGTCACATCCGTGGTTGCTGCTGTAGCAACCTATGTGATGTCACTGGCCGGGTTCTGAGACCTAGATGTGATGAAACAAGCAGAGGCTTAAATTGCCCAGGGGGAAGAAAGGCAGGGAGAGAGCAGGACTTCAGATAGGCGGGGGAAGCATGGGGGGGAAGCTGCCCTAGTGGGAGGAAGAGCCATCAAACTCGGGTACCTGCAGCTCATCCAGAGCAAAAGTATTGGCCACCTCTCAGCCAATCAGATAGCAATATGCAAATCTCTGCTTGCTGGCTGGCTCGGAGGAATATTTTTTCCCCATGTCAGTGTAGACCCTGTGCTGCTTACCTCGACCGTTACTGGCTTTCAGGGGCCGTCCCCTGGTGCCCCACGCTGACAGTAAACTCAGAACTGCGCTCCGGGTGAGAGCGCGCACCCCGACACAGGGAGCCGTGTGGGGACCCGCACAAGCGATTGAATAACCTCCGGGGCTGCGTGCCGACATACGTGAGGTTGACGCAATTTTGTGTTGGAGACGTGGCCTAAGAAGAATGGCTGCAGAATGATGTCCATGGGCTCGGCTGCAGGACTTGCCAGTGCGTTTGATGGGACGCTGCTAAGGGCGCTGCCTCCTGGTTGCTCTGGGGATTAGCTTTGGCCAGGCATTGCGCCCGCCTCTGGCAGCATCCCTCCTGCCCTCTGCACCTCAACGTGTTCCCTCTTCGTGCCTTGGCCCCTCCGGCCAGGTCGCTGTGCGCTTCCCCTTCCGGGGGTACCAAAGTCTCTCTTGACACATGGACTCTGGCAGTCTTCCTGCTCACTGCCCAGCCAGTGCCACTTCCCCAGTGGCCAGCAGGGGAACCCAGGCCCACCCACTGCTCCGGGTGCCAGCCTGGGGACCCCGGACCTGCAGCTGTGGCCTGCTTTCCTGCAAGAACCTATTGCTCCTTCCTACAGTGCCTGGGCTTTATACAGGCCCCCCCTGTTCCTGCCCAGCTGAGCTGCCTGTCTGAACAGTCCCTGCTCCCTGGCTGCTCCTCCAGGTGCTGCCTGGGCAGTTAATCTTCCAGCTGCACCCGATTCCAGCCAGGGAGGATGGAGTCAGCAAGCGGATCCTGCCCTACTGAGTCAGCCTGGCCTGAGCCCCGTTGGCAGGACTCCAGGGCCACTGGAGTAACTCCTCGCTCTTACAAAACCTGCCATGGTGTCGGAGACCAGGACACGGTGGTCATGCCCAGGGGTTAGAGCAGGAGTTGGTGACTGGGACTGGAGCCGGAGGCAGACATCGGAGCAGAGACTCAGAGCAGGTTACCCTCGCCTGCAGTGAGGCAAGGCAAGGGAGGAGGGGACTGGCAACCCGGAGGAACAGGTCCTATCGCAGCCGTGGGCGAATGCTCTGAGCAGCCCCCAAACTGCTGCTGCGGGGCACGGTTCCCACCAGTCAGGCAGCTGACTCCAGGTCAGCTGCACTCCTGTAGGTTGCTGGAGCCTGACTGCAGCTCCTGACCCATGGTCTCAATAGTGTCTGTGCACTGACTCTGTTCCCTGGGAAGGTCTGAGGGGCCAAGTCTAACATGCCGAGATTCAAACCTGTGAGTGCGGAAAATCTGGGCGTGAGGCTATTGGCTGCCTGTGGTTCTGCCAATATTTCCTGTCTAGGTCAATTCTTGTTAATCTCGGCAGTAATCTTACCCGGCACTCACCAAGCACTTTACATTTCCAAAGCGCTGAGCAAACTTTGGCTGGCTCCCAACGACAGTCAGAAATCTCTCTGAGGGCTTGGGGTTAACACTCTGCTTCAACCAGGAAACCCAGCTGCTCACTGAGCAGCACCATGCAGAGCAGATCCCAGGTCACGAGGGGAAAGGGCTTGAGGATCATTCCTGGCCCCATTTACACCGAGCCCTCCCACAAAGGAAAACCCACAGTTTAGGGGTACTGGTAGCTTCTCCCCAGAGTTTCAGGGCTGGAACTGAGGTTACAAGTTGGGACCGAGTTGTTGGCAGAGCAATGTGTGGAGCGCCCAGAGCTGGGATAGCAGGGGCTGCGGGTCGGGATTGAGGGGCACTGGCAAAGCAGTGGGGAGTGGGGGGAGCCCAGAGCTGGGATAGCGGGGGGCTGCGGGTCAGGACTGAGGGGCACTGGCAGAGATATGGGGAAGGGGAGCCCAGAGCTGGGATAGCAGGGGGCTGCGGGTTGGGATTGAGAGGCACCGGCAAAGCAGTGGGGAGAGGGGGGAGCCTAGGGGTGGAATGGCAGGGGGTCAGCAGGTCAGGATTCGGGAGCACCACCAGAACTGTGTGAATGGGAGGGGACCAAGGCTGGGCTAGCAGGGGGCTGCGGATCAGGAGTGAGGGGCACTGGCAGAGCTTGGGGAGGGGGGAGCCCAGGGCTGGGAGAGCAGGGGGCTGCGGGTCGGGATTGAGGGGCACTGTGCGCGGAGAGCGTGGAAGAACTGGAAACTTGAATCTGTTTTCTCAATGTAATTTATTTGCCTTGATGGTTTTTGGTTACCTGGCTTTCCAAGAATGTCCTGGTGCAGTAACAATAACCAGCTGCCAGCAAACCAGAGCTTCCCTCTGCCTGCTCTCCTGGGAGGATCAGAAGTGCCATGTGTGAAAGCGGGCGATTCTGGGCAGAAACCCGGTGGGCAAGGCAGTTGCAGCTGCCCACAAGTGATTCTGTGTTTCTTCGGGCGGTGTGGGTGTGGATGTGTGTGTGTGTGGGGGGTGTCAGTTATGCAATTACCTGACTGGCCAGAAAGATAGAGGAAGAAGTGAGAAAGGAGCAGAAGAGTAGAAAAAGGAGAGAGAGAGGAGACAGGAAAGTGGACCATAAGGACGAGGTCTGGCTGTGTGGAAACATAGGTAGGTGATATTTATGGCCTAGAGTACGAGATCATAGGTGCGCTTAGGAGAAAGAGATCTCCTCTAAAGGGTTGCTCCTTGAGGGACGTGACTGTCTCCATGATGAGAGACAAGGTCTCCTGCGTCCAGCCCCTTGGTCTTTCCAGGGTGCAGGGAAGCTCCCTGATGGGGGTCTCGCGACTGATGCATAACAGGGAAGGCTCAGAGCTTGAAAAGATACCGAAAGGAGGCCGGTGAGCACAGGAAGCTGGTTGGTGAGAGAGAGAAGCCAAGTGACGGCACTGTTTTGCAGTGGGTCAGAAGGGGTCCTTGCATTGACTGAGCCAAGGGTAGCAAATACAGTTTGCCCCCAGATTCGGTGACCGTGTCTAGAGGGAGCGTGCTGCATTCTGGGCTGTACCGGGGCAGAGTGTCACAGCTGGAATATTGGGAAAGGGGATGATTTTCCTCCTGCATTTGGCAGCTGTCCATGGTTACACACCCCCTGCTTCGGGCTGCTGGCTGGGCTCTGCGTTGGCTGTTCCTGCGGGGCTGCCGGTGGCGATGGGCCCCTCGTCAGGGCGCTGGAGAGCGTTCTGTGAGCACGCGTGGCCTGCGCTGGAGTTAGGAAAGGTTCTGCTTGCAAAGAGGGGATGTTTCCTCACCTATTGTGTGTCATTTCCTTTCTGGCTGTGACTAAGCACCGATTCGAAACCTCCACTTCCCTTCCCTGCCATGCGGCAAGAACTCCCAGGGCAGGCGTCTGACCCACCAGGCAGGGCTGCCCTTGGCAAGCCGTCCGACGCGAAGGGACGCCCAGGAGGCCAGCTGCCCTCCCCGCCACGCCGCTCTGAGCAGCAAAGCCCTTGGATGTGGGTTTGCACTGTAACTGGGTTTGTTAGTGTGTGTGTGCACGCGCCACTGCCCCCTGCTGGATGGAATCAGAACTGCTTGTGCATGTGTCCTAGGCCTTGCACTGCTAACGGCGAGTGGAGGGTCTCCTTTGGCTGAAGAGATAGGGGTGTTGTGGAGCAGTAATAATAGATAATATGGCGATATACCTATCTCATAGAACTGGAAGGGACCTTGAAAGGTCATAGAGTCGAGTCCAGTCCCCTGTCTTCACACGGGGACCAAGTACCGTCCCTTATTTTTGCCCCAGATCCCTAAATGGCCCCCTCAAGGATTGAACTCACAACCCTGGGTTTAGCAGGCCAATGCTCAAACCACTGAGCTATCCCCAGTAAGATCAGGGTGCTATCCCCGTGGTGCTGTGACGTTCCAGATGCACACAGGGTGCAGCCTATGTCCCCGGCTGGCCAGGGTTTTGTTGTTGTGTGTTGTATTTTGCACTCTCCAGCGTTCGTTACCTCCTTCTCTTAGCAGCTGCTCACCAGCCTCTCTTACCAACCGTTCCTAGCCCCTTCCATGTGGGCCGAGGCTGGTTTCCGCTGCCCCAGCACTGTGTGTGGTGGCCAGCCCACGGCCAGAAGCTGTTTGCAGAGCATGGCAAATTTTATTGGTCCTGCAAAACCCAAGAACTGCACCGCATGTTCCCGAGCGCTGTCTCTCGGCACCGTGTCTAGTAGCCAGCTACACCTGGATCCGCACACCTCTCCTCCAGAGCGTGCTCTTCGTAACTTTGCAGCTGTTACTTCTTTGTTCGTGTAAGTACCCTGGTGCGGGCGTGGCTAGCAGAATGCTGCACCCCCTGCTGGCTGGATGTGGAGCAGGGAGCGTGACCAGATAGTTTTTTAAAGCAACGGCAACCATGCAAAGTTCTGTTGTCTCTCAATGTTCCTGTCTAACCCTTCCCTAGTGGGAGGGGTGGGACTTGGTGACCTTTTCTGTTCCTAATTGCTTAGCTCAGCCAGTATCCTGCCCTGCCTGTTACTGGTGGGTTGGTGCCAGTTACCGTAAATATTCGGCCAATTAAGTATTTTTTAAGTCTTTCCAAAGATACCTGTTTTTTAAGAGTGCAACTTAAATTATTTCTAGAATCCCCACAAGCCTGGAAAGTCCCCTGTCGTCCCCCAGGCTGGTCATGCGGTGCAGGGTAGCAAAATGTTGGTAGCAAAGTTCTGCTTTCAAGTAGCTGCACTGTGAAGTCCCGGCAGGGCATGAATAACGTGGAGGAAGGCTGTTTAAAGGGCGGTGAAGTGCTGTTCCCTCCGGCTCCGGGAGCTGAAAGACAGATGTGGGAACTGGGTAAGGGGAAGGCTCCTGTTTTTTCCCTCTGCACATGCCCTTAAATCTTGGTACGTCAGTTTCTGCTGCAAGCCTAGAATCTGTTTATTGGCTCTTCATCCTCATGGGTCAGGGCATAAACTGATCGGCAGCTGGGGTCAGGAAGAGGTTTCGTGGGAAATGCATGGTTGTGGGAGATGAGGAGGCATTCTGATATCCTCTGGAGCAACTAGCACCAGCCACTGTTAGGTACAGGATGCCAGACAAACTGGACCACAGCAGTGTTTGCACAGAGCTGACCCCAATTCCTACTCCCCCTTGCTCAGCTGCTGGCATCGATTACCCCAGTTCCCTTGCCTGACATCTGAGGGGTGAAGAGAGCTCTGCAAAGAGTGACTCCTAGCTGAGATCAGCTCTAGCTGAGAGTAGCTAAGCATGGCTTCTACCACTGTCTATCCAGTACCTCCCTCATAGCCCGTCTCCACGCCTCAGCTTCCTCCTCTGTACAGTGGGGCTAGTGATATGCACTCATCACCAGTACAGGGCCTATGGCACACAGTCAAGCAAGCCTGCTTCCATCCAGGAGATGGCAGCTCTTTGTATTCCAGTAGCACTGAAAGGCGCCCACCAAGGGTCCTAGTGTGCCAGGCGCTGTACACACAGATAAAGGAACACACAATATGGTCCTTGCCCCAGAGAGCTCCCAAGGTGGGCTACAGCAGGTGGGCGACACCAAGCGTACAGGCAGGAAGATGGACATGGTGCCCAAGAAACAATCCCGTTTCATGCACTCAGCAGCAGGCCCACGCTGGCCTGGTGTTTGGGGCCGGTTTCTGTCCTTTGTTCCACACTCTGGGGCAGAGCTTTTCCTGTTCATCATCAGCTCCCTTTCTGCTTTGGGGATTCCTGGTGAGCGTGGCGTGTGTGTGTGTGTGAGACAGAGGTGGATTAAGGTCTCCTGAGGCCCTGGGCTGGAGCAAGGGTGCGGCCCTGGTGCTGGAACCATGGCCCTGCCCCACCCTGTCCACCTGCGGCCCTGCCCCTTCTGCCTGAAGCCCCGCCCATGGCCCCACCCTGTTCCATCCCCGTGCCCATGGCCCGCCTCCATTCCGCCCCTTTCCCCACAGCCCTGCCCCCCGCTCACTGCTGTCCGTGCCTCCCTCCCCCCACTGCAGAGAACAAGAGCTCCTCCAATTCTGGGGTCATGGTGCGGGGAGATTTTTCCGGGGCCCCCAAATTGGCTGGGGCCCTTGCGCATGGGCCCCTTTGGCCCGTGCTGTAATCCACCACTGGTTTGTGTGGTGTGAATGGCACGTAACTGTTTGGTTTTTTTAAGTCTCTAAATCGCTACCGCATGCTTAGCTCTCCCGAGAACGGGAGCGAGAGAACTCTCCTAGACTGTCATTTTGTTCTGGCTTTGTACAGCTCCTGGCACTTTCGAGGGTTTCCCCATTTTCTTCTTACCTGCGTCCCAGGAAGGACTAGCTCAGCCAGTTGTTTTCTGGCCACTGGGGCTGAGCGGAAGCTGCAGCAGGTTCTAGTCAAGCAGAGCGGGGCAAGTGAGGGTGTCTTAAAGGAGAAGGGTGGCACAGAGTTCAAAGAATTGCACCCTAGGTCGTGTCTGAGCCCTGGTTCAGCAGGGAACTTAAAGGCAAGTGCCTAACTTTAAGCATATGAGGAAACTTAGTGAAGTCAGTGGAACTACTCATGTGCAGGGCAGCGATATTCTTTTTGTGGGAAACTGAGGCACAGAGAGACTAAGTGGCTTGCCCAAGTCAAACAGGGAGCCTTTGGCAGAGCCAGGAATTGCATCCAGGTCTCCCAGCACCCTCCCCACTATATCTACCTCCCCACCCCCGGCCCCATCAATCAGGAACTTCTCATACTGCACTATGGCAATTACCAACCTGACAAACTTAGACTTATCCTGAAAGGTATTTTGGTGCCTAACTTCTATTGGTTTCAGCCTTTGAGGATCCAGGACTTAGCAAATTTCACTTCACAGCCCCTTTCTTCCTCCTGCTCGTTACTCTGTCCACTGTAATGGCCCCCGGAGTGTATGTGGGGATCGGGGCCACTGCATTGGGTGGACAGGATCAGAACTGTGTGCCCTAGTCCTCTGTCTGTCGCTCACCATTGCTCTCGTGACAGGGGCCCGTGTTTTCACAACAGCTCGGTTGTCGTTCTCGTCCCTGCTGTTGCCATGAAGTCCAGACTGACCCTAGCACCCAGCACAGTGACAAATGCCCAGTATTACAGGGACAACATCAGTCTAACCGGGACATTTCCATGTGGAAAGCTGCATCTAACAGTAACTGACAGCGCTCTGGATAGTCAGTGTCAGTTTTCCTCTGGGTAGTCAGCTGTTTTGAGAGAGTCTTCCCTGCAGAAACAAGGACAAGAACTACATTTGCTAATTTAAATCAACCTGCTCTGTTACAAAGAGGAAACCTTGATTTAAATAAACAATTTTAATCACGTTTTGCATTTGCACTTTTTATTTTCCTAAAGACAGGTCAGTTCTCGTTGGCTGGTAACCATTGAAACACATTGATTTGCAGCCTTTGTGCTAAATTCGGGGCTTCTTTTTGCTAACCAGGAGGATACGCTATAGTGAGACACTTTTATTTAAGCAATTATGCAGCTTGAAATACATTTATTCATATTCTTAATTTTTACATTTTTATTAAATTAGAAAATGGGGAATGAAACATTTCTTATACAATAGATGATTAAGTTTAACTTGGATGAGAATTCAAATTCAATTAAAAATTCACAAAAACACCGTTTATTTTTTTTCTTAAACTAACTTAAAAGTGCTGTATACCTGAGAAAAAACAGTTGATCAAAAAGTTTATCAAAACGTGTTTTGCATTTAAAACTAACTGAGTTATAAAAGAAAGGAAGTATCTGCAGTTAGTGAACTGAATGGATTGTTTCTAGTCACCACATCCCTCAAGGTTTTAGAATTAGTAGAGCTCATCCTCTCTCACCTAGTTTTTATTCACAGATTGGGAGAGGAAAACAAGCTTTCCTGCTTTTGCATCTCCCAGTTGGTTTCTTAACTTTGAAGGAACTAGTAGTCATTGAACTGACCTAGCTGAATAAGCTGATCTGAAGAAAATATTCTAAAATAGTTTAGAATTTCAGCAAACTCGGGTTCCAGGTGCTTCACCAGCAACTTCCACCGGTTCAGTGGTCTGACTTTCTTTAAAACTTGGCAGCGAACATGTACTGCTTCATAGTATTATTTCGTATTTAATTTAAATGATGTTGATAGATTATAATAAATGTAGGCCTTAACATAGGTCATCAATTTCGAATGTAATTTATGTAATTAAAAAAAATATTTATATACATTTTAAAAAATCCAGTGTTTTAAATGGATTTTTATCCTTTGTTTTGTAAGAACAGTTCGGGCCAGGTGAGTCCAACACCACCAGATGTGGGGTGGCTGTTAGTCCTGGGGAGACTTGCAGATCCTTTTGGAAGGGGACGAGACTTGAAGTGGCCGTTGTCCCTTTAAGTGTCGCTGGCCCCAGTGCCCACCCCGGGGCACTTCCTTATTAGTGGCACTGTGCTCTGCAGAGCAGCTGTTCCCTCTCACTGCTTCCTGTTGCCTAACCAGGGTTTATTCCATAACAACACTTTCCTCTTCCCCGTGGTTGTGTATTTTCCTCGGGAGGCTTTTTGGAGCAGCGCTCTCTGTAGCTTTTCATCAGCCCCACTGAATTAGCCTCACTTTTCCTCCTGAGGATTGTTGTTGCTCTTCTCCGAGCTCCTCCCTCTTGGTCTGTCTCTCTGCTGCAGACGTGCCCCAGGCAGAATGTAAGCGGGTGGCTGCATGTGCTCCATGTGTGCCCCCTACAGGCCCCGGCACTGTGGGTCTTGGGTCACTCCAGTGCGAAGGGAGGGCAAAATGCTACCCGGTCGGGATAGACCAGCCTTGCACTGACATCGAATGTTCAAAAACCATGAGCCAGCCCCGGTCCCCCACCATCACCACCGCGGTCATGAGACTGGCTTAAAAAAACCTTGCGATTAAAATAAATATAGGCAGGGTTCTTTGCAATTGCCTTCTGGTTTCGATGCTGTTTGGGTCACATTTTCAGGCTTTTCACAACCACCGTGGCTAGAAACATACCTGTTTTTTTTTTTTTTTAAAATGGCAGCTGATATTCTCCTGCATTCACATGACTCTAGGAACTGGTGCTGTAAGTTAAACACCCGCTGTCACGAGAGATGGCCATCTGGCACCTATTGTAAGAGGTGACACCAGGTGCAGGGCCCTAGAGGAATTCGCCCACAGTTGGCACTAAGACAAGTGGGGTAACAATGAGCACATCACAAACCATGGCTATGTTTAGGGCCCTACCAAATTCACGGTCCGTTGTGGTCAATTTCACGGTCATAGCTGAAATCATGACATTTATGATTTTTTAAATCCTATCTAAATCTGAAATTTCATGGTGGTGTAACTGTAGGGGTCCTGACCCAAAACCGAGTTGTGGCGGGGGGGGGTTGCGGTACCGTTACCCTTACTTCTGCCTTGGTGCTGGCGGTGGTGCGGCCTTCAGAGCTGGAGGGGGGCGGCTGCTTCCCAGGAGCCCAGCTCCGTAGGCAGAGCGGCCACCAGCAGCAGCGCAGAAGGAAGGATGGCCTGGTGAGGTATTGCCACCCTTACCTCTGCGCTGCTCCCGGCAGAGCTGGGCCCTCAGTCAGCAGCCGCCGCTCTCCAGCCACCCAGCCCTGAAGGCAGCACAGATGTAAAGGTGACGATACTGCAACCTGCCTAAAATAGCCTTGCTACCCCCCTGCAACTCCCTTTTGGCTCAGGATCCCCAATTTGAGAAAGGCTGGTCTCCCCTGTGGGATCTGTATGGTATAGGGTAAAAGCACCCACAAGACCAGATTTCACAATCTGTGACGCATTTTTCATGGCCGTGAATTTGGTAGGGCCCTAACTGCGTATGCACATAAAACCCGTGCTTGTCGGTGGGGCCTATCCCAGCCTCTGACTCCTTCACTTGCAAATAGCACATGATTGACATGACTGGTGCGTGTGTATCTGCGGAACACGTGCCTTGATCTAGCTGGGAGCTGAGATGTGCACCGGGAAGCGGTTTGACTTGAGGGGGAGTTTGCTGTTGGGGGAAGGAGTCCATGGGTGCGTTTGGCCGGGCACGTGAGCCGGGCTGCGGGTGGATGTGAGCGTCGACTCGGCAGCTGTTTCGCTGGATGTGCAGTGGTTGTGTCCAAAGGAAACGCGCTTGAGCAACCTCGACTCTTGGGAAATCAAATGTTTGTCTTGGGAATAAAATAATAATAGCCTGCATTCCGCCACTCTGACGCTTGCTGATCAGTGCCTTATGCCGCGTGCTGCCCCACAGACCTCCCTGCGGCTAGTTACTACTCAACCGGAGGACAGGTGGCAGAATCTTGCCCAATACATCGAGGAATTGCACACTCACCACTGAAATGCCGCCACCTCTGGGGTGGAATGTGGGAGCTGCTTCACAGTGGACAGTAACGCTGGAGAAGAGTTTGAGACAGGAAGTGAAGCCTGACACTCTTTGGAGGGACCCTCCTCTCAGGTTAAAGGCGAGGGACCAAAAAGAAACCTGGGGTTGTTTGAGTTCAAGGGAAGAAACGGGCCAAAGAAGTTAACGTAACCCAGTCACTGTCCAGCATCAAACAGTGTTAAACAAAGTCCTGAGTTTGGTGTACAGAGATCTATGTCTGCTTCCCACCATGGCAAAGGCAACATCCCGTTAGTCTTTACTAAAGGTATGGAAAAGGGAGAAAACTAGTTCAAGCCTGTGAAATGTATCCTCTTAAGTGAGGCTTTCCTTTTCACAGCCTCCCATGTCCCCTTTCCCTTTAGCTGGGGAGAGTTTTAGAAGGAAACCCCCCCTTGTTTGACCAGCCCTTAGGTGGTACCAAAGATGGGGGTAACTGTCCTTTGGGGGAGAAGAGAAGATCTATTCACTGAGATGGGCTGGCGCTCGGATGACCAGATGTCCCGATTTTTATAGGGACGGTCCTAATATTTGGGGCTTTGTCTTATACAGGCGTCTGTTACCCTCACCCCCATCCTGATTTGTCAGACTTGCTATCCGTTCCCCCTAGCTGGAACGGTTGTTTCTGCTTTTTAATATCTGGTCCTGTTTCATCCCAGGTGGTGGATTGGATTCAGCTGGAGCCAGTAGGGGTGGCTGTGTCATCTGGGTCCCTCTCTCTGGCCCGGCCTGGTCAGGACATCTGTTAGGATTGGCACTAAGGTCAGGGGTCCCAGGAGCTGGGGTCGGGGGTGGCTGCCAGGACGGTGACACTTGTGTGTCTGTCCTTCTGTCTGTTCTTTTCCCCCAGAGTCTCTCTCTTTAAGGACCCCAGAAGGGAGTGGTGGGTGGAACAGCCCATCCCCACATTATTTTGTCCACTAATTAGGCCTAATATCCGACACACCAACTTCAGTTCGTTAATTTCCGGTTCCACATCTTCTGTTTTTAACCAGCATCGTTTCAACAGTCCTGGGATTACAGCAACATGGGTATGCACTAATCCAGTTTCTCTGTCTGGATTTCTTGCACCTGTTCCCTTCCACGGTGGTCGCTGTACACAACGGTGATGTTCAATGACTGTATGCTCACGGTGTGTGTGTGTGTGTGTGTGTGTGTGTAAACTCCAATGTATTCAGTGCAAGGGAGGTCACAGCTGTGTGGGGGGTTGCAGAGTGGGGCCTGGACTTTGGGTGGGTGATTAAAATACACATGGAGCAGCCTGTGAAGAGCCCCGCAGGGACCAAGGGCTGTGCGGGAGTGCAGTCAGCACCCACCAGGGAGCTGTGCCAGGTGGGGGAAGGGGCTCCCCATCGTGTGGGGTGTCTAAGATCATACTAGACTGGAGGGAAGAGCTTTCCCCAGGCCCTGGGCTAGGTGGAGCCCCCGCCCCCGCCGCCCCACCTCCCCGGTGGGTGTCTGTCGCTCTCTTCCCCAGGGGACGAGATGCCGATCCTGTGTCAGGGCTCTTGCCAAGCTGCCTGAGGGCATGGGAGCAGCAGGCTAGGTGGGGCTCCTCTCCCAGGTCTACAGGAGACGCGTGCTTGGTGTGTCGCCCCACGCCCTGCCGGCGCCAGGTGGCCTGACCAGCCCGGCGACTCGCCCAGCTCGGGCAAGCTGCAGCAAGCAGAGAGCCTCCCTGCCCAGCCCAGAGACCCTCCCACTCTGCAAATACCAGGGTGTTGTGGGCCCCCCATAGGGCATCATCCTCCCTCAGGGCTTGGCCTACCCCTCCCGGAGCGATAGGTGTGCAGCCCCCTCCATGACTGTCTCCTCTCCAGGCTCGGGGCTGTTCAATGCTCCCCCCATCCACCCTCCAAGCTTCGATGGGCCCGAGGGCAGGGCGCCGTGTGCCCCACACCCGGTGACCTGCTCCCATCGGTGCAGATTGCACAGGGCTGCAGGGCTGGGCTTGGCACTCACCTCAGAGAGAGTGAAGGAAACGCGGAGGACTGGCAGCAAATGGGGAGAGTCGGGAGCTGCGCAGCACGGCAAGGAGATCCCCTCCTCCTAGGCCCCGCCGGCCCCGCCCTGCCCACGTGGGCTGGGCTTTGCTTCTCTCCTTTTCCCTGGCTTATTTGAAATCCTCTCTCCGAAGAAGCTTGGAGCGGAGGAAAAGTCCTGCTTCGTCTCCTCCATTTCCAGAGCCTGAACCCCTCCTCCTGGCAGCGCCTTTGTCCCAGAGCTGAGAGGAACCTGCCCTCCGGGCGCTGCCCCTGCATCAACCACGCTGTAGCCAGTGTCTGGCAGCTGTGAAGCCTGGGAGGGGGCAGGGGGAGCTCATGCAGAGTGTGGGGTTTTGTTTGTTTGTTTGTTTGTGTGTAGGACCTACAAAACCTGTCCTTTTTTTTCTCTTGGCAATAACAGGACTTGTTTTCTCTGTGAGAAGGTTCATAGATTCCAGGAGTTGAAGGCCAGAAGGAACCACATTAGCTCACCTAGCCCGTCCTGTATCACGGGCCATTACATTTCACCCCATTACCCCTGTTTTGAGTCCAATAACTTGTGTTCGGCTAAAGCAAATCTTCCAGACAGGCTGCCAGGCTGGATCTGAGGACCCCAAGCAATGGAGAACCTTCCACATCCCTTGGTAGTTTGTGCCAGTGGTGAACCACCTTCCCTGGTCACAATTTGTACCTGATTTTAATTTGTCTGGCTTCCGCTTCCAGCCAGTGGTTCTTGCTCTGTCTGTCTTCATGAGAACCTGATATTTTCTCCCTTTGCAGGCACTCAGACTGTAAATCGAGTCACCTCTAAATCTTCCTTTGATCAGATAAATAGATTGACAGTCTCTTGAAGTCTCTTGCTGTCAGGCATTTTCTCCAGCCCTGCAATCATTTTTGTGGCTCTTTTCTGCACCCTCTGCGATTTTCAACTTCCTTCTTAAAACGCGGCCCCCAGAACTGGGCTCAGTATCCCAGGAGTGGTCTCACCGAGGCCGGGTAGAGAGGTAAAATCACCCCGCTGCTCCTAGGCACCGCTCCCGTTTATACATCCCAGAATTGTATTCGCCTTTTTGTTGCCACAACATCGCCCTGGGAGCTCATGTTGAGCTGCTTAGCAACTGTGACCCCAGAGTCTCTGCTTTCGAGGATCCCGGCCCCCACTCGCGTCCTGTGTTCCTTGTTCCTAGAGGTGTAACTTGTACAAACGATTTGTTTGCCTGGGCCCAGCTTCCCAAGCGATCCAGATCGCTCGGTCTGACTTCAGTGCCCCGCTGGGAATCCTCCTATCTGGTATTGGCTCCCTGTTGACAGCTCTTGTCTGAGATCTGTCAGCTGGCCAGCCCCTAATCCAGTGTGCCCTGTAATGCAGTGCTAGCTTGGGATCCTCTGGGGACCTTGGGGTCACAGCCAAGCAGCCTCGTAGCAACCTGCTGGTATGTCGGGCCGTGGGCGGCTGGTGCCGGGGTTGTTGCCGCAGGCCTGTTTCGAAAGGCCTAGCAGCTGGCTCTCAGGGTTTGTTTTTTCCCTCTGCGTCCCCAGCAACAAGGCCGTGTGCGAGCCCCATGGTGCCCTGCAGGGGAGGCCAAAAGAGGAAGCAGGACTGGAAGGAGAAGCTGTAGAGCAAGTGCCTGGGCACTGGGAGAGAGGTGGTATGGAGCCCATCCCTGGCAGAGCCCTGGGGCTCATACAGCTCAGCAACCCCTGCTCCCACCCCAGCATGAGCCCCCTGCTCCTGGGAGCCAGCAGCCCCACCCCATGCGCTGGGGGAGCCCCCATGACACCTACCCCAACCGGGACCCCCCAACATAAGCCAGGCAGGAGACCCCACCCTGCAGTACCACCAAGAGGTCCCCATCCCAGCTGACCCTTGCCCCAAATATAATTTGAGCCAGGGCGCCCCTCAGCCGGGATGCCCCTTCCCCCACCACATGGACTGGGGCCTGGATCCCCCATCCCCTCCGGCACACCCTGCCCCCATCCCAGGAGGTGTCCCAGCTGGCCAGGATCACACCATGGAGGTGTGAGTGGGGGCCCTGGCAGCAGGGGAGGAGCGAACAAGCAGGCCCCGCCACCTAGAGGCAGCAGCCGCTGGCCTGCATTTGGGATGGGATGGCTGGCGCGGCAGTCACCTTGGGAGAAGTGGAGCATCCCAGGGGAGCGGGGGAGGGGACGGGGACTCTGGGCTCACAGGAGAAAGGAGCATCTCGGTTCACACCATGTGTGTGCAGGAGGGGCAGGAGTTTTGGGGGGCTCTGGGTGTGGGGAATGGGCCCCTCACAACTAGGGCACTGCCCTGAATCCAGCTTTGCTTGGCAGTAACTGGAAGGCAGCGGGTGCTGGCAGGTTGGCGGCCTACATGAGATGAATTTGTTGGGTCTCTGCCCAGTTCCTAACGAGCAGGTATCTGCATCAGAAAACATCCCTGTAGATGACACCAGCTGGCCCCCTCCTTGGCAGTCCCAGCAGAGAGGCCGAGGACTTGTTGGACCTGGAGCCCGACCTCCATGCGCTTTCCCTGCCCTATCCCGAGCGTGGCTGTCCACGTGGGGAATAACCGGCTAGCTGTTAGTGCTGCTGAAAAGGAGCTGGGGGCTACAGTTGATCACACATTGAATATGAGTCAGCAACGTGAGGCAGGTGTGAAAAAGGCTAATATCCTTCTGGGGCATGTTAACAGGAACGTCGTATGTCAGACTTGGGCAGCAACTGTCCTGCTCTGCTCGGCACTTGAGTGTGGGGGAGTCCAGGCCCTGCACCCCTCTTCCTGGGATTCACTGAGACTCTCAGCCAGCCAGTAAAACAGAAGGTTTATTGGACAACAGGAACACAGTCCAAAACAGAGCTTGTGGGTACACCCAGGACCCCTCAGTGAAGTCCTTCTGGGGGAGCAGGGAGCTTAGACCCCAGCCCTGGGGTTCCCTGTGTTCCTCCACCCAGCCCCAACCTGAAACTAAACCCACCGAGCAGGTTCCCTGCTGCAGCCTCCGTCCACATTCCTGGGCAGAGGTGTTACCTCCCCCTCCCCCTCCTGGCTCAGGTGACAGGCTCTCAGGTCTCCCCTCCCCAGGGCACATTCCCAGGTCAACACTCCCCCCTCCCTGCTGCCTCACATCGTCACATCTCTCCCCCCTTCGAGACTGAACTGAGCGGGGTCACTGTGACCAGTGACCTGGGGAAGTTCGGGGCCCCCTCTCCGGGACAGCGCATCCGCTATCAGGTTGGCACTTCCCTTCACATGGACCACGTCCATGTCGTAATCCTGCAGGAGCAGGCTCCATCTCAGGAGCTTGGCGTTGGCTCCTTTCATCTGGTGCAGCCAGGTCAGGGGAGAGTGGTCGGTGTACACGGTGAAGTGTCGCCCGAAGAGATAGGGCTCTAGTTTCTTGAGGGCCCACACCATGGCCAGGCACTCCTTCTCGATGGCCGCGTAGTGTTGCTCCCGAGGTAGCAACCTCTTGCTCAGGTACACGATGGGGTGTCTCTCCCCCTTTTCATCCTCCTGCATTAACACCGCCCCCAGTCCCGTGTCGGAGGCGTCGGTGAACACCACAAAGGGCTTGTCAAAGTCTGGGTTTGCCAGAACTGGGCCACTGACCAGAGCCTCCTTCAGCGCCCGGAAAGCCTCCTGGCACTGCTCGGTCCAGACCACCTTGTCTGGCTTCCCCTTCTTGCATAGCTCCGTGATGGGGGTCGCTATGGCGCTAAAGTGGGGCACAAATCTTCGGTAGTATCCTGCCATCCCAATAAAGGCTTGGACCTGCTTTTTGGTGTGGGGAGCGGGCCAGTCTCTGATCACCTCCACCTTGGCCGGTTCCGGCTTTAGGCGGCCGCTCCCCACCCGATGGCCCAGGTAAGATACTTCAGCCATCCCCACCTTGCACTTCTCCGCTTTGACAGTCAGCCCAGCCCCCTGGAGTCGGTCCAGCACTTGTCTAACCTGGGACACGTGGTCCTCCCAGGTCTGGCTAAAGACACAGATGTCGTCAATATACGCCACGGCAAAACTCTCCATCCCCCTCAGGAGCTGGTCCACCAGGCGCTGGAAGGTGGCCGGCGCTCCCTTGAGGCCGAAAGGCAGGGTCAGAAACTCATAGAGCCCCAGAGGGGTGATAAAGGCCGATTTCAGCCGGGCATCTGCATCCAGCGGCACTTGCCAGTAGCCCTTTGTAAGGTCCATGGTGGTAAGGTACCGAGCTCCTCCCAGCTTGTCTAGGAGCTCGTCCGGCCTGGGCATGGGGTAGGCATCCGATACAGTGATGGCATTGAGCTTCCGATAGTCCACACAGAACCGGACTGACCCATCCTTTTTGGGGACCAGCACCACCGGCGAGGCCCAAGGGCTGGCCGATGGTTGGATCACCCCCAAAGCCAGCATGTCCCGGACCTCTCTTTCCAGGTCCTGAGCAGTTTTCCCTGTGACTCGGAAGGGGGAGCATCTTATCGGCGGGTGCGACCCTGTCTGCACCCGGTGGACAGTCAGATTAGTGCGTCCAGGCTGGTTGGAAAACAGCTGTCGGTACGGATGCAGCACCCCCCTGACCTCAGCTTGCTGGGCAGGGGTGAGCTGATCCGAGAGGGGAATTGTTTCCAGGGGGGAACCAGCTCTGGTCCCAGGAAACAGGTCTACTAAAGGGTCATCTCCCTGCTCCTCCCACTGACCACACACAGCTAACACCACATTCCCCCTGGCATAATATGGCTTCATCATATTCACATGGTACACCCGGCGGTGGTGGGCCCGGTTCGACAGCTCCACCACATAGTTTACCTCATTGAGCTGCTTGACGACCTTGAACGGGCCCTCCCAGGCGGCCTGTAGTTTGTTCTTTCTCACGGGGATGAGAACCATCACCTGATCCCCGGTGGCGTAGGCACGGGCCCGCGCCGTGCGGTCATACCAGACCTTCTGCTTCCTCTGGGCTCTGGCCAGATTCTCCCTGGCCAGGCCCATGAGTTCAGCCAGTCTCTCTCGGAAGGTCAGGACATACTCCACCACTGACTCTCCATCGGGAGTGGCCTTCCCCTCCCACTCGTCTCTCATCAGGTCCAGGGGGCCCCTCACCCTCCTTCCATATAACAGTTCGAAAGGCGAAAATCCGGTAGACTCCTGGGGCACCTCCCTGTACGCGAACAGCAGGTGAGGTAAGTACTTGTCCCAATCCTGCGGGTGCTGGTTCATAAAGGTTTTCAGCATCATCTTTAGCGTCCCGTTAAACCTCTCCACCAGCCCATTGGACTGGGGGTGATACGCTGAGGCCCAGTCGTGCCGGACCCCACATTTCTCCCACAAGCACCGGAGCAGGGCCGACATGAAGTTGGAGCCTTGGTCTGTCAAGACTTCCCTGGGGAACCCCACTCGGCTGAAAATGGTCAGGAGCGCATCTGCCACGGTGTCTGCTTCAATGGAAGCTAAGGGCACTGCCTCGGGGTAGCGGGTGGCGAAATCTACCACCACCAGAATGTATTTCTTCCCCGACCGGGTCGTCTTGCTGAGTGGCCCCACGATGTCCATGGCCACCTTCTGGAAAGGCTCCTCTATGATGGGCAACGGTCTCAACGCCGCTTTCCCCTTGTCCCGGGCCTTCCCCACCCTCTGACAGGGGTCACAGGATCGGCAATACTGCCGGACGGTGGTAAAGACCCCGGGCCAGTAAAAGTTCTGTAGCAACCTCTGCCGGGTGCGCCGGATTCCCTGGTGCCCTGCGAGGGGGATGTCATGGGCCAGGGACAGGAGCTTGCGGCGGTACTTCTGGGGGACCACCAGCTGCCTCCTGATCCCACAGGACTCCCCTTCCCCTGGGGGAGCCCATTCTCGGTACAGGAACCCCTTCTCCCACAGGAACCTCTCCTGGCAGCCTCTCCTCATGGTCCGTCCCTCACTGAGGTCGGCCAGGTCCCTGAGCTTCTGCAAGGAGGGATCTTTCCTCAACTCGGCCTGGAACTCAGCGGCTGGGGAAGGGATGGGGCCCGGTTCCCCCTCCGTGGCCAGGTCTGAGGCCGCAGCCTCTCTGAGCCGTGCCCCTCGGCGCTCCCTCCCCACCCGAGTAGGGTCTCGCGCCTCCAGTGTGGTACCCTCCCCAGGGTCAGGTCGCAGTGCCCCTCGCCGGCTCTGGCTACGGGTCACAACCAGGGCGGTCTGGGGGTCGCTTGGCCAGTCCTCTAGGTCTCCCCCCATCAAAACTTCAGTGGGCAAATGGTGGTGTACCCCCACATCCTTGGGGCCCTCCTTGGCCCCCCATTTCAGGTGTACCCTTGCCACGGGCACCTTAAATGGGGTCCCGCCCACCCCCGTCAGGGTCAGGTAGGTGTTGGGCACCACCCGATCTGGGGCCACCACCTCGGGCCGGGCCAGCGTCACCTCCGCGCCCGTATCCCAGTATCCATTGACCTTCCTCCCATCCACCTCCAGGGGAACAAGGCACTCTCTCCGGAGGGACAGCCCCGCACCCACCCTGTAAACTGAGCACCCTGAGTCCGGAGCATCCGGCCCTCTGGCGGGGCTGGCTGGGGGTACTCTTCCCTCCTGAGCAGGTGGCAAACTGGTAGCCCCCCTTTCCTGGGTCGCCTGCCCCTCGTCCAGCTGAGTCCCTACCCAGTTAACCCTGGGTAGGTTGGGTCTGCTCAGTTTGTCCCTGAGCCCGGGGCACTGGGCCCGTACGTGGCCTCTCTGGCCACAGTGATAGCAGCTCAGGTCACGTTGGTCCCCTCGAGCGGGTCGGAGGGGCCCGACACCAGGCGTTCCCCTTTGGAGGGGGTTCTCCCTATTTCCCCGCTGGGAGGCCCCATGGTGACTCTCTCTCTGCATCGGGGGGGGCCTGTTCTTTTGGGACTCCTCCCGGCTACCCCCTGACCGACTGTTCACAAACTCGTCGGCCAGCTGCCCTGCGTGCTGGGGGTTCGCGAGCTTTTTGTCCACCAGCCACAGCCTCAGGTCGGAAGGGCACTGTTCATACAGGTGCTCCAGTACGATCAGGTCAAGCAGGTCCTCTTTAGTTTGGGCCCCCGCTGTCCACTTGCGGGCATATCCCTGCATCCTGTTGACCAGTTGTAGGTAGGTGACCTCAGGCGTTTTACGCTGACCCCGGAACCTTCTCCGGTACATCTCGGGGGTCAGCCCAAACTCACGGAGCAGGGCCTGTTTGAACAGTTCATAGTCCCCTGCCTCTGCCCCTGTCATCCGGCTGTAGACCTCTACGGCTTTGGGGTCCAGTAAGGGGGTGAGGAACTGGAGCCTGTCTGCAGGGTCAACCCTGTGCAGCTCGCAGGCATTCTCAAAGGCCGTCAGGAAGCTATCTATGTCCTCCCCCTCCTTCCGCTGGGCCAGGAAGCACTTATCAAAGCTCCTTGCAGTCTTGGGTCCCCCCGCACTCACCGCAGCCGGGGCCCCACTGCTCCTCAGCCTGGCCAGCTCCAGTTCATGCTGTCTTTGTTTCTCCTTCTCCTGCTGCTCATGTTGACGTTCCCTCTCCTTCTCCTCCTGCTCATGTTGACGTTGTTTCTCTTTCTCCTCCTGCTCACGCTGACGTTGTTTCTCCTTCTCCTGACGCTCCCTCTCCTTCTCCTCCTGCTCATGTTGACGCTCCCTCTCCTTCTCCTGACGCTCCCTCTCCTTCTCCTGACGCTCCCTCTCCTTCTCCTCCTGCTCACGCTGACGTTTCTCCTCATGTTGACGTTGTTTTTCATGATCCTGCAGCTCCCTCATTTTCCTCTCCCTCTCCCATTCCAGCCGCATCCGCTCCAGGGATGGGGAGCTCCGCCGGGAGGATCCCCTGCTGGCTGCTGGGGTCAGGGTGCCCTCGGTATTCGCTGGGCTTCCCCCAACCCCTCCCCCAGGCATAGGTAGGAAGGGTCTCGGGGTGTCCTGGGCAGCAGTCTGACCCCTCCCAGCCTGGTCAGGCCCCAGGGCCCACGCTGCATCCGCCGGGCGGCTTCCCTCAGGGACAGGGATCGGGTCATCCAAGCGATCCCTCTCCTCCAGCTGGGCAATCAGCTGTTCCTTGGTGGACCTCCCGATGCGCAGCCCCCTCTGCCTGCACAGCTCCACCAGGTCGCTCTTAAGGCGTTTAGCGTACATCTCCCTGCTGGCCACTCGCAGGCCGGGCAGCTGTCCACGGTTTCCAGGAAAAGCCCCTAGTGTGCCAGTCCTTCTTGAGGTCACCACCTCTTTGCCAGGGTCGAGCTGCAGACTCCTCCGCCCCTGGGACTGCTCGCTGCAATCCCCCGGGGGACCCTGTTACTGCAAAAGTCCTTCTCTCTGGTCACACAGTCCCAGGGGTTAACCGCCCCCTGACACCGTCTCTCTCTGAATCTTCAGCACACCTGGTCCCCGTCAATCCCCCTTCGTTTTACTGTTCCCCAGTCACTTACTGCAGGAAGCGCCGTTCACGGGGTGCAGTAGATCCCACCGCTGCCACCAGTTGTCACGGAGTGTGGGGGAGTCCAGGCCCTGCACCCCTCTTCCTGGGATTCACTGAGACTCTCAGCCAGCCAGTAAAACAGAAGGTTTATTGGACAACAGGAACACAGTCCAAAACAGAGCTTGTGGGTACACCCAGGACCCCTCAGTGAAGTCCTTCTGGGGGAGCAGGGAGCTTAGACCCCAGCCCTGGGGTTCCCTGTGTTCCTCCACCCAGCCCCAACCTGAAACTAAACCCACCGAGCAGGTTCCCTGCTGCAGCCTCCGTCCACATTCCTGGGCAGAGGTGTTACCTCCCCCTCCCCCTCCTGGCTCAGGTGACAGGCTCTCAGGTCTCCCCTCCCCAGGGCACATTCCCAGGTCAACACTCCCCCCTCCCTGCTGCCTCACATCGTCACACCTTCTGGGGCATGTTAACAGGAACGTCGTATGTCAGACTTGGGCAGCAACTGTCCTGCTCTGCTCGGCACTGGCGAGGCCTCCGCTGGAGTCCTGTGTCCAGTGCTAGGCGTCGCTCTCCTCTGGATTCTCTCCACTTTGTCCACATCCTTCCTGAAGTGCAACAGAAAACCTGACCTGTGAGGAGAGGTTAAAACATGGGGCATGTTTAGTCTTGAGAAAAGAAGCCTGAGGGGGGGACCTGAGAACAGTCTTCACACCTGTTATGGGCTGTTATAAAGAGGGCAGGGATCACTTGTTCTCCATGTCCACTGACGGTAGGACAAGGAGTAAGGGCTTAATCTGCAGCAGGGCAGACTTGGGTTCGATATTAGGAAGAACTTTCTACCTCTCAGGGTAGTGAAGCTCTGGAACAGGCTTGCAAGGGAGGTGGTGGAATCCCCGTCACTGGAGGTTTTTAGGGACAGGCTCGTGACCCACCAGCCTTGCTTTATAATTAAGACTGGTGTGCTCTTTCTAGGGAGAGCTGTATTTCTGATGGGGGAGGAGGAGGCTTTAATTACCCCTGTGGACCAAAGTGGTTGTAATAGACTAAAATGGACCCTGGCCATTCATGACCAATCATTGAGGAGATTGGAGGACTCGCTTGTTAGATCTCTCAGAGACATAATTATTAAGTCTGAGAATTGCTCTCAAATTTGTGAATAATATGAGCTGCTGGTGAAGTCTCTACAACCACTTGTCTCTAGACAAGGTGACTTTGGTTTTAGCTATTCTAAATGCTTCCAGAGATTGCGCACTTGGTTTGATGCGGACGGTGAAGGAAAAGTCTGTTCTCGTGTGTGTAGCTAGTAGGGTAAGATGAAATCCCTCCCCTCATTTATTTCAGGATGTAGTAGAGGCCAGAAGAAGATATAAAGGTTTATTATATGAGACGCCTCCCAAGAATATCTTAGATCCTTGTGGAAGGATTTTGAAGCAGAAGCGAAACCTAAAAATTCTTCCCCATTTTGGAAGCTGGCAGCTTTAGCGCTGGTAGATACGCTCCAGTTGAGGAGCCCCATATTCATGATGAAGCCCAGGTGGTACACTTTGGCCAGGGCCTTAGTGATTCCCCTCAACCAATTTTACATCTACTTCTGCCATAGCTGGTGCAATGAGGAATCCTCTCTTGGGTTGACCACTCCGGCCTTCCGAAATGGACAGAGAATTGCAGCTTCAGGGGAAGATTTTCTCCTGATGGAAGTTTTTCAGGAGAATCTTAATTGGTTCTCCCCAGTCTTTGGCTAAATTATTTACCGTCATTAACCATATTGGATGGGTTCCGTCTGGCTGGCTGGATATCCAGTCTTGTCGTTCCTATTTTTAAAATAGGGCTAGAAAGAATCCTGCTTCATGTAGAGTTATTAGCTGGTTATATGTGTCAGAGAAAATGTACTCCAGATGTTTAATATCTCAACTTGAAATAGGGGCTTTCAAGGCTAATTTATTACAGGCAGAGCAGTCCAGTTTTAGGGCGGGTAGGGCCACAATTGATAATTGCTTTATTTTATCCTATATGATTTATAAATATATGGAGGTTAAGGGTGCTACAGTGTGTGTTGCTTTCTTAGATCTAAAGATGGCATTTGGTTCTATTGATCAAGGCAAACTTTGGGTGACATTAAGAAGGATGGGTGACAACCATAGAATATCAGGGTTGGAAGGGACCTCAGGAGGTCATCTAGTCCAATAGATGCTCAAAGCAGGACCAATCCCCAACTAAATCATCCCAGCCAGGGTTTTGTCAAGCCTGACCTTAAAAACCTCAAAGGAAGGAGATTCCACCACCTCCCTAGGTAACGCATTCCAGTGTTTCACCACACTCCCAGTAAAAAAGTTTTTCCTAATATCCAACCTAAACCTCCCCCACTGCAACGTGAGACCATTACTCCTCGTTCTGTCATGGGCTACCACTGAGAACAGTCTAGATCCATCCTCTTTGGAACCCCCTTTCAGGTAGTTGAAAGCAGCTATCAAATCCCCCCTCATTCTTCTCTTCCGCACACTAAACAATCCCAGTTCCCTCAGCCTCTCCTCATAAGTCGTGTTCTAGTCCCCTAATCATTTTTGTTGCCCTCTGCTGGACTCTCTCCAATTTTTCCACATCCTTCTTGTAGTGTGGGGCCCAAAACTGGACACAGTCCTCCAGATGAGGCCTCACCAATGTCGAATAGAGGGGAACGATCACGTCCCTCGATCTGCTGGCAGTGCCCCTATGTATGCATCCCAAAATGCCGTTAGCCTTCTTGGCAACAAGGGCACACTGTTGACTCATAATCTTGTTGAATCAGAATCTTCTACGTGACTTCTGCTCTACAGTAAATTTTCATCCTACATGAAGTAAATAACGAACTGTCAATTATTTAAATATGTCTTAAAACCTGCCCTAGAACATCACATGATCCCACATTACTAGGTATATCTTATCTTCCTTCAAAAACATGATTCACCATTTTGCAGGCACTTTCAGCCACTTCAGGGGAGTCTGAATGTTTCTTCATTATGTCTAGTGCATTAATGTGTATTCCTTTTGCCAACAGAACCTTTCTAATATTTACATTACAATCTGAGACGTTCAACTCGTTTGGAGTCTCTAGCCCAGGGCAATATGGCTTTCAGGGTCAGAACTAAAATCAACATTTTCCTTGTTTCTAGGGGAGTATGCCCAGGATGCCTTCTAGCTCCTCCTCTTTTTAATTTACATATTAATGAAGTGGTGGATGTTTTAAGGGAAGATAATTTTTCTCTGCCACAAATTAAGGGTCGACCTATCCCAGAGTCATTGTATGCTGATGATGGGGTTGTTTTATCACTAACTCTGCCAGTTATTTTCTCGTTTTCCCTCTCATGGTAACTCTCACTGTAACTTAATTATAAGATCAAGGTCATGATTTTGGGGAAGAACGCCTCTGCAAATTGAGTGGAAGCTAGGAAGGCCACCCTGTGGAACAAGTCTCTGCTTTTACTTAGTTAGGGATAAAGTTCTATCATTCGGACCACTGGTCCCCTTGTCGTAAAGACTTAAACCAAAAGGCCCTTAGCTCTGCTCTGTTTTACACGCTCATATGGTGGGAACAGAGTTGCCCCCGGCACTAAGAATTTTTAATGCAAAAATAATATTCCAGGTTGTCTATGGGGTTGATACTTGGTTAAGGGGACAAATTTTGGCCTTAGAAATTGTTCAAAATATTTTTTTGAGGAGACTTTTATTTCTCCCAAAGTCTACCCCTGCCTCGTTTTTACATGCCAAGCTGGGTGTTCTTTCTGTAAGTAGTAGAGCTTGCATTGCTTTTCTTATATTTTGGTTTAAAATCTGTCCCCTTCCAGATTATAAATTGTCCCTTCTTTGCCTCCAGGAGATGGAGGAACGACCTGTGTGCTCCTTATTTCCATGGTATAACACTTGCCAATTTATCACAGCTATGTTGGGTTTTTCTGCTACTCTCTTTATTGTCAATATCTTTTAATTGATATCATCAGCTCCTCAAACAGAACGTGACAGCCCATACCCAAGAAGAATATCTGGCTATGACTCATGATTCCAAGTTTGCTTTTGGTTTTCTCCTTTGAAGATGGCCTATGTCTTTGAACTATATTTGAGTGAGTTCTCAAACCCCCGTTGCTTAAGGCACAGGCTCAGTTAAGATTCCAAACCATGGAAACTGCTGTCCTTCAAGCTGTTGAGAAGTTCCTTCACATCTTCGGCTTTGCCCGTGTAAATCTGGAGTGCTGGAGGACCTACCTCCCTCTCTTTTGGATTTTAGAATTTTCCAGCTTCTGAGAGCACACGGGATTTTACCTCTTGTGTAGGAAACGAGCTTTGATCATCATCTCCAAAGATGTTTTTAGTTTCTTCTCAGTCGCTGGCAGTAATCAAATCAGTGGCAGTCTTTGCCCTTTTAGCATTGCGCTGAAGAAGAGAGTTTTTATTAGGCTCTGACTGACATTTTAATGGATCATATATATTAGTGTTTCTCACCGACCGGTTCGTGGACTGGCGCCCGTCCCTGAGATCCCCCTGACACAGTTTAGGAAGGCAGCAAGCCCGTCTATGGTATCGAAAAGGTTGAGAAACATGGATATAGATGTGGTTACTTTAGATTTGTAGGTCTGTCTTTTTGTATTCGCAGCAGATGTGTCATAGGTAAGGCTACGATTTAGTCACGGAGGTTGTGGAAGTCACGGAATCCATGACTTGGAGCGACCTCTGGGACTTCAGCCCGCAGTGGTGGGGAGCTGCAGGGTCCCCCGTTGCCCGTGCGGGCAGGGAGCTTTAAGGTACCCCCATCACCTCTAGCGGCCCCCGGAGCTCCAAGCTTGCTGCAGGCGGTGGGGGTACCCTACGGCTCCTAGACGCCGCGGGTGCTGGGGGAACCCCTGAGCTCCCAGCCGCCGCGGGCTCCTGGAGTATGGGCAACGGGGGCACCCCAGAGCTCCTGGCTGCTGCAGGCGGCGGGGGCCCCAGCAGCTCCCAGCCATGGACAACGGGGGACCCTGGAGTGCCGACACGCAGTCCGCAGCGGGAGCTCCTAGCCGCCGTGCAGCTGCCCCGTTGCAGGCGGTGTGGGCACCCACAGATCCCCATTTTGTCACGGATATTTTTAGTAAAAATCAGGGACAGGTCACAGCTTCCGTGAATTTTTGTTTATTGCCCGTGACCTGTCCGTGACTTTTACTAAAAATATCGGGGACTAAATTTTCACCTTAGTCACAGGGCGATTTAATAAAATTGACTTGAATAAAGAAAGAAGACCAGGCTGGACAAACCCCCATCAGGGATGGTCCAGGGTTACTTGGTGACCTCTCGAGGTCTGTTCCAGCCTGACAGATCTGGGGGTCTGTGAAAAACGGGGAAGGGAGGACTCTGCCTCCCCCCACTATTATCCCTGCCCTTCCCCCTCCCCTCATTTCTTCCCCCTTAGCTCTGCCCTCTCCCCTGGGTACCTGGCCTGTAACAGACTCTCCCTCTCTCTCAGTCTGCAGGCTAGTGGCCGGCGTGGCCCTGCGGGCCGTGAGTCGCCATGAACGCGCATCCCCGTCGCATCCGCCTGAAGCCCTGGCTCATCGCCCAAGTGAACAGCAACCAGTACCCAGGCCTGCAGTGGGTGAACCCCGAGCGCAAGCTCTTCTGCATCCCCTGGCGCCACGCCACCCGGCACGTCCCCACACAGGACGACGAGAACACCGTGTTCAAGGTGACCGCCCAGGGGGCCTGTGGGACGCCAGGCTGGGCTGGGGGTACCCTTTGGGGCACATGGCACCCAGCTGACATGTAAGGAACGGGGTTGGCTGGTCATGCGCGCAATGCGACGTGACCCCAACTGGGACTCCCAGGAGCTGCTGCACTGGGGCAGGCCATGGGTCCCTCTGCCCCCTTGGGATGGGAGGCTCACGGGACGGCATAACCCCCTGGTGTCCCAGAATGCACCCTGCTAGCTGCATGGGACTAGCCACCAGGCCGCTCAGTTAGCCGCCTCTTGAGCTGTTTGAAAAGGCCCGTTTTCCCCCCTGTGAAACGGGGCCGATCGTACCAGCCTCGCAGCAGGAGGCGTGATGTCCGCACCCCTTTTTGAACTGCCCTGTGGACGCAGCTGCGAGGGGTGCTGTGCTGCTGTCGGCCAGGCCCGGAAGCCCGTGGCGTTTTATGCCAGCCGGTGTCACTGCAGAAGCCGACACAGGCTCTGGCCCTGGTGCTGGCCCGCCAGTGAATTACACGTTGTGTCGGGAGAGCATCTCCGAGCTGCCTTCTCCCGGGCCATCCCCTGGCTGCCCCTTGTCACCGCTCAGCCGAGGGCAGCTCAGGAATGAAACTTTAATCAACTGACCATACAGGCGAAAGCTTGGATTTCCTGGGCTCCTAGCACTGGGGCTGGGCTGGGGCTTGACCTATGTCTGTGACCACCCCCCTCCCCCATGAATCCCCACCTCCCAGGCCTGGGCCAAGGAGACTGGCAAGTACAATGAAGGTGTAGATGAGCCGGACCCAGCCAAGTGGAAAGCCAACCTGCGCTGTGCCCTCAACAAGAGCCGTGAGTTCAAGCTGATCTACGACGGCACCAAGGACACGCCCATGCAGCCCTACAAGATCTACGAGGTGTGCGAGGGCCACCAGCCCAACGGAGGTACCAGCAGCCCGGGCAAGGGGGATCCAGGGGATAGAGTGTACTCAGACTGTCAGAAAGCCCCTCGCCAAAGGCTCTTGAGCAAAGTAAGCTGTCGTGGGATAGGAGGGAAGGTTCTCTCATGGATTGGTAACTGGTTAAAAGATAGGAAACGAAGGGTAGGAATAAATGGTCAGTTTTCAGAAAGGTGAGAGGTAAATCGTGGTGTCCCTCAGGGGTCTGTTCTGGGGCCAGTACTGTTCAACATATCCATAAATGATCTGGAAAAGGGTAAACAGTGAGGTGGAAGAATTTGAAGGTGATACAAAACTACTCAAGATAGTTAAGTCCCAGGCAGACTGTGAAGAGCTGCAAAAGGCTCTCTCAAAACTGGGTGACTGGGCAACAAAATGGCAGATGAAATTTAATGTTGATAAATGCAAAGTAATGCACACTGGAAAACATAATCCCAACTATACCTATAAAATGATGGGGTCTAAATTAGCTGTTGCCACTCAAGAAAGATCTTGGAGTCACTGGCTAGTTCTCTGAAAACATCCACTCAATGTGCAGTGGCTGTCAAAAAAGCGAACACAATGTTGGGAATCATTAAGAAAAGGATAGATAATAAGACTGAAAATATCATATTGCCTCTGTATAAATCCATGGTTCGCCCACATCTTGAATACTGCATGCAGATGTGGTTCCCCCATCTCAAAAAAGGTATATTGGAATTGGAAAAGGTTCAGAAAAGGGCAACAAAATTGATTAGGGGAATGGAACAGCTTCCGTAGGAGGAGAGATTAATAAGACTGGGACTTTTCAGCTTGGAACAGGGACAACTAAGGGGAGATATGATAGAGGTCTATAAAATTATGACTGGTGTGGAGAAAGTAAATAAGGAAGTGTTATTTACTCTGTCTCCAGGATTGTGAGTTCAATCCTTGAGGGGGCTGTTCAGTTGATCTGGGGCAAAAAATGGTGATTGGTCCTGCTTTGAGCAGGGGGTTGGACTAGATGATCTCCTGAGGTCCCTTCCAACCCTGATATTCTGTGATTTCATAACACACGTACTAGGGAGTCACCAAATGAAATTAATAGTCAGCAGGTTTAAAACAAACAAAAGAAAGTATTTTTTCACACAAGGCACAGTCAACCTGTGGACCTCCTTGCCAGAGGATATTATGAAGGCCAAGATCGTAACAGGGTTCAAAAAAGAACTAGATAAGTTCATGGAAGATGGATCCATCAATGGCTAGTAGCCAGGATGGGCAGGGATGGTGTCCCTAGCCTCTGTTTGCCAGAAGCTGGGAATGGGCAACAGGGGATGGATCTCTTCATGATTCCCTGTTCTGTTCATTCCCTCTGGGGCACCTGGCATTGGCCACTGTCGGTAGACAGGATACTGGGCTAGATGGACCTTTAGTCTGACCCAGAATGGCCGTTCTTATGCCCTTATGGTAAGGGGGGACTGGGCTGGGGGAGGAGGGGAACTGCAGGACAAGCAGGGTGCCTGGAAAGGAGGCTGCTGGGAAAAATGAGGATTGGGGTCCTCTTTTCTGAGGGGGGGGCAGGGAGGATAACACCCCCCCCCCCCCGCCGCCTGGGCTTCTCTGGCCTATTTCCCATCTTCGGCGGCCGCACCTCAGAGCTGCAGAGGCTAGGTAGGGGCTGCCTGGTGAGCCCCTCAGTGCTTGCGGGGGCTGCCTGTGCCTCCACCAACAAAAACCCCACAAACAGGCCCCACAACACCTCCAGCCCCCTCCAAAAACCAGGCCCCGTGACCCACTGCCCCTGCAACCCAGCTACCCGGCCCCGTGACCCCCCCACCCACCTCACCCAGCTACCAGACCCCATGACACCCCATCCAGCAAACTCACCCTGCAAACAGGCCTCGTGACCCATCCCTGACACCCTAACCCCACCCAGCAAACAGTCCCTGTGACTCCCCCCCACCCCGCAACCCAGCTAACAGGCCCCATGACTCCCCACCAAACCCCGGCTAACAGCCCACGTGACCCCCCCACATAGGGGGACCAGGTATCTGGTTTTCGATGGGAGTGCCCAGTCGAACAGGGACCCTGGTGGCTCCAGTCAGCACTACCGAGCGGGCCATTAAAAGTCCGCTCGGCCGCGTATTAGAGCTAAGGCAGGCTGGTCCTTACCTGTCCTGGGTCCATGCTGCACCCCGGAAGCGGCCAGCAGGTCCGGCTCCTAGGCGGGGTCGCCACGGGCCTCCGCGCGCTGCCCCCGCCCCGAGCACTGGCTCTGCACTCTCATTGGCCGGTGCGTGTGGGCGAGAGCAGCCCGTGGAGCCTCCTGGCCCGCCCACCTAGGGCCTGGACCTGCTGGCTGCTTTCAGGGTACAGCATGGAGCTGGGACAGGCAGGGAGCCTGCCTTAGCGCTGCTGACCGGGAGCCGCCTGAGGTAAGCCCACGCCCCGAGCCCCTGCCCTGAGCCTCCCCCAAACCTGGAGGCCCCTCCTATACCCCAAAGCCCTCATCCCCAGCCCCACCCAAGAGCCCTCAGCCCCCTGCACCCCAACCCCATGCCTCAACCTGCAGCCCCCTCCCACACTCTGAGTCCATCGGCCCCACCCTGGAGCCCCCTCCTGCACCCCAAACCCCTCATCCCCAGCCCCACCCCAGAGCCTGCACTCCCAGCTGGAGCCCTCACCCCCTCCTGCTCCCCAACTCCATGCCCCAGCCCTGAGCCTCTTCCCGCACCCTGACCCCCTCATTTCTGGCCCCACCCTGGAGACTGCACCCCCAGTTAGAGCCTGCACCCCCTCCCAAACTCCAACCCCCTGCCTCAGCCCAGTGAAAGTGAGTGAGGGTGGGGGAGAAAAAGCCACTGAGGGAGGGGGAATGTAATGAGTGGGGGGTGGGGCCTCAGGGAAGGGGCGGAGCTAGGGTGTTGGGTTTGTGTGACTAGAAAGTTGGCAACTCTACCCCCACACCCTCGCAGCACCCAGCTAACAGCTCCCATGGCTGCCCACCCAGCAAACCCACCCTGAAAACAGACCCTCTGACCCACCTCCCACAACTCAGCTAACAGGCCCCTGGACACCCCCCAGGCCCTCCAAAAAACAGGACCCATGACCCACGCCCACAACCCAGCTAAGAGGTTCCGTGACACACCCCGGACACCCTCACTGCACCCAGAAAACAGGCCCCATGATCCCGCCCAGCTAGCAGGCCCTGTGACTCCAGCCTCACCCCCTGCCGCCAACGGGCCCCATGACTCCCACGTGTGACTTGCTAACCGCCCCCCTGTCTCCATTGCAGACTCGCTGGCCGGGGAGGATCACACCTGCTGCCTGGGCGAGGACGACGAGGAGGTGAGTGAGTGAGGGGGTTGGCGGAGCTGGCCAGCGCGTGAGTGTGGGTGCAATAGGGCCAGGAGGCTACTAGCCATTACACACTTCGCAGGCTGCCAGAGCTTGCCATTGAGTGTCCCCTGAAAACCCAGGGCAGAGCGCTGCGCTCGCCCCACCTGCTGAACAGCGCTGCGTCTGCTAGCCCACGGGCTGGCTGCCGAGCCCCTGGGCTGGGGGAATCCCTTCGGCTGCATGGGCTGACTGCCCTAGTGTTGCCAGGCGTCCGGTTTTCAACTGGAACCTTCAGTCGAAAAGGGACCCTGGCAGCTCCGGTCAGCACTGCTGACGGGGCTGTTAAAAGTCCGGTCGGCGGTGCTCCGGGGCTAAGGCAGGCTCCCTGCCAGCCCTGGCTCCATGTGGCTCCCGGAAGCGGCTGCTATGTCCAGCTCCTAGGCGCAGGGGCGGCCAGGGAGGCTCCGCGCGCTGCCCCCACCCTGAGGGCCGGCTTTGCAGCTCCCATGGGCCAGGAACCACACCCAATGGGAGCTGTGGGGGCGGCGCCTGCAGGGGTGGGCAGCGCGCAGACCCACCTGTCCACACTTTTGCCAAGGAGCCGGACATGCCGGCCGCTTCCGGGAGCTGCCTGAGGTCAGCGCCCCCTGGCTGGAGCCCGTACCCCACACCCCCTCCTGCACCTTAACCCCCTGCCCCTGCCCTGAGCCCTCTCCTGGAGCCTGCACCCCCTCCTACACCCCAAACCCCTGCCCCAGCTCTGAACCCCCTCCCTCACCCAAACTCCCTCCGAGAGCCTGCACCCCCTCCTGCCCCCCTGCCCCAGCCCTGAGCCCCCTCCCGGAGCCCGCATCCCCTCCTGCACCCCAACACCCTACCCCAGGCCTGAGCTCCCTTCTGCACCCCAAACCCCTCATCCCTGGCCCCACCCCAGAGCCCGCACCCCCAGCCGGAACCCTCACCCCAACCCCCTTTCTCAGCCCGGTGAAAGTGAGTGAGGGTGGGGGAAAGCGAGCGATGGAGGGAGGGGGGGATGGAGTGAGCCAGGGCGGGGCAGGGGCGTTAGGTTTTGTGTGATTTGAAAGTTGCCAGCCCTCCTCTGCCCCCTCCCCTGGGTCTGTCACAGGCCCTTGGGCGCCCTCCCCCAGTAACCGAGCGCCTCCTGTCTCTCTCACAGCTGCAGAAAATGACAACACTGACGATAGCAGGTGAGTGCTGGGGGGGCCGGCCGGGGTGCCTGGCAACTTGGGGACGGGGCTAGCAGGACTTGCAGGGCTGGTCTGCTCCCTCCGTCTACTTAGCCCCGGGGACAAAGCCACTCTGCTGCCCGGTTAAACCCCTCCCTCCCTCGGGTGCCCTGCAAGCTCGGACAGTGCCCAGGCCCTGCGGCAGGCGGTGGGGCTGGTGCCCGGTGCCGGCGTGGCCTGAGGCCGGGGATGGTGATGGAGCAGGGCGACCTCATCCAGCTCGTGGGCCAGGACGCCAGCCAGGGCGTCTCTCGGCCTTGCCCCGGCCCATTGGCAGGGTCACTGCGGCCCAATCGCCCGGGGCCAGCACCCCTTGGTGCAGAGTCTCGTCACCCCTGAGCACCCCCCTGCATTCCATAGGGCTCTGAGCCCCTCCCTCTCCCTACGCCATCCTCCTGCCTGAGTCCTCCTGTCCCCTCTGCCCCTGCTTCGCCCGGACCCCCGCCTCCACAGGGGAAGGAGAAGGGGCTGTGGCTTGGTGTGGGGTCCTGCCGGCTCAGCCCCATGGGCTCCCCCTGCTCTGTGCCCAGAGCTGCCTGCAGCCGATCAGGGAAGGTGGGGCAGAGGAGAGCGATGCACTCAGCAGCCTCCAATGCCCCCCGCCCTGACTCCAACAGGAGCCTGAAAGCTGTGGGGAGAAACACAGGGTGGTCCCTCTCTTCCCCAGTCGCGGGCTGGGTCTGTCCCCCACGCAGACGGTCCCAGCTACCAAAGTGCCCCGGGGGCTTGGCTGGCACAGCGAGATCCCACTCAAGTTGCGGGCTGCCCCTCTTTTACCCTCGATCCACCCTCCCGTGTGGGGCACTAAAGGACCAGCTCCCATCCGAAAGGGTCAGTTGTTTTCCTCCTTTGCTCTCCGTTACGGTGAGGGCCCTTGCACCAGGGTTGCTGGAAAGCAGGAGCCATGTGCCAAGGGAGTCCCGGCCTGCTGGCCCGCCCCCAGGGCCTGGGTGTTGGGTGTCGTGGGCTGGAGCCGGGCACGGCTGGCGATGCCAGCGGCTGGCTTGGGCTGACGAGGGGATCCTGAGCCAGGGTGTCTTGCAGATCGCAGCCAGGGCGTGGAGCCGCTCCCCTCCTATGTGTGGCCGAAGCAGGAAGTCCAGTATCCCAATGCCTGCGGGAACGGGTCCTTCCCCCCGCTGGGCACCCAGGAACTCCTCCACCCGGATGTGTCGGCGCCTCCGCCTCCCACCGCCGGTGCCTTCGCAGCCGGGGAGCTGCCCGCCCAGAACCCCGCCGGGAGCATGCCGCTGGGGGGGCCGGGCAGCCTGCAGAACCTGCCCCCCGCGGACGTGTCTCTGCAGCCCATGGAACAGTTCATCCCCGACCTGCTCATCAGCCCGCACATGCTGCCATGTAAGACCCCCCCTGCCTGCCCGCTCTGCCTGGGGCTGCCCTCCCCATCGGTGCTTCCTTGCCCTGTCCCTTTGAGTCTGGGGCGCGGGCTCCCCGGGGCGCGGGCTGCCTGCCGTTCCCTCCGGACAGCACCTAGCGCCGTGCCCACGCCGGGGGGAGAGCCTGAGGCGCGACGGGAGCACAGGGTTATCAGGGCCCCGCCCGATTGGCCCGGCTAACGGGCTTGTCTCGCTCTTCCCGCGGCCAGTGACCGACCTGGAGATCAAGTTCCACTACCGCGGCCGGCAGGCCAGCTCCCTGACCATCAGCAACCCCCACGGGTGCCGGCTGTTCCACAGCAGCCTGGAGCCCACGCACGAGCAGGTGGAGCTCTTCGGGCCCGTCACGCTGGAGCAGGTGCGCTTCCCGAGCACCGAGCACATCCCCCACGAGAAGCAGCGCTTCTACACCCACCAGCTGCTGGACGTCATGGACCGGGGCCTCATCCTGGAGCTGCAGGGCCAGGACATCTACGCCGTCCGGCTGTGTCAGTGCAAGGTCTTCTGGACGGGGCCCTGCGCCGGCGAGCGGGCCGGCCCCAACCCCATCGAGCGCGAGAGGAAGATCAAACTCTTCAGCCTGGAGAGCTTCCTCAACGGTGAGCGGAGGGGCTGGGGGCCAGCCCTGCCCTCCGCATCCTGGCGCCCTGGCCCTGGCCTCCCCACGTGGCTTCTCTGCCCCCAGCTTTCCTGGCTGCCATTCCCTAGGGCCCCTCTCCTCTGGCCCTGGCCCCTCCCACGCGGCTGGAGGGCGGGGGGGCATTGCTAGATGCTGGGCGGGGGAGGGGATTGGAAATGCCACGGGGGCCCCGCCCCTCATGCTGTTTCTGCTGTGGGGCTCCCTAGGGCTCATCCTGTTCCAGAAGGGGCAGACCAGCACGCCGCCCCCCTTCGAAATCTTCCTCTGCTTCGGAGAGGAGTGGCCGGACCAGAAGCCGAAGGAGAAGAAACTTATCACTGTCCAGGTAAGGGGTCCCCCACCCGCTCTCGCCCCTGGGAGCGGGGCCTAGGGCCCAGCTGGGGTCCTGTCTGCTGGTTTGGCTCTGTTAAGGACCCTCCGCCCTCTCCCCGCTTGGCCCATCTCTGCCCTTGCTCCTTCCCAGCCTGCAGCAGGACACGCCAGCCATGGAACCGTGGCCCTTCCAAGCTGGGGTGCCTGATGGCCCAGCACCCCGGGCCCCTGGACTGCACTGAACTCCATGCACGCAGGCCAAGGCTAGAACGAGGACGCGCCCGCAGACCCACATGGGCCCCCAGCAACAGCCCAGAGAAGGCCGAGTGGTTGGGACCGGGGGACGCCTGCAGCTTGCGAAGGGGGAGTTGAGGGCCAGGCGTGTGCGCGATACCCTTCTCGAGCAGGGGGTCACCAGAGCATCTCGGGCTGGGAGTGGGGTGACCGATCAGTACTTGGACGGGACACTCGGTCACCAATTCCTCGCTGCTCCCTCATTCAGCAGGCCCCCTGGTCATGCCGACCGCTCCGCCCCTCCCCTCCCCGGGCCAAGCTCGGAGATTTTCACACTGCCCCGTGCAGCTTACGCTCTAATCGCTCTAATCGCAGCCCTGGCCTGCTGGGAGGGGTGGAGACGCAGCAGCAAGAGGAGGCTGTTACCTGGCAGGGCTCAGGCGGAGAGAAGGGAACGTGCTCGGAGCAGGGCGGTAGCAGGGACTCCCAAGCGGAGGCTGGGTGACTCAGCCCCGGATCCTTCCAGGAAGTGGGGGGCAGACAAGGGGTTGAGGGTGGGAAGGGGCAGGGGTGAGCAGGCTGCAGAGGGGAGCGGGCTAGCTACGGCCTGCTGTTTGTCTGCCACCCAGGTCGTGCCAGTGGCCGCCCGCATCCTGCTGGAGATGTTCTCTGGGGAGCTCTCCTGGTCGGCAGACAGCATCCGCCTGCAGATCTCCCATCCGGACCTGAAAGACAAGATGGTGGAGCAGTTCAAGGAGCTGCATCAGCTCTGGCAAAACCAGCAGAGCCTGCAGGCCCCCCCGGCCTCGACCCTGGAGCCAGGCCCGGGCCCTTGGGCAATGCAGGCCAGCAGCATGCAGCAGTGAGGACGTGGGCACGTCGCAGACACTCACCCGCTTCCCCTCCCTCCTGACGGGCGCCCGTGTGAGCCTAGCCGTGCACGCCAGCCCTGAGGAGGGGGAGACGAGGCAAACTGATCTCCACTCCGTCAGCGCAGGCTGCCGCCAACCTCCCAGCTACCAGCTGTGGACCCCAAAGGGGCCGGGGGAGGGGGCCCTTCCTGCCTGGGATGAATGGAGGCCGGCCCACGCCATCGCCTGCTGGGAATACGCTAGGCTGCGGGCCAGGCCCCACCTTGCCAGAGCACTGCAGGGCCAGGCAATGCCTGCCATGGAGGAAAGAGACTGGGTTAGACCCACAGCCCTGGGCATTTATGGGAACTCTGCCTGGGGGGTGGGCAGCAGGGGCTGGGGCCTGCTGAAAGGACAGGCCCGGCCGTTGGGCCTGATCCAGCCCGTGGGCACGGCTGAGCCCGAGGCGATGCTGCATTCACAGTGTCCGGGAGCTGGCGGCACGGCCCCGGGAGCTGGCCTGGCACAGAGACGCGGCAGGGGACGTGCTCAGCTGTTAATAAAAGCAACCACTTGCCTGCGTGCGCGTGTGTGTGAGGCTTCTTCTGAGGGGGGCCGGCCCGATGAGCATTCAGCATAGGGAAAAGCACACGCTGAGCCCCCCAGCCCAGAGCTCCTGCGCTCCCCGAAACGCGGCCCCCCCCCGGGGGAGAGGAGCTAGAGCGTAGCAAGCCCAGGCCTAAGGGCCCGCCCGGGGCTTGGCCGCCCGGGACCACAGGCAGCCTTTGACCCGCGGATTCTCTGCCTGCCTCAGCACCCAGGGCGCGTGTGCAGGCCCGGCCGCTCGCCTGCAGCCGTGTGCGCGTCGGAAACTGACCAAACCGCCCCGGTTCGGGCTCCAGCACGGTGGCTGGGGGCAGGGCCCTGCTGCTCCCCAGCCTAGCCAGGCCACCAGGGAGCCGAAGCCGGGTTAGTTGCAGCCGGGAGCCTGAAGCCTTAATGACTTGGCAGCTGCCGGGCAGGTTAGCCCCGTCTTTGTAACTGCTGGGCCGTAACCTCCTCAGGAGCGGGGCGCTTCCCCCCGAGTTCGTCACGGCTGCGGCACCGGCTGCCTGACTGAACAAGTGGGGCTGAAAAAGCCCCAGCAGGCATGGCTGTGTCTACGTTCCCTTCCCCGTGGCTTTGGCCTGGTCAGTTTTACAGAGGCCAAGCAACAGCCCTTCCTTTGAGACAGGCCCCTGCTTGGATGCTGGGCTCGGCGGGGTTTCCGCCGACCCTGGCTGCGGCCGAGCGCCTGTGGAGACGTTTTAAGCCGTTTGCCTCAGGGTAGAGCATTGTACAAAGCCCACGTCCCTGCGTACCAAACCCCCAGTGGAGCAGGACACGGGCCGACCAGCCAGCCCGTGCCTGTGTTGGCAGCTAGACAGCAGGGTGCCTGGTACACAAACCTGGGGTCGGACTGTCCCGGCGTCCCCGGGCGATGCTCTGGGACTGCTCCCGACGAAGCCAGGCAGGACTCTGGGGGAGCCTCCTCTCCGGGAGCAGCCTGTCTGCAGGACACACAGCTCACACAGCTTCCACCTTCCGGGGTCTGACCTCGGAGCATTCAGCCTCCTCTGCTCTCCATGCGCCTCCCCCAGCGAGTCCCCCAGGCGGGGTCCTGGGGGGGGCCAGAGGGTCCTGCCCCCCAACTCCGCAGTCAGACGGGACTCTCAGCCAGCCAGTAAAACAGAAGCTTTATTTGACGACAGGAACGTGGTCTAACACAGAGCTTGTAGGTGCAGAGAACAGGACCCCTCAGCCCGGGTCCATTTTGGGGGGCAGTGAGCCAGACAACCATGTCTGCACTTCACTCCTCGTCCCCAGCCAGCCCCCAACTGACTCCCCCTCCAGCCCCTCCTCCTCTGGGCTTTGTCCCTGTCCCGGGCCAGGAGGTCACCGGATTCCTTTGTTCTACAACCCTTTAGCTCTCACCTTGCAGGGGGGAAGGGCCAGGCCATCAGGTGCCAGGAGACAGAGTGTCGGCCATTTATGTACCCTGGTCCTGTGCTCTGCAACAATTACCCGCCCTTATCCCACCACCTAGAGACTTGGTCAAGGCAGGTGTAAGTGCAGAGGGTCTGGTTACCTTTCCTTGGCTGATGGAGGGCAGGGACATGGGCAAACGTAACAACGGCCATACTGGGTCAGACCAAAGGTCCATCTATCCCAGTATCCTGTCTTCCAACAGTGGCCAATGCCAAGTGCCCCAGAGGGAATGAACAGAACCAGCAAGTGATCCATCCCCTGTCACCCATTCCCAGCTCCTGGCAAACAGAGGCTAGTGACACCATCCCTGTCCATCCTGGCTAATAGCCATTGATGGCCCTATCCTCCATGAATTTATCTAGTTCTTTTTTGAACCCCATTATAGTTTTGGTCTTCACAACATCCTCTGGCAAGGAGTTCCACAGGTTGACTGTGTTGTGTGAAGAAATACTTCCTTGTTTGATTTAAACCTGCTGCCTATTAACTTCATTTGGTGACCCCTGGTTCTTGTGTTTGAGGAGTAAATAACACTCCCTTATTTACTTTCTCCACACCAGTCATGATTTTATAGACCTCAATCATATCTCCGCTGAGTCGTCTCTTTACCAAGCTGAAAAGTCCCAGTCTTATTAATCCCTCCTCATACAGAAGCTGTTCCATGCCCCTAGTCATTTTTGTTGCCCCTTTCTGAACCTTTTCCAATTCCAATATATCTTTTTAGAGATAGGGAGACCACATCTGCATGCAGGATTCAAGCTGTGGGCAAACCATGGATTTAGAGAGAGGCAATGTGCTATTTTCTGTCTTATCTATCCCTTTCTTGATGAGTCAGTTGGCTTTTTTTTTTTTGACTGCCCTTTTTTAAAAATTGGCCTCACATTAGCTATCCTCCAGTCATCTGGTGCAGAAGCTGATTTAAATGATCGGTTACAGGCGACAGTTACTAGTTCTGCAGTGTCACATTTGAGTTCCTTCAGAACTCTTGGGTGATACCATCTGGTCCTGGTAACTTTACTGTTTAGTTTATCAATTTGTTCCAAAACCTCCTCTATTGACACCTCAGTCTGGGACAGTTCCTCACATCTGTCACCTAAAAAGAATGGCTCAGGTTTGGGAATCTCCCTCACATCCTCAGCCCTGAAGACCAATGCAGAGAATTCATTTAGTTTCTCTGCAATGGCCTTATCATCCTTGAGTGCTCCTTTAGCATCTTAATTGGCCAGTGACACCCCCCCCCCCCCAGTTGGTTTGTAGGCTTCCTGCTTCTGATAGACTTAAAAAAATTTTGCTATTACTTTTGGAGTCTTTGGCTAGCTGTTCTTCAAATTCTTTTTTGGCCTTCTTAATTCTATTTTTACCCTTCACTTGCCAGAGTTTATGCTCCTATTTTCCTTACTAGGATTTAACTTCCACTTTTTAAAGGACGCCTTTTGCCTCTCACTGCTTCTTTTACTTTGTTGTTTAGCCATGGTGGCTCTTCTGAGGTTCTCTCACTGTTTTTCAATTTGGGGAAAACATTTAAATTGAGCCTCTATTACGGTGCCTTTCAAATTTCCACGCAGCTTGCAGGGATTTCACTTTCGGCGCTGGACCTTTTAATTTCTGTTTAACCGCATTTTTGTGTCGTTCCCCTTCCTGAACTTAAATGCTACAAAGCCTGAGCCTAGCAAAGTCAGTGGCAAATGGGCACCAGCTGGCGCTGCCAAACACCCTGGGTGGATGACAGTTGATGCGCAGTGCACGTGGGCCCTGTGCTGGCCAGCTGAGGGAACTACTCACCAGCACCTCCGAGCACAGACCCTACGATTCCAAAAGATGAAAGCCCTAAGCCAGGCACGTTCACTGCCTTTTAGCCCAGGGCAGGGCAGGGCAGGGCACTTCCAGCCATATGGCCCTGCAGGGAAGTGTCAAGGAGAAGAGCGATAGATTTGCTGCTTGGGTAGTATTTAATTGTGGCTCATTCAGCCACGATGGCCTAGCATATAAACCTTTACCAGGCTCCTTTGAGCAGTTCCAGGCTGCTGTATTGTTAACTAGATCTCTGGCTGCAGGAGAGAACCTTGCTCACCAATACGCAGCACGGGAAGCTCACCTGGTGCTTATGAGTCTCGCACCGCAGCTCGCTTTGACTAGCCGGATGGTACAGCGCAGCGGCCTTGAAGGCGCGCTGCTTTTACACAACGGACACCAGAAGGCAATGAAATGGCGGTCACGCTCAGTCACCGTGCTCAGAAGCTCGCTGCGGTGCAATAAAAAAAAAAAAAAAAAAGCACCTTGACTCTGATCCTCTTTGGTCGTTTACTTATTAAGTCATAAAATCCAGCAATTCCCACCAGACCTGGCCTGCATTAGTGCGAAGTAGGGAGGCTGTAGGGTAATTTCAAAGGTACTACCTAGGATTACAGCGAGATCACAGCAATGCAGCCAGGTTAGCGAATGCTACTGTGCCAATCAGCGTGCAAGGGAGAAGCGAATTCTCTTCCTCGAGTAGCAGGAGCCAAGGTGGTTGGAGAAGAGGGTTAAGCTGGGATTAAGTCTTGTGACTAAAGCACAGAAAATTAAATATCACGTCACTTGGCACAGTCCCTTCCCCCCGGTTACTACAATCCGCCTTCGCTGGTACTACCCTTTAAGGGTAACGGGGTCTTGCTGCCCGTTGAAGCACGCGGACAGATCCTACGGTTACCGGGATTTCGGAGCCGGGGCCAGTCCCGCTCCTCGCCAGAGGCGTCCAGACTGGTTCAACAGCCAGAGACACGAGGCACAAAACCGACATTTTAATTTTTTAATTTATTTTTTTGTTTTTTTCGTTTGTCTTGTTCTCGAGATGGCTACAACACCAGACGGAACAGCATGCGCTCAATTCTAACGCCTGCACAGGGTCTCAGGTCTTGTCAATGTAAGATTCCCCAGGGAGTCGTTTCCAAATCTGTTGAGTAAAATAGTCAGCCCCGTCACTGCGACCTCGAGAGCCCTTCTCCTCTCTCCCCCTCACAGTAAAAAACCCAAAGAAAACCAAATTTAAAAAAAAAAAAAAAAAAAACCCAAACTAAAAAAAGAAAAATATATATAATATATAACAGTCTATCGCAGGCGGATTCTCCTCCCGGAGGCCGACAGATCGATGGCATCAGATTTAGCGAGGGGGGTGCGTAAGGAGGGCAGGGTGTGGTAAGTTTAAACTTCCAGAGCTCTGGAAGTGCGCTCCACAGGGGCGACCAGCGGGATCCCCACGGTGCTGCGCGGGGGAACCCACTCCTCCGGATTGCTCTTTTAGAGGGGGCGGGGGGGAGTGGAGGGAGCTTGGGGAGTTCCGGAAGTGGGCTAAAAACCTGGGTGCCTTCCCCCCTCCCAGTGCAGACAAGGGGTTTTGCTAGGTGTGTATTTTTAATCCCCACGGTTTCCTTAAGTAAATTTTATTTTATTTTTCATTTCACAGAAAGTTTTCTACTTTGTTTGGTGTTTTTTTTTTTGTTTTTTGTTTTTTTTTTTTTTTGCTACCAGGCAATTTTTTTTTCCATTCTTGTTTCATTTCTCTCTTTTTTTGTTTGTTTTTTATTTTTTTGTTTTTTTTTTTTAAAGCGAGTCCATCAGGAAAGCAGCGTCCCCCCCACGATGCCGTAGGTCCGGCTGCAGCCATCTTTAGTCAGGTTGAGTTGCCCTCCCACTCACACCCAGTAACGTCACTGGCTTGTTCTGGCGGGGGCGCGTCTCTTCGGGTTTGACGATGCGCACTAGAGTGAGTGAAAGCCCTCGGCCACAATGAAGTCTGCTGATTGTGGGACATTCTTGGTTTTGTTATTTCCTGTCTTCTAAATAAAAAGACATTCCTGGCAGGGGACAGAAAGCAGAGTCAGGATTTCCAGAGCAAGGCGATTTATGGCTACGAAGAGAGGCTCCCACCTGCCCCAAAGAGCTCACCACCTAGAGAGACGCTCTGGACTCCCGAGTGCCACAGGGCCCAGTTTACTGCTGGAAATACAGAGTAACTCCACGGCTGCGAGCGAGCCCAGAGGCTGAAAGTTGCACCGAAGGCACTAAGCAAAGCTTTTATGGTCTTTAATTGAGTGTTGGTGAACAACAGTCCTGGGATGAGCTTCTCTAGCTACGTGGGCAGCAGCAATGCCCGAACCTGCCCCCTAGCCAACATGACTCTCTCCTGACCTGAAAGGCCCCCTCGAGGAGGATGGATTTAGAGCTTGGTCTATTTGCCGAGACCAAGGAGTGCTGCTGATTTGTCACCCATCCATTGGGAACTCCCACTGAGTTTCATACTGACAATCAAGCTGCCCTCAGATGCTCAAGACGACTCATCCATCTGGGTTGAATTGGAACGCGCAGCCTTGATGTGAAAGACCCCATTATCCCAAGCTGTCACCGGCCCTTTACAGATGAAATAGCTGCTGAAGCTAACAACTGGGGGGTGCCAGCAGGCGAGGGCAGCTCCAAGTCAGCAGTGCCACATTGCACACATCACCTCTGGCTAGAAACCCTGGCTTCCCACCAGCCAGCACTCTGAGGCCCAGCAGGGCTTTCACAGATTGCTATCCCAGAAGGCAGGGGGATGGCAAACAGCAAATGGCCTCAGGAGTCCATCCCCCACAGGGTGCTGGATTATTTTGTCCATCAACCCCTGGCCGTGCATTGGCTCCATAGCACATGCCAGAGAAACGCTCCAGAGGTAGCTACTCCCTTTGGGTACATGTGCAACACCTGGTAGCCAGTGTCCGGGGATGGGCTTAGCGTGTGGGATCAGCGGGCTGGGACCTGGGTGCAGCATGCAGATTGCGTCTAAGTCGAGGGTTTTCACACATCGGCCACTGACCAGCCTTTCACCCCAGACATGGTCTAGGATGGATTCGCTTCGATACATGGGCCTCAGGCTGTCTTCTCTACCACGGTGACCCAGGATTCTCACAACCAACCACCTCTTGGCACGTCTCAGACTTACCGCTCTTACCACCCGCTGGCAACCAACGGGTTAACTTGTACTACAGGCCCCACCCCTGCCCTCCCTGAGGTCGGGGACAGCTCGCCCAGCAGGCTGCCCTCGCAGGGAGGTGCCCACCCGGAGCTGGCGGGCGACCAGACGGCATCTACTAACCTGGAGACAGGCACAGAGTGGGTGCGCGAGCTATCGAAACAACCGGGTGAAGTCCCTCAGGGCCCAGCACACTTGTTTACATTCCTCAGCACTGAAAGACAAGGGTGGCTGTTAGGGGAAGGGAAGACCCAGGCCCTTGCCAGGGAAGGCTGAGTTGAAGCAGAAGCTGGGAGATGCTACAGGAAGTCAGGCCTGTGCAGGCCCCTCCTTCCCCCCGACACAGACAGCAGCGGGCCACGTCACAGCTGCTGATTTCCCACCTTACCGACCTGGGGCCGAGCGTGACCTTTACCGACCCTTCGGGGAAGTGTCTGAACACTCAGGCAGCCTGACCGGGCTTCAGCGAGGACACACTGGGTGCGATCGTGTGGTCCCAGCACAGGACTGGGGGTCAGGGGCTCCCGGGCGCTGGCGTGAGTGTTTCAGTTTTCCTACGGGCAAAGAAGGAACGCTGCCTGCTGCCTCCCAGGAAGGGCTGGGAGGGCCAGGCTGCAGAGATGAGAAAGCTAAGCAGGAAAACATCCAACCGAGAAGGGGCCTTGACAGAATCCCAGAATGACAAGGGCCCTGGCCCAGCTCCGGGCCTCTGACTTTCTGACTGACGGAGACACAAGGCAGGCGTTTCACAAGGGCGTGAAAGAGCTGGAGGAACAGGCCGGGCCATGCTGAGGTGATCTGCCCCTTTACCGCTGGGGAGGAACAACGCCCATGTGCAGGCCCGGGCAGAGCCAGCAGCCCAGGCAACCTGGAGCTGCTGAGTCACAGGGCAGAGAAGACCGAGGTGAGTGTTTGAGGGCGACGTACAGGCTTGTGAAAGCCCAGTGGGGAAGGAATCCCAGAGCTCGTCCTGCTTCGGAGCAGGCCAGCCAGTCACCTAACTCCCTGCGGTTTCCCTCCTCCGTGTGACACTGCATGGACTCACGGGAGAGGAGGGAAAGCGATGGAAAAGGAGGGGACTCCAGACCCCAGCTGGGGCTTTCTGGCATTCCTGATCACTCGGGACACAGACTGCGGCCTTGGTTTGCACAGAGCTCTCATGGGCTTGGAAAGTCAAGAGCGGATTCTTCCCTCAGGAAACCCAGCCCAGATACGCTGCACAGGCCCTGGCGGAAGGACCCCCACTTGTGTGCAGCCCGCCCACAGGATGAAGGGGAAATCACCAGAAATCAAAAGGTTAATGGGGGTGGCGGGGCTGGGAAGGGTCACGAAGCCTCCAGGGAACAAGCTCCTTCCAACCACCAGTTATGTATCAACACTGCACAATTCGAGCATTAGCCTGCTAAACCCAGGACTGTGAGTTCAATCCCTGAGGGGGCCATTTGGGATCTGGGGCAAAAATTGGGGGTTGATCCTGCTTTGAGCAGGGGGTTGGACTAGATGACCTCCTGAGGTCCCTTCCAAACCTGATATTCTATGATTCTAATTAAGCAGGGCTGAAGGGCACTAAGGAACCAGAGTGCTTGCAGCACATACAGCAACAGAATAGCCAGACACCACGGTGAGGGGCACGTAACAATCAGTTCTGGAGTGTAGTTGGTTTAGAACAGGAGGCAAAGAACAATATCCAACTGAACTCCTCTTCCTCGCCTAGTCTGGGCAGCAGAATGGAACTGCCCAGTTTAAGAACATAAGAACGGCCTTACTGGGTCAGCCCAACGGCCCATTTAGCCCAGTGTCCGTCTTCCGACAGTGGCCAGTACAAGAGCTTCAGGGGGAGTGAACAGAATAGAGCAATTTTACAGAGATCCATCCATCTTCCCCTCCCAGCTTCTGGCAGTCGGATGCTTAGAGTCATCCAGAACATGGGGTTACATCCCTGACCACCGTAGCTAATAGCCACTGATGGACCTATCCTCCATGAACTTATCTAGTTCATTTTTGAACCCAGTTATACTGCTGGTCATCACACATCCCATGGCAATGAGTTCCACAGGTTAATTGTGTGTTGTGTGAAAAAGTACCACTTCTTGTTTGCATTAAACCTGCTGCCTATTCATTTCATCGGTGACCCCTAGTTTTTTTTTTGTTTTGTTTTTATTGTGGGTGAGGGTAAATAACTCCTCTATTCACCTTTCCTGCACCAGTCATGATTTTATAGACCCTCTATCATAACCCCCTAAATCATCTCTTTTCTAAGGTGAACAGTCCCAGGGTTTTTTTTGTCTCTCCTTGTACAGAAGCCGTTCCACACCCTCAGTCATCTGTGTTGCCCTTCTCTGAACCTTCTCCAGTTCCACTCAGACGGCGTGACCAGAACTGGACACAGTATTCAAGGTGTGGGCGCACCATGGATTTATAGAATAGCATTCGGATATTTTCTGTCTTATTTTTCATTCCTTTCCTAATAGTTCCTAACACTTCGTTCGCTTTTTTTGACTGCTGCTGTGCGTTGAGCTGAAGTTTTCAGAGAACTAGCCATGATCCCGCCAAGATCTCTTCCTTGAGTGGTAACAGCTAATTTAGAACCGGCCATTAGATACGTGTAGGTGGGATTATGTTTTCCCATGTGCATCACTTTGCACTTATCATTGTTGAATTTCATCTGCCAGTTTGTTGCCCATCACCCAGTTTTGTGAGATCCCTTTGTAACTCATTGCAATCTGCTTTGGACTTAACTATCTCGAGTAATTTTGTACCACCTGCAAACTTTGCCACTTCACTGTTTGCTCCCTTTTCCAGATCATCAATGAATATGTTGAACAGCACAGGTACCTGTACAGACCTGTGGGGGACCCCACTATTTCTCTCTCTCCAGACCATTTATTCCTACCCTTTGTTTCCTATCTCTTAGCCCGTTACTGATCTAGGAGAGGACCTTCTCTTATCCCAGGACAACTTAATTTCCTTAAGAGCCTTCGGTGAGGGGCCTTGTCAAAAGGTTTTCTAAAAAACCATGTACACTATATCCCCTGGATCCCCCATACCCACATGATCATTGATTCCCTCAACAAATTTGAATAGTTTAGTGCTTGGGCAGGACGCTGGAGCTACCCAAATGTCTGAGAGCTGCAGGGGTCACAGAGGCAATGAGTAAGCTCTCAAAGATGAGCAAGTCAAAGGGATACCAGGCCGTGGAACTGATCACTGACCCAAAGCATTCTCTTAAAACCAAGAGAAACTGGTATCTATTCCAAATGATGGTCCTCGCTGCCCAAATGACAGAGCAGCATCTTCACTCAATGCCTAGTAATCAGACACCTCCATTGCTTGAGATAACGGGAGCACCCAAGCAATCCACTTGCAGAGAGTTCTATCAGACATCAAGGCCAACATTTTCAAACATGGAGGCTCTCAAATTCCCATCTCAACATGGGACGTTATTTTCAGAGGGGCTGAGTCATCACAGCTCCCACTGAGTCAGCCTCTCGGAGAAGCCAAGTCACAGGCATCAATCCTTTCACAGTCTCAGAATCCGGGGCCACCTGTGCCAAGGCAGAGACTCCAGGTTAAACAATCAGTGCTTCGGTTTTCAGGACAATCACATGGACAATCTGCGTTGTAAGTGACAGGGATTGGGTCAGTAGCTAGCTGACTGGCCAAGTGACTGGAATGGTGCGGCCTAGCTCTCAGAGCCTGGAACAACTCAGGTCTAACCCTGGCAGCTGCAGGCTCCCTCTGTGAATTGTAAATGGAAGATCAGACTTTCCTCACAGGAGCGGGATGCGTGCATACGGGGCTATAGCATTTATAAGTATTATTCCCGTTGGCTGAAGCTTTGTGGTCTTGCTCATCTGTAAGAGCTTTTCCCCTCGTTGCCTCAGTGACCCAAAGTGCAGGGGCTGACAGCAGGGGGCAGGTTGATTCTAAGTTTACATTTAACGCTTTACATAACAAAGGAGGATTTTAGATTGGCCCCTGGGTTTTACCAGCGGAGAGTCTGCAAGTCTCGCAGAGCACTCTCAGCACAAGAGCCACCATGGCAGACTCCGGGGGCGCTGGCTTTAGTGGAGGTGCTAATTCTCTGTAAGGGACACCTCTGGCAGCCATTGTAGAACAATGCAGATGATCGCTGTATTTGGGGTCAGGAAGGAATTTCTCCCAGGTCAAATTGGCAGAGCCCCTGGGGGGTTTCACCTTCCTCTGCAGCCCGGGGCGCTTGTTGATTTCAATTAAAGTATATAGTGGATTCAAGGTAACTTGAAGCCTTTAAACCATGATGTGAGGACTTCAGTAACTCAGCCAGAGGATATGGGTCTATTACAGGAGGGGGCGGCTGAGGTTCTGTGGCCTGCGATGTGCAGGAGGTCAGACTAGATGACCACGATGGTCCCTTCTGGCTTAAAAAGTCTCTGACGATTGAGCAGACAGTCACACGGAACAGCCCAGCGGCTGGCCCTAGATAGGTGCGTGGGGATGACTCATGGTAACACCTGTGCGAACAAGGGCATCCTGCCAACACGGAGTTCACTCACCTAGTCACCTCCTTGTGAAAGTCCGTAAGTTGTTTGTGCGTCACTTGGATGGCTCCCCCGGTTGTTTCCTTTGGTAAACCCTTCAGTGAATTCTCTAGCCAGCGACAAAATGTCTGGAGAGGGAGGGAGGGAGGGAGGAAGGAAGGAAAAAGTTAAACATTTTATTGCTGTAAAAAGAAATCTAGACCAAGTTCGGGCTCAGGTGCTGGCAGGCCCTGCATCCCCAGGCAGCGTTGCTAGTCAGCCTGCTAGGAAAGAGGGCCTATCTTTAAGTTTCATTTTTACGTGTTGTCTTTGTACGGCCGGAATGAATCATTCCAAGTGACTACTAAACCCTGCTCGTGCCCAGATACTGCTCGGAATGATTCACAACCCAGCAGGGACAGACTCAGCTCGGGTTGAGCAAGGACTGCGTTTTGTTGCAGCGGCTATCAGCCCATGGGCACCTCAAGAGCGCAATCTTCCTGCGCTGGCTGAGAACTGAGAACCCACTTTGGAGGGAGGGTGGGGAGACAGGATCTGCGGCAAGTCTTGAAGCAGGAAGGAGTGGGAATGAAGTAGAGAGACAGACAAGCCAGCTAGCAAGAATCACAGAGCGAAAAGCGCTGGGATTGGAGCATTTGAGGGAGGTGGAGTAGCGGGTGGGTACTAATCTTCACCGCTGTAATTGAAGAGGAGACGCGATTTTTTTTTATTCAGCCTGGTGAAATTGACCCTGGATGTTCTGACAGCTGCTAATCGCTCGCCCCACCTTTCGTCCAACCCCATCCCCTGAATCCCCCGGGCAGGCCAGTTTCTCCCCGTGCCAACACCGGGCTCAAGGCAGTCCTGCGTTAGACTTCTACTACATTTTCTTTCCAGGGGCTGCCTGGCCAACCGTACCGGCCTGTCGATCTGCATGATCTCCCAGAGCACCTCGGCTACGTCGGGCAGGGTGTAGGGCGGCAGGCAGAAGCAGCAGGTGTGCAGCAGCTGGCTCACAAGCTGCTGGCCCAGCTGGTTCATCACTTGCCCAATCAGCTCCTTCCGCAGTTCGAAGTCCTCCTCGTGCTGCAGAGGGAAGAGGGGCCGCATGAGCAGTGCCCAGCATGGTGGCCTGGGGCACATTTCCACCTCTGCATCCCTTCCCACCTCCCAGCGCCATTTGCTCATCGAGGCCGAACTCGCTGCAGTGACCGACGCGCCGGGCAGAAGAGAAGATGGAAAGGTAGCACCCTGGGTTCCGGTGCTGCCTGCTGGCACCGAGCAACCTGGCATAGGCAGGGCACGAACACCGGCACCAACTGCCCCATGGCCCCAGCAAGCAACAACTGGCCTTTTGTTGCACGTGGCCTGAGTGAGAGCCAGGAACCAGCCTCCCGGGGCAAGGGGCGAGACCAGGGCAGCGGCGGTTCACCCTTAGGAAGGCATTTCCTCCAGCAGAGCACTGCGTGAGCGACCCTGCTGGTCTGGTTAACCTGGGAACAGCACTGCAGGCTAAGGCTCCCCATGGGCAGGTGGGAGTCCAAATCTCACCTGGCTTTGAATGGTTCATCTGTCAGCTGCAATTCCAAGAGCAACACAGATAAATGCAACAAGCAAAGCAACACCCAAACCAGCCAGCCTCTCTCTCAGGTGGGGGTAAAGCTCAGCTTCCCCGAGCCGACTGGGCAGGGCCGTATGTGACCCCACCGCTAGGAGAAGAAACGCTGGGAATCACTCACGTCATTGGCCACCCCGGTGTGGACAAGGTCACGCAGGAATTTCATGACGCTGCAGTTTGCGTCCCGATGGTCCAGGGTGGTGGAGGCGATGGCCCACTGCAGGATGGGAATGATCACCTGGCTGCGGAGCAAGGTGATTGGGCTGCGCTGGATGAACCTGGGCAGGGCAGAGAGAGATCAGGGCGCGATCAGTGAGGTGTGAGCTAGAAGGCAGTTTTGCTTGGCAGGCTGGTTTGGACGGACGCCCCAAGGACACAGCCGCAGTGGGGTTCAGAGGAACGTTCCCTTTGCTCCAGCGCTAGTCAGAGCAAGACCCCGGGGCCTCCAGCTCCCAACCGCCCTCCTGATTCACAGGCCAGCCCCAGAAGGCAACTTCCTGACTACAAGCTGTACTGCACTGCACCCTGCTGGAGACTAAGTTATCCTCCATGCCGATGGCTGGAACTCGAGGAACTGGGGAAAGTCCTGACCACTTCCAAATCCAAGATCACCCCGTGCTTCAGCCAAAGCACCTACGGCAGCTACCGAGGCGCCTGGGCTGGCAGGGGACTCTGGAGGACGTGCATGTGCCGCGAGGGTGGCTTTCTTGTGACGGTTATTGACGAGCCTCGATTCGTGGGTGCAGTGGGCAGGCCGTTCTGATAGGATTGTGAACATTAACCTAAGGGTACTGGGGGTGGGGGGGAGTGCCATTTGTACAGCTTATAAATCCAAAGGAAGAGAGGGAGTTAAAGACGGAAGCTCCCTCTGCCTGGGAAGCACTCAACCACCCAGTGCGTAAGGAGCAGAACCGGCCAGATGTAAGGGAGCAATCCCGTGTTTAGGTGGAGTGGTTACCTGGTGGCTAGCCGGAAGAGGTCGTCCACGGTGTCTGGGTGGTTCTGAAGGCCATTCTGCTGCTCTAGGAGCTGGAAGGTAGGCAAGCACAGTGCCTAGGAGAAGGGGTAAGGGGACCGGTTAATTAAATTAACGTACTCCATGATCTCTAGAGATGGCATGAGACACTGAGTTTGTCATAGATTCAGAGATATTTAGGTCAGAAGGGACCATTATGATCATCTAGTCTGACCTCCTGCACAACGCAGGCCACAGAATCTCACCCACCCACTCCTGCGATAAACCTCTCACCTATGTCTGTGCTACTGAAGTCCTCAAATTGTGGTTTAAAGACTTCAAGGAGCAGAGAATCCTCCAGCAAGTGACCCGTGACCCATGCTACAGAGGAAGGCGAACAACCTCCAGGGCCTCTTCTAATCTGCCCTGGAAGAAAATTCCTTCACGACCCCAAATATGGTGATCAGCTAAACCCTGAGCATGCGGGTAAGATTCACCAAATCTCCAACGGCCAATGAAGATAGGTTCTGGAATCCAGTTAACATGATATGAAAGGAGTCACAAATGAATACACATCAGTGTACTGAGGCAGTTGAATAAGCTACACTCTGGCTTCTTGCATGGTGGGAAAAAGTACATGAGGAAACCCTGGTTAAGCTAGCCAATAAATTCCATTACCCTTTCTCCCACTTCAGTATACAGGCCATCAGTTATGACATGGAAATGAGGAATTCACATTTCAATTTGTCCTCAGGGTGTAGGCAGAGAAAGGGGGGAAGACGAGACAAGGGGGCAGAGGGAAGAAGAGAGAGGGGGCATGCTCACTTTGCAGCATGCAGGCTTTTCGGATTACAATGGGGCACTGTTGCGGGGGTGTCTGGTGGTTTACAGAAGTCTGAGCTCCTAGATCCAGGTGGAAGCAAAACCGCGGAGGCAGAGCACCTGGTCGCTTAACTCTCTCCCCATTTTCCTGGTCTCCCTGAATCATTCAGGCTCACCCACGCAGCCAGGAGTAATACCACCCACCCGCTTACAAATCGCCTTGCATTTATGGGGCTCAAATCACTTTACAAACATTAACTTAACCTCAGGGCCCCGGGGAGGCAGGAATCAGTCTCCCCGTTTTAGAGACAGGAAACCTGTCCAAGGCCAAACAGTTCTGGGACAAACCTAGGTGTCCTGACTCCAGCTGTGGGGCCTAAGCCATAGGACGGTCCCTTCCATGCCCGTACACAAGCAGTGCACTAGCTGGGAGGAACAGTGAGAGTCCAGTGATGGGGCTCCATGAGCGGCCGGGGTCCCCACAAACCAGTGAGGTGTAGCTGGCGGAGGCCTGACTTCTTGGCCACTCGCTAGCCAGCAGGTGCCAGAGATGCAGAATGGAGACAGCCAGGCTTAACCTTCACCCAGTGCTGGGAACGCGTAATGCCCCAAGCACGCAGATGCTGTGTCTGAGCCAGTCACAGCTTGGGCAGTGCCTAGATCAGGGAGCGAGCCGCGCTTTTAGAAGGAATGTTATGGGTTCAGAAGAACCATCAGTTCCTTATCCCCCTTCCTCCCACTGCTCCCCCGCCCCCCCACTGGGTGTTTTGATTTCCTGCGCTGGATCCACGTTTATTTACCAGCACAGGGGGCCCACGCTGGGAACACAGCGGAAGGACGTTTTTCTCCCATTCCACCAGCACCACCACAGCAGCATCAAGGAATTGCAGGTGGGGCAGGGGCTGGTTTGGGTTTCACTGACCGGGCATTTGGCACAGCGCAGCAATCCCTGCCACTAACCACAGCAATCGACACGAGGGCAGAGGGCATTTAAACAAAGCGTTCCTCTTTTTGGCTGTTTACACAGCTGCCGTCTGGGCGGGAGACGTGCCCCATATCAGGTAGGGACCACTGTGAACATCAGGCAAAGGTCATACAGAAGCGCCCTGGGGAAAGCCACAGCAAGCTCGGTCCAGCGTCCTCATCTGTACCGAGGGATGCGGCTGTGCCAGCTGCTGAACGGGGGCGAGTCCCAAGGGCAGCCCAGCGGAAATATTCTCTAGAACATCTGAGCGACTTAGGAGCTGAAGACCCATTTTCAAAAGTGACACTTGGAAGATGAAGTCCCATCGGCTTTCAGTGAGAAACGCACGGAGGGGAAAAAAGGCATCAAAAAGCTGAAGCCTAGTGGGACGGCAGGGAGCGGGTACCGTTTATACACATAACTGGACGTGCCTTCATGACACCTACCTGCAGCATGTCCAGCAGCCCCTGCCGGCAGCCTTCCTCCATCCCGTACTCGTCCACCAGGATGCTGCCAAGGTACAGGAAGCAGGAGTGCTGGTGCGCCTGGTACACGTTCACCATCTGCCAAGGACACAGCAAACTTACTCCAGCTCACATTCCACTCCAAGACACGCGGCCGACGTCAGCTGGCCCCAGCCAGGAGCTCGACAGAGCAGAGGCATTTCCTACCACCGGGAAGCCCATGGCCTGGCCAGGTTTCCAGTCCCCAGTGGCGATTCGCTTGCAGTACGGGAGAAATTCTCCCCTGCAAAGGGCCAGCTTGGCCCGATACCCCAGTCTCCGCCCTGACAGAGGCCTATCCCTGGGGCTTCAATGGAGGGTGGCCGCCTGGGCCCATTCCCGTACTTAGCTGTCCCTGGAGAGCGGGGGGCTTCCAGTCCAACCGCTGTTGACAACCAACAGTTGCCCAGAAGTAGGGCTGGTCTCCCATGTCATTAGAGCAGCCGCATGTGTACTCATGAAGCCAGCACGGCTTCCTCTTACGTCGCACCTGGCTTCAGTATTTATAAACATTCACCACGAGAGTCTCCACCAGCTCAGAGTCACCTGTGCACCTTGACCTGTTTACAGGTATTCCAAGTGTCACACAGACTTTTAACCGTCCCAGACCTCCCAGCCTCCTGGGGGCTGTAAATCTCACCCAGGGGCTCAGCCACCTGACCAGTTGTGAGATTTCGCTTTCTGCGCACACCGATTCAAGACACCCCAACCGGACGAGACGCTCCTCCGCCACGCGTCTCCCCCCGGGCGCGCTCACCTGCGTGACCAGCGGCTGTAGCAGGGCCGCAGACCCTTTGCCGACACAGCGGACAGCAAAGCGCAAGCACCGGCAGCAGCGTTCCACAATGCGGTTATCGGCACGATGTTTGTTCAGGGTCTCCGACAGGACCGGCCAGATCTGAGCAAGGACAAGGGAGGGTTCAAGGCATTCAGGAGGGACCCCACAACCACCCCATTGACTACAATACTCTGCGTCCCGACAGTCCCCAACTACTGGGGAGACACACCCTCAGGTACACCACCCAACTGCCAGGCGACCTAAGCTGTGGGCACCTCCTGGATGGAAGGAATCCTTCCCGCGTATCCAGTGACCCTGGCTCTCACACAGCCATGGATCTCAAAGCACTTGGCAAAGAAGGGGCTACAATGTTTTGCTCGAGGTTTGCCTTAATTCCTCTATTTACCAAGGAAAGGAGTGAAAGCAACTAGGATACAAGCCCATTGATTCTTCATGCCCAACTTCCCCCTCTCAGCAGTTCTACACCAGCCTCTCTTCTCTGACCACAGGGACAAGCCAGCAGGGACTGTACCTGGGGCTCACTCCTGTTCACCAGCCCAAAGCCAAATGCCCTGTGGAGGAGACCAGATCTGCCCCTGAGCATTCAGTGACGGGGACACCCCAATTCCTGGCTAGACACGTACGGAGAAGGATGGCCCCAGGCCTGGCACCGATGTTCACTTACTTCCTGTATGACTTTTTGGCACGGATGGGTCTGGCCATTTTCTACAATGGGGTTGGTATGCCTGGGAAAAGCAACAAAAGGGTCAAGTGCCTTTTTAAACAGGAGCTATTCTGTGTTAACTCAGTGCTGGTGAAACACACCTGGGTGACAGCCCTGACCACCGAGGGCCTCCATTCCCCCCCCAGCACACGTACTGCATAAACACAAACAGAATACGCTTCCCACATCTGGAGACACGACCTGGGAGTGGGGGAGGGGAATTTAATCTCTTTAGCCCCTCTGACGAGAGGACAGACAAGAGGGTCACCTTGGGGGCTGGTTCTGGGGCTGCAGACCCACTGCGTACTGGACTCCAGCACATTTCCCAGCCAGAAGGAGTCACTACTGATAAGGCTGTACTTTATTGCCTGGTTTCCGGTTCAAGGCAGGGCATTACACACAGTAACTATGGCATGGGGTACACAGGAGCTCACCTGGCTCTCTCCACAGCAGAGAAAGTTACTTATCCTATAGTAACCAGAGGGCCTTCGAGATGTGTGGTCCCTATCTGTAGTCCACTGTGCGTACGCATGCGCTCCACACACTCAGAGACGGAGAATTCTTGAAAGCAGCTTCCATTGGTCCATGCAGGTGCCATTGTCTCCTCGTTCCTCCAGCTGAGGAGATATAGGGCGGGGCGCCCTGACCGCCTTTCCAGTTCCTTCTCTGCAGCTAATTCAAGACTGCTCGGAAGCAGAGGGGAAGGATGTGGAGGTAGACTACAGATAGGGACCACACATTGCAAAGAACCTCCAGTTACCCAAACGCAGCGGTTCTCAAACTTTTGTACGGGTGACCCCTTTCACATAGCACGCCTCTGAGTGCGACCCCCCTTATAAATTAAAAACAGTTTTTTATATATTTAACACCATTATAAATGCTGGAGGCGAAGTGGGGTTTGGGGTGGAGGTTGGCAGCTCGCGACCCCCCCATGTAATAACCTCGTGACGCCCTGTGGAGTCCCGACCCCCAGTTTGAGAACCTCTGCTCTAAGGTAAGTAACTTTCTCTTCTTTAAGTGCTGGTCCTGATCTGTATTCCACTGGCAGTGACTGACCAGCAAGACTCAAGGCAGATGGGGGGCCCGCGGATGCAGGCAGCAGAGCTGTTTCAGGGACTGCTGTCCCCAAGCAGGCGTCAGCGGAGGAGTCCTGCACTGAAGCATGTCTTGAGAGCGTGCGGAAGGAACTCCATGCAGCTGCTTTGCAAATGTCAAGCAGAGTCACTTCTTGAAGCGATGCCATTGACGTGGCTTGCGTTCTTGTCGAGTGCGCCTCACCCCAGGTGGGGGAGGAAGATTAGATAGCCGAGAGAGTAAGATACAGCCAGAGATCCATTTGGAGATCCTCAGAAGATACAGCTTGACCTGGGACTCTTCCCGCTACAGCGATAAACAGCCTGGGAGATTTTTTGACTGGCTTTGTCCTTGTGCAGGTAAAAAGACAAGGCTTGTTGATGGGATGGAGTCTTCTTCAGATGTGTGGTGTTTTGGAAGAGACACAGTTAAGTGGCCTGACTGGTTCAGGTGAAAAACTGCTTTGGGGGGTGAGTTTAGAATGTAAAACACAATGAAATAGTCTCTATGGAACACAGTGTAAGGCGGATTCACCATCAGCGATCCGAGCTCACCCACCTTCCTGGCTGAGGTGACGGCTACCAGGAATGCAACTTTCATGGGATGGATAGACATGGAACATGTAGCGAGGGGCTCAAAGGGAGGCCTAGTGAGGACCCAAAGAACAAAGTTTAAGTCCCATTGAGGAACAGGTTTCCTTACTGGCGGAAAGGTTTGGATTAGACCCTTCCAGAATCTGGTAGTCAGTGGGTGAGTGAAAATTGAGCAACCAGCGGAAGGTGGGTGGAACGCCCTGATTGCTGCCAGGTGGACCCATAAAGAATTGATGGGAAAAGACCCGCTGTGTTGAGGGAAAGAAGATAGTCCAGAATACGGGGAATACCCGGAGCTTCTGGGCATTAAGTTTTTGTTGCACCTAGATAAAGAAATGCTTCCACTTGCTACGCACCGTTTTCTAGAGGAATCTTTTCACCTGTTGGTACGGATTGTTTGCCCGGCTTCTGAGCATGAACGTTCTAGAGTTTGAGCCCATCCAAAAACCACGCCCTGAGATGGGAGTGCTTATGGGTTGGGGTGCTTGATTCTGCCCTTCCCCTGGGGCAGATCAGAAAGGGCCAAATGATGACATGTGTAGGAGACTCGGGAACCACAACTGTCTGAGCCAGTTGGGACTGATGAGAGTGTCTTGTCCAGACGAATGTTCTGTAAGACCCGATGTGGGAATGGTAAGGGAAGGAAGGCAGAATTCAGATGGTCCGACCACAGAAGGAGAGCGCTGCCCTGAGAGCAATGTCCTAGGCCTCGTCTGGAGCAGTGTATGTTGCCCTTTGTTTGTCAGAGGCAAAGAGACCTCCTGTGGAGGTTCCCCATCGAGCAAAACTACTGTTTACCATGGAGGCATGGTCGATAGCAAAGTGTCTGCTGAAGGAGTCCACCAGCAGATTTTGATTTCCTGGACGGTGAACTGCTGACAGGGTGATATCATTGCTGATGTACCAATTTCACTTCGGCACACAGGGGAATGGATCCCACTCCTCCCTGCTTGTTGATGTAAAAGACGGTTGTCATATTGCCTGACACTACGAGGACTCAGAGACCTGAATGAATGTGAGAAAGGGTTGGGCTGCTCTCAAGTTCCAGAATATCGCTGTGCATCCTGGTGTCTCAGGATGTCCAAATGCCTTGCGCTGTCTGGCTGTCCATGTGAGCTCCCCAGCTTAAAAGGGAGGCATCTATAGCGACTGTCTTATCTGGTGAGAGGGGAAGGAAGGGAACGCCCATGAATGCCTGGTGGGGATACTTCCAACACAGTGGAGATGATGTTTCTTTAGGGGGAAGAGTTCCTATAGCATTCATGGACTGTTGGTTTGGGGAGTATGCTGTTCTGAGCCATGGCTGCAGGCAATGAAAATGGAGTCTGGCAAATGGTGTGATAAGCACAGATGAAGCCATGTGCCCCAGGACGGAAAGACATTCTGATTGGTGTTTGAGGGTGGTTCACAACCTGATCTATGAGGTCCTTCATCGCTTGGAATCTGTGCTCTGGCAGATAAGCCCTTGCTATAACAGACTTTAGGGAAGCTCTGATGAAGTCTACAGTTTGCGTTGCAGTGACGACAGACTTTTCTGAGTTCACGCCGACCCCTAGGGAAGACAGGAGTTAGAGCACTGATGAAGTCGACTCATAAGCTTCTTGACATGTCTTGGCAATGAGACAGAGATAGGGGAAGATGGTGAAGCTGTGACACCTCATATGGGCTGCTACTACCAAAAAGAACTTGTCAGAGACCCTAAGGGCAGTAGCAAGACCAAATGGGAGCGCTCGGTGTTGAAAATGGTCAGGGGCCACCATGAACTTAAGACAATATCTGAGTGGGGTGAATGTCCACGTGAAACTACGTGCCCTTCATATCGAGAGCTGTAAACCACATGCCCTTTTCCAGGGATGGGATCACAGATGCCAGTGTGACCGTGCAAAATTTCAGTCTGTGAACAGAAGAGGCTGAGATGACAGAGACTGAGGATAGGTCTCCAGCCCCCCTTCTTTTTGGGTATCCCGAAAGCATGAAGCCATGATTCACAGTGCTGCACCTACTGCTGATTGAGCAGTGGGCCTGGCAACCAACTTGCCTTCCTCAACGAGAGCTCATAACGGAGCTCCATCTTGTTGTGGAAGCTTGTCCAAGTCCATGAATTTGGAATAGTTCAGGTAATCATACTTTGGCAACAGTACTTGGTAACTGGCTATTCTGAACTGAAGGCTAATAGAAAGGAAGACCTTCCTTCCCAATAAAATCAATGCATTTACCCTCTGTATTGACTGGAGTAGGTCTAGGATGCTGCTGTCTAGATATCTCCATGGCAGTCTGGACAACCGAAGAGTTGGGCACAGGATGAGAAAAGAAATTCCACCCCTTTGGCTGGGACGATATGGTGTTTTTCTGCCTTCTTCGGAAGGGGTGAAAATGACTGTTCTAGCTCATTCGTTATCAGAAAGTGCTATTCAGCTGGATCCAGATGTTTGGAGAACATCCAGGAGTTTACGTTGAGGATCCTAAACTTCCTCCAGGGAGATCTGTAGCTCCTCTGTAACAACAATTCCTGGAACTGCTTGCGATCATCGCTGCAAGGATGGGTATCAGAGTGACTGCTTCATCCAGAGATAAGGACAGTCTCCATTGGTACCACCGGATCCTGCTCATAAACTTGCTCTTCCATGGGGCCAGAGGAAGCTCTGGCTGTCCTCTCGCAGAGGAGGGATGGACTGACTCCCTCGTGGATCATGTCGACTCTGGAAGATGGTCCAGGTCCCTGGGACTCCAGAACAGACAGTAGGAGGGGTCAAATGGGGGGTTGTGGAGGTCCCCATGGCATGGGATACCAATGGTTCTGAGGTAGGTAATGAGATAGGCGTTGGTTCCAGGCTGGTCTGGGTCCCTTGTCTGGGAAGGCGTGCCCTGGAGGAAGTGATGTCGGTTCCTTGGGTGATTCAGTCTCCCAAGGGGGAAAAAAAAAAATGCCGATTCTGAATCCATTGGCCAAACCGACACTTCCGCGGGAGGGAAATGACGCCTGGACAATGGAATGGGAGACAGACTCCTCTGACAAACTGCATCTCCTGGTGGAGTCAACGCCTCCCTCATGAGGCAAGGACCTTATGGTGATGGAGACTGGAGATCAGGGAGACCAAAAATGTCAGATGTAGCGCAAGATTCTGTTCGCCCCAGAATAGGAGGTGGTCCGTCTGCCTGAACCAACGGAGCCGGAGGAGTTAGTTTGTGCCACAGTCGGGCGAGGCAGAGGCAGTACTGTTGGTGGCTGAGACTCTCTACAGTTGCCTTTTGCCAGTGCCAGAGGCACTGTTGCCAGCAGAGTGGTCTGGTGCCAATGGAGCCCTGGGTTTGTGGCCCTTTTTGTCATGCCCCCGAGCCGACTCATGGCACAGGCTGAGCAGAAAGACTTGCTTGACTTAAGCAGGGTTGTATCTGGCTGCTTTGAAGTGGATTTAGAGGAGAATTTGCTCTTGTGCTTATGAGAGCACTCCCGGGCCACCCGACAAGACCCCAGCAGGGGGTCTGTAGGAGTTCATTCCCTCGCTCCTAAGTCTGACTTCACGGCATGAAACGCACTCCTTGCTGAGTCAGGCCAATGTATGGGGTGTTCCCCAGCTGGGGCCTGACTGCAGCCTCAAGACCTTCTCCATTAAGTGCTTCTTCAGAGGAAGTTTCCACTCCTCACAGGTACGACTGAGGAAAGAGTGGCAGATAGTAAACCTTGCTGCAACGTGAGCTTCCCCCAAGGATACTAAGATATGTATGCCTGTGACAATGGATGCAGCTCAGTGAATGGTGGGACTTTCCATTCCCCACTCGGCTGGACAAAGACACTCCCTCTGAGCTACATCTTTATATCCTGATACAAACAAGTTAGTTACGGTCCCTCTGACATAGTTAGTTACTGCCCCCTGACGTGGCTAGTTATCACCCATCACCCTGTACATGTTGGTTTAAAACAAACATTTTTATTACGTACTGTTATCCTGACCTTATCTTTTAGGAGGGGTCAGTGTGTTCCTTTTATCCTTGGGGAATGTTTTTGAACCATCCTTGATATCGGGCTGTGTTTGCGTGAGCACTCTGTGTGTAGTACTTCTTAGGAATGTGAATTTCTGCAATATCAGCCCCGTTCTTGCCAGATTCTGTGAGCAGGTCCTGCCTCATACCAGGGCTATGATACAAGGGCTTATGTCTCAGGCTCTCTTCCTACTACAAGAAGGAACCTGAGAGGCGGTTGGTCTGTTTTGCCCTTTATCTCCTGGATTGGAGGCACAGGACAGCGAGGGCATATGTGCAGATCAATGGACACTGCTTTCAGGAACTCTGACAGCAGGCGCCTGGATACATGCATACCCACAGTGGAATAACATAGGGCGAGCGCACTTGAAGAAGAATGTATCGTTTTTACAGACCTTTGTAAATGAGAACCTCTGGCTGGTTCAGGGATTTTAAGCTGATCTAGAGAGATCAGCAGGCCCCACCCAGCCCCCAGCAAGACAGTCTTGCTCAGGAACTCCCAACAAAGCCTGCATTAGTCCCCACCTCTCTTACCTAAATATGACAGCCAGTCGATCTAGGGGCACAGTGGGGTCTGAAGACAGGCCATTGCTCGGCTCCTGAGACAGCAGCTGGAGAAATAAGCAAAATTAGCTGAGATTTCAGTGACCATAAGGAGCTCCGTTCTGAATGGCTGTTGTCCCGAGAACACAAAGTAAACTGTGCCTCTTTCACACCTCACAAGCAATGTTCATGTCTCAGACTCCCCATGTTCTGGCCAATGCAGAGCAGAAGACTTCTGTTCCTAGACAGAGGCAGCAGGCCAGAAGTGGGGAGTATCACGCTATGAGCCTGAAGGGAGAGATGTGGGACTAGGGCTTGTGAAAAGATTTGAGTGGTGACTAGTCTCAGCTGCACAAGATGGGAAGTTCCTGCTACCTATGGCTTTTCCATGGGGCATTCAGAGCTTACTTGACAGGGATTTCAGACAGAATGGCAAAGGAGAGCCCTACCAGGAGGAGACAAACTGATCAGCTGGTGAGCGTGCTTCACAAGTTACTCACATCAAACTGTACACCACACTTAACTCAGCTTCCACAACAGAGAGGGAGCCATTCAGCCCACCTGGCTCCAAAATGGCAGGTCATTTTAGGAATGACATATGGGAGTATCCCATGCAATCTTACTTAGCTGCCCCTCCCCTCACTTCCCAGCCCTTTCCACTTTTTATCTTCCTTTAGCCAAGACTCCAAATGAAAAGGCAGCGTGGGCTACTTATACTTCAGGGATGGGTAAGTGGCCCGTGACGACCATCAACTACACTGTAGGGGTACAGTCCATAGAGACTATAGATTTCAGCATGCAATGATCCATCTTGATCACAGCAGAGATGAAGCACTGCATGCTGGGAGATACAACATGAGGAGACTAGCTCCATACTGAAGCTGCAATCGGCTACATTTCATGCAAATTGGCTCATGTATTGACAACACTTTCAAGCGTTCCGCAAATCTGGTTCTTGCACCTATTTAAGCTACTATGCTCCTCTCTGAATCAGATCCTCAGCTGGTGTCAATCTGTGTAGCTGCACTGCCTTCAGCGAGCTACAGCAGCGAGCGCCAGGGGAAGTCATGATGCTGCATTTTCAGGTCTCGCTTCACGTTGTTGCCGTTCCCACGTTACTTCCCCAGGCTCAGAACAGGACGTTGCTCAGGGCTATGGCGCTGGTAGAACACTGCAGCCACAGTGGAAGTTTTCTACTGAGCAACGCACAGAAAATCCCTACTAACGACGGGCACAGCCAACCCGGCTGCAGAACAAGGCAAAAGATCCGCAACTGCGGTGCCCCGAAGTACCTTTTTCAGTGCCATCACCTGAACGGCACACAGTTCGCTGAGGCACTCTGCTATCTTTTCCAAGGGTAGCCGGGCAAGAACTAACGCTGTCCCTGGAATGCAAGAGGAAAAGAATTCAGGGAGAAGGTCGAGTGGAAGTTTAGTCAGTTTCAGACACTAAATGAACAAGTTTCCCCACATGGATCCGGCTGCAGCAAAATCAACTGGAAATCTCCCTACACACAGCAGGAAAAAACATCTGATAATATCCACATGTCCTGACTGGACATGAAGTTATTACCCCTCAGATAAAACACATTCCTCTGAATATACCACAACTTGGCATTGCTGCTTCATTGTGATCAGACGCTGAAATGGATGTGTGGGATGGAAGACGAAAGATGCTGGCGTGCTGGAGTAAGAGAAGAACCTAGATGAATGAAAAATCTAGCAACCCCACTCAAATCACACCTATGACCTGAAAAGAAAAGCACGATGCACCATTGAGCTTAGAATAGGCACAAAACATTTCTGTCAGCATTCATACCATGCCTATCAGTGTAGCATATAAACCCCTTTCTGAAATAGCATGTCACTATGTAGTAAAAGCTCTTTATATTTCAGCCTAATTGCAATAATCCTGGAAAATTACACACTTCTGGGGGACGGAAAAAAAAAGTAAAAGCTTATACTACAGCATTTTAGGGGTCTTACAGTCGGTACAAAATCGAACACCACTTGCATTGCCCCGTCACTGCCTATTGCTGTAAGGGCCCGTGGTAACAACAGCACCTTACCTAAAATGTACTCAGAGCACAAACATAAAATGATATGCAAAATGTGTTAATGCAACATAAAGGGTGCAGTCAGGCACTGGTCAGGAAATGCACAAGTTAAGGTTGCAACAGCAGCAGTCATTTTAGCCAAGTGTCACTCAGTGCAAGTTTCCTGGCATGTGTTTTACAATGTAAATTGGAAATTGCATATTAAACCAGAAAACATGGACAGCGTTACCTCTCCTTGACATGGCCAATACAATACTGCTGAGGGAACCTTCACTTTGCCCTTTCCTAACCATGCAATTCAATGTTCTGGTATCAAAACTCACGAGTATTTAAACTCCCTCAATGCAATGTGTTGTTTTGTTTAAAGAAAACAAACCCTCCAGGCAGTGCAAGTGCTAGGATTGCCTGAAGCTCTTTAAAAAAAATGTTAGATGCAAGGTCCTGCAAATCTTTAACGCAAGCCACATTACAGATGCACAAGCAATTAAACAGCTAACGACATACATTGATAAGCAAGTACAGTAAAAGCTAGGTTATCCGACACTTTACCAACTGGAAAGCGCTATAAACTGGCATTTCTGATCTTACTGAAAGTCCGGTTTATAGTACAGTTGGTGCAGAGCCGGCAGGCGGCTCGGCTTGCTCGCCCCACCCCGCGCGCTGGCCCCACAGCTCCCATTGGCCAGGAATCGCGGCCAGTGGAAGCTGCGGGGGCGGTGCCTGTGGGCGGAGGCAGCGCACAGAGCTGTCAAGCCACGCCTCCACCTGCAGGCCAAGAGCTCCCATTGGCTGTGGTTCCCGGCAAATGGGCGCTCCGGAGCCAGCGCTCGGGGCGTGGTGAATACACAGAGCCGCCTAGCCACGCCTTTGCGTAGGAGCAGCAGGGACATGTCGCTGCTTCCAGGGAGCCGCCTGAGATGAGCGCCGCCTGGATCCGGCACTCCGAATCCTCTCTCATGCCCCAACCCTCTGCCCCAAGCCTTCCTGCACCCAAACTCCCTCCCAGAGCCCACGCCCCTCACCCCTCTCACGCCCCAACCCCGAGCCCCTTCCCAACACCCAAACTCCCTCCCTCTTAGTTAACCGGAAATTTTTTACCTACTGGCACCCTCTATTCCCCCAACATGCTGGATAACAAAGCTTTTACTGTACTTCTGAAAGACAGCTTGCTGCTTGAAGACCTTAATGCAAGTTGATGGCTATTGACATACATTGAAGAATGAACATTAAGAACTGCACGAGTGCAAATCAGTCTGTTTCCAGAAGTACAAAAACTTTTGTTTTCCACTGTGCATGAGCAGAAGCCAGTTTCCATGAACTCAAAACTATTATCAGACTAGCTTCAAATTCGGTCCCATTGGTACTTAAGAATATTTTCATGCTACATTTCAACGTTCTACCAGAGTCGCTGAATGAAGTGTGGCAGTAGGTTTTAAAGCAGAAAACCTGTATTTTTCTACTTCTTCTTCAGAGCTGAGCATAACTGAAAAAATTCTGATCCAACTTTCTTTAAAACAAAACAAAACAAAAAATCTCCTTTGGGCCAAGAATAGGCATGGAAAATTCTGGCCTGAAAGTGATTTGGTCAGAATTCACTGTGATTGGAGAATGTCAACTGAAGCGTGACACTGGGGGCTGCAATACACCCCCTCGGTGACCCTCACAATATCGAGTGCACGTCTGCACTAAGCAGTAGGTCCCGACAGCGAGGTCTGGGCATGTGAGGAAATACCTTTAAGGAGTCCCACAGCAGCCTCTGGAGACAGCATGAAGGAGTCGAGGGAGCGGGCAATCTCCAGCAGGCCGTTAAAGTGCTGAGCCATATGGTCCCGGCATACTGAGCAGATATTGTGAATAGCTTTGGCAGCAGCAGAGGCCAGTGACTTTTCACAGAGACCTTTCATCAAGTAACCCAGCACAGGATCTGAGAAGAGAAGAAACCCACAAGGAGACACTGGATTATACAGAGGACTCCCACAGCTTCATTTTCTGCCTCATTCTAGAAGACACACTGGTTTATCTGTCCCGCATTGACCTCGGAGAGGTCACACTTCCCAGAGGGAAGCCAGCTGAAGTGCAGAGACTGAGCTAGTGTCAACGGCTAGACTCACCCAGGAACTGAGGGTTTCTGTCCACGACTTCACTCATTTCTCCCACCAGCTCGATGCTGGTGTAGCGGACAGCAGTGTGTACGGATTCGGGGAGGCGCACCACCCCCTCCAGCACCTCCACCAGCGTCGGGTTGTTCTCCCTGGGGACAGAGGACAGTGGTTACTCAGTATCTGGCACAGTCAGTCCTATTCCCAAGAAAGAAACCGACAGTTCCACCGATTCTGCTACTTGAAGGCTGAAAGTACCAGCTAGATCAAGGAACCATGCGGCGCTACCCTGAGGAGCCTGGATAGAGAGTCTGACACACCGCCCAGCGGGGGCCCAGTATCTTTAACAATAACTGTAACAATACTCAGCACTTAAACGCTATTCTGTCCAAGCTCTACACTGGGGAGCCAGAGCCAGGGGAGAGGACCACCAAGCTCCAGAATACTAGTGGCAAGAAAGAGCAGCAAGCTGAAGAAGAGTGAATGAGAAGAGCCATCTGGTAAGAGTCAGGGTTATGGGGCAAGACAGAGAGGAAAACACTCATCAAGGAATTCAACGGGCATTCCTGATTAACCCTGAGTGGGCTGCACTCAGCTCATTGTGGGGCTCCTACTTGGACGGCACACAGGACCCTTCCATCGCCACCCACTCCACTGGACACAAAAAGCATCTCTAAGATACAAGGAATCCAACTCATCAGCCCTAGACATCATCTGTTTTATCCTGCCCTGTACCATCAGCTATGCCCTGAACTAGGGGAAGTGCGCCTCCTAGTGGTACCAGAAGGGAATTCAGCCCTATTGGTGGAGGTGTATCACTCCACCAGCATGCCTGTGTTTTCAGCTGTTAACCAAGTAATCAGCGACCAGGAGGAGCCACAGTGGGAAAGGCTGAGTTCAGAGGAACAAGGGTCAGTGACCCGGGAGACACAAAGCAACAAGATGGTCAAGCTCTCAGAAACCTCCATCATTCTTGCTATAGGGAATGACGTTAGAAAGAAGAAGAGCAGCAACAGGATGAGTTTTGATGCTTGGCAGTCTGAGCCAGTGAATCTACAGGCAACAGACTATCAACCACCTCTTCCCTGGAGCACCTGCCCTGTAGAGACCGGATAGATTTGTTCTGGCAAAACTCGAACACCTTGCCAACACTTAATTTATTCTCCCCCCCTCGTTTTGCTAGTCCTCTGTGACTCAGTCGTCTGGTGTCAGGGCATCCCGGACAACCAGACAACAGAGAGCGCCAGCCTCCAGGGACCGGCGCAGTTACGGAATTCCTAGCCCCCTGCCCTTCCCCTCTACCAGCCGGGAAGCAGTGGCCTTCCGGATCCTAGGGCCGCTGCCAGCAGGGGATGCACCAATAATCGTTTTACAGACTCGTGACGCGAGCTGCAATTGAAACAGTACTTTACAGAGTTGTTCCCTGCCCTGAAGGGCTCCCCGCCTTCCACAAGCCAGACGAGAGATACCAGGCAGTAACATCGGGAGGGATTTGAGGAGCAGAGGGCGTTGGCGGATGGCACTGGCTGAGGGTGCATTAAGGAGTGGGGCTGGGAAAGAACAGAGAATGGGGAGAATGAAGGCAGAGGCCGGGTGATGCATGGTCCTGACGGGACACAAGGAGGGAGTCCAGCACTGAGGTATCTGGGGCTCCTCACTTACGTTTCACATCAGCAGGAATCTCTCTCTCGACTGAGGAGCCCTGTGGCACACAGAAGGTCTCTGCATGAGCTCGCAGGACCTGCATTTTTAGCGGGTAAACCTGACTTGCTGGTTGGGGGGACAGCGGCTCAAGCGCTACAGACAAGAGCAACTCGGAGCTGCTCAGGGTATTTTCAGCCGTCCCTGAATCTTGGCAACTGGTACTCCTGGGGGGGTCCTGCACCCCAGTGGGGGCACAGCATTCGTACCTGCCGCAGATCTCTTGGCTCCCCCACAGAACAATGAGGGAGCAAAGAAATCTGTGGGGAAAAACACGCCCCTTCCACGGCAGCCTGGGCGCATCTGCTGGGAGCAGCTGAGAGCAGATCATGGGGGGCGGGGAGGCTGGGCGTGCATGCGCTCCTGGAGAGACATTAAGGGGGTGGGGCTGGGCGGGTGCCTGTATGAACCAGTGAGAGACTCACTCTGTCCCTCTCGCTCGCTGTTGCTGTGTCCTGGAGGCGTAGGGCTGGGTGAAGCAGGCTCTGTCCCTGAGGCAGAGCAGAAATGTAACAACTAAGCAGGCAGGCTGCTAAATGTTCCCAATGTTAGCTAATTGTTCCTATTCTTAGTCAATTCAGGCTCCTATACCTTGCCAGAGTGTGCAAAGGAGCCTTATTGTAAAGGACACTGAGGGAACCCTGAGCTAGGAAGGGCTCTGGGCTTTCTCGTGTTTTTTCCTCTATGCCAGAGAGGGGGCACAAGGGGGCTAGATTACAGCTGAGGATCTATTTCACTTATCCATTGGAAAAAAATGCAGGACAATGATTAGCAAAACTGCCCGACTTCCATGTGTGAAAGTCTGAGCAATTCAAAGTGACAGTTTGCTTCACATAACACCAAACAGCAAACTAAAACTCTTGTAATTTAAATGAAAATCCAGGATTAGAACTGGAATGCAGGGTCTTGGTTACTGTGTTAACTTTCAGGTGTTTAGGAAATGCTGAACAGTTACTGCGACTGTTTTTCTGTATGGTAGTTCAAATAAATTACCAAAATAAGTGAAACTGGTGTGATTATATTGCATTATTTTGACAAATAAAATATGCAGAATTGTGGATGTTTTGGTGCAGAATTCCCCCAGGAGTAAACTGGTCAGCTGCAGCCAGAGCCCCGAAAACAAATGGGACGAGCCCCTACACCCAGTCTTCACAGAGGCAGGCAGTGCCTGATACTCACTGGTCAACGCTCTTGGCTATAGAGGCCATGATGAAGAGAACAGCTTCCGTCACCTCCCAGGGAGGGTTCCCATCCTTCAAGGTAGCATAAAGCTGTGGGGCAGAGAGAGTTGGTCACACAGGAGGATTAAGAAAGCCAGGGCAGCAGCAGGGTAGCACCTCTCCTTGGGAAGTGGCAGAAGTACCTGTTTGCTCCTCTCCTCCTGAACTGCTTTCCCAGCACTCTCTGGAGCCTGGTTCTGCACCGAGGCTGATCTAATGCTCACTGCTAGCGCCGCGGTCTCAGAGGAGGCCTGAAGCGCGCTGAGGTCTGTGACGAGACCCACTCGGCGGCAGCTCCTGGAGGCGATCTCACCCCGCCACCAAGAACCAGCTTTTATCACACAGCGGAGTGACTGCAGCGTCCTCGCTGCTGAACGCCCCGAGGGGCAGCGCAGCGTGGCTTCAGCCAGCAGAGAGGAAAGGAACCTGGGAGACGGCCCCTGGGGCCCAGCCAGACCACACAGTGGTGAACGTGACAGGATATGCAGAGATCCTTCATTTTGTCAAGGAGGGGAGAGTACATGCTCCGCTGGAGTGGGCTCTGAACTAACAGCGAGTGGTAGGGGACACGGCAATCCAGGATCAAGCCACAGGAGCTGACTCTGGCCAGCATGGTGGAGGTGAGCAGCCAACACCGCCACAAGGAGAAGACACGGCATCTCAGGGTAACAATCCATTCATAGAATATGGACATTACATCATCCTGTGCGTGCAAAGCCACGCTAAACACGCCCAAGGCAACAGAATCCCCTCCGAGGCAACTTATCCAGCGCCACGGCAGCATTACTAGGGGCTCACCTGGGCAAAACATTCCACCGATCCAACCAGGAAGATCAAGTCCTTCACCAGGTCCGAGACCCTCATCCGGAACTCCCCAAAGTCATCTGTCTCCTCCGGGACACCCTCCTAGCAGAGATTTAGAGTTGGAGGAAGTGGGGTTACAGCAGCTAAGGGGACTTCCAGATCCTAATTCACCCACAGAGCAAGGGAAGGGCAAGATAAGCTATTACATTAAGCCACCCTAAACCATGTGATCCTCTCTGCCATCTCAGGCGAAGGGGATTTCAAGGGATGGAAAGCAGGAGCACCAACATCATGTCAAGCGAGGTATCTGGGGCTCATGATTGGCCCACTCCACACAACCTGCATTAACAGGCCAGATCCTCTCCCCGCACTGAGCTCCGGAAATAAAGGCAAGCTCTCAGACCCATGCAAAGTCTCCGGGAGGTGGGGGAATACAGCCGGGGATGGCACTAAGCATTCCAAGCCGCTCAGGCTCCTTCAAGAAGGGAGACAGTGACCAGCGGGGAGGACAGTCAGGTGAATGTGCTCAGCCTGCAATTCCACACACTGGTATTTCAGCTGGGGGAGAAGGGGACCCAAGAATGGCAAAAGCAAAAATGAGACCTGCCAGCACCCAGCTCCCCCATCCCACACTTGCCCATCCAAGAGTCATTCTAGGGCAGCACAGCCACCAGACCTCTCTGCCGGAACACAGGCTGGCTTGCTGAAGGGAGGGGATGTCAGATTAGGCCCTCTAAGTATATGGCAGTTTTTGTTACTGCCCAACCCCGTCATTTCCATCCCTAACTGCAGATGGAAATGAGGGGGGTGGGCGGTAACGAAAACTGTTACGTGCCTGGTTCCTTAGCTAGCCATTACATGCAGAGCCGTTACATGCCTGGTTCCTTAGCTAGCAGTGACAATCAGCGCGTGGGGAAGGTGAGCTGCATTTCACCAGCCCCCCCATGTCCACTGCAGCCTACTGGAGCAGGGGAGGAAAAAGGAAGAGAGCTGAACGCAGCCTTACGTGGTCTGGGTCAAGCTGACAGTGTCTGGCCAGAGCATGCAGAAGCCTCTGGATGTAGGCTTTGAAGATGCTGTGTATGACTGCATCATCTGTTTTGTACAGATGCTCCCCCAGTCTGTACCAGAAGTTAAAGGAAATTTCTACCACCTGTTGGGAGAGGAAAAACAGCCACTCGTCATTTTCACAGACAGGATTTCGCCCCCATCCTCCCAGTGTGGAAAGTCGTCAGAAGGCTGCCGCCGAAAAGCACTGTTACAGGCTCCACACGTACACCTGCAGCCTCAGCAAAGCCACGAGCAGCTCCTTCGGCTTCACAAACCTGCATTTTTCGCTTGTTGTTTAAGCAGTTGATTTAAAAATCAAACAAGTTAGTGCTGGGACAGCGTTTGGATGCGTGACCCTGCAGAGTAACAGTGAAGATGTCCCCACGCTGGGCGTACTCTGGCCTAGGGAGCCATCCCCGAGCAAAAGGGTAATTCAGCCTCCTGGCTTCAAACCTCTGCAGATACTCGTGTGTCTTGCAGCAGTGGACAGAGCTCACTAGGAGCTCAGCTGAAGTCATCAGCTCATTTCATGTAGGTCAAACATCTGTCAGACAGAAACCTCCACCCCCTCCTCGCTCAGGCATGAGTCACACCAATAACCATGGAAAGATAATGTGACTCACACCCCAAGGCCTGGTCCACACACAAAAACTGCATCTAAGAAAGCGCTGCACCCTGAGTGTGGACCCAGTTATATGCACAGACGCATGCTTTATATCGGTATGACTGTGTCCGTATGAGGGGTGGGGTCAGTATAATTATCAGCCAAAAGCTGACAGTTATCCTGGTACCCAAACTGTGTGCAGATAAGGCCTAAGGGACTTCTGTGCATTTGAAAACCTGCACCTGTAGAGGTTAACGGCATGCTAGCCCACTTAAAACCCAGTCAGTCCAGTTTCTACTTTTTTCATGAAGAGAGACTAATTTTAAAGGCTTGACTCCTCCATCAGTAAAGTTCTATGTCCCAAATAAAGTGACGGGTGCATAGGTAGTTATGAAACCAGGTCTGGCTGGTGACCACGTATTAGTGCTATATTTAACGAGCACCAATCCATAAATCAGTACCTCTGTGATGGGGGCACATTTACTGAACACAGATCTGAATAGAAGGGGCACAGCAAACACAACTAAAGGTCAGTCAGCAAGATTTTAGCTAATCAAACTCTCCCAGGGGATATCCCAAGAGTGGGAGATCTGGAGAAATCCCACATCTTACGTGTGATATTTTGCTATTCTGAGCTTCAGGCGGTGTGCAAAAGTGTGCCTGGGGGGGGGGGGGGGGGGGGGGGGAGAGCGAGGGGAGATGAGATCACTCATCTGATTTGGGTGGATATGTAAGAAATTACCGCTACATTGGAAGCCTCAGAGAACATTTAGCTACTTAGAACATTGAAAAAAAACCCATTACAAGGGCTAGCCTTATGGGTCTGTGGTCAAGAGGCAAGGAGTGAGGCGGGCCTGTAGTGTGAGGCCGCAGAAGCGAGCTAGGGGCAATGGGTCGGGGGGAGGCAGCAGAGCTGGGAGCAATGAGGGTGGAGAGCAGCAGGGGCCAGGGGAGGCACCAAAATACATGTTCACCCAGGAATCTATTCTTCCTAAGGCGGACCCTGACTGACTACTGCACAGAGAAGATGCAGAAAGCAAGATACAGCTCCTAGCAGGTGAGAGGTTTAAAATGCTTTCAAGCAAATTGATGAGGGACTTTTCCTTACCTCTTCCATCAGGAGAGGCTGCCTCGGGCTTTCTATCCCAGGCACAGACGAGTTAAACAATACCTTCTGCATCACAAATTCAGAGCAAGGCTTTCAAGGCCACTATGGAACGGGACCTGAAACCTGCCCAAACTCGCTAGGCTATAAAGAAAAGCTTTCTGCAGATCTGATTGAGGAAGAAGAGCGAGTAACGCACTGAGTCCTACCTCATACTGTGGATGGCCTGCACAGATCAGCAACAACTCCAGCGTGCGCAGGTCCCCCAGCCCATGGCCTGGTGAACAAACAATTTTATCCAGAAACGTCTCACAGAGTTCAGTGAAGACACGGCAGTAATTGAGAACCCTGTTGAAGGAAGTGAAGCAAATCATGTTTCACATGCAAATACCCAGTGATATCGTAAATACAGGGAGAAACTGTCTCCTACTTATGTACAGCATTAGCTTCCTGAAGCTAACATGCACTAAGCAGTCATCTCAGAGGCAGGGGTACACTGAATCCTTCCATTTCAGCAGCCTTTTTATCCAGAGACGTTTCTAATTCGCCCCCCAAATTCAGGGAAATGGGGTTACAATATGCTGAAGAGCATCATAATTGTGGGAGTTATGTGCTTAACAAAATCTGAACTAAGAACGGCCATCCTGGGTCAAGACCAATGGTCCATCAAGCCCATTATCCTGTCTTCCAACAGTGGCCAGAGCCAGATCCTTCAGAGGGAATGAACAGAACAGGGTAATCTCGAGTGATCCATCCCCTGTTGTCCAGTTCCAGCTTCTGGCAGTCAGACATTTTGGGACATCCAGATTATGGGGTTGCATCGTTGACCATTTTGGCTAATAACCACTGATGGACTTATCCTCCAGGAACTTAACTAATTCTTTTTTGAATCCAGTTATGCTTCCAGACTTCGCAACATCCCACAGCAAGGAGTTCCACAGGTTGACGGTGCGTTGTGTGAAGAAATACTTCCTTATGTTTGTTTTAAACCTACTGCCTATTCATTTCATTTGGTGACCCCAAGTTCTTGTGTTATGAGAAGTAGTAAACAACACTTCCGTATCTACTTTCTCTACACCAGTCACGATTTTACAGACTTCTATCACATTCGCGCCTTAGTCATCTTTTTTAAACTGAACAATCTCTCTTTTTAATCTCTCCTCATATAGAAGCTGTTTCAGACTGCTAATTATTTGTGTTGACCTTCTCTGTACCTTTTCCAATTCGAATATATCTTTTTTGAGATGGAGCAACCAGAGCTACATGCAGTATTCAAGATGTGGGGGTACCTTGGATTTATAGAGGCAATATGATATTTTCTGTGTTATTATTTATCCCTTTCCTAACACTGCTAGCTTCCCCCCGCCCACTTTTTTGACTGCTGCTGCACATTGAGCAGATGTTTTCAGAGAACTATCCACAATTATTCCAATACCCCTTTCTTGAGTGGTAACAGCTAATTTAGACCCCATCATTTTCTATGTGTAGTTGAGATTATGTTTTCCAATGTGAATTACTTTATACTTACCAACACTGAATTTTATCTGCTATTTTGTTACCCAGTCACCCAGTTTAGTGAGATCCCCTTGGAACTCTTTGCACTATCTGGAATAATTTTGTATTCTCTGCAAACTTTGCCACTTCACTGTTCACTCCCTTTTCCAGATTGTTCATGAATTTGTGAAATAGCAGGTCCCAGTACAGACCCCTGTATTGACCTCTCTCCATTGTGAAAACTGACCGTTTATTCCTACCCTTTGTTTCCTATTTTTTAGCCAGTTACTGATCCAGGAGAGAACCTTCTCTTATCCCATAACAGCTTACTTTGCCTAAGAGCCTTTGGCATGTGAAACATCTAAGGCTTTCTGAGAGTCCAAGTACACTGTATCCACTGGATCCTCTTGTCCACATGTTTGTTGACTCCCTCAAAGAACACTAGACTGGTGAGGCATGACTTCCCTCTACAAAAGCCACATTGACTCTTCCCCGACATATTGTATTCATCTATTTGTCTGATAATTCAGTTCTTTACTCTAGTTTAAACTGATTTACCCTGTACTGAAGTCAGCCTTTCCGGCCTGTAATTGCCGGGATCACCTTTTTTTTCATAAAAAATAAAAATCGGAGTTACATTAGCTATCCTCCAATCATTTGGTAGAGTCTGATTTAAGTGATAAGTTACATATCACAGTAGTTCTGCAGTTTTATATTTGAGTTCCTTCAGAACTCTTGGGTGATACCATCTGGTCTTCGTGACTTATTACTGTTTAATTTATCAATTTATTCCAAAACCTCCTCTACTGACACCTCAATCTAGGACAGTTCCTCAGATTTGTCACCTAAAAAGGACATCTCAGGTGTGGGAATCTCCCTCACATCCACTGCAAGAAAGACCAATGCAAAGAATTCATTTAGCTTCGCTGCAACGGCCTTGTCTTCCCGGAGCGCTCCCCTTTAGCGCCTGGATCATCCAGCGGCCCCAGTGCGTTTGGCAGGCTTCCCACTTCTGAGGTACTTAAAGAAACATGCTGCTGTTAGTTTCTGTGTCTTTAGCTAGTTGCTCTCCAAATTCATATTTTGGCCTTCCTTGTTACACTTCTATACTTGCCGTGTCAGAGTTTATGCTCCTTTCCATTTCCCTCAGTAGGATTTGGCTTCCAACTTTTAAAGCTGCCTTTTTGCCTCTAACTGCCACTTTTACTCTGCTGTTAAGCCATGGTGCCATTTTTTGGTCCTCTTACTGGTGGGGGAATGCATTTAGTTTGAGCCTCTATAATGGTGTTTTTAAAGAGCTTCCCTGCAGCTTGCAGGCATTTCACTCGTGAGCACTCCTTTTAACGTCCGTTTAACTAGCCTACTCATGTTTGTGTAGTTAGCCCTTTCTGCAGGCGTACCATGGATTTGTGTTGAGTGTGATATTTTCTGTACTATTATTTATCCCTTTCCTCATGGTTCCTAACATTGCTAGATTTTTTTTGACCGCCGCTGCACACTGAGTGGATGTTTTCAGAGGACTATCCACAATGATTTTAATACCCTTTCTTGAGTGGTTACAGCTAACTGAGGTAGTTTTTAGTAGTCATTTTTGTGTAGTTAACCCTTTCTGCGGTCAAATGGTACTGTGGTGGGCTTCTTTGGTATTTTCCCCTCTACAAGGATGTTAAATTTAATTACACTATGGTTGCTCTTACCAAGTGGTTCAGCAATATTCACCTCTTGGACCAGATCCTGTGCTCCACTTAGGACTAAATCAAGAATTGCCTCTCCCTTTATGGATTCCAGGAAGTTCTGATGAAAGTGAAGACCACTGCCTGGTCTAAATTGGGTTCCTCAGAGTTAAACTTTAATACGTACCCAGGACAACTATGAGACTGTGGTTCAGGAGAAAGTTTAGGACATCCATCTCCATCGCTGCAAACAGACCCCAAGAAGTCTACCAAAAATCAACCTCAAATGCATTCGGCACAAGAACAGGACATACAGTATGAGAATGGAGGGACTGTGCAACAGCATATGATACACAAGTACGTGAACCAGCTTTATCAGCCTTGAATTTTACAGCAGCATGTCACAGACAGTGAGGCAATCTGTGTTAGAAGACAGGATTGCTGTCCTGAAAATATCTTTAGAAAACAATTTGAGGGGCTGAGTTGAACAGCAAAAACCTGTCCTCAAACTAACCAGCTTTGCTATTCTGTTTGAAGGAGGAAGATCAAAACCAAGACCACAGAGACAGTGAGGGCTGATTGCCGAGTGTGAAGTCTCTCCATTTGCCATCTCTCAGTTCCCGAGGACCGACAGCACAGTATTGTGTAACAGACAGCATGGCCGAGTGGGCTGAGCACAGGACTGGGAGTTCTAATGGCAGTTCTAGGAGTGATCTGGAGCATGATCCAGGGAAAGCCACCACCCTCTTCACCTTCATTTTCCCCTCTGATAGTGCTGACTTCAGAGGGAGGTAGCAAGGAACACTGGCCGCAGGGCCGGGGAGAGGAGGCACTGCCACAAGAGATCTGCCAACTCACTTCCCATCTCTTGCCTTTGTTTCTCCTTTTACTCTTTATTCTGTCTTGTCTATCTGCACTGTAAACCCTCTTATCGTGATAGGCATTGTACAAGCAGAGTGAGGCCTTGATCTTGGTTGGAGCAGCTAGATGCTAACATCATAAAGCCAACAAGAAGGGCTCTAACATCGGTACAGAACTCTGTAGATGGAAGGCAGGACAAGTCCCATGCTGTAGTGCTCACAAGGCTGTTTTTCCCCTCTCCGGAAGGCTCAGCCATTCCACGCTCTCTCTCTCATCACTCAATGAGAGACGCACAGCAGCACGTCTTCTGATAAGACTTTTGATAAGAGCAAAGCACCAGAGTGCTTCCAACGCTCCCTCCTGCCTGCCCAAGCTCAGGTTGCTCGCCCCCCTGCAATTCTAGCCTGGCGTACTGACGGCAAAGCGAAGCGCCATTAACTCAGCCGTCTCTGTTCTGTGAGCAATCATTTGCATACGACACTCCAGAGCGCTGCACAAACACAGCCGATCCCAAGAATAGCTCTGAACAGACAAGTTGACAGTTAATTATCGCAGCTCTCCCCCCTCTCCAGGAACACCAGAGGCTCATTTGCTTACTTGTCTAAATCCTCCCGGGCCACAGCCATGTGATAGGCGGCCTCCAGCGTCAGGACTCCCTGGAAGAGCTGCAGCGCGAGGGGCAGGTTGGTCTCCACGTTTTCAATAGCATAGAGAGCCGAGCACACACAATCAGAGGCTGCCTCGTGCAGGTTTGAGGACGTTTTGTCTTGTCGCTGCAGGACAGAAGGGGAGGAAAGGAGCCAGGTGACTGCGGAGCGATAAACAAGGCTGCACCTAATGAAGCTTTTGTTTCATCTCAAATACCAAGGCATGTTTCTTAATACACAGCTCTCCCCACACCACCTCCTTTGCCAGCCCTGCATAGCCTGCTGCTGTACCCAGGGGGCAACTGACCTTCGCCCCACGGAACCCTTCTGGCTTCTCTACATGGCACGTAAAGAGGTGGAACAGAATGACTGAAATCTCAGGTCTGAGATATTTCAGCACCATGGAAAAATTGTACTACCCCTTTGTCCTTGGGTGGTGAAGCCGGGGGAACACCCCTCTGAAGTGCGGATAAAATACTGGTTTTATTATCCTGGTGGCTTAGGGTGGGACCTGCCTGGTAAACATTCATGGCCATTGTGCAAGGCTCATTTCACAGAAGCTTTAATAGCTACCATAGGGCTGGGGGCAATTAGGAAAGGAGACAGGGCTGGCGTACAAAGAAGGAGAGAGCAGACAGCGAAGAGGAGAGGAAACAAAGGAATAGCAGTAATCCGGTGCACACCTATAGATGCCCTTTCATAAGGGGATCCTCAAGCATTTTGTAAACATTGAATAATTAAGCAGCACAATCCCTTGCCAACAATGAAGGGCAGGGAGAAATTAACTGCAAAAACTATCATTAATGTAACATGCAGGCTAAAAAGCTGAGCACTCAGAAGTCAGAAAACCCCAGAGGATAACAGTTTCTATTGCAACATTAACTCAGACTTGTTTCATGCATTAAGTGCTGTCTAGTCCTCTTTCCATTGTTAAATGGGAACCTTAATTTGCATTTTTGTTTGCTTAGATTGTATCGTGCAACAAATGCAAAGCAAGTTACCCGTTTCATAACGGCATAATAATAAAACATTAGACAATACCTCATCCATGCAACAGGTCTGAGCAAACAATGCACGACGAACTGGTACCATTTGGGAATTTCTGACTTGTGTGTGCTTAGCTCAGCTCTTCAACTTTCATGTTGCATTAATGCAAGTTTTTTACATTTAATTTTCCTGTTTTACTGGAGCTCTTTGGGGTTTCCATACATATGGAGAAAGACTTTCCTGAGTTAGCTGTTCTGAGTTAAAGGTGTCAGAAAAAGGAGGGATAAAAGCGCAGTACTGTACATGAACAAAATATTACTTAAATGTTCAGAACTTGGAAAATCTACAGCCAGTTTTGTTTCTTTGATGAGGATTACAAACCAAGCCAAGTTTTATGCTCCTAGCCTTGAAAGTTAACAACGTTTGAATATTTTAAATCCTGTGCAGATGGACAGAACTTTATTCCAAGACTCGCCTAATGCAAACAAGTGTTAAAGGCACCTTGCTCAAAGCCTTACAAAACAATTCACCTTTAAGCATGGTGAATTTCAGCAAGGAAGAACTGTGTATGATGGATGCAATGTTGTAGCCCTGTCAATACCAGGATATTAAAGATGCCAGGTGGTGGAGGTAATTTCTTTTATTGGACCAACTTCTGCTGGTGAGAGAGACAAGCTTTCAAGCCACAGATTCTTCAGGTCTCGGAAAGGTACTCCGAGCGTCACAGCTCAATGCAAGCTGGAACAGATTGTTTAGTGTAAGTAGTTATGCTGGTCCCTTAGAATATGAGCTAACTACTTATGCTAAACAATCTGCTCCACCTTGCATTGAGCTGTGACGCTCGGAGTACCTTTCCCAGACCTGAAGAAGAGCTCTGCGTGGCTCGAAAGCTTGTCTCTCTCACCAACTGAAGTTGATCCAATAAAAGATATTATCTCACCCACCTTGTATATGATGGAGAAAGTTATGAGCTCCTAAAAGGGAGATTAGTATAAAACCTTGAACTCATTCTTAATTGAAGTGGTCAGTAACAGCAACTGATAGCAATGTTCATTTCGCAGATGGGAAACAGACAGAAGTTGAAGTCAAACTTACTTCAAGTCACAAAGAACATCGGTGACAGAAGCTGGAATGGGATCTAGGAGCTCTGGCTCCCAGCCTCGTGCTCTAAGAACTCGACCAGTGGTCCCCAAACTGGGGGGTGCACCCTCCTAGAGGGGCACAGAGGAATGTTTGGGGGGAGGGGGGTGCGGTGGCGAGGTCCAGGCCAGCCCCCACAGGGGGCAGGGCAGGGAGTGCCACCCACCCCAGCTCCGCTCCACCCCCAGCCCAACTCCGCCTCCAGCCCCAGCTCCTCCGCGGAGCCACTGGACAGTAATGGAGGGGGGAAGCACAGACCGATTCCTTTACTGGTAAGAGGGGGGTGGGGCACGACAGGAAAAGTTGAAGCACCAGTGAACTAGACAAAGTGGCCTCTTAATAGAAGCTGAGAAAACTGATGATGAATGGGCGAGACCGTGAGAACAGGAGACCAGATCGACTAGAACTTTGTGAACTTTTCGGAAGTACTGTCTGCCAGAAAGTATACCTGGGTTTGCAAAGATTACAGGATCATGTGGTTTCTGCAATCCAATGCCACCCCACTCCCACTCCAGTCCTGCCCTGGACCAATGTGCTATAACTGGAAACAGTACGGTGAGCCATTTCATGACCCATCTGGGGATACAACTGCTGAATCCCAAGCTACACAGAGGAATGATTTGTTGCAGCAGGTCTTTCGACAGGAATGCAGGCAAAGGGAATAACGGAGTCCAGGGGGCGAGAAGGTGTCTTACCATCTGCTTTAATTAAAAACGTTCATACCACTCAGATCAAGGACTTTCAAATGCAGCATGAGAAGAAATACATGGTTCTTTTCGCTATCTGAATAGCTAGAGGTTGGGAGTGTAGACGGATGATGACCCTGATGATCACCCTGAAGAAGGTGCAGGTTTCTCCCTCCTCTATGGTACACAGCCAAACTGGAGAACAGGTCTTACATTCACATTTTAAGTCTACTGTGTTTTTGGCCCAGGGCCTTCACCTATCCATCCCCCAATAATCCCTTTGCAGTTCAGAAAACCAGGATTTTGTTTGAGTTGCTCTTTTCCCCGCCTATTTCACTCTAGAGAAATGGAGCGAGGTTTCCTCCCCGACTCCATGAGCCACAGTCCTTTGCTGTTCATTTCTCTTACTCGGTAAAGACTAAAAATGACATCTTCAACCCTCCCCTTCACCATGCTGTGCTTGGGACTAACTTCACCCCAGTCTGCGAGTTCAGACTGGGGTGAAGTTGGCCCATGTTCTAGGCGTATCTCAGGTCAGCGACAGCAGCAGCTGGTTCCAGAGAACTGGAATCTTGAACTCGGGACTTGACATGCGGGCAGAAGCAGCACTTAAACTGGACTCTTGCTCTTAAGAGAGTCCTGTGCTCCTGTTGACACCCACTTCTCCAAATTGCCAGTTCCTGACAGCCTTCAGGCTGGAAATCGAGGGGGCACTAAGCAGAGCTATTTGGGGCACTGGGGAAGAGCTAGCGTGCAGCCAGCAGCACAGTGGGATAAGAGATGGGTTGGGTCTCATACTCAAGACAGAGAAAAGGACCCAGGAAGGGGAGTAAACTTCTCTTTATGACCCGCCATGCAGACCACCAATGAGCTGTCATCCTAGTGTGCCAACGTTTACAACGGATTTGTAACAAGTCTGCACAGGGATTTCAAACTGATTTAAAAGTTTTGCTGCTCCTGTCCTGGTAAAAAGTTAACATCGTTCTTCCCGGGCAGAGAGGAGCTCGGCCAATGGCCTGAGCGAATACTCACCAGCACCTCGAAGAGGAGGGACAGTAACTTGCTGTTGGCCATGAAGTTACTATCCAGAACTCCCAGGTTGAACCAGCTCCCCAGGCAGCGGAAAATTTTCATGAGCATCTTCTCATCGTTGCCTGCTTTCTCTACACAGGTCATCTGGGGAGAAAGAGCAGGGACGGAGAATTGGTTAGAGACCCAAAGTTACCAGTTCGTTTCCACAAGCACAAAACTGACGCTCTCCTGCGTTCAACAGGTTTCTGGAAGCTGTGAACAGAGAGGATCAGCGTTTCAAGGTACGCAGCATCCATGGCGTGATCGCTGAGGGATGAACTGTATTTAAAAACCACAATTCCCCCCCCACCCATCAGTGTCAACGTGAAGAGACTCGTCTATATCACTTAATGACACCCCACGCCTAAAATCAGCCTCTCGAGAAAAGCGCATGGCAAGAAACATGAGCCACGTACTATACCCGGAATGTCAGTCTGGCAGGACAAGTGAAGGAAGCACGATCGAGATAGGAGATGACTTGAGCCCCCGCCGCCCTGCCTAAATAGACAAGCCCCCCACGTGATCTAGGGACTAAACCAAGCACATCAATTGACTTCAACTGCAGTGACAGCATATGGTGAGAAAAGCAGCCTGGAATATGTTCACCCATCCACAGCACATCAATTTCCTACAGGGTCCTGTCTCAAAGATAGATGAAGCCCAGCCCTAATGAGCTTCATATTTGCCAAGTCTCAAGTTAAGATTTCCTTACGCTCACTGCTGCAAAATACACTCGCATCACTAGCATCTCGGTGACGGCTTTGAAAGGTAAAAGGCATCGTTCAGGCCCGCTTGAGGACAATCCTTACACCATCGTGCCGTAAGAAACTGGGGAGTTATTTCTGACTGTGGCTGGGGGCCCTCAGCCTGGGGGAGGGAGAGCCTTCTGTTGTTCATCAGCAACCCCACTGACAAGGTTTGCCAGGACTCATTCAAAGGGGGCCCTGGCTGTGCGAAGCTAGAACGGCCTCATGTTTTGCCCAGTCAGGGCTTGAGTGGACCCTGGACCACCCCATCTCCAGGGAGAACGGAGCCTACAAGTTTGACAGTGTACCTTAACTTTCCATACCAAATGTTTCAAGAGGGTCATGCTCACTGTTCACTTGACAATCTAGTCCAGAAGGCTAGTAGCTCTGTACATTATTACAGCCTCTAGAGGACTCCAATAAAACCTCTGCCTTCCTAGACAGAGGTTTTATTAGGACAGCAGGGGGTCTACTTAGATCATGGAGAAATCACACAATTTTCACGGGTTGGTCACGGCATAAACAGAAAATTTCGCAGATGGGTTACATATCCCTGAAATTCGCTATTTAGGCTGCCATGAACCCAAGAAAATGGTGCGACTTCTCCCATAGCATTTCTCAGACTAGGGGTCCAGATCCAAAAAGGGGGTCAGGAGCCTATTAGGGGGCCGCAGTATTGCTACCCGTACTTCTGTGCTGATGCTGGGGGTTGCGCTGCCTGGGCGCCAAGCTCCGACGGCAGAGCGGAGAGCAGCGGCTGCTGGCCGGGCGCCCAGCTGTGAAGGCAGCGCCACCGGCCAGCAGCTGCAGAGAAGGGACAGCACGGTATCGTCATCCTTACGTCGGCGCTGCCTGAAGAGCTGGGCACCAGGGCAGCAGCCGCTGCTCTCCGCTCTGCCTTCAGAGCTGGGAGGCTGGAGACCAGATTTCTTGGTCCGTAATGCAATTTTCACAGCAGCGAAGAATTTGGTAGACCCCTAAATATAAGTAACTTAAAAAAAAATATGAGCTAAATCCCATATGAGTTATATAAGTTAAATCCTAGACAGAGACACCCGATTTCTTTTTGCTCTTCAGGCAGCTCATTAAAATGCCCACTCTGGACTTTGGAAAGGAAATTTGGGTGGTCTGAATATAGAATCTTTAATATATGCAGAGCGCGCCGGGGCAAAGCAAACACCTGGGTGGAGTCTGCCTGGCAAAGCAAACAAATGACAGGCTGTCCCAAGAAATCACCGGCCACGATTTCCTCTCAGCAGGCATATCTGCAGATGGACCACCAGCAGATATCACCAGAGAATTGCCACCGTGCTGCCAAAAGCCGCTTTTCCTTTCAGACTTCAGGAGGGTCATCGTGGTGGAACATGCTCAGAGATTCTACCACTGGGTCCAGCTGGCCTGCTCATGATCCTTTATGATCCACCATCAGCTTTTGACTAACCCAGGCTTCCCACGTCATCTCTACTAAGGCAATAAGCAATCAGAGAGACATGAGCTTGCTCAACTAACCAATTAACTAATCAGACAGCTGGCTTCTCTCTCTTCACAGAGAAAGTGCCAGGGGTGGCTAGAGCGAAAAAGCAGCACAAAGTTTTAAGGGTAACACTTCTGCAGATCCATAAAGATAGAACTTAGGCTTTAAACTAGGTTGGAACTGAAACCAGCTAATTCTAGTACAGGCTCCAGGGTGAGGTTCTGTGGCCTGCAAGGTGCAGAAGGTCTGACTAGCTGATCACAATGGTCCCTTCTGAAAGTCTCATAGACTTTTACAGTTAGAATCTGGATTAAACCAACTGGCAAAATTAGGAATGTGTTCTCCACGGCCATCCTTATACATACAGGTGCATTGTATGGTGTGGGTTGTTTTTTTTTCTGGGGCGGGGGGGGGGGGGGGGGGGGGGGGGGGGGGGGGGGGGGGGGGGGGGGGGGGGGGGGGGGAAGAAGAGAGGGGAGAGAGAAAGAGCAGAGACATAATCGATCTGCCTCTGAAGCATTAGATATTGGCCACTGCTGGACATGGGATACCTAACTGATTGGACCAGTCTGGTCTGACCCCATGTTCCTAACCTCCCCTGCTACTGTTCTCGGCTATACATTTGTATGGAGGCAGCCTTTTTGAACTTTTAAACAAAGCATTAAGCTACCAGTTAAATTTGAAAAGAAAAGAATTAAACTTCAAAAGCAGTTTGAACACATGAAAATGAGGAATTCTGGACAGCAAGGTAATAAACTGGGGATGAGTGCAGTGCCGGGTCGCACCACAGAACAGGGTTAACCCCAATATTATTTATACTCCTGGTGAATATTTTATTTGTCAAAATAATGCAATATAATCACACTGGTTTCAATTATTTTGGTAATTTATTTAAACTACAATATAATAGATGGAGAAGGGGAGTGGGGAGCACTGGCAAAAATCCCCAACCCCCGCCCAGTAATGTAACTAGGTTTGACCTTTTATTTCTAGTTATTAGACAACAAATATATGCAGCCATAAGCTCAGTGTCACACCATAGGCACCTGAAGAGCAAGTGAGGGCTGGGGAATCAAACTCACAATTTATAGTGGCTACTGACCATCTCCAAATAGATCAGCAGCACACAGTTCATGGAGCACATTTTGATAGGAAATTTTTTCAGTCCAAAAATTTAGTTCAGTTCTAATCACTAAAGCACCATAAGCATTTCTAAGGCCATACTGTCCTTTACACCACTCTGGCAATGTAAAGGAGCCGTAAAACTTTTTACACCTGTTTTATACTCCTGGGGGAATTCACAAAGACAATGGGAACAATTCACTAAGCAGGCAGGCTGCTACATTCTGCTCTGCCTGAGGGGACAGAGCCTGCCCCATGGCTACCTCCTCAGAAACACCCCAATGCCCTCTGCCCTTCCATGCCGAGCATGCTGCAATAGGAAGCGAGAGGAACAGTGTCTCTCTCTCTCTCACATGCATGACTGCCAAGCACTCCCCGCAGTGATTTATGTCTCTACCAGCTGCTCCAGGAGCCCGAAATCGACCTGCCTGTGCTGCCAGGGATGGGCGCATGACCGCTCTTGCAGCTTCCCTATCAGAATTCATTTTTCTGCGGGGGACATGAATTCTACGCACGCACAGTGATGCAGAATTCCCCCAGAAGTAATTATTTAGCATCTTCACTGATGAGCTGGAAAAAGGAAGTAACCAGCATGTTAACCAAACAAATGAAACTAAACGGTAGGGGATGAAGAGTCTGGAGAAAAAGTTACAAGCAACAACAAGGACACAAATACAAGGACCTAGACTGAAGAAATATGAGCTGAAAATAAAGTGAGATTTAACACAGGAGAGATATGGAAAGCTGGGGAGTCAAGACAAACACAAGATGATATTGGACAATGAACTGGAGGCGCTTGTTACAGGATAACAAAGAAAAGGGCAACATGCTCCATATGATTTGGAGATCCTTTGGGGCAGAAGTACCCCATCACATTGCAGGAAGCCTCTTTATGGCTTCAGAGCACAACCAGAATACTATGCCCAATTCTGAGCAATCAGATATCAGAAAGATACAAACAAGCTGGAGGGGATCCAGAGAACAAAAGGAATTAGAAATGGGCAAGAGTTGATTCACAAAGTAAGGTTAAATAGTCTACATATGGCATAGCTAAACAATGGCTAGAAGGGAACATAACTGTCTGCAAACAACAAAGGGTGTAGTATCAAACTGAGAAGGGAATTTGACCAGGGACACTGGAACGGGGGTGGGAGGGAGGGGCCACGGCCTCATCACTTTTAAAAGAGGGAAGGCGGGGCCTTGGGGGGGAGTGGGTGGCACGGGGGGCAGGGCCACTGTTCAGACACCAGTGTCCCCCTTACTTTTAGGGCACTTCTGCCACTCCTGAATTTGACATTTTATGAAGTTCTGTAACTAGGAGTAGTGGCATTGAAGAGTGCACAGGAAAATTTAGGGTGAGATTGGTCGGGTGATGGAATAATTCCCTCAAAGGAAGTGGTGACCCACATCACTGGTGGCATTCAAAACTGGATTAGACAAAGTGCTGAAGACACCCTGGGGAATGAACCTGCACTAAGCGAGAGGTGGTTTTAAAGGTGAAGAAGAAGAGAGGTATGCAGATCTGTTCCAACTCCAACAGCTATGAAAATGAGAAAAATTATGGCCAGAGTTGAAGCAAAAGGAAAGCAGCTGGAGGAAAAGACTGGGGAACAGACAGCAAAGCAGACACCGATGCGAAGGGCAGGGAAAGGAGAGAAGCAGAGAAAGCGTGGGCTGCAAAGCAAAAAAATAATTTCTGTTACCATCTATTATAATTATAATACATCAAAATGCAATTCCATCTGGGGTTCTAGGATATTAACAGCCTTATTATGCACAGCTGGGGGGCATGTTGTATTTCCCATTTAAATAAGCAATGTGAAATGATAAAAACTAATGAGGAGTTCTGCATTAATGTGTGTGGGGGCTGTATTTCAGTACAGCCTGGAGCTGGGTGGGGAGGGGTCCAGATTGGTCTCTCCTGAGTATTTAGTTCAAACAGTTTAGTAGGAAACGAGTAAAGCATCCTTGGGAAAACACTGAGTCGAGTGGGGCTGGATATATTCTAGTCAGCTCCTTTCAATCTCTGTGAACTGTTTTGGAGACGGGTTGATTCATGTCACTCCTCAAACCCAAATCACAAGCCTTGTTGAGCACCAATGTCCTCAAGCGGTTAGCTCCCTGGAGAGCCTGGACTCCCCTCAGTGGCACACCAGTGGGAAAGCATCTAGAAATTCACCTGTGGATGTTGATTTTTCCATCCAGGTACATTTTTGCAGTTGCCACCATATATCATCCTTTGGGTGAACACTACGGGAGCGTTAGGAACATAAGTACACCTCTACCCCGATATAATGCAGTCCGATATAATGTGGTAAAGCAGCGCTCTGGGGAGCGGGGCTGCTTTACATCATTATATCCGAATTCACATTACCGCAAGCGGTTCCTCTGCGCCCCACCCATCACCTTACTTGCTGCGGCCCCCCCGCCCCAGCTCACCTCTGCCTACGAGCGCACCGCAGTTCCGCTTCTCCTCCCCCCCAGGCTTGCCGCGCCAATCAGGCGGAGCGGAGGTGAGCTGGGGCGGGCTGCAGCAAGTAAGGGGCAGAGGAACCACTCCCCACCCCAGCTCACCTCCGCCTCCTCCCCTGAGCACACTGCCACCGCCGCCCCGCTTCTTCCCCCCCCAAGACTTCCCGCACCAAACAGCTGATTGGCGTGGCAAGGCGGGGGTGGGGAGAAAGGTGTACATCTCTTCAAGGCATTGCACGAAGGGCATGGGTAAGTCAAGAAAGAACTCATGGTAAAAATAAGATACATAAGATGTCCTTTAGGTAGCTGTAAATCCTAAAGTGCTTATTCTGACAAATCAATACCTCTTATTCTAGAATTACTTTAAAGGTTCTTTCTGCCAGTCTCCTTTTAAATTAAAAAAAAGATAAGTGAATGGTCTGAGATCCCTCATCTTTTTATAATCTATAAATAAGGCCCTACTTAATTCACGGTATTGCAGACACCATGGGTGGCCGACAGCGGAAAAAACAATGGACATTATTACTTTTCCATGATTTTCCATGGCTTGTCCACAACTCAGCCACGATTCAAGTAGGGCCTTATGTCTAAACGCATTTAGTGCCAGTGAAAGCTGCTAGACTCACAGCCCAGGAGACTGAAGGCCTTTAAGCACAGAACAAAGAGTGGCAGGGCAAGTTTCCTCCCCACACTGCCCCTCGCTAACGTGTCTCAATCCTGACCTGGAGAAACTAGCTGGAGGGGTAGTTAAGTCTCCATGACCAAACTCATTCCTTGGCCTACTGCTTACAGCTGGGGGCCAGCTGTGCTTTTTCGTTTGACTCTCATCCGCTAGGGACTGGAGAGAGCAACTAGTTTCATACCGCCAGCTGTTAGGAGGCCTGATAGCTTCCTGATCACTTCCAACCCGGGCTAGATCTGAAACAGCCTCACCCGAGCAGGCTGATTTCTCACATGCCTGCATTCCAGGTGATCTACTTACTAGAAGGGAGATCACTGTACTGGAGTAATAAGCCAGGTCTTCAATGATTTCAGTACGGCGGTTGGCTCCAATGCGCAAAGATCGGCTATTAACCTCCTCTGGCAGCACCGTGAGGATCTCCAGCAGAAAGGGCAGTGATGTCACGTCGTTACTGTACCTGAAGCAGACAGAGTGGAAAAGAAGGGCTTGCCAACATGCACAATATCGAACTCCAGGAGCGTCTAAGCACCTTTAACACCACAGTGGGAGAGGAGAGGAATCTCACTGGAAGAGATTCTAGACAGAGTTGTCCGAAAACACATCGTCTGGATTCATGTCAAAAGCAAATGTTAGGCTACGAAATAAATGAGCATTACCAACCCCGGTTTGGGGTTTAGTTCTCCTACCGTAGTCGGAAGTGCCTGTCAAGGAGGATGACAAAAATCTCTTGTTCTACAAATACAAGACGTTAAGTCCTGTCACATGCACACGCTGCCAACAATGGCGTCATGCAATCTCCATTTCACATTGCAGTGGCTTTGTCGAGTGGAAACTTCGCACAGCACCTGCACCATTTCACGACAGCGCCATGTGTACGTGCTGGCCTCATGCAGTGACAAGCATTGCAGGACGTGGATCCTGCTTTGAGCTCCAGTTGCTCAGTGACAGTACTCAGCCCTAGCAAGAAGCAAAAGGAATGTCTCACGACACTAACTAGCTACAGTTGCAACCAGTGAAGATGCAGCATTGACTGGCTTGAGACTCCTGATCAACCCTAAACCAGAAGGATAAGCCAGCTATGTGCGCGAGAAAGGGATCGTAAAGTAATATGGAAATGGAGCTGAGGAAGACTTAGCCCAGAGCCCCAAAAAAGCAGGCACGGCTTCAATCACAGATATGTCTATAAACTGACTTGCCACTCGCCTCACCTAGAACACTTCACGACTATAATTCAATTGGAATCAGGAGCTACTTAAATTATCAGTCACGAAAAGGTTATTTTCTAGCACTTTTCCAACTCTTTTGTATCAGTGCACACAAGTGCAGTTGTGCTTTCAGATCATTACCTTTCTTTTCGCATTCCTGTAGGCTAAGTCTTGTAGGAGTGGAGTGATTTGTAGGTTTAATATTTCTATAAAGCTTAATGATATAAAACAAATACTTACTTTTCCACCAGTGTCTGTACACAGCCCTTCCAAGAAGCCATTTGTAGGGCGAGATCTGCTATGGCTAATGCCAGCTAAAATGTGGGGGAGGGGGAAAAAAAGAACAAGTCTAAGACCAGTGCTAAAAACATGGAGTGTCCAATTTGTGTGGCTAGACATGAGGAAAAACATCCAGTTTCTGTTCAGCCACATTGGGAGAAGATGGGAGAAGTCAAACCCTCTGTGAAGGAAAGCCAGACCCCTCCAATCTCACGGGAATCTCATAGGACTCAGTAGCCACGAGCCACAGTACTATTTCTCTGGTGCGTAAGCAGCAACAGAATACTCGTGACCAATGCACCACTCCACCAGGACAGAAGGGGCTGCGTGACTTTTGCTGGGCACATCATTTAGTCACAGGTAACAGTCTCATTTCCTTCAGGCTGAGGGGTCATAGGGCCTTCAACTCACCTGTCAGACTAAGGCCAGCACTCTCCCACCCTCTTGCAAACTGCAGTATCTGATCCAGATGGCCAACCATCTTCTCCATGGCTGCAAACCTTCTCTCAGGTTGGCTAGTGGAGGCTGCATCATACACACTGTTCCCTAGAAACTTAGCCAGTCTCCTTGGCAGCACTGTGAGGTTATTTGCATTTAATTTGGAACTGAAGCCAGGCACAGTTCCTCGGCTATTAACAATTTTCATTCAGGCCCAACCTTGCCTGCACAGAAGTCAAATGCAAAATTCCCATTGACTTCAACCAGTGCATGATCAGACCCTGCAGGCTGATCGAGGACCAACAGGTAGCAAGGTTGATTTGGACTTCATAGGGATGTACTGACTAGTGCTCTGCAGAGTCACGCAGGAGATCTAAGTTGACGGCATGAAGGAATAATCAGTTCAATATCTAAGATGAACACAGGCCTGGGGAAATGGTAGCACCTCATGTCAGAGACCTTCCAGTCTCTGAGGGTGTTTTGATGGATAATTCAATGCTGTTTTCATAGCTGAGCAGGGAAAAGATCCTTGCATAGCAGCTCTGCCCATCACTCTCCCAAAGCAGCACAGAAAGGGGTAAAATAATGTATTAACATATTGAATCATTGCTGAATTCATCATCGGACAAGAAATAAACTAAGCTGAGCCTATAAATGGAGATACCACTCTGACTGGGTCTAAAGGGCATTGATTTTCCTTTTCTCCGTTTTTCCTGCTCCACGCTAAATGAAGAAGAGCCAGGGAGCATGAATGCTGGATTTCTGAAAGCCAGCAGTGAAAAACTTTAGTATGATTAAACATGACTTGCAGCATCTATTTCTTGCCCTTTCCCCTAAACAAGGCAGCAATTATTGCACAGAATGGATTTGACGGGGCAGTGGTGTAAATGTTACAACGTGTCCACAATGCATATCTAATTAAGGCACTGAATTATTCAGCCTTTATTATGGAAAGGTGGTATGCAACTGCCTTGAGAAATGCTCCTTTTCCTCCCCCACACCAGGAGTTAACACACAGCTTACCTGAGTTACAATGACCGGTGACAGATCTTTCAAGTTCTGGATGTGGGACAGTAAAGAGTCCCGCAGTGAAGCATGTGAGTCTGTGGGGAGTTCATAGAACGACGTCTGAATCTTCATCTTCATGGTCTGTGCTGCGAAGTAGCATGATTCTACATCCTGCCGGATCTGTAGCAACTGGTCTGAGATCTCCCACGCATGAACCTAAAGGCAAATTGGAACATTGCCATCAAGCAGAGAAAGACATGGAATAGAACTCAGATTAGCTAAACATTAATTGGCAGGGTTTTTCGAACAAAATGGACTTTCCACAAGTTTAAGCATCACGTTTGCAAAAGGAAGAGCCAAGAATTCCTGCAATTACAACTCCCTTGTTCTTAGCAAGACTATCACCAGAAGTGTTGAACTGGGGACTCCCTTCTGAACGTGTTGCTGTCAAAAGCGTCAGTCACTTAGCAGAGGCTGGTTACACAGAGATGCCAGGCTCAAGCACAACATGAACCAACTTCACCTCAAGGTAAAAGAGCAAATCATACACCTGACATGGGAATTGCTGACTATTTCCAGTTAGAAGGCTACTTTGGTGATTAAATGGAGAGTCAGCTTTGCCAGTGGACCTTGGTTTACACATGCAATGCTTACTGCACTTCCACTCCTGTTCTAAAACTGAGTTCATTGCCAGATGTGTGACAAATTACAGTTCAGCAGCACAAGACATGCTAGCCATTCACCATCAGCACCATTCACCATACAGCCTGAAGCTGCAGTCACCTGGGACTTTCCAGACCAGCTTCAGGATCCCAGCTGGGCCTTACACCACATTTCCTGGACTTTCACAAATGACTAAGAACCGCACCTGAGCTGTTGATAGCTAAATGAAGCCATTTCATGGGGTCAGGGGAGGGAGAGAGGGAACAGAAATTATATGAAAATATTTTAGTAATAATCATTCTGCAATTAGCTCTTAGATCTGCGAACAAGACTGGAATGCAGCTCACACTCCAATGACAAAAACGGCCAGATTAGCAAATAATGAGGTGGCCAGGGCAGTCTTACAGAGCGATCCTGACATCCCAGTAAGCTGGGCCCTCTGAGACAAACTGTGTTCTAATACAGCTGAGCCAAGTGCAAAGCGACGCATCTCGGAACAAGGAACATAAGCCACAGCTACAGAATGGTTCCCGGGGAGGAACCAACATGAAAAGGGTCTAGGAATCACAGCAGACAAGCAATTCAACATGAGCTCCAGGTGCAATGCTGTGGTGCAAAGGGCCGTGCGATACTTTGATGTATAAGCAGAAAAGCAGTGAGTAGGACTTGTGACGTACAAGAGGTCAGACTAGATGATCTAATGGTCCTGTCAAGCCTTAAAACATACAAAACCTAGGTTAGGTTATCATCATTCCAGAGTGAGTCATGAAAATCAGACCTACAACTTTCTCTATTTAGTTAGCGTGGTATGAGCTCCAAACGTACTCTCTCCTCTAACACAGAGAGATCACTCTTTGCCAGCATGCAGTAACAGTGGAACTGCCCCTTCTCGTTACGTCCCTATAACAAATCCAGTGTGCTGGGAGGGCTGTAAAACGGGCACAAGGTGGAAGTGCAACCCTTTCCCCATTTCCCCCCAAGCCCCAAACTCCATTCTGATGTTGCACACTGCATGAGCCATGCCGCTCACTATGCCCTGGGCAGACTGCTCTCTCCGCCATCCCATCCGAGGAGCCACACACGTCCCAAAAAGCCTTCCAGCTCTGTGCCCGGAGTACTGTGCTGCGTTGGATCAGCGTGCAGCTCTACCTCAGCAGCAGCGGGATGCCTGCTGCTTGGCACGGTTCTGTTTTACCGCACTCTTTACGTTCGCGTACAGGACTACGCTACAGTAACCCCTGCACCTGACAGCAGAACCCTTTTCCCCTCCGAGCACCCCACGCTCAACTCAACTCGCGTTCTCCACATCTCTCTCACACAGCATCTGAAGTCAGAATTGTCTTTAGTCTACAAACCCATCATCGTTCAAACCTGGGAGCCTAAAGTTAGACATCTCACTATGGGTTTGGGAGCCTATGTGAGCTTCAACAAGGGCAAAGTATGGTTTCCCATTGTAACATCTTATAAAGCGTGAGCATTCTGGTCGGCAGGCACAAGTTTTCTGTGCAGCTCTCCTACAGAACAACGCTTGAGAACCCAGTGGGGAATTAGGACATTGTCGTCACAAATACATTTCGACTTCACGAAGTGCAGTTACACTCAGGACCCACCCCCATGGGTGCCTGAAGGAACACAGCCCATATCTACGCTGCAGCTGTGCTGCCATAATGTAGACACTCCCTACACTGACAGAAGGGGCTTTCCCATGGATGTAGGTCATCTGTCTCTCCGAGAGGCGGTAGCTAGGTTGACAGAAGAATTCTTCAATGGACCTAGCCGTGGCTACACCGGGGGTTAGGTCGACCTAACTACGGTGCTCAGGGAGCAAAATCTTTCACAGCCCTGAGTGACATATAGCTAGGTCGACCTAATTTTTAAGTGTAGACCAGGTCTGAGCCTTCATTTCAGGATGCACCTGACACAACGTAACTGCAGACCTCATTCCAAGATGTTTGTTTCAGCTACACGCATTCCCTTCGCAGTAAGGCATGGCAGCTGAAATCTCACGCCAGAAGCACTTTAAAAAAAAATCTGAAAATGGTTTGCACATATTGTGTTTAATACGAACCGCACAGCTTTTTGCATTCCAAATACAGAACAACAATGCATCCAACACTTGTGCCTTTTTCTTCATTGACAACTATCATTTCTGTCTACTAATGGACCATTGTATTTATTCCTTTTGTTCCTAACATACTTTTTAAGAAAACTGATTTTCCTTAACTCTGCTGGCTATACATTTCTCCTTGTGCCCTTCTGTTTCCCTTATCAATTTTCTACAATCACTAGCTTCTGATTTATATTCATGATCACTATCAACTTCCCCTTTCTTCCATTTTTATATGTTTTGTTGTTTGTAGTTGCTTTCGCTTCCCCACTAAACTGGATTGGTTGTTTAGCCAGAGAAACCTTCTCTCTCAGTTGTGGTTTTTTAGGCATCCATTAAAATGTTCTTCTACAGTTCCCAGTTATCATTCACATTTTTCTCTTTAAATTCTTTCCAACAACTGATCTGGCTCAACTGTTTTCTGTTTTGTGAAACTGGCCCTTTTAATGCACCATGTATATATATTGCCAGTTTGTGTCTTGATTACATTTGTAATATGCGACTAGAATAAAATCCAATCACAGAAATGTAGGATTGGAAGGGACCTCCAGAGGCCATCCAATCCAGTCCCTGGCAGGACCGAGTACACCTAGCTTAGACCATTCCTGTATTTCCGAACAAATATTTTTCTAACCTGTTCTTAAAAACCTCAAGTGATGTGGAATCCACAACCTCCCTTGGAAGCCTACTCCAGAGCTTAATATCCTTCTAGCGAGAAACTTTTTCCTAAAATCTCCCTTGCTGCAGATTAAGCCCATTACTTCTTGTCCTGCCATCAGCAAATATGGTGAAAACTGATCCCCGGCCCTTTTGTAGCAGCCTTTGACATATTCGAAAACTTACTTGGTCCCCTCTGAGCCTTCTTTTCTCAAAACTAAACATGCCCCGTTTTTTTAACCTTCCCTCATAGGTCAGGTTTTCTAAACTTTTTGTTGCTCTGCTCTGGACTCTCTCCAATTGGTCCTCACTTTTCTTAAAGTGTGGCACCCAGAACTGGACACAGTACTCTGGTTGCAGGCTCACCAGCACCAAGTAGAGCAGGACAACTGCCTCCCGAGTCCCGCATAGAACACTTCTGTTAATCCATCCCAGAATATTAGTTTTTTGCATAACTGCACCACATGGTTGACTCAAATTCGATTTGTGATCCGCTATAACCCCTCCCCCAATCCTTTTCTGCTGTCCTGTCACCTAGCCCAGTGGCTCTCAACCTTTCCAGACGACTGCACCCCTTTAAGGAGTCTGATATGTCTTGTGAACCACAAGTTTCACTTCGCTTAAGAACTACATGCTTACAAAATCAGCCATAAAAATACAAAAAAGTGTCTCAGGACACTTACTGAAAAATTGCTTACCTTCTCATTTTACCATAGAATTACAAAATAAATCAACTGGAATATAAATAGTGTACTTACACTTCAGTGTATCCTAGATACAGCAGTATAAACAAGTCATTGTCTGTATGAAATTTTAGTTGGTACTGACTTCGCTAGTGCTTTTTATGTAGTCTGTTGTAAAACTAGGCCAGTATCTAGATGAGTTGATGTAGCCCCCTGGAAGACCTCTGCACATCCCTAGTTGAGAACCGCTGGCCCAGTTATTCCTGATTTTGTAGTTGTGCAGTTGATTTTTCCTTCCTACATGTAGCACTTTGGACTTGTCTTGATTGAATTTCCTCTTGTTGACTTCAGACCAATTCTCTAATTTTTCAAGTTCATTTTCAATTCTAATCCTGTCCTCCAAGGAGCTAGAAACCTTCCCTGCTTGGTGTCATCTGCAAATTTTATAAGCATACTCTGCACTCCATTATCCAAGTCTTTAATGAAAAATGATCATTTGTACCTAAACCACCACTAACTTTTGGGTCTGTGATCATTTTTTCTTTACTGTCAAGCTGAAGTCTAATATAGAATTCCCTTGTGTTGGATGCAAAACTTTTTGAATTAGAAAACCATTATGTATAAGGTTTAGAAATCCCTAGAATGTTTTAGTACTGGCACTCAGATTGAAGTCCCCTGGGGAAACACAACTTTTCCTCCAATACATTACAGATAGGAGCTTCAGTTACCGGTCCATCCTGTTCCCTCGTGTGATTCAGTGATCTGCTGCAGATACCAATGAGGGCAGGCCACTATATTTCATAGGTGAGAAAACAAATGGAGTGACTTTCCCAAGCCACAAATCTATGTTCGGGCCGAGATTAGAACTCAACTGGTTGGCACGCACTTCTGTGCTCTTGAGCAAAGCAAGATCTAATTTGGATACAGCAAGGATAGTTCTGGGAGCTTTACAGTAAGGAACGAAGACAAGGCACCAGCTCCCGAGACTATAAACCTAAATATTAAACATGTTGATATATTTCAAAGGCATTTTGGCCCAGAAAGCAATGCACATGCAGCAGCTGCATGCTTTCTGAATATTTACAACAATACACAGACATGAGACTAATGGCAAATCAAAAAGAAATTCAGCTTGTTAAAGGAGCCCCAAGATATTACTTTGGGCACAGTTACGAACAAATAGGGTTCTGTTCAGCTCCTATATCCCCTTTGCTTTAAATACCAGAACAAAGGAAACGTGCATCAAAAATAAAATAAAGATTTAAACCCAGAAGCATCTGGAAATCAGGAGTTAATACTGAAACTTCTTCAAATTCACCCCTTGGTGCCTAAAGGAGACAGCGGGTGGAAGCTTACATGCCCTGATTAGCTGCAATATCTAGACACAAGGTGAGTTAAGGACAGTTTCATCCTTTGCTTTGACTTCTCTGGATTTTGTAGATTTAAGAAAAGTTCTTCATAGTGCAGTTACTCTGCAGGACTTGGATTTCATTCTAAATGCAGGTCCCCCCTCCCTTTCCACGCACAGTGCACTTGCCCAAATGATCTTTGTCTCAAACACCAAACTGGCATTTGCTCTAGAGGCTTTAATGTCCAGTGCCATTGCAGCCATCGCAGCCAGGGCACTGCTCCTGAGACCAAAGTCCATCCCACCTTCGGAAGGCAGACTGCATCCACAGGTGGACATGCTCATGCATCCCACAGCGGCTCATTTTCAAAGGGAACTGAACAGGCCTGAATCAATTACTAGTGATTTTGGAGGAGATTTATGGACCTCTCAGGTGCTGCCTCCCTTAAACCAGATGTCTTTGCTGTCTGAAAGTTCTTCATCTTTCAGTCCCTCTTTTCCAGCTGCTATGTACATCTGTGACAAAAATCTGCTAAAGGCATTCTCTCTCATAAACCCAGCTACCACCAAAGCCTCATTACACGAAAGGCTTTGCCCACTGTTTGAAGCAGCAAAACATGTTCCAAAATGGTTCTAACAGAATCATGCTTGACCAGTGTTTACAGACATAGCTGTAAGCTAGCTGGGCCTCCCAGCCCAATTTGGACAAGGAGAATTGAAATAACTTTAGACTAATCACACCAGACTCCAAGGTAATCAATCTATAGTAAGAGACATACCAGCTGCAGTCTACGGATCACCAATGGTCAGCAGAGCCCTTCTCGGTCACCTGCAGAATTAACTATATTGAGAACTGCGTAGTGGGAGGGACTGGGATGCTGGGAGTGGGTCACGAGAAGGTCTTAGCTCGTGGCCCATAGCACAAAGGCTGCAGAACTTACTGCATGATTGACAGTTTAACTGTACAGACAAGTTCACAGTCTAACACAATTGTTACAATTTTAGTGTTTGGAAAGGTTTCCAACTCAGTCCCAACGGCCCAGACACGGGCTAAAATGAGGCATTTTCATGGCCTGAATTAACTCCAGTATATCTAGAAATTATATAAACCCTTCACAGCAGGCTCCATCCGGGAGATCGATCTCAGCAGGTTTGCTGGGATTCCAGGCAATACAAGTTAAAATATTTTTCATACTAGAAAATTAACACAGAGACTTTTAGAAACACTGTAGCAAGATCAGAAACAAAACTGAAACGTAACTATGCAACAGCAGAAGGGGTGAGGGAAGACCTTAAACGGACACCATCAACTGGGGGGGTGGGGGTGGGGGGGGAGAGCAGAGAATCACAATTTTCTATCTACAATAGCCGCAACAAACATTTCAGAACGCTGCAACCAGCAAAAGCGTCCACCTTCTTTGTTTACTTTGTGAATTGCACTAAACCAACTGTACAGTCAGCGCTAGGGAGAAAGTGATTTAACTAAAGAGACCCTCTGCCACAGGGCCTGCTCTCCCACCCTTTGCAAGCAGTTCTCACACACTCGTACGGCTACTCCCACTCTGTCACAGGCCCGTATAAAGAAAAGAGCAGGAAATCCTTGTATAAAAACTGTAATGGATTTTTTTTTTTAAAGTAACTCGGGACACAGAAGATGCTGTATCAGGAACTGGAATTTTTAAAATTTAGTCAGTCTGAAAAAATGTGAGTTGATGATGTCCCCGGCACATGGCGGCCGAAGTAGTTCCATGGGAGATAGTGGAAATCACCAAAATGCAGTGGCTGTTTGGGTTCCAACTTTAACCATTCAATCTCTGAGGCCACAGGAACTGGGAGCTTTCTATAGGTTACAGTCAGTTTGGGGACAGAGAGTGGCATATCACTGCAATGGAGTCATTATTAAGTGGAAGCAGGACTGTCCTAAGTGGTCCTAGCTCCTGTCTTCAGATGGTGGATGCTCTCTGGTGTGGGTTTCAGGAAGGATGAAGACGCATCCCGAGGAGGGACCATGTAGCAAGTTACAGATGCACTCTGCTTTGAAACTGTGATGATAAAGACTCAGCATTCCTCCTCACCTACATGTTCGCTCTGCTCCTGACCAGACTCCCAAGGACGCGTCCAGCTGTAGGAACGAACGGGCCTGTCCATAGGGTTAGATGAGAAGCCCCAGGTTCTCCCACTTTCATGATCATGGTAACCCAGGTATCCTAACCAAATAATGTGGGAAGTCACATTCTGACTCCAGAAGTTCCCACTGAGTTTCAAAAAGGTAACAACATTCTCTGGCCCAAACTATTCTACAGCATTGTTGTTTAACATCTGCAGTATCCCACATCAGAGGCAGTCTTCATCACCAGAGAGAGAGATTTTTCTTGTTCTATTCAGGTCGGAAAAACTAAGCCCAGCACGGTGTCTGAACTGTTTAGAACACCCCTTGGAATTACTTTAAATGAAAGGAAGTTTATTAAAAAAATAAGATGGCTTCGTAATGTAAGACTCTAAAATAGCCTTGTCAAAACAGAGATGTTAAGGGTTAAGATAAAGTTCTTTAGTCTTACATGCAAAGCTCAAATAATTAGTTAAATTTGCACCTATCAAGGTTAAGACTGGCTACAGGTCTGGTTTCTTCAATAAATCTTTTAAGAGTTATACATAATCTTGCTTGTGTAGAAGATTTTTGTTTGGCCCCTGCAAGTACCTTTGTCCTACTGGGGTCAGTATTTTACAACAGACATAGTAAGGGTTGAGAACTAAGGGAGGACGTACAGTGCAGAAAGGGAGCCTTAAAGCTTCAGACTCCTCATCCGTAGGTTCTAAAGATCCACACCCAATAGACTTTGTCTCAAAGAACCAGCTTCCACAGATGGATAAAACAATAAACCATTTGAAGCGTGACATCTAGCAACAACGTGAAATATGAGATTTCCGTGGCTGTAACAAGAGACACGGGTAAATAAGGGGACTGGAGAACTGAGAGACCATACTCACACAAAGATGTAATACTGCTTGCAAAGAGGCAATACCCTCTCTCAATTTTAATGAGCTGCCAGATTAAAATTCATAAGTTTAAAAAAAGACTACCTTAGCAAACTTAACACCTTCGAACAACAGAAGTGAAATCTAATTTACTTTTCAACTGGTTACCAGTAGTCTGCCGTGTAAATCAGCTCTGACAATGAAAATAGATCTATTTCAACTCAGTTTCACTTTCTAGTTTGTAAATACATTAGGGGAACAGGTTTCAGTGGTAGCCCATGTTAGTCTGTATCAGCAAAAAAAACCTGAGGAGTCCTTGTGGCACCTTTGAGACTAACCAATTTATTTGAGCATAAGCTTTCGTGGGCTAAAACCCACTTCATCGGATGCATGCAGTGGAAAATACCGTAGGAAGATATATATACATAGAGAACATGAAAAAATGGCTGTTGCCATACCAACTGTAACAAGACTAATCAATGAAGGTGAGCTATTATCAGCAGGAGAAAAAAAAATTTTTGTAGTGATAATCAGGATGGCCCATTTCAAACAGTTGACAGGAAGGCGTGAGTAACAGCAAGTGAAAAAATTAGCAGGGGGAAATAGTTTTACTTTGTGTAATGACCCATCCACTCCCAGTCTCTATTCAAGCCTAATTTAATGGTGTCCAGTTTGCAAAATTCATTCCAATTCTGCAGTTTCTCGTTGGAGTCTGTTTTTGAAGTTTTTTGGTTGGAGAATTGTGACTTTTAGGTCTGAAATTGGGGGAACAATATCAGATTGCAAACAGGACAGAAGGTTCGTAACCCCTTCTGCCACATACCACATTGAGGCCTAACTAAGCAAGGTGGCAAAACAAGTGTCATCCTCTCTCTCTAACTGGTCAGAAAAATAGCACCGTCTAATCACGCACAGACCTGGCTATGGCGATTCACATTTATGATCTCCAGGCAGTATTATTCCAACCAATATCTAGGAACGAAGCCACATCCACCCACAGAAGTGCCAACTTGTTGGCAATAATTTGTCTGCTTAGACACACAGGTTGCCATAACACCACCACCCTGGTGCGTCACGCTCTGCACTGGCTCCCTGCTGCATACACGTCCACTTCAAGGCCTGATATTCAAAGCCATCTAGGAGATCGGTCCTAACTGCCAGAGATGGCCTCTGCCTCCATATTCATGGCCTCCCACGAGAGCTTCATTCCACCTGAACAAAGGAGTCTATTAGAAGGGCGGCACACGAGTTGACTCTCCACAGGAATTGGCCCTCGACTACCACAGTCACTTCCATGAAAGAGAAAGCAGATCTCTCTGCTTTCAAAACTCGCTTCAACTCAGCTTTCCCTCCGTGTGTTATAAAAACACAATATACCCACTCTTGCCCCCACATAGCCTATAAACTGATCAGATTATTTCTCCAACAGGCTGGGGAGGGAGAGGTAATGCTATGTCTATTTTCAAACACTTGGGAAGCACTTACACATTGTATGATATGATGTAAGTGCCTAAACAGATTCAATCTTCCAACAAGGCCTCGCTCCCTGGACTGGTACAATCCACAGTTTTAGGGGGAAGAGCTGGCGGTATATATAAGAGCTATGTGATTTAGCATTAATTCTGAGAGGAGTCACATCTAAAAAGGCTGCCTTAGATAAGAGGTTGAGAACAATGATAAGAGGAAAAATTCTTGTGGCTACTCAAAGCCACCTACACACAGGACGCAATGTCTGAAGATATCAGTGAACCGTATTTTCCGCTTCTGTACAAAAAACAACACACAAACAAACAGAGATAGGACCCTTTAAGAACCCTAACACACCTGTAACTGCATTAGCACAAAGACAAGCGTGAAACAGATATCAGCATTGTGCAACGAACATGTGTGAATTTCATTTCTAAAATGCCACAAATAACCCCCACACATCTATTTCTACATTCACATCTTCGAGGAACTCACTGATTGGTTGGGTAAGGAAAGGAAGTGCAGCCTTATTTTCTACTGGACAAAGCCTCCCAGGCACAGGAAGAGAGAGACTGGCACATTGAATGATTGAAAACACAAAAGCCTCCCTCTCAAATTAAAAATTCAGTGGGGTACTCACCAGGTTAAAAGCTCTGTATTTACTTCCACTAGCAGCATATTAAAATAGAAGCATTTTCAATATTTACTTCCCACACTTTATACGGTTTACATTCTCCATTTCTCTCTGTTTAGACATTGAAAAGAAACTAGCCAGTTTCACTTTTGTGGACAGTCTGTTTCTAGTATATTTCATAGGTGTCTTAGTGTTTGGGTTGCAAAAACCTACGGGGAATGTTTTTCCCCCTTTCAAAAAGCTTTCTACTGGAATTTTGAAAAACAGTCATGGAATCATTTCCAATGGCATCAGTTTTGTAAAATGCTTGTTTTTACAAAGCCTAAATCCACACTAAATTTCATACATCACTATCTTTTTAGCTGATTGGGAGGAAAACGTGGAGGAGGGAGAGGGGAAGTCTACACTGGAGTTAGCCTCGAAAGAATAAAGTAAATAAAACTATACTGCTATAACCCAGGTTTAATTTCACCTTTTTTTAAAAAAAGGTGTTAGTTAACCGGCATTAATACCAATCCATACGGTCTTCTGAACATCGGATGCCTGGGAACGCAGGTCTCTGTTGCAAGTATATATTGCACACTATTTTTATGAACTTGTTCACACAGATTGGAAGCTAGCCAAGTAGCAGTAAAACAGAGACTCCTCCACGGTGGAGGTCCTATTCTGAAATACACATTTATCAAATGAGCAATGATCGCGTACACATAACATCTGCATTATATAGATAAAAATAAACTCAAAACCTCCAGGAGATAGCATCTTTTATTTAACTCAAAACACAGGGTGCAGATTTTTTTGGCCCAGTGGCTTCTGCATTTTGTGGTTTAAAGACCTTGGAATACTCCCTACAGGTGAGTAAACCAAGGCCATGCAAAGAAAGTCTTGAGGGTTGTGGAAAGCAAACTTCTTATAAGACACTCCCTTAGCTAATTTCCTACCCACAAGCATTACATTTCTGGAATAAGTGATAGTTTAAAAGAAAAACAGAGTGACTTCTGAAGGAAGGAGCAGATGGACAAATCTGAACAGCTCAAATAAATAACCAGAGAAGCACAATGCTGACTTAGATACCTTCAAGGGGAGGAACAACTAGACACAGAACCAGACAAATCAGGGATGGCATAGTATTTACCAGAGGTGGTTACCACCCCGGGGAAAACTAGTTAGTTCCAGTTTAAAGCATTTTCTATTTTAAAAACTGTTTCATTAATGCACACAACATTACACTTAATTTTAATTACATACTAAAATCATAGATTAATCTAAAAAGTTTAATCAGTTTTACAGCTATATCAGAAAATGAATGATTGGTTATTTCATTCACCAAAGGTAACTGAAGCAGGTATTTATGAAGTCACTGGGAGGTGCACTATCTCCAATTCAACAGGTTAATCATTAATATTTGGAGGATTTTCTTACCATGCTGTATTAGGAAGAGAATATCACCAGACAGACATTTAAATTGTTTTATTTAACTAAAAAACAACAACATTAAGTATTCTGGATTCTTTTCTTCAACAGCAAACATATAATATTTTAACAAAACAAGAATATGTCCCTCGCTTCTCACCTTTATCTCCAGACTTCTTCCCCTTGTCCAGATCTATTCCACCCCCAACAATCTTCTATTCACTGAACCTTTTAAAACTTTGCACTTTGAGAGTGAGGTAAGGGATTGACTCTGTGTACACAAATTTGCAGAGGGACAATAGAGTTGAGGTCTGTTATTTCTTACCTCTCTGGAGACATAAATCCAGTTTGAGAACTGCAAAACTAAGCATCTCTGATGGTACCTTCTAGACTGAGCACTGAGTCCCATTGGGTAGATAGAAAGATTAACCTAAATAATCTATAGAGAAGCCTCTGGATCTCATTTACAAAACTTTTCTTAAATATTACATGAATATATTGTTTCATACAATAGAATTAGAATTTATAATCCCTAGTCCATGATGAGATATCTTTGAGCTATAATGTATCTTAATTAAAAGTATGTTTAGATACTCAAAAAGCATTTTATCAAAAAAATCCGATTTAAATAAAATAATCCAATTTAATTTTTTTTTAAAAAAAATAACTGATTTTTATCCACCTGTTATAGGAAAATGACAAATAGTGCAGCGTTGTAGGCTTGACAGCATTAAGCAATCAGAAACACCCAGAGCTGCAGATAGCATTCTGAAGCAGAAGACCAACTCTCTCATGTAACGGATAGTTTGAGCCTATTCTTCAGTTTTGAATGGAAGTATCCAAAGCTTGAAAAGATTTGTTCTATGCTTGCTGGACACTGATGCAATTTTTCCCAGCTTCCTGATTTAAACCGGGTTTAAGCCAGTATTTACCAGCACCCTGTCCTAAAACAGTTTTTCCTTGGAAAACTGCCAAAATAAACAGATTAAAATATTAAATAAATTTGCTTCCCATGATGATTCTAGTAAAAAAGTCTGATCACATCCACCCATACTGGCTTCTCAGTTGCACTCAATCAGTAGGGCCGTATCACATGACTTATGTGCCCTTTGGAACCAACCAACACAAGTCAAATATCCAATACTCATAAGCCGCTGATGCATAGTCTAACCATGGACTATAAAAGTTATTCAGGTTAGTTGAGAATAATGAATACCAAGAAACCCTTAATTTGCTCAAAGACAATTTGTGAATGGAAAAAAGGATCTTAAAAACTCAAATTATTCACTGCAAATTATTTCCCCAGTTCAGGTTACAAACCGGCATTATTTAAAAAAATAAATAAATAAAAATCCCCCCCGCCCCCAGCTTGGCAAGCACTTGATCAGTGTAAGTGCTGCTTTGAGTATACACAGGATGTTGCTGAAACTCTAAGTTGCTGCCAGGGTTTGTTAGGCCGATGGTCAACCAAGAGTTGAAGTGGCTCATGGCTCAGAGCCAATTACTTTTATTATCGAACCAACAGGACAAACCAGATTACACCCAAGGGGTTTGGATTTGCTCATCGGTCATGAAACAAGCCTCTTATTCCAGGTTCGTAAACTACGTTGCAGCTTCAACACAAGTTGATGCACTACGGGTATGTCTACATAGCAAAGAAACAAACCAACCAAACCCCACATCAGTGAGTCAACTGGGTCAACTGACTCAAGCTCACACTATGGGGCTAAAAATGGAACATTTATACTGCTATTTGTAGCCCTGCAGCACAACCCCGACCGAGTCAGTTGACCTGAGCTCTGTGACTCACTAACATGGTTGTTTTGTTCCCCCACGCCATGTCAACGTACCCTCAGTGACTGCCATAGAGAGTTAAGTTCTCAGATGGTCACAAGAAAGGCGGTGAGGAAGGCAGGGGAGACCGTAAAGGATTTTCTGTTTTTTCTATCCTTCAATTAGTTCCTCCCACAAAGTCATAATTACCCAGTGTATAACACTGTACACGTAGGAGTTGGGATTCTATTCCTTCCTCTGCCGTTCACTCATTGCACAGCCTTAGGCAAGATAACGTCTCTCTGTCCCAGTTTCAAGTACTTTAAGCTCTACGGACGGAGTCCCACAGAACTGCTCGATGGTATTGATAAAAAAGGGCCAGTAAAGAGACACTGCTCCTTACTACCAAGTCGAGGTAAAGTGCTTGCATTTCAGTGGTGTTTGCTGCCCTGGCTAAGAGTTTATATAATGAAATTCAACTCAGAGGGAAGACTGAGAACATAGTAATGGCCAGACTGCGTCAGACCAACAGTCCATCCAGCCCAATATCCCATTTTCTGAGGGGTGGCCAGGACCAGGTGTTTCAGAGGGAATGAACAGAACAGGGCAATTTCTCAAGTGATCCCTGTCATCCAGTTGCAGCTGTTGGCAGTCTGAGGTTTAGGGACACAGAGCATGGGCTTGCATCCCTGAACATCTTGGCTTACAGGTCCATCAATTGCTATCCTCCATGAATTTATCCAATCCTTTTTTGAGCTGGTTATACTTTTGGCCTTCACAACATCCCAAAGCAATGAGTTCCACAAGCTGACTGTGTGTTATGTGAAGAAGTACTTCCTTTTGTTTGTTCTAAGCTTGCTGACTATTAATTTCATTGGGTGATCCCTAGTTCTTGTGTTATGTGAAGGGGTAAATAAGACTTCCCTACTCACTCTCTCCACATCATTAATGATTTTATAGACCTCTATCATACCACCCCCCCCCCCCCCCCCCTTAGTCATCTGTTTCATAGAATCACAGGACTGGCAGGGAGCTCAAAAGGTCATCTAGTCCAGTCCCCTGCACTCAAGTATTAGACCATCCCTGAAAGGTGTTTGTCCAACCTGCTCTTAAAAATCCCCATAAGCTGAACAGTCCCAGTCTTTTAAGTCTCTCCTCACATGGAAGCTGTTCCAGACCCCTAATCATTTGTGTTGCCCTTTCTGTACTCTTTCCAATTCTAATTAGGGTTATCAATGAATCGCAGTTAACTCACGCGATTAACTCAAAAAAAATTAATCGTGATTAAATAAAATTGTGATTAATTGCAATTTTAACTGCACTGTTAAATAACAGAATACCAATTGAAATTTATTAAATATTTTGGATGTATTTCTACATTTTCATATATATTGTATTGTGTTGTAACTGAAGCCAAAGTGTATATTATTTTTTTACAAATATTTGCACTGTAAAAATGATAAATGAAATAGTATTTTTCAATTCACCTCATACAAGTACTGTAGTGCAATCTGTTATGAAAGTGCAGCTTACAAATGTAGATTTTTTTGTTACATATCTGCAATCAAAAACAAAACAATGTAAAAATTCAGACCCTACAAGTCCACTCAGTCCTACTTCTTATTCAGCCAATCGCTAAGACAAAAGTTTGTTTACATTTACAGGAGATAATGCTGCCCGCTTATTTACAATGTCATCAGAAAGTGAAAACAGGCATTTGCAATTCACTTTTGTAGCTGGCATTGCAAGGTATTTACTTGCCAGATATGCTAAACAATCATATGGCCCTTCACGCTTTGGCCACCATTCCAGAGGACATGCTTCCATGCTGATGACCCTCATTAAAAAAAGAATGTGTTAATTAAATTTGTCACTGAACTCCTTGGGGAACAATTGTATGTCCCCTGCTCTGTTTTACCCGCATTCTGCCATATATTTCATACTATAGCACTCTCGGATGATGATCCAGCACATGTTCGTTTTAAGAACATTTTCACTGTAGATTTCATAAAACACAAAGGTGGTACCAATGTGAGATTTGTAACTGACCCAAGGTTTAAGAATCTGAAGTGCCTTCCAAAATCTGATCTGAACGGGGTGTGGAGCATGCTTTCAGAAGTCTTAAAAGAACAACACTCCAATGCGGAAACTACAGAACTCGAATCACCAAAAAAGGAAAATCAACCTTCTGCTGATGGCATCTGACTCAGATGATGAAAATGAACATGCGCCGGTCTGCACTGCTTTGGATTGTTATCGAGCAGAACCCATCATCAGCATGGACGCATGTCCCCTGGAATGGTGGCTGAAGCATGAAGGGACATATGAATCTCTAGCAAATCTGGCACATAAATATCTTGCAATGCCGTCTACAACAGTGCCATGCGAACACCTGTTCTCACTTTCAGGTGACATTGTAAACAAGAAGCGGGCAGTATTATCTCCTGCAAGTGTAAACAAACTTGTTTGTCTTAGCGATTGGCTGAATAAGAAGTAGGACTGAGTGGACTTGCAGGCTCTAAATTTTACATTGTTTTATTTTTGAATGCAGTTTTTTTGTACCTAATTCTACATTTGTAAGTTCAACTTTCGTGATAGAGACTGCACTACAGTACCTGTATTACATTAATTGAAAAATAGTATTTCTTTTGTTTTTTTTTTTCACAGTGCAAATACTTGTAATCAAAAATAAATATAAAGTGAGCACTGTACACTTTTTATTCTGTGTTGTGATTGAAATCAATATATTTGAAAATGTAGAAAACATCCAAAAATATTTAAATAAATAGTATTCTATTATCAGTGTGATTAATTGTGTGATTAATCACGATTAATTTTTTTAATCTCTTGACAGCCCTAATTCTCATATATCTTTTTGAAATGGAACAACCAGAACTGCACACATATTCAAGGTGCGGGCATATCATGGATGTATACAATGGCATTATGATATTTTCTGTATTCTCTAACCCTTTCCCAATGGCTCCTAACATTATCATCTTTTTTGACTGATGCTGTACATTGAGCAGATGTTTTCAGAGAACTATCCACAATGGCTGCAAGATCTCTTTCTTGAGTGGTTACAGCTAAGGCCTTGTCTACACTGCCACTTTACAGCACTGCAACTTTCTCGCTCAGGGGGGTGAAAAAACACCCCCCCGAGCGCTGCAAGTTTCAGTGCCGTAAAGTGGCAGTGTAGACAGCGCTCCCAGAGCTGGTAGCTATTCCCCTCATGGAGGTGGGTTTTGTTTGGTTTTTTTTAATACCACTAGGAGAGCTCTTTCATGTTCAAGCCCTGCATTGCTAGTGAAGACATGCCCTAATTCAGGCCTCATCATTTTGTATATATAGTCGGGATCATGTTTTCCTATGCGCATTACTTTGCATTTATCAGCATTGCATTTCATCTGGCATTTTGTTGCCCCGTCACCAGGTTTTGTTAGAGCTCTTTGTAACTCACTGCAATCTGCTGGAGTCATTTTACACAGTATGTGTACACTGCATTTAGACACCCACAGCTGGCCCATGTCAGCTGGCTCAGGCTGCGGGGCTGTTTGGGATCGGGCTTGTCTGGGACCCTCCCACCTTGCAGGGTCCTAGAGCCTGGGCTTCAGCCCAATCCTGAATGTCTACACCACAATTAAACAAACAGTCAGCCTGAGCCCCTTAGCCCAAGACACTTAGCACAGTCCAGCCACAGACTCTTAATTGCAGTGTAGACATATCCGTATTGTCTGCAAACTTTGCCAACTCACTGTTTACCCCTTTTTCCAGATTATTTATAAGTATGTTGAACAGTGCTGGTTCCAGTACAGACCCCTGGAGGACCCCGCTATTTAAATCTCTTCATTTTGAAAACTCACCGTTTATTCCTACTCTGTCTCCCATCTTAAACCAGTTACTAATCCGCGAGAGGATCTTTCTTCTTATCCCATGACTGCTTAGTTTGCTCAAGAGCCTTCGGAGAGAGACCTTGCCAAGGGCTTTCTGAAAGTTCAAGTACACTACGTCCACTGGATCATCCTCGTCCACGTTCGTTGACATGCTCAATGAATTCTAGCAGACTGGTGAGACGTGATTTCCCTTTACAGATGCCATGCTGACTCTTCGACAACACACCATGTTCACATGGGTCTGATCATTCTGTTCTTTACTATAGTTTCAACCAGTTTGCTTGGTACTGAAACTAGGCTTACTGGCCCATAATTGCCAGGATCGCCCCAGAGCTTTTAAAAAAAAATTGGCATCACATTATCTATCAGTCAGCCATCTGGTCCAGAGGCTTTATTAAGTGATAGGTTACACACCACAGTTAGTACTTCTGCAATTTCATATTTGAGTTCCTTCAGAACTCTTGGGTGAAGACCAGCTGGTCCTGGCGACTTCTTACTGTTAAATTTATCAACATGTTCCAAAACTTCTATTGACACCGCAATCTGGAGCAGTTCCTCGGATCTGTCACCTGAAAAAAATGGCTCATGCTTGGGATAACAAGGTTTTGGTTTCAGGAAGGTCACTGCAACCTGATGGAAGGCAGGTGAACTCCTAATGGGACTTCTGGAAGAGCTGCAACAGGTTGCAGTTAGTCTGGAGATAGTAGAGGAACATTTGCCATCTAATCACCTAATTTTAGGCGCATTGTACAGAAGAGGCCAAAGAGAGACCTTTATAGTGGTATTTTCAAAAGGACGCTCATGGTGAATGTTTTGCAGCCACACCTCAGCAAGCTTTTCACTAGCGTGGTCTGCATCCTCCTCTTACTCTCCGCAACCCAGGAGAGGTGAACCATCCATTTTAAAGTGTTTTGCCGCTGCATGACTCACTGCTACACACAGCTCTGAAACTGCCAACACCACTGAAATCGACTAAACCCTCTTTTACAACACAGCCTGATAAGAGCTGAGTGTGTGGTGTGTGTAACCCACCAATAATTATGCAAGGGATTAGTACTGCTTATTAAACACAAACAACCCTCACCCCAGACAGTCCCGAGCTAGTTAAAACCTACGTCCACTCTCTCAGCGAAGAAGGCTCATTAAATCAGATGTGAGATCTAGTCCAGCCCCACCTCTGACCTCCTATGACTTCGGGCGAGTCATTTCGTCTGTGTCTCAGTGTCTCCGTTACGTGGCAATAGCACTTGACTTCACAGGGCTATTATAGGATTTAATTAATTCACATCTATCAAGCACTTGGGAAGTCTGGATGGAGATGCTGAAGAGTGTGACGTATTATTCCTCAAACCACAAATTGGCAGCTGGAGGAGGTCAGACTACTATTGTTAATAGAGGATTAATTAACTTTCAACACCATCCCACCCCTTTGAGGGGGACATTATTATTTCCCTTTTAACACAGAGGAAATGAAGACTAAAGCAGTGAGATTCCCGCTGTGGCCTGGACAAGTCAGATGTCAGAAGAAGATCTATCTAACTATAAAGTTCACCTCTCTCTAACTGGTAGTTGAGAGGAATCCTGTAAAGAATGGTTTAGACCAGAGGTTCTCAACCAGAGGTCTGGGGCCCCTAGCTGGCCACGAGCAGGTTTCAGGGGGTCTGCCAAGCAGAGCCAGAATTAGACTCGCTGGGGTCCAGAGCAGAAAACAGAAGCCCCACTGCCTGGGGCCGAAGCCCAGGGCCCTGCGCCCTGCCACCCGGGGCTGAAGCCGAAGCCTGAGCAAAGTAGCTTTGTTGGGGCCCCTGTGGCATGGGGCCAAAGGCAACTGCCCTGCTTGCTACCCCCTAATGCCAGCCCTGGCTTTTGTATGCAGAAAAGCGGTTGTTGTGGCACAGGTGGGCCGTGGAATTTTTGTTGCATGGGGAGGGGGAGGGGAGCATAACAAAAAAGGTTGAAAACCCCTGGTTTAGACTAATGACATGCTATGTTCGGAACGGAAACTAATTCCACCCCAATCCAGTCACTGGACCAAGACCTTTAGCGTTTTGAGGAACAGCTCAAGAGCCTCCTACAAAATCTTTCCACTGTGGGGGGGGGGGGTGTGTGTGTGTGTGGGGTGTGTGTGTGTGGGGTGTGTGTGTGTGATCTCTCTGAAAGCATCAAGCCTGGTGAGCATTAACAAAAAAGTGACAGAGCCAGCAGTGCGGTTAACCTGGAGACGAGCTAGGTTCTCAAGGAAAACATTTGCACTACAACACACAAAACAGAGAGCACAGTCCACAGCTAGAAAAAAAGATTTCTGAAATCAATGAAACAACGAGCTCTCATGAGATGCGAGAGTTATGTCTCTATAAGGGGATCCTTTGAAGTAGGTCTATCGTCTTGCTAGAAATCCTATCTGCCCGACTGTCTGAGCAGTAGTTTCATAGAGAAATGCTTGTTCAGTCACTATGGATTGTTTTTAGTGACAGTAACTTAGGTGGGGGGAGTCGTGCAGAGGGAATAGTTACAGAGCGATCAATTAAGCAAGAGAAGGAAGATAACAAAGGCTAAAAAGGAAAACTGTGGCCCACTAATTTATTACACCAGGCAACCCCAGACAAATACACATATGAATCATAACCAATAGGAACAAGCCTGGAGCCCAAATCACAAATTTACAACAGGGATGGGACCAGATGATAAACCCCACTGAAGGGAGAAGCCTTGAGCAGGAGATTTGACAGCCCTGCCTGCACTTCTTGATGAGAGATTCTGTAAATTAGAGGGCAAATATAGTACAGTCTACAGAGTCCTACAGAGCAGTCAGCTGGCTGATGCCATTATCTTTAGTGTAGTGGTGCAGCCCTCAGGGACTTCCAGTCCCAAAATTCAATAAGTCATCTTGATAGAAGGCAGCTCTCCATAGGCTTCCCTCAACTGTTTTTAGTCACGTATGCCCACTCTGGTTTTGTACGGTTTCCCATTTTGCCCCAATGCCTGAATGAGCCTTATTCAACACAGGTCAAAAACCCACCTGTACTGATCACCACACGCACCGGGCTTGTTCTCTTTGTACTGTACCATAACATGCCAGTCTGTGTCCTCAGATTGTTAGCAGCCCTCTAGGGGAGAGATGTAGTAGTTTAACACCGCTCGCCTGACAAAAGCATCTGACTTTGTACTTACCAGTTGAGCAAAACTAAACACTTCTCTTGCTCATGTTTTACCCCTGTTTGAACATCCCCAAAATCATTTCCAGAGCAGATCTTTTAGAAGAACACCCAATCTTGATTTTAAAATGATCACTGACAAAGAATCCACTACAGCCCTTGGTAAGTGGTTACAATGGTTAATTACTCTCACTGTTAAGCGCATTGTTTGCTGCCATCCTCTCGTTAGTGAGGAGGTGCAGCCTGCAAAAATGACAGGTATACAACACTACATTTCAATCCGAGTAGAGGCAGTATGCATACTGGGACCTGTCATCTCCATAGGCTGAAACTCTTATAATACCAGCGAGAGGCTGCACTCAATTTTATGGAAATTAAGTGCAAGTCCTCAGACTCTTGGAAAGTAACCAGTTTGATCTTCAGCTGGAGTATTACTAGTTACCCAAAACTACACAAATTTGATTCATCCTTTTACTCGATTTTTCCACTTATCAGAACCTGTGGAAACAGTCATAGCTTGGAATGTCTCTGAGATATCTAGGCACTCAGCTTCGTCCCACTACTTCCAGGAAGTTAACAAGGAAAATATTTGTTCTCTGTCACAAAGGCTTAAGAACGTACTAGCCCATAGAAAATTTGGAGCAGCAAGATTGTTAGACTGGTCAATTCTACAACTGCTGCCTAGGTCCTAAGTAGTAGTAAAAACTGACCGGAATACTGGAAAACTTACCGGAAACTCAAGTTGCACTGCTATTCCTTGGAAACTCTGAGCAGCAGCCAAGGACTTTGGGGGAGGATGGACCACACACAGGCGAGAAGAGCCAACCACAAGCCAAAGTCAATACAGGAGCACCACTATAGGTAAGTTTGTGTCACGACTTCTGTGTAAAGGTCCACCTTTCCAAGTCTTCTGTAATCAACATGCTTAGTTGGAGTCTTTTGAAATCTGATGTGTATCAGAAAGGTGCAGGGTAGGCTTAATGACCCAATGTTGAGGTTATTTGAGCTAAGGGTTGCAGAGATTACATCCTCCCCCCGCAAAATTAGTCATTTTTCAAAAAGTTTCTAGGTAGGTCCCCTTCTCCCCCTGAGCCAGAGATTGGTCTCAGTCAACTGAGTTTTACCCATGGCACCCACTAAATCTAAGGGGGACTCAAACTGAGAATGGTATTTAAGAAAATGTAAACTTGTGCGTGCACAAGCGCCAGTACGGAAAAATGGTTACAGGGTTTTCATTCCCTTCATTTTATGTTTTAAAGCTTAACTCTTGTAAGTTCTCTAAAATCCAATCGGTTATTCGGATTGCTCTAAAATTTGACTTGCCTTATAGGGGGCATGGGTAGCATTAGTGATCCAAATGTGGTGTCATTTGACGGCGGGGTTCCCAAGTTCCCTACCCAAAACAGTTTCCTGCTGCTGCTGGGTCCTGTTAAACTAGTGACTGGATGAATCAGACCTCTGAAACTGATGGGCATGAACTCACCCTTCAGTGAACAAAACTAAAGATAAATTAATCACAAGCCCCCACCCAAGACAAAAGGAGTTTTAGACTGACTGGCTGGATGTTGCTATGATCTGAGTCATGGGTGGCAATTTTATTGTGGGTGGAAAGGAATCTGGGTATTTATGGAGGAAAACTGGACATGACTGCTTGCTGGGAGGGGAGTGACACTAGGAGGCGGAGTGGGGGAATAGGGAGAAAGGGGAAAGGTGTCAAGGGAGAGGAGAGGGGTTGAGGGCTCAGGTGAAGGAGGTGCTGGGGCTAGAGAGAGTGGAGCAGTGGGACACTGGGAAGAGAGACATGGAAGTCAGTGGCGGGGAGAACAGGGGCAGGGGCACCTGTCAGCCCCAGTCTCCCATCCCATGTGTGCACTCAGATCTGAGGGGTTCTTGCCTCTCTGGGAGTCTGAGTCCCTTCGCTGCCCCCATATATGTGCCAGGATCTATCGGGGTTGGACCCACCTCATGTGAGCCAGACAGGTTCTGGGGAAAGGCTTACCCTTTTGGGAGGGACTGAGACCCCCTCCCTGAGCCCATGTAAGTCAGGATCTGGGGTAGTCCTGCCTCTTTGGATGAGGAGCTGTGAAGAGGTATACTTCATGTGTATCACCGGCACTCAAGCACCCAGGAGGGGGACGGGAACACCCACTGAGATTAATGGAGCAGGTCACAGTCTCAGAGCTATTGTATTCACCTCCATGGGGTGTTCTCATTGAGCTGAGAAGAGCACATTGAGGTGAATGGGCCATTTCACACCTTTCAGAGCCTGCAATGCTGCAGATGGAGGTGTAAAGGAGGCCTTGCTCTCCATCATCTCTATCTTCCTGTGGCCTGGTCTACACTATAAAGCTAGATCGATGCAAGGCAGCTTACAGCGACCTACCTGTGCATGTGTCAACACTCAACTGGTCTCCCATTGATGTAACTGCAAATTGCCTCATTAAGCTGACTGACCCCTGGTCTACACTGCAGAATTACTCCGGTATAACTACATCGCTCAAGAGCGTGAATAAGTCACACCCCTGAACACAGTTACCAACCTAAGCACCCGTGTAGACAGTCTCTCACGGAGGTGGATTCACTAAGCCAACAGAAGCTCTCACCCGTCATTTAAAGAGTGTCTCCATTAAAGCGCAGCAGCTGCAGGGATGCAGAACTGTCAGCGTAGCTGTGCCCTGAGCAGCCCCATCTCCCCGAGCAGCACAGAGCCACTGCCAACACACACAGGTTGACGCAGTGCGAGTGCACATGATCTGAACCGCCCTCCAGCAGCTGTCTCACAATGACCACTCTGGTCACCATGGTGAACTCCGCGGCCCCTGGGCCGCGTAGCCTGGAAGCTCCCGGGGCCGCGTAGCCTGGAAGCCCCCCTCCCCTTTAAAGCCCTGCAAATTTCTGAAATTCCTTTCCCTGACTCAGCAAGCACACCTCCGAGCTCTCCTTTGTTGAGTGCAACTGCCAAGCTGCCCATGCTACACACTCCAAACACTGGATCTCCTGGGCCTGTGGGGACAAAAGGCTCTGCAGTCACAGCTCCGGACCAGTCACAGAAACGTCGACACCTACGAACAGATTCCTCAGGGGACCCAGGAGAAGGGATCAGGAGCAGTGCTGCATGGAAGCCGAGGAACGCAGCAAGCATATCAGAACGCCAAAAAGAGATGCATGCCATACTCAGCTAAGGCCCCCGCAAGTCTTCCCTGCACATCCCCGTGGATACCTCCAAGGGGCCCAAGTCACAGAGCCCTGCCGGGAACAGCGAGAAGGTGGTGGTGGAGGAGAATGAGGAGTTTGGGGGACAGACGACTGGGGGATCCAGCTGCGCAACGAGCCAGGACCTATTTTTGACTCCACCGCAGTCCAGCCAGTCGGGCATGGGCGAGCCTGATGCAGGGGAAGGAACCTTGGGTAAGTGTAAATTTTCAATTGCAGGGATGGTGCCCCCAAAGTAGCAGGACACATTTCTGACTCAATAATTTACTTGAGAGGTAGTGGTACAACCAAGAGGGACAGTTGGTACCTGCTTTTCATTCCCCACTAGAGAGTTAGGCGGGAGAGAAAGGGGCATTTGGAGCAGTTTGTCTATGGACACAGGGATGTCCCTTGAATCCTCCTGCGAGATCGACGAAACTTTCCTGAAGGCACTCTGCAATCCTCTGCTGAAGGTTTCTAGGAAGGGCTGCTTTATTTATTTCTTCCTCCCACACTACTCTGCAATAACTTCAGCAGGCACCATTGCTGTACCCAGGCTAACAGCATATGGGGCCAGGCAGCTTCTGGATACCAGCAATAACTCTGCTCTCTCTGCCTTTGTTACCCTCAGCAGTGAGATACCAGCTAAAAAATCAACCCCGCCTGTGGAAAATGGCACCAGTATTCAGTGTCAATGTCCTATACTAGTAGATTGATGCAACCAGCCAATTCCCTCCTCATTGCCCCAGCCCCAAGTGGGCAATACTCAACATGGCTGGTGCTGCGACTGGTGCCGTACACAAGCAATCCCAAGCAGAAGTGAGAACGTAGTACCTAAAACTTTAGGTGAGCAAGAGGAGTGAGTTTGGCAGCTTAAGTTTGGGTAGTGAACAGAGTGACAATGGTACCTCTGGATGTTTTATCTGCAGCTGCTGCCATTGTGGCCTTCAGGGGCTCCCTCTCCACACCCATGGAACAGCCAAGCCAGATAAAGAAGAGATAGAAGACGACTTGGGATTTCATGTTCAGTGAAATCTTGCAAGCCAGTGCTGGGCTGGACTGTGATCACAGGGCCTGGGGGAATGAACGTTGTGGACAGCTTGGAGAAGGCAAGAATGGAGAGAAGAGAGATCCAGGAGTCCGAGTATGAAAAGCAGAGGGAGATGCACCAGGACATAACAGGGCTTCTCAAGCAGCAAACCACAGATGCTGCAGGCTCTGGGGCACCTGCACATTCAACAATCCCAGGCTCATGTGCCTCTGCAGCCCACTGTAAAAACTCAATACAGAGACCACCCTAAACCTCCCTCCAGATTCCATGTGGCATCAGGGGTCACTGAACTTCCCCCACCACTCCACCCTGGGGGACATTAAAGACAATCACAGCTTCACATACATTGACCCGTGAAAGCCATGGTTGTGTACCTACATGAACATAAGTGTTCTTTCCTCTTCATAGGTTCTGGTCTCAAAATTTATTAAGTTTTTAATGTATTTGTTTTAAAACAGCATGGGGTTGGTTGGGTGGTTTGTTTTTGTAGATCCTTTTTACAGAATAAAATTCTATTATTTGGAACATAATCCATCTTTATTAGTTCACAACACATGCTGCTGAGTGCCCAGCAGTTCTGAAAGCGGCCAGTTACCTGTTACTGCACACAACTCATAGGATCAGTCACAAACAAAATTAATAGGTGCATTGACAATGTTATATTCCTACATGCACAGCAACCACCACACAATTCCTACCAGGCCATAAAAAGAGCAGGGCCTGGTAGAGTATACAACACGTTACTGTGGCTCACTGTTAAAAATGGTTTTTCACAGCCTCCCTGAGCCGGATAGCTCCGCGTTGAGTTCTAATAACCCTTGTATTTGGCTGTTCAAATACAGTAGACAGCCACTTCACCTCCGCCCTCCACCGCAGAAACTTTTCCCTCTTTGCTTCTCAGATATTATGCAGGACACAGCAAGCAGCTATAACCACTGGGATATTTTTCTCACCAAGGTCCAATCTTGTGAGTAAACAATGCCAGCGTCCCTTCAAATGACCAAAAGCACTTTCAACTATCATTCTGCACCTGCTGAGCTGGTAGTTGAATCCTTCCTTGGTGTTGTCAAGGTGACCAGAATATGGCTTCATGAGCCAAGGGAGAAAGGGGTACGCTGAGTCCCCAAGAATCACTACTGGCTTTTCAATATTGCCAGCGGTAATCCGCCAGTCAGGAAAAGGAAGTCCCTGTTTGCAGCTTTCTGAAAAATCCTGCATTCTTAAAGATGTGAATATCATATGCCTTCCTTGATCAGCCCACACTGATGCCGGTGAAACATCCCTGGTAATCCACCAGGTTGCATAACCATAGAAAAGTAGCCCTTTCTGTTGACGTACGCTGTGGCAAGGTGGTTTGGTGCCAACAGAGGGACGTGTGTGAGGTCTATCGTCCCTCCTGCAGTTTGGTATCCCCACTGCTGCAGATCCACCCATACACCATGTCCTGCACACTGCCCAGAGCCACAGTCCTGCATAGCAGGAGACGATTAATGGCCCACCACACTTGCATAACAGCAACCCCCACGATGGATTTTCCCGACTCCTAATTGACTCCCAACTGACCGGTAACAGTCTGGAATTGCAAGTTTCTACAGTGCAACTGCCACTCACTTCTCCTCTGTCAGGTAAGTTCTCATTTTGGTGTCCCTGCCCTGCAAAAGGGCTGGTGCAAGCTCGGCACACAGATCCAGGAATGTGGCCTTATGCATCCGAAAGTCCTGCAGCCACTGCTCATCAACCCAAACCTGCTTTAGGATGCGATCCCACCAGTCAGTGCTTGTTTCTCAGGCCCAGAAGCGGTGCTCCACCGTCTGCAGCTGCCCCATGAACGACACGAACAACCTAGACTTGGTTCTTGCTATGTCCCACTGCAACCTGTCCTCCAAAAATCATTACCAATCCTTACCCCATCTACTCAGTTCTTCTTGTGGATCTTCAAATACTGCAGGACCGTGCATCCTGTGCTTGCTACACTCATGACAGTAGTGCAGAGCTGTGCAGGCTCCATGCTTCTGTCCGAGATGGCAGACAGCGAGGAGTGTGCCAAGGGTTTATGGGATTTTGAAAAAAGGTACAAAAATGATGGGATACAGATAATATTATGCTATGGAGACAGTTGCAAACTTGGGAAATTGACCCAGTGTTCCCTTTTACCACTGTGCAGCTCATTTTGGCCCCATCATGCATTGCCAAAATTTCCCAAAAGACCACCTGCTGGATCATGGCGAATTGCAGTGAGATATCTGCCCATGGGCACTGCACTTCATTGACACAAGCTCTCCTATTGAGTATGTGCATCGTTGAAACACGGAGCCAAGAACACACACAAGTGATGTATTACCTGTGGCAGCTGTATGGTGATGTAACTTGAGTTGACATAAATTTGTATCATAGACATGGCCTGTTTAAAGGACAATGTGCTCTAAAATCTGCACATTTGCATGACTTTTCTTGAAATGTGCTATGCTTTATGGGAGTACACAGCAAGGTTAGTGACCCAAATTTCAAAAAGTTTTTGGGTGGACTTTTCTTTGCACCAAGCTAGAGAGCAAACTAGTGCTGTGATGTGGGTCAAAATGGTCTCAATCGGTAAGTTTTACCCAAAGTAGCGCATGGCACCCACTAAGTCTTTGAGGAACCCAAATTGTGAACAGTATTTAAGACCATGTTCACTGCTTTGCTTACATAGATGTGTAGTCTGGAAGAATAAAGTGTGTATGCATCAATAAAGAGAAAAGGCATGAGAGGATTTCTATGCAGCCACTTTATGCTTGCAGGAGTAGTTTTAGGGAACATGCCAACACCACTGCCCACGGTGAACATCCCACCACTGATGTTTCAAGCCTGAACCTTTGTTGACCTGTGCAATAAATATGTAACAACCTACGTTGCTTGATACGAAAAGATGTATGTTTTGTACCCTCTGATGTGAGCAAGGGAAAGAGCAGCATGTGTATCTTCAAGATCCAGTACGCATCTTTTCAATGCCTCCACCATTTAGCGTGGGTACATGTACCATGCGGACTGAACCTGGAGTGTATAAATAATTTCCCATCAGCTATTGTCAGCTCCAGGGTATAGAAGAAATCCTGAGGGTGAGTGAATGGGTTGTAGAAGGAGGTGAAGAGCTTGCACATTTCAGCAACTGGTGTTGGGAGAGTAAAAGTGTGTGTTACTGGGGTGCATTAGAGCATTGCTGAAAAAGGGTAGGATTAAGGTTTCCTGGGCATCCTTAACTGTGGATTTCCTGATTTTTAGAACTTTGAGATTTACTCAACTCAGCACTCTTAACAGGTCGACATACTACCAAGGAAACGTCACTCTTTATGAATATAGCTTTTTTGCCACTGAATTAGAATATTGGTCTGTTGAGTTAAAAATATCATCACACTACAACAGGCCCCAGCAGAGACTAGGGGCTATTAAAAGATTACAAAATGGGCCAAGCGGATGGGGGAAACAGTAGGCAGGATAAAAGTTTTAACACAGGCCCATGTGACATTATCATAAGCAAACTAGGGAAATGTGGGTTAGATGAAATTACTAGAAGGTGGGTGCACAACTGGTTGAAAGACAGTACTCAGAGTAGTTATCAATGGTTCGCTGTCAAACTGGAAGGATTTATCTAGTGGGGTTACTCAGGAGGTCAGTCCTAGGCCCAATACTATTCAATATATTCTTTAATTACTTCAATAATGCAGCGGAGAGTATGCTTACAAAATCCGCAGAGGACACCAAGCTGGGAGGGGTTGCAAGCACTTTGGATAACAGGATTAGAATTCAAAACGACCTTGAGAAATGGGAGATTTGGTCTGAAACCAACAAGATGAAATTCAATAAAGATAAGCACTTAGGAAGGAAAAAATCAAATGCATAACTACAAAATGGGGAATAACTGGCCAGGCGGTAACACTGCTGAAAAGGATTTGGTGGAGGGCATAGTGGATCACAAAGTGAATATGAGCCAACAATGTGGTGCGGTTCAGAAAAAAGCTAATATTCTGTTGTGTTTTAACAGAAGTGTTCTATATAAGACACAGGAGGTAACTGTCCCACTCTATTCAGCACTGGTGAGGCCTCAGCTGGAGTAGCGTGTCCAGTTCTGGGTGCCACACTTTAGGAAAAATGTGGACAAATTGGAGTGACTGCAGAAGAGAGCAACAAAAATGATCAAAGGCCTAGAAAACCTGATCTAGAAGGAAAGGTTAAAACACACCCGGGCACATTTAGTCTTGAAAAAAGATGTCCAAGGGGGAACGTGGTAACAAGTCTTCAAATATGTCATATGCTGTAATAAAGAGTCAAGTCAAAGTTTCCCCAAGCCAATGGCTCATTGGGCTGATGCGTTTAAGGCACGTCAGTTTCATAGCCAACAGTACACAAGGACACAAGTACAATGTGGCCAGCATCACATCTGACTGCCTATGACTGCCCTAATCCAATGGATCAGATACCCATTTTGCAGTTGGGTGAACTGGAGGTGGCCCTTCTGTGTAAGATCACGCAAAACTCAAAAGTCCCTTGAAGGTAGGACAAGATGTCGTCAGCTTAATCTGCAGCAAAAGAGATTTATTAGATATTAGGAGAAACTTTCTAACTATAAGGATAGTTAAGCATTAGAGTAGGCTTCCAAGGGAGACTATGGACTCACCATCACTGGCCAACCTGTTCTTAAAAACCTCCAAACACCTCTCACAGATGGTCTAGGTTTAATTTGTTCCTGCCTCAGCACCAGGGGCTGGACCTGATGACCTCTGGAGGTCCCTTCCAGCCCTATATTTCTATGGTTCTAACCCATTTCCAACAACCAGGAAGCATTGGGTGCAGACAAGACAATATCCTTGAATCATGACAAGACTGGCAACACTTTATATTGGCTTCTAGCTAGTAGATTTAGCCCTCTGACTAATGTCTTGTAACACCATCCGGACCTGCCTAGCATCAATCCCCTTGAAGATTCAGAAGCCAGGAAATAGTACAGTACTCCAAACTCATTGATTAGTTGAGAGTTTCCCAGCATGTCACTTACAGGGTCCTTAAATGTGGCTTGTAATTGCCATTAGATCTGCCATGTTAGATACAGAGATAGGCTCCAAGAAGTTGCCAGAAAGCTCGGGCCAATACTTCTTGGAAGGGGAGAAGGGAGTCAAATAAGCAGTGTCGAATTCATGCATCTTATCATACAACACAAAAGAAGGGATGTTTATAATCCCAGCAAAAATGAAAACTCAAGAATTTGTCATTCACATTTCCTCCTTTTCAGACATTGCAAAGATTGTGCAAAAGAAGGAGAGTCTGCCTTTCCTGTCCCCCATTAAGGAAGTATGCTTCCCTGTGAATGCTCAGGGAGGAAGAGCAGGTCTTTCTGTTTCAACAGAGCATTTTTGAAAGACAGAAAGACAGAGCCTAGAAAAACTCACTCACCAAGTTGGAATTTTACAGGGAAGAAGGGGAAAAAACAAACAAAAAAACCCAACAACACTATTTAGAAACCTAGTGGAACTTTCTGGGGGCTGCTGATAGTTTGAGAACTTTCTTTGAATACTGAGGAGGGAGGGAAGAGAGAAATCCCTTCAACAATACTTAAAATTAAACAGCAAGACGATATTAAAATTAGGAAAATAGGAGAAAAAAATCACAATATTTCATAGAGTTTGAATAGAACTAATAAAAGATTATGCATCTAAATGTAAGAAAAGCAGAAGTCTGGATCTAGACAGGAGATAATGAAAGACTTTAACCAACACTATAAACTGACAAGACAGAAGAGGAAGTCTGAGTAGAAAAGCATCAACCACAATACAATACATGATCAATACCATGGGTATTTGTAGCAGGTCTCATCAATAAATTTTTGGGGACTTTCATGGGCCAATTTATAATTGTGTATATATTAAGTTTCGCTCTAGTTAATGCATCCGATGAAGTGAACTGTAGCTCACGAAAGCTTACACTCAAATAAATTTGTTAGTCTCTAAGGTGCCACAAGTCCTCCTTTTCCCTATTTAAGATACAAAGCAATTTTTATATTTGTTATAAAAGAATAGATCTGTTAATAAATAGACTAAAAAGAAAAAAAAGAGCCATTACAAAGGAAGACATCTCCCTTACGAATAAACTATTAAGACAAAACCACAACAGCAATCAGCAGAGGAAGTGAAGTCTCCCCCTGCTGTCACAATTCACAGCAGCTGAACAGGGCCAAACTACAGGGGAGCTCCGAATTGGAAAAGTACTGGGGTGGAGTCCTAAAGTAACACGCTGTGACCCATGTCTGTTTATCTTGCTATCAGGGCAGGGAAAATTGCCTATAGTGAGATGCAAAATCAAATCTTTCTTACAATGGTAAGATAATCCGAATGGTTAGACTACATAGCAAAAATTAGTTTGCTTTACTGTATGTCCTCAACTATACATTTTATCTATTTTTAACCACAACTTGCATATTAGCAAAACTTTTTGTTAACTGCTCCTGAATTTCAGATTCTAACTGGTGTAACACAGTGTAATAAAAATCCTTGTATGTCAGTATAGTACTTTAACATGAGGTTCTTAACTCCTGTTAGTAAAAACGTACGTATCACAAAAATCTAGCATTATTACAGAACAAGCAGTATTAACACCAAATCCCTGATCTCACTTCAGACAACACAGATAAGACGAGAAAACATGCAGTTCTTTCTGGAACAAAGAGATTCTTTCCTTTCAAATATTTGGGACTCCTGAAGGCAACAACTAGAAGCCTGGACTCCGACCATATAAGCTGCAGTCTCCAGAACTTGAGGACTCGTCTGCAGGGGCCCGGGTATATTGCATTTCCATGCCCACAGAGCTGGTAAAGATCAGCAGGAACGAGCGCAGGGCTGTTTGCGGTCTAGCGCCACCCCAGATGGCTGCAGTGATCCCTGGGACTCCATAAAGCCCTTTCGGATGCTGGGGGCTGGGACGCCCCAGAGAAACACGAGACTGCTCTGGTTTCAGGCTGGCGAGCAGGGAGGTTCAGAAACCGGAGCCCGGGGCAGGCTGCTAACCAGGAATCTCGCAGGAGAACCAGTGCCCAGGGCTCCCACGTGGAGCCAGCTCGCCCCCCACCCCAACGCAGAGAGGGCCCGGCGCCCCCTCCCTGTCTCCGGAAGGGGCGAGAGGCCGGGCCCGGGTCCGTCCCCGCCCGCAGACACATTCAGCCCCGGCCTGCTGCCCTCCCCGCACGCGTGGCGCGGACCCGAGAAACCCAGCCCCCGTCTCGGCCCCGGCCCGGCGCCAGACCCCGGGGAGGGCGGTGAGTCTCCCGGTGCCGGCCGCTCCGGTCCCGGCCTCCCCGCAACACGAGGCCTCCAGCCGGCCGCGCTACAGGCCTCCGCGCGGGCCTAGCCCTGCTGCCAGGCCTCCTCCGGCGCACGGGGCCCGGCCCGGCTCCGCCCCCAACGCCAGCCGGCGCCGCGCTGGGGCTCGGGGAGCGCCAAGGCCGGCCGCGCCGCTCCCGGCCCCTCGCCGGGGCCGCCCAGGCTCCGCCGCCCGGGTCCCCCTCGCCGCGGCGGCCCCGCGCCATGGCCCGTCCCGGGCTCCCCCCCGCGACCGCCCGGCCCGCGCAGGTCCCCAGGGCCCGCTCCCGGCCCGAGGCCCCGCCCGGTCCTCCAAGGCCCCGCTGCCGACCTCTGCAGCTCCCCGGGCCCCGCTCGCCCTCGCCGAGCTCACCCAGCGCCACGGCCCGGTCCGACCTGCCCCCGGCCCGGCCCCGATCCCCGGCCCCCCGACCTGCCCCCGGCCCGGCCCCGCTCGCCCTCGCCGAGCTCACCCAGCGCCACGGCCCGGCCCGATCTCCCCGGCCCGGCCCCGCTCCCCGACCTGCCCCCGGCCCGGCCCCCGCTCGCCCTCGCCGAGCTCCCCCGGCTCCCGGCCCGGCCCGGCCAACTAGTCTCCCAAATGCTCCCCGGGCCTCGCTCCCCGACCCGGCCCCGGGCCCCGCTCCCCGACCCGCTCCCCGGGCCCCCGCTCACCGATCGCTGCAGCTCCCCCAGCCAGCAGCTCGCCCGCTCCTTGCCGCTCGGGTCCGGGTCGTGGTAAAGCGCCTGGACCGCCTGGTACACGAGCTGCAGGCTCGGCTTCCCCGCGCTGCCCCCGCCGCTCTCCATGGCTCCGGGTCCCGCACAGGCCGCTCCGCGCCCGGCTCCGGCCCCTCAGCAGCCGCCGCTCCAGGCCGCCGCCATCTCCTCGCCCGGCCGTGTCCGTTACCGGGAGGGGCGGTGCCACCCCGAACGCGGCCCCCCGGAAGCGCGCGGCCCGCGCCCCGCGTTCCGCCCGCGCCGCGCTCCCGCCCGGCCGCCGCGGAGCCCGCCCGCCCAGCCAGCCCGCCGCGCGGATACGCGGCTGCGCAGCCAGGGCGCAGCCACCCCCTCGGGCACCGCCCGCGGCGCGCTTCCGGCCGGTGCCCCCGCCACACCTGTCCCCCGCACCCGGAAGTGACCTGCGCTGAGAGGCGGGAAGGAGGCTCCGCCCTCCTGCTCGGGCCCCCTTGCCCAGCCCCCCGGGCCGCTCTTCCGAGTAACCCCCCCCCGGGCCCTGCGACTGCCCCGACCGGGCCCGTCACCTTCCGGGGCAGCGGCCTAGACCCGCTCACAGCCCTGGGGCGCCGCCAGAGCCCCCCCTTCCCAGCCGGCCCTGCTCCTCCCGCCCGGCTGTACCCCCCCGCCCCCCCACCACACCTGGGGCCTGCCCAGCCCCGCTCAGCCCCCCCCCCTCACCTGGGGCCTGCCCAGCCCTGCTCAATCCTCCCCCCCCCCCCCACCTGGGGCCTGCCCAGCCCTCAGCCCCGCTCACCCCCCCCCCACCTGGGGCCTGCCCAGCCCTCAGCCCCGCTCAGCCCCCCCCCCCACCTGGGGCCTGCCCAGCCCTCAGCCCCGCTCAGCCCCCCCCCCCCCCGGGGCCTGCCTAGCCCTCAGCCCCGCTCAGCCCCCCCCCGCCACACCTGGGGCCTACCCAGCCCTCAGCCCCACTCAGCCCCCCCCCACCTGGGGCCTGCCCAGCCCTCAGCCCCGCTCACCCCCCCACACACACCTGGGGCCTGCCCAGCCTTCAGCACCGCTCAGCCCCCCCCACCTGGGGCGTACCCAGCCCTCAGCCCCGCTCAGCCCCCCCCCCCCCCACCTGGGGCCTGCCCAGCCCTCAGCCCCGCTCAGCCCCCCCCCCACCTGGGGCCTGCCCAGCCTTCAGCACCGCTCAGCCCCCCCCTCCTGGGGCGTACCCAGCCCTCAGCCCCGCTCAGCCCCCCCCCCCCCCCCCTGGGGCCTGCCCAGCCCTCAGCCCCGCTCAGCCCCCCCCCCACCTGGGGCCTGCCCAGCCCTCAGCCCCGCTCAGCCCCCCCCCCACCTGGGGCCTGCCCAGCCCTCAGCCCCTCTCAGCCCCCCCCCCACCTGGGGCCTGCCCAGCCCTCAGCCCCGCTCAGCCCCCCCCCCACACCTGGGGCCTGCCCAGCCCTCAGCCCCGCTCAGCCCCCCCCCCCACACCTGGGGCCTGCCCAGCCCTCAGCCCCGCTCAGCCCCCCCCCCACACCTGGGGCCTGCCCAGCCCTCAGCCCCGCTCAGCCCCCCCCACACCTGGGGCCTGCCCAGCCCTCAGCCCCGCTCAGCCCCCCCCCACCTGGGGCCTGCCCAGCCCTCAGCCCCGCTCAACCCCCCCCCCCCCCCCCCGGGGACTGCCCAGCCCCGCTCAACCCCCCACCCCACCTGGGGCCTGCCCGGCCCCGCTCAATCCCCCCCCCCACACACACACCTGGGGTCTGTCCTGCCCTGCTCAACACCCCCCCCAACCATGCCTGGGCCCTGCCCAACCCCGCTCAACCCTCCCCCCCGACCTGGGGCCTGCCCAGCTCCACTTAACGCCCCCCCCCCCCACCTGGGGCCTGACCAGCCCCGCTCAAACCCCCCCCCACACACACACACCTGGGGCCTGCCCAGCCCTCAGCCCCGCTGAAACCGCCCCCCCCCCCAACCCCACCTGGGGCCTGCCCAGCCCCACTCAGCCCTCCCATCCCCTCCAGCCCTACTCAATCCTTCCCCACCCCAATCCCCAACCACACCTGGGGCCTGCCCAGCCCCTCCAGCCCTGCTCATCCCACCCTCCCACTCGAAAGACACCTGGGGACTGCCTTCCCTCTGCCCCTTCCCATCCCCCCAGTTTCCCCACCCCCAAACACACCTGGGAGGCTACGCTTCCTCCCCTGCTCATCCCACCTGGCTGTGCCCTCAAATACTCCAGCGGGCTGCCCTGGCCCCTCCTGCCCGGCTAAAACCCACCTGCCCAGCTCCACACCCCCAAATACCTCTGAGGGCTACCCTCTCCCCCAGCCCTGCTCATCCCACCTGGCTGTGCCCCCCATCCCCAAACACACCTGGGGGCTGTTCTGGGTCTGCCCAATCCACCTAGCTGGCTGTGCCCTCAGTTAAGTGTTTTGCAGCCCCCTACCTTCCAAACACACACGTAACTGGGGGCTGTCCTCCCCCACCACGACTGGAACAACCTCACCCAGCTGTGCCTTCTACCCCTCGGACAAGTCCTGCCCAGCCCCCATGCCCCAAACACACACATCTGGGGGATACCCCACTCAACCCACCCTACCTGGCTGTACCTTCAGTCACATCCTGCCCAACAATCCCCTGAAACACACACACATACATACCTGGGGGCTGCTCTTCTCTGCCCAGGCCTGCCCAGCCCCGCACCCCTTGGGCGTTGCCTGCTCTATTAGGCAAAAACCAATCTCTGCCAGCTGCTAGGCCTTGCCTGCCACTCATCTGGGACTGCTTCTTATCCATATTCCAAGGAGTGTCTTGTTCTTGTCTCAGCTCAGACGAGTGACCCGATTTTAAAAGTCACTTTCTGAATAACGAAAAGGAGGACTTGTGGCACCTTAGAGACTAACACATTTATTTGAGCATAAGCTTTCGTGAGCTACAGCTCACTTCATCGGATGCATACTGTGGAAAATACAGTGGGGAGATTTATATACACAGAGAACATGCAACAATGGGTGTTACCATACACACTGTAACCAGAGTGATCGCTTAAGGTGAGCTATTACCGGCAGGAGAGCGGGGGGGACCTTTTGTAGTGATAATCAAGGTGGGCCATTTCCAGCAGTTGACAAGAACATCTGAGGAACGGTGGGGGGGTGGGATAAACATGGGGAAATAGTTTTACTTTGTGTAATGACCCATCCACTCCCAGTCTCTATTCCAGCCTAAGTTAATTGTATCCAGTTTGCAAATTAATTCCAATTCAGCAGTCTCTCGCTGGAGTCTGTTTTTGAAGTTTTTTGTTGAAAAGGTCTGCTATCAAGCATTCTTACAACTACAATATCCACCTGCTGAAGTGAAGAAACAGATTGACAGAGCCAGAAGAGTATCCAGAAGTCACCTACTACAGGACAGGCCCAACAGAGAAAATAACAGAACACCACTAGCCATCACCTTCAGCCCCCAACTAAAACCTCGCCAGCGCATTATCAAGGATCTACTACCTGTCCTGAAGGACGACCCATCACTCTCACAGATCTTGGGAGACAGGCCAGTCCTTGCTTACACACAGCCCCCCAACCTGAAGTAAATACTCACCAGCAACCATACACCACACAACAGAACCACTAACCCAGGAACCTATCCTTGCAACAAAGCCCGTTGTCAACTGTGTCCACATATCTATTCAGAGGACACCATCACAGGGCCTAATTACATCAGCCACACTATCAGAGGCTCATTCACCTGCACGTCTACCAATGTGATATATGTCATCATGTGCCAGCAATGCCCCTCTGCCATGTACATTGGCCAAACTGGACAGTCTCTATGTAAAAGATTAAATGGACACAAATCAGACGTCAAGAATTATAACATTCAAAAACCAGTCGGAGAACACTTCAATCTCCCTGGTCACAGGATTACAGACCTCAAAGTGGCAATTCTTCAACAAAAAAAACTTCAAAAACAGACTCCAACGAGAGACTGCTGAATTGGAATTAATTTGCAGACTGGATACAATTAACTTAGGCTTGAATAGAGACTGGGAGTGGATGGGTCATTACACAAAGTAAAACTATTTCCCCATGTTTATCCCCCCCAACCCCCCACTGTTCCTCAGACGTACTTGTCAACTGCTGGAAATGGCCCACCTTGATTATCACTACAAAAGGTCCCCCCGCTCTCCTGCTGGTAATAGCTCACCTTAAGTGATCGCTCTGGTTACAGTGTGTATGGTAACACCCATTGTTGCATGTTCTCTGTGTATATAAATCTCCCCACTGTATTTTCCGCTGCATGAATCCGATGAAGTGAGCTGTAGCTCACGAAAGCTTATGCTTAAATAAATTGGTTAGTCTCTAAGGTGCCACAAGTCCTCCTTTTCTTTTTGCGAATACAGATTAACAGGGCTGCTACTCTGAAACCTTTCTGAATAACGAGGCGCTTTGTCCTTGCTCCCATCACCACAGATAAAGGGAACCTTATCTGCCTTTTCCAGATAAGATGGCGCTTTCCGGATCACTGGGGAAAGTGGTAACACTTTTTAGCCATTGTTTCTACACCGCTAGTTGGGGAATTAATTTACTGGTTCAATGCAGCTGAGGCTTTCTGGGGGCTACTCAGTGGATTTCTGGGAGCAGTGGGGTAGTATACTGGAATGCATTTACAGAATTGGGCAAAAATGTCTCACCCATAGCGCATGGCAAGATGAGCACTAAAATGGTGTTTTTTATAAGCTTTATGGCTTGTGGCACCATAAAGACTACACTTTTCATGATTCTCCTTCCCCTCCTCCCCCCCACTTATATGTCTAAAAATTGAGATTTAAATCGGTGAAAGTCAGCCATTATTAGCATAATATATTCTATCTCTATAAAATCCTTTAGAGATTATACACACTGCAAAATCACTTCACCCCCCACTAAAATGGAACCACCTCTGACGTTAAAGGTGGTGGCTGTTTAACAATGCATTGCAATGATTGAAAGGAGACTTGAATGTCCAGTTGAAATTGCAGTGTGAATGGAGGAAAGTAAAATATAATTATACACGCTCATATTTTGCCTGGTCTATGAGTCTAACAACCCTCTGTTGTGAAAAGTCTAGTCTGATCTTTAGCATGAGTGTTCAGGAATTCGGTTTTGCATCACAATGGTCCTGATGCCACGTCGTTTAATACTCTGAGAAGGAAGAGCACATTTAAAACTTCAATGTCATACAATACCTGAATTTTTTAAAAAAAAGAACACATTCAAATACCGACCAGGCCCGAGCCAGCTTTTTTTGTGAGAGTTAGATAGTGGCCTGAAGTGGTATAGCAACTGACCTAGCATGTGGAGTCTTGGTCCATGAAGAGTAAATAACCAACTAAAGAAATAAAGAACCCATAACCAAAATTGGGTTATGAAAGGGTTTGTGAAATTCCTTTGGTAGCTACGCTATTTTTTGTAACCTTTATTCATTTTAATGATCTGAGAGCAGCTGCCAATGCTTTAGTTTTGTTGAGTGGTCTAGGTTGGGGTACTACCAGGGTAGTAGCATGTTCATTCCTGCTTGCATTGAAGTTTTGCAGTCTCGCTGCACTGCATCAAAGACAAAATCAATGAATACAAAATTACAAAGGAACTGAGAGCAGAAAGAAAGAACCAGGGAAACAAACAAAAACGGGTAGAATTTCCTCTTTGGGAACTTAGTGGAAAAGAGGAAGAGTCACTGGGGAAGATAATTCTATAAATTAATATATTTGTTGAGAATTCCCAACATGTTCCTTGGTGTACAGAACACTGGACAGGTTTCTTGTTTACCCTGGGAAGCTTATAATCTAAACCTAAAAATTATTCTATTACAACTGTTTAGGAGAATTTAGTGCTGGTGAATGGTGCTGAATTATGTGACTTTCAGCTGAGGCATGAAAGATGCTGGATTGGAAGCTCTGGATTCTGAAGCTTCCTATTTACTACAGAACAAGTAGAGCATAGACAGTGTAAGCTTCCCTCACTCCCCCAGCTATGTGTTTCAAATGTGACCTGGAAAGACCACTGTATGAACTGAGAGAATAGCTCAGTCTTTCTCCATCCTTACATCTCTACTGTAACTGCCAACAGACCCATCTGTGTTCACGGGTGTTCACATCACAGGAACGATCTGCTAGGAAATGCACTGAGACCCACCAACCAACCAGTAACAGTCCTTCAGCACTAGCAACCTGGCAGTAGACTGAATCAATAATCTAGAGATGAGAGGAAAGGTGGCAATTGCTAATTAAAATGAAAAGACGTGGAATCAGAAATCACTTCCGGAGCTAAGACATCTTTCTGGTGGCAAGAAAGGAGTAAATTGATAGTGGGGGACCAACAAATGGAGATGCCAGCATTGTAGATTAAAAGACTGTTTTCATTCATGAAGCAGCAGAGTGCTTTCTGTGATGTGAGACTATTTTGATTAGATGGGGTCCACTTAAGCAGAAGGAACCAGCTCTTTGCCACTTTCTCAATTATGTTGCTTAGAAATGGAGATTAGATCATGGGTGACAGCTGGTGAGTGATGGTCCTTGCGACTACTGCGTGTCTTAGGGTGAGTAATAGGTTGTTTCTGAAAAGGAGAGACATTGACTGTCTGTGGTAGAAAGGCAATCCAGAGCACCAGGGCCTTCACCAGCCAGGAAGAGCATGGGTAACTTTGTGGTCATTTGGATCTCCTTCCGTGTTTCAGCAACTTCCTGCTGTGTGAATGAATGGGCTGAATTTGGGAAGCATCATGTTCCATCAGGGGCTCTGTGGACAGCCTTCTATTCCTGGATCCATCCCAGAAGCTCAGGGTAGATGTCATGTTCACTGCCCATTGTTCTGATGTTGTTTCCTCAGGCCTGGAAAAACTATCTCAGATTTTATCTCCCCCATCCCCCAAGTAGGGTGAAAGCATTTGAATCGGACACTGATTGAAGGCACTCTCCATTGTTTAAGTGGGACAATATCCTAAATATTTCCACTCACTGACATTTTGCAGCTGCTGTGGCTGCAGAGAAAAAGGTTCCCTTGGTCTCCTTGAGAGCTATGGCACAGATTTGCTTATACCACGTCTCATACCACGATCAAATTTAGTCTTACACCACGGATATTCTAATCTTACCTCCCTTGTGCAGCATTTGTCTTGGAAGTCATTGGTGATTGGTGTTCAGTGTGGGTGATGCAGAAGGAGAGGACATTTAGGGGTCAGCCGGTCACTGGATGGGAACAACAGGTAAAATCCTGCCAGTCCATCAACGAGCCAACCCTCCAGCTGGATAGGATTTTCCTCTGTTAGCAAAGGGGATATGCATGACTGTCCATGAATATCAGGCAGGTTTCATGCTAAGAAAACACGAGCCACAAATCTCCACTAGCTGTTTGGTGGGATCTCTCAGGTTATTCCACACCTCCAGAGTGACTAGAGACAGAAAACAATTATTTGACTGTGGAGTGGCCCAGTCCATGAGGAAAAACCTTTGTAATGGGCTGGGAATGGAATGTATTGTCTGGATATTTTCCTCAGTTACACGTTAGATGGGGGTTGTTGTCTCTTTCTGATCCTCTTCATCCTCCCCCGGGCTATGGAAAAGTATGTCCTCTGTTTCACTCATTCTGTTCATGCTTTCATTGGAATCGTCGGGAGTGGCAGTAATGCGTTTCAGAGGATTGCATTGTGCTACACTGTTAATGAAATAATCCTGCATGCAGCAGATATATTGTTAAACACAGTAAACGTACACACTAGAGATCATCCAAACAATATAAGCTTTTTCAACATTTTCAGTGTATAAAAATAATTTGAATAACCCTCAGATCAAGGCTGGGCTTGTCAGTGGAGCCGTCTTGGTTTCACATACACTACTAAGGAATAAAAATTATACTTCGGAGGTGTCTCATCCATGGAGCCAATACCAGAGAAGAGCTGACACAGCTAAAATTCAGACTTAAATAGATGGAAGGAAACTTCCATAGTCATGACTAGCAGGATTATGTCAAAGGTTTTGCACCCAATTTTCAGATGCTGCCCTTCTCTTCAGGGACAGCCATAACGTGTTCCAGATAAATAACTCTTGTGTCTATTGCTCTTTGCACTACAGAATAATAGGTAGACCAAGGCAGAGAGGATTCTAAATAACTGGGTTTACAAAATGTGCACAAACATGTGAGCCTAGCTACATATACACACTATTGCTCTGACTGGTTTCTAAACTGGTTTCTGTCGACAACGTATGTCTACACTGGAGCTAGAAAGTGTCATTTCCAGCTGGAGGAGACATACCCACTTTAGCTCTGATCAAGCTAGTGCACTAAAAACAGAAGTGTAGCCATCGCCACAGAAAGGCTAGCTGCTTGAGTACGTACCTAGGGTCTCAGATGGGATCATATTTGGGGTGGCTACTGTAGCAACGATTCTATTTTTAGTGCTCAGAGCAATCAGAGCTAGCACAGATATGTCTGCTGGAGCTGGAAATTACACTAAAACACAGAACACACTGAGCACCGTGAGAGGGCTCACAAACTATTTAAAGGGATACGCCCTATTCCTATTCACTGCCAAAGAAGCATTTCAAACCTCCAACCTGGCTTCATCCTGGACATTGGCCAAAACTTTTCAAATCTGAGTGCCTAAAGTTAGATATTTGATTTCATATTTAGGCACTTATCTAACAAGCCTGATTTTCAAAAGTGCAAAGCGTTGCTTGCTCCTTAGCTCTGAAAATCTGGTCAGTTTAGTTAGATGCTTAAATCGGGATTTAGGTGCCTAACTTTGAAAATGTTGGCCCCGTTCCTTATAAATACGAAAGGTTAGATTTAGTGTGGAATATTCTATAGTATATCCTATAGTGTATCCTGTTCTACCATGTAAGTAGACCCTTATTCCTGAAGTCAACAGTGACTACTCATAGAGAAAAGAGGGCAGACTCCGGCTCCACATAAATAACCCCATAAAACAGGAAGTAGCAATAACCTTCACTCATGTTTCACTTTTGTAATTCTCAGTCTCCCATAGCTCCAATTATTTATTGTCAGGCTTTGCGATGCTCTGTCTCGTTTAAGGCCAGATGTTGCTCTGCTACATAGGCATAACTCTGGAACGACACCACTGACATAAGTGAAGCTGCTTTGGATTTACACTGATGTGAGATCAGAATGTGGCCTTACAGTTAGGAAGGTTTTCCTGAGATTTAATCTTAATCTGCTGTGCTGTAGTTTGAACCCATTGCCCCTTGTCCTGCCCTCTGTGGCAAGAGAAAACAACTTTTCTCCATCTTTTTTATGGCAGCCTTTCAGGTATTTGAAGACCACTCTCATGTCCCCACTTAATCTCTTCTTTTCCAAATGAAACATATCCAGTACCTTCAGCCTTTGCCCATACGGCTGCATTCCACCCCTTTGAGCATCTTTGTTGCTCGCCTCTCAATCTTTTCAATTTCTCTACATCCTTTCTGTACATTGGTGACCAAAATTGGACACAGTTCTCCAGCTGAGGCCTAACCAACGCCGAGAAGAGCGATACTATCACCTCCTGTGATTTACATGTTATGCCCCTGTTCATGCAACCTAAAATTGCATTTGCTTTTTTTGCAACAGCATCGCATTGCTGACTCATGTTGAGGTTTTGATGCACCACAACTCCCAGATCCTTCTCAGCAGTGCTGCTACCAAGCCAGTTATCCCCCATTCTGTATTTGTGCATTTGGTTTTTCTTCCCTAAGTGGCGCACCTTACATTTGTCTTTATTGAATTTCATTTTGTTGTCGATAACCCAGATCTCCAATTTATCAAGATCCCTTTGAATTTTAGCACTATCCTCCAAAGTGTTGGCAACCCCCCCAGCTTTGTGTTATCTGCAAATCTGATCAGTCTGCTCTCTAGACCTACATCCAAGTCATTAGTAGAGATGTTAAATGACACCAGACCCAGAACAGATCCCTATGGAACCCCACTTGAGACCTCCCTCCAATCCTGCATCAGTCCCTCTTAGTTTGCAGTTGTTTAACCAGATGTGTATCCACTTAATGGTAGTTCCGCCGAGCCCACATTTCTCCAGCTTACTTGCTACATGTTAATCATGACAGGACAAATCCAGACGTCCTTCCTCAGGACTTTTGCTATTCAATTCTAAGCAGACTTTCTCATCAGAAAAAGATTTTCAAGATGCAAAGGGTCATGCGGGTGCAAAATGCAAAACCCGCCTCTAATGCTGTCAGTGCTTTCTGAAACATAGGCTATTTATATGTCACGTATGCTAAGTGCATGGGATGAGAGCCACCTGCCTGTCTAAAATGTTCTGTCCCCAGGCTGATACCTTTTCACATGATCTGGTCATGTAACAAATATAAATGCTTTGGGGACTTCATTGGTGAATTTATAGACAAGCTCTTAGAGCAAGACATAAAAGTCAAGCCCTTCCTTCTTGGCAAGATGCTAGTAAATTTCACGTATATAAATAAAAGCAACACGAGAACATTTCGTTCTGTCCAGGAAATGGAGGAGGAACAGGTGGGTGGGTTCTGACCCATCATACGCGTCAGCACGAAAGCTGTAAACAGACTGCTGTATGGGACGCTCTTTGCCCGGATAAAAAGGAGAGGTCTTTGAGGAACTCTGATCACCAGGGTGAGCTTTGCCTTCTCCTGAGTGCTGAGGAGCAATGCGAATAACCCAATGCTGAATACAAAGTCAAGTGTTCTGTGTTCGCTGTCTGCAAAAAGTCAGGGAAACCTGTGAATATTTGGATTTTCTGGATTAGACGTTTGAGTACTGACAGCTGTCCAGGTCGCTGATCTTTGAGCTCGTGCTTCAGTCCCACTTCAGATGCATTACTTGAGAGTCCCACTGCTGGATTTTATATAACATGGGTTGTTCTTTGTATTCTCACAAATACAGTTCAACTGGTTTGATTCAGTTACCATTTATTTCCATTATGAAGGAGAAAGCTAAAACCTAGTGTCACAGTTTCAGGGTAACAGCATCCACACCTCAGTGGTCCACTCCAGGAAAGCTCGGTCAGGGCTCAGGTCTCCAGCCATCACCTGTCTCTGGCAGGGGACCCTTGTTCCACTCCCTTCTGACCAGGGACTTTAAGCCATACAGCTCCCTGCCTTGTACTGTGATATCCCCAGCAAGCCAGTCTGCCCAAAGGCCGGCACCTGTACTTTGCTCTCTCGCCAAGGGCCAGGAACAGCAGTTCTGAGTCACCACACAGCTCGTTCTAAGCAAGCACATTCTAACCCTAACCCTAATAAAAACAATAAACAGATTTAAACACACACTAAGCATACCAGGAGTCACCATCAGTCTTACAGTGCCCTGGTAAAGTCTTTCCAGCCCTTCTGCAAGACTTGGGCCCCCCTTGGACAGAAGGTCCTGTCCGTTTGCTGGGCAGAAAGAAGGCCCTGAGTTAGTTCAAGCTCATACTTTTATACCAAACCCCTTTCTTTGTCTCCTAGTCTCCAGAAAATGCAGCTTGAACCAGTCTATGTAAACCACCCCAGGGCTGGAGTTTCTCAGGAGTCATTTACAGTCTCAGGGGTAGCCGCCCCCGACTGTTTTTAGCTCCTGTAGAAGTTGTGGTTACCTTCCCCCATGGCGGAGAACACGATCGGACATCAACCCAATCCTCAGTTTAATACCGAGAGATGGCGTGGTGTTGCAATATCTGTCGCACCTAGTTCCATGTGACTGTCTCCGGCATTGGCGGAATGCTTTGTGGGTCCCACTCACTGCAGCTGGGGATCTGTGATACATTCAGGGGCTCTGTAATACTTCTGTTTATTCCAAGACATGCTCTTTGCTTGTTATAGTTTTACTCAATGGCATTGCTGAAAGTTTAAATAAAAGGAAATTGTATACAAAGGAGCTGATGTTCGCTATAATGTAAACCTACAAGAGCAAGGACATTTGCCGGTAGGCCTCCAGTGTCCTCAATACTCATTGGCATGGTTTGGCTTATTTCACCTACCATACAGAGAAGCTTGCGGGAGAGCAACATCTTTGCTTTTGCGGGTTCATGGCACAAGAGTGATTTTAGGGTAGAGCGAATTACTCTTTTACAGGCCCCCACGGCAGTTCTCGGCACTTCCCTGAAAAGAAGAGCCCTTGCCCTGAAGAGCTCAACAGCTAACCAGTGGATTTGACAGACAAGTAAGGACACAGGTCACCCTGTTGTAATGACGCGGTTGCTCAGTTCAGGCACTTGTTGGAGGGCATGCGTATTTTTAATACGTGTAGGGATGCTAGAAAAGTGCCAGGGCCAGATTTGCAGGAGGTCAAACATGGAGGTTTAATCCCCCCTGAAATCAACTGGGTGATCTAAGGGATGAATTTGGCCTTGTAGTTCTTATCCAGCCTGTAACAAGGTGGCCTCAAACCTGGCGTCAGGCCCTGCATGGGCTTCAGTTTCCACACTCACGCGTCAGCCAGCAGCCAGCTCACCTGCAGTGCCTCAGTGATGCCTCCACTGTCACGACTTCATTGCCTTTCCCAAGGGAGGCGTTTATTGTCCAGTCACAGACACGGTTCAACATCGATCAAAGCCATGTCTGCGCCAGAACATTTTACCACTGCCAGCATTGCAATATCACGAGAGCATGTGCACACGTGGCTGCCTTCGCTGGTGGCACATTTGCATTGGTGGGGGGGTTGAAACACCAGTAGTGATCCTGGGAACCTAACCCTTTGCTTCCCTAGCTCATTAAACTGCACTGGGCACCTGGACAGCAGCAAGGAGAGATTTAACCGGCATCCGAGCAGGTTCAGGATGACTGTGTTGTGTAGCATTCGGTAGATAGATGGTAAGGATGTTAACCAGGCTGGATCTCACCGAAGCAAATATCCCGATCATTGTTGCTGCACGGTGTGTTTTACCTAATATCCGTAAAGCAAAGGGGGAAACCGTCGCTGGCAGGGTGGGGGGAAGTGGAAAGGCCGTCTGCTGACTTTCAGCAGCCGCAACTCAAGGGCCCATTGAGGCCCTGGACAGCTGAAGGTGGCCTTGTGCTTTGACCGTGCACCATCCCCAGGCAGCGTGCTGCTTTGTGTTAATTTGTATCCCTTTATGATTAAATGGTAGTTGGCTGGCATCTGAATTGTCGATTGACGGTTAACGTACTGGGTACATCTGGAGAAGGGAGGCTGGTTTTGGAGGTTGCGTGACTGTCTTGCAAGACCAAATAAATACATCTCTATTGGCACAAACCACCACTTGACCGAGCAGTTGTAAATGATAAAAATACTCCTCTCGATCACTGCAGACCATTTAAAAAGTCTGTGTGAGCTGCCGAGCTGCCCTGCATCAGTCCCAGGTCAGTGTAGAGATATTCATAGCAGTGCTCCTTGCTCCTAGTGTGGTGTGCTATGCTGGTGTCATGGGAGGGGATGGGCCTGGGCCCAGAAACAGAATTGTCCATGCTGTTTGCAACAGCTGCTGGGGCCTAGGGGAGTTTTGTAGCATCTGCATTTGCTATCTCAGGAGCTCCATAATGTCTTGGCGGATGTCCCTGGGCACCCTTTTCCCCTCTGCTGGCCCTCCCAGTCTTTCTGCCTTTCCTCCAGAATGTGTCTTCTCCAGTACCTTGTTTCATGGTCCCCCGACTCAGAGCTCCAGAGGAGACCGGAGAACATGCCCTTCCTTGTGCTTTTCTTCTTCCTCTGCTCAAGGTCAGTTTTTCAGCAGGTGCAGAAGGGGTACCCTTGTTGAGGCCACTGCTAACAACAGGGCAGACAGACATTGTTAGAGTTAAAGAGTTGGCAGATAGGAAAAGAGAGAGAAATCTCCCTAAAAGGCTCCCATAAAGATCTTAATAAAACCATGAACAGCATCAGACTAGCTTCAGAGCCGTTGGCTTTAGGACAGGTCAGCAGTTCCCAGAATGGTGAGTGCATAGGGGGCACTTTTCAAAACCTGTCGCCCTGAGGAGATGGGGGTGGTTGGCCAGGCATCCCGGCTAATAACTGGAGGGACAGCACTGTAAATATTACCAAACTTATTACAAAAAGAAAAGGAGTACTTGTGGCACCTTAGAGACTAACCAATTTATTTGAGCATAAGCTTTCACGAAAGCTTATGGTCAGATAAATTGGTTAGTCTCTAAGGTGCCACAAGTACTCCTTGTCTTTTTGCGAATACAGACTAACACGGCTGTTACTCTGAAACTTATTACAGGTAGTGGTGATTCTGGCCAATACACCACTCCTGGGGGTGCCATATGCTGCCGCACTCCTAGCGCCGGTGGAACCCATTGCAGGGTGGTGTGGGAAAGTTACCTACTGGGGTGGAAGAAACAAAGCAGCCCTGCTGAGAAACGTTCAGGCAAATCTCAAAGAATGCCTGCTTCCATATTTCATCAAAATGGTGCCAGATGACTAATGGGAGATCCGTGGCAAGATCAACGCTGTACTCCGGAAAAGAAGGGAGGTTACCACGGCCTAGCCCTACAGGCCGCTTCAGAGCCAAGTGCCCTGAGTCAGCAACAAACGCCCTCTACTTCCTTCTACTCCTAATTTCAAGCACAGCATGCAAGGAATTTGTTTTGGACTTGAACCACCATACTGCATGTTTTGATACTTGCAGTATGTGTTTGCTGGGTACTTTTAGCCGTAACCCAATCAGATGGTCTGAATGAACAGCTACTGGACTGCTTGCAGGGATTATTTTTCATTTCCTGTGTATTTTCCTTGAATGCTCAGTATGGTTCTCTTTCTCCTTGCGATGCATCGATTTAAGTGGCTAGGAATTCTCTTTGCTCACCCTGGCTGAAGCATGCAGTTGGAAATGTTGATGCGTTGCTTGCAATATTTGCTCTCCTGTTTTGCCTATGACTGGCAGTGCATGTTCTAAGAAACCAGCTATGCAAAAGATGATTCCAAACTTTGTTCCCTGGCCACATGCGTTCAGCACCCGTTTTGAGAGGGGGAGGAGCTTCAAGGCAGCCTGTGAACATAGTGTGAAAAAAGCCATGAATTAAACACCCAAACTCAGCTCCTTTCTCCTTCTGCAATGGGTTCCTCCTCTGGGCTCATCTGAGCCAGGTTCAGCTCTCCAGGGGGTCTTCAGCCATCACGCCCCCTCCTTGACGAGCTCTTCATTGCTGGGCACTTCTGGGGTTCCTTCCTCCAGGTCTCACAAGGGGTCCCCACCAAGTAAGACATCCAGCTCCGCATAGAAGCGGCAGATCTGGGGGGCAGCCCCAGCTTTTCTGTTGGCCTCCTTTGCCTTTCGGAAGGCCTGCCACAGCTCCTTCCCCTTTGCCTGGCATTGGGGCTCATATGGCCATACACCTGCTGCTGCATCCCCTCTCTGCACACATCTGAACGGACAAATTTGGAGACAGGCCAGTCCTTGCTTGCAGACAGCCCCCTGGCCTGGGACAAATGCTCACCAGCAGGCACACACCACACAACAAAAACACTAACCCAGGAGCCTATCCTTGCAACAAAGCCTGTTGCCAACTGTGTCCACATATCTATTCAGGGGACACTATCATAGGACCTAATCACAGCAGCCACACTATGAGAGGCTCGTTCACCTGCACATCTACCAGTGTGATCTATGCCATCATGTGCCAGCAATGCCCCTCTGCCATGTACCTTGGCCAAACCGGACAGTCTCTACGTAAAAGAGTGAATGGACACAGATCAGACGTCAGGAATTATGGCATTCGGAGATCCGTCAGAGACCACTTCGATCTCCCTGGTCGCTCGATTGCAGACCCGAAGGTCGCAATAGTACAACAGGAAAGCTTCAAGGGAGGACTTCAACGGGAGACTGCTGAATTGGCATTGATTTGCAGACTGGACACCATTAAATTGGGCTTGAATGGAGACTGGGAGTGGATGGGTCATTACACAAAGTAACATTATTTCCCCATGCTAATTTTTTTCCCGCTGCCGTTACTCACACCTTCTTGTCAACTATTGGAAATGGGCCATCCTGATGATCACTACAAAAGGTTTTTTTTCTCCTGCTGGTAATAGCTCACCTTAACTGATCACTCTCGTTATAGTGTGTATGGCAACACCCATTGTTTCACGTTCTCTGTATATATATATATATATATATATCTTCCTATTGTATTTTCCACTGCATGCATCCGATGAAGTGGGTTTTAGCCCACGAAAGCTTATGCTCAAGTAAATTTGTTAGTCTCTAAGGTGCCACAAGGACTCCTTGTTCTTTTTGCGGATACAGACTAACAGGGCTGCCACTCTGAGATCTTTGTTTCTGTGGTTCTTCGGCAGCTAGGCTTGTGCTTCCCCTTCTCTCCGAAGACTGAGGCGATCCAGGACTTCTTTCCCGGACCAGGCAGCACCACAAGGTTTAGCCAGAGCATTGCATGGAGCCAGCCCTGCGTGTTTGCCAAGGTGAGCTGGTAAGAAGACAAACATTTCAAAAATACCTGGGGACTTTAAAATGAGCTTGGCCTTCTTCTTCTGGTGGTCCCTGGCCTGCAGAGTTCAGAGCTGTGGCCAGAGTGGTCTTGGTTGCAAGGAAGGGGCATTGTGGGACTGTTGCTGGAGGACTGGGGGGAGGGATAGCTCAGTGGTTTGAGCATTGGCCTACTAAACCCAGGGTTGTGAGTTCAATCCTTGAGGGGGCCATTTAGGGATCTAGGGCAAAAATTGGGGATTGGTCCTGCTTTGAGCAGGGGGTTGCACTAGATGACCTCCTGAGGTCCCTTCCAACCCTGATATTCTATGATTCTATGACTCTTTTTACCGGTATGGGTAACGCGGCGTCCAGACAGATGTTCCACTGGTAGACCAGTGCCGACTGAGGGTGTGTGGCCTTCAGGGAGGAGCTCCCTGGCAGAAGGTCAGGGCTTCCCTGACAGGACTCGAGCCTGAGGGGGCGCGCATCAAAAATGTGCCAAAATAAAACAGGTTTTACCTGTTAACCTGTGCAGTGTAGACCAGGCATCTGCTGTTCCCTACGTAGCACATATGTGCAGCGAGGCCCTCTCCACAGCTGCTGTGGCAAGCCCACTTTCCCTGACCCAGAGTCTCCTCCCCACCGTCCATGTAGCTCTAACACTGGCTGCTTGTTGGTCTTGTATCCACCACCTGGGAGACAGCTGGCTAGTGCCAGGCGAGGGTGGGGAGCTAAATCCAGCTCCCACAAAGGGCCGTCCCCCTCTGTGACACAGACCTTATGCCGATAACGCCCCCATGGGAGTCAATGGACCAAATTGCTCCATCAACGCCCGGAACGAAGCCGGCACCTGGAGCATCGCTTGAGCGAGCCCTGAGGAGGCGTGTGAGTTTCATGACATAAGTGTTGGTTACAGAGTCGCTCCTCTGAAGTGCCAGGAGTAGGATCCTCTATGGTTTCGACTACAAGCCAAGTGCAACGGGTAGGATAGAAGAGAAGGGGAGATGGCAGAGGGAGAGGAAAGTAAAGCAAGACTTCCAGGGAACCAGGCTGGCCTCACCGATCGTTGTGTTACCTGTTTTGTTAAGCGGATGGAAGAGTTTGTCTTGTTTCCGGCTGGCTGCTTAAATGCTATTTTCTAACTTCTTCCAGCAGCACCTCGGTGGATTAGGATAGACAGCTCCCTGCTGCGGGTATCCGCTGCTATGTAGGTGTCAGTGTCACATGCTGCCTCGTTTCACTGGCCAGGGCTAATAGTTGGCTGCAGTGAGGATAAAAGCCTACTATTTAGTGACCGTGAATGGAGCGCATCCTCTGCTGTAGCGACAGGGGCTTGGTCTTTTGGTGCAGAAGGTCTCCAAGTCAGGCGCCCTGCTGAGCCTTACGCCTGTCTGGATGCAGACCTATGCTCAGTGTGTAAATCCCCAACTACGTGGCAGCTATTGCTGTGTCCCTGTGGGTTGTACGGGTGCCCATCATCATGGTCTCTGAGCATAGGGTGACCAGACAGCAAATGTGAAAAATCGGGACGGGGGTGAGGGGTAATAGGAACCTATATAAGAAAAAGACCCAGAAATCGGGACTGTCCCTATAAAATCGGGACATCTGGTCACCCTACCTGAGCACCTCCCTGGCACAGCAGGGTCCGTAGTGAACTCAATTGAATCTCCTGCTCTTTTCCCCTCCCTGCTTCTAGGAAGCTCTGCTTGGGATAATTCTGGGGGTGAGAGGGGCGCAGGGAAAGCATTATTCTGTTGTAATATGGACTGGCCTTGCCTGTGTAGACAGGACCCCACCCTCTGAAAGGAGCTGCTCTGTAATCCCAGTAAAGACTCTGGAAGCAGGCCCAGGGCACAGCTCCTTAACATTGTCCCATCCACACAGGCAAGTCCAAACCCTGTTACACCATGGCTGGGGCATTCGTCAGTATCAGCTCGGAGCCATGACCTCCTGTGCTGTGTGTAGACAGGGTGTGTGAGCTGCGGAGAGAGAGAGGTTGAGCCACCACCCTCCATCAGCATCACAGAGCTTCTCTGTCTGCTGAGAAATGGGGCAGACCCACCCCAAACTGGGGGCTATTCTTCCATACGCTACGCCAAGCCAGTAACAAGAGTCAACGTCTCTCTCTCACCCCACGGATCAACAAGAAGTCAGACATGCAGTCTGCTTAGGCGTTCCAGCCCTTGTGTCACCACCCGCAGACTAGACTTCACCAGGAGTGGTTATTTAAAACCAATTTCATCAAACAAAGGGTTCTTCTAATCCCAAGAGATCAGCCACTGAGCTAGGTCAATCTATAAATCAGATCTTACTCAATGATCACGCTGTTGCCAGTCTATTAGTATCTAATATCTAAAGTGTTATTAATAAGAGAAAAGATAGAGGAGAGAATCAAAATCATTGGTTCTCAATCTTTTGTACTGGTGACCCCTTTCACATAGCTAGCCTCTGAGTGCGACCCCCCCTTATAAATTAAAAACACTTGTTTATATATTTACACGATTATAAATGCTGAAGGCAAAGCAGGGTTTGGGGTGGAGGCTGACAGCTCGCGACCCCCTGGTTAAAATGGTCAAGGAAAACAAATACATACACTCATTGCAAAATTCTTGGATCAAGTTTGTAGCAGTGATGGAATGAAGTGCTGGCTTGTAATGTCTCTGGTAACTTCCAAAACACTGGAAAGTCCTCAGTCCATTAGTTGTAACGCTCCTGTTAGTGTAAGTCCTTAGTCCAGAGATCAGAGCAGGAAAGAGGCAAAATGGAGATGCTTCCAGGGTTTTTTATACCTTCTGCCATGTGGAGGGAACTTCACTGTCCCAAACAAAGCTCCCAGCACCATTTGTGGAAAAGTCCAGGCACAAGAGTCCAGAGTCACATGAGCTAGACACATGCCCTTGCATGCTTCGGTGAGTCATAGGAGCAGCTACTACCCATATTCTGGCTAAAATATCCACAGGAAGGCTCGGGAAGGAATAAGCTTCATGTGTTTGTTAATGGGCCATCAACCTGAATGGTCCATTCACAATGTGCTGGCTAGACCAGATGCAAACTACCTTGTGTTTTGAAATACAGGTATATAGTCAATATTCATAACTTGAGATACAAAAATGATGCATGCATACAAACCAGATAATCATATTTGATCGGTTGTAACTTTTCCATGGATGCCTTACATGATGTACCTTATATAAGATTTGTTGCAATTATATAACAGTGGTAGCAACAATAATATCGAGGGTCATATTTTAATCATACAACATCACCAAAGCTCTAGCTCTTGCATTTCTTTCTGGGGGAAATTCACCCCTCTGGAGAGGGCCAGCACAAAGCCTGTGCAACCAGTAAATCCCCAGCTGAAGGGCAGCATAGGCTCTGTGCTCGCTGGCAGCGGAGGGGGAATTTCACCTTCTGTGCATCAGGAAAGGTGCTGATGTGGCTGTTTCCAACTGGCTTCATTTTTGATTCAACCCTGCGTTCCTTATGTGTACAAAACTGCCAGGGCTGCAGCGGGTGTGGGATGGGCAGCGAATTCAGGAGCCGAGCCTTCCACAGTAAAAACAGATGCAAATCTCTCTGCAGATGAGGAAACTTACAGTGCAGCTTTATTCTCTTTCAACGAGTCCAGATCTAAATCGCTCCACTTCTGGCACCCCAGCCTCAAGGGGAGAGCTAGAAATCCAGCCAGGCTCCTGCTTTTGCCATGAACGCCCACAGCTACCAGAACGGCTCCAACCCCTCAGCGGTGTCCGAGCAAGCGGGACTCTAGCTCACTCTCTGACTGCTGCAGGAGTTCCGCGGGGCAAGAGGGAGTAAATGCTGGTTTGTGTGAGGGGTAGGGAGTCTCGCAGGAAGCAGAGATGTGGAGTCAGATGGGGCTAGTTCTAAAGCTCCTTTTCTGACCATATCTGCCCTTGAGATTCTGTGCAATCACTCGTGTCTTTCCAAAGCAAAATTCCTTTGTGGTTCGGTCTCTGAATGAGTCAGTGATTGGCTAAATCCTAAGAGCTTCCAGTCCAGCAAGAGGGCTGCTTGTTAACAGGCCCGTCTCCTCCTCTGTGGCTACCACCTTCTTTTTGTGCCACCGCCTGGCCTCCTCTCTCCTCTCCTGTGTCTAAGGTCCATGGCCCAGCTTTTGAAAAATAAGATCAAGGGGTTCCGGTCTCAGAGCAGCAACGTGATATAAGGTGCTCCAATTATCGTAATAAATTAACGACTGTCGTTCCATTTATAAACTCCCCTGCCCGAGGGAAGAGCTCGACGTGCTGGGAATCTTCATCTAAAATATATTGTCAGAAAGTAAACTGGCAACTCCCCACTAAAACGAGTATCCAACCCGTGGCCCACGGGACAGATCCTGCCTCCCTGGGGTCCTTGTGTGGCCGATCCAGATTGTGTAGAATCTCAGCTTTCACCTTAACAACAAGTGTTTAAAAACGTTCCTAGCCCTCAAGGCTGCGAAACAACCTCTCAAAGGTGAACCGATGCCGTGTTGTCTTCCCGAGCCCTGCTTCACGTAGCTGCGTTGCTCAGGGATGGGAAACACCCCCGCTCCCGAGCGCTGTACTATGCCAACCTCACCCCATGTTATGTTGGTGGACGAATGCTTTTGTTGACCTAGCTACCATTGGTCAGGGAGGTGGTGTTCCTCCAGCAACAGGAAAACCCCTTCAGTCGGTGCACACTTTGTCTACACTGCAGGGTTTTGCTGGCGTAGCTATGGCACCATAGGGCATGTCTCCACTGCCGCAGTTACACGGGCACAATGTAGATGCTTCCTACATCAGCAGAAGGGGTTGTCCCATCGCTATAGTTAATCTTCTTCTCTGGGAGGCGGCCACTAGGTCGACAGAAGAAGCCTTCCATAGACCTGGCCACAACTACACCAGCGGTGAGGTCAACCTAACTCGGTGCAGAGGGTGTACAGGTTTTCAACAACCCTGAGCGACGAAGGTAGGTCAGTCTATGTTTTAGGTGTGTAGCTCACAGTTTCATGGATTCCAAGCCCAGAAGCGACCATTGTGATCATCTAGTCTGACCTCCTGGCTGTCACAGGCCAGAGACCTGCCCCACAAAAATTCCTAGAGTAGAGTTTTTAGAAAGACATCCAGCCTTCATTGAAAAATTATCAGTGATGGAGAATCCACCACGGCCCTTGATAAATTATTCCAATGGTTAAATACTCTCACTGTTAAAACGTACGTCTTATTTCCAGTCTGAGTTTGTCTAGTTTCACCTTCCAGCCATTGGACCGTGTAAGACCTTTCTCTGCTAGACTGAAGAACTTGTTATTAAATATTTGTGGATACTTAGAATCATACAATCACAGGACTGGCAGGGACCTCGAGAGGTCATCTAGTCCAGTCCCCTGCACTCATGGCGGGCTAAGTATTATCTAGACCATCCCTGACAGGTGTTTGTTTAACCTGCTCTTAAAAATCTCCAGTGACGGAGATTTCGCAACCTTACCAGATATGCCCGTTACTTTGGGGTATGCTCATTTATTAGGGTTACTCTGCAGGGATCTTTAGCTTAGGTAAAAGAAGCGTTGCTGCAGAGAAAATGGGGGAAGCTAAAAACACAAAGAGTAAAGTGCAGAGAGAGAGAGGGAAGCAACCAGCTTAACCATAAAAGTTATTTATTGAATAATAGTGATAACTACACAAGGAGAGCCTAAACCAACATAACAGTTACATTATTAAAGGTTAATACCTGAGGTAGAAAGGAAAACAGAGAGAGAGAGAAAGAAGGGGATCTCACCCACTCCAGGAGGCTTGAACTGGTCGGGGTTCTCAGGTGATGATGGTAGCTCAGGGTCCTGAGGGCAGGAGACAGGCAGAGCCCCCAGCACGATCAGTCAGGAGATGGAGTCCCAGTGGACCTGATGCATAGTTTGGATCAAAGCATCAGAACCCTTACTTGGACATAGGTAGGGGTTTTTGTAGAGAAAATACAATGGTTCAAGGAAGAACACTAGATTTGTTTATGGGTAAACTGATGACTTAAGGGTTTTCTTTAGCTAGACAATAGGAGCTGATCACTCTTGGCTATGGGTGGTGTTTTCTTCCAGGAAGCTCACAATGCAACTGGGCTGCTTCAGTATTTTGGATATCAATCAAGGATTCATTACTAGAATTGGTCTGATAATTGCTGAGCAGGGTGTGTGCAGGTGTAGGTTCATTAACATGTGGAGCAGAGATTCCCATGATGCAGTGCTTCTCTGCTTTTCTTGTCCCAGAGTTCAGTGTGGTTCTCTGTTCTCCATTCTATATGCAAATTGAGATGTCTCCCTGTCCCATCTTTCATGCAGATGAGGCTAGGGGAGTGGCCTCTGTTCTCCATTCTGTATGCTAATGGAGATGTCTTAATCTTGTCACCCTTGTCAGGGGGGGTCTAGGTGTGTCTCCCAACGCCCTTCACTGCTCTCTGAAAGTTTTTTCTCTGATGGGTTTTGGTTTAAGAAGAAACTGGTGATGGTGTGCGTGGGGGCGTGGGGGGGTGTCTTTCATGAGTCAGACAGGCTGGATACTGCGCCCTGGTTCCCCAAAAATACAGAGCTGACTGGTATCACTAGGCAATTTATTCTGGTGCTTCACCACCCGGACAGTTAGGAAGTTTTTCCTAATGTCCAACCTAAACCACCCTTGCTGCAATTTAAGCCCATTGCTTCTTGTCCTGGCCTCAGAGGTTAAGAAGAACATTTTTTCTCCCTTCTCCTCGTTACAACTTTTTATGTATTTATAGACTGTGGGCAAGTCACCTTTTAACCTTCTCTTTGTGAAGCTAAATAGATTGAGCTCTTTGAGTCCATCACTATCAAGTTTGTTTTCCTGTCCTTTAATCACTCTCCTGGCTCTTCTCTGATCCCTCTCTAATGTATCTACGTCCATCTTGAATTGTGGGCACCAGAACTGGACACAGGATTCCAGGATTCCGGTTGCACCAGTGCCAATTACAGAGGTAAAATAACCTCTCTGTTCTTACTCGAGATTCCTCTGTTGATGCATCCCGGGATTGCATTAGCTCTTTTGGCCACAGCGTCACAGTGGGAGCTCACATTCAGCGGATGATCCACCACGCAACCCCCAGCCCATAACTGTGCTGGGATAGGCCTTAGGGTGAAGGCATACCCTGAGTCTGCAGATAGCCTGAAGCAGTGGCTCCATGAGACATGAACGCCTCCCTGCCGCCTTCCCACCCATTCATCAAACTGGGGTGCTGTACTTGGTGCCTAGATACCATGGTGCGAGGCACTCTACAAATAGATCAGATAGAATCCACTGAGGACTCTGTGCCAGAAGGTGCCCAGATACCATGGTGACAGGCAACTAGACAGATTCTCCCTACTCTCAGTATCTGCTGCTAATATGGGCTGCCAGCCCCCTATTGCTTCTTGGCTCAAGACAGAGGCCACAGCCCAGGGAGTTGACAGGGCCAGGCTAGGAGACGAAGTTGGCAGGCAGGCCAGATTCCCGACCCAGCCCTGCCACCGAGCATCTTGAAATCTCCCTCCTCCTGGCCTGGTGTCCCCAGGCTGCATGATCCAAACCCTCAGGCAATTAGCCAGCCATGGGCTGACATCCAGCTGAGGGTTAGCTAGCTCCCCAAGGGCGAAGGTGCTCCAGGGAAGGAGGAGGAGACACGCAGGGAAGCTGAGGCTCTGCAGGCCTGTAAACCCTGGTTCCTGCGCACGCTGTGTCTGGGCTGAGGACAGATAGTGACTCAGCACTAAGCCAGGGCCAATCAGTGCTCGCAGCCCCTGAATTAGCTGATGTGCGGCCGGGTGCACCCAGCCAGTTCCTCCTCTTGCTGTCTGCCCTGCAGCTGCTGCCCCCGGCTTTCCCCTGGAGCTGCCATTTGCTGCATCTCACCCTGGCTGGCACCCAGCCCAGCCCCTCGCAGGAGCTGCTGTCACATTAGCTGCGTGGGTTCGGCTGGCACAGTCGGCTCCTCCTGTAGCTGACTTTCTGCAAGCCTCACTGAGTGCCCAGAGCCCGCTGCAGGTCGAACCCTCGCCTGGGGTTTGCTTTGGGGCTCCCGGGTGGCAGCTGGGACGACCGATAATTTGACTCTCGGGAGTAAAGCCCAATTCTGATCAGCCTTCACCCCCACCGCAGGGACGGTCATGCACAGCACTCAAGATGATGCAATCAATGTGCAGAAGCAACCTACACAGAGATTTTCCTGTTCCTCAGATCTCCGTTACCAAGGGGCTGCGGGAGGCCAGATGGCCACCCGCTGAAGGTTATTTTAGTCCAGTGAACATGCCCTGTTACGTCAGCGCGACGCATCTGTCTCCAGGGGGTGCCTGCGTGTCGGGGTTTGCCTCTGTGTGGCTGCTCTCTGGGTTGGTGAGGGTGCACCTGACGGCATGTGGCTCTGGATGTGCACATCTCTCTCCTTCCGGTTCCTCCTTTGTTCTGGGCTGGGGAAGGCTGCTTTGTTAGTCAGTTTTCTTTCTTTTCTCTTTGGTAGGCCTCTCGGCACCACCATGATTTGCACATCCTCCTGCCTGGCTGAATGGAGAGGGCTTGTCAGTAGATCTCACTACCTGCATGTGTGCACACGCGTGGGAGACTTCCCAGGTATCCTCTGGCTACAGAGGAACTCTCTTTGCTGGCGATTTGTTGCTGTTTCTTACAGGGGCCTGGAACAGGGTGGCCGGGGGCCACGGCCCTCCCGCTTTTTACCAGCCATAAGGATGAGTGACGGGTGGAGGAGCGGAGAGCAATGAGTGGGGGCGGGGTCTTGGGGGGAAGCAGTGGCGTGAGGACGGGGACTCAGGGGACGGGGTGAGGTGGGGCGGGGTCTTAGGGGCAGGGTGGAGGTGGGGCCACGGTTCAGGCACCTGTGGGCCCCCCCTACTTTTAGGGTGCTTCCGCTGCTCCTGGTCTCCTACGCCCAGGAATGGCGCTGTGAAGGAGTGACAGGTTCATCCGGTTTCAGGGTGGATTCTGCAAAACGCCTCTCTGTCCGCTCCTGAAAAGCAGTTTGGGAATTCCCTTAACTCCTCACGCCTCAGCAAATGGCTGTCGACCTCCTGCTGCCCCCTACAGCGAGACGGGGACGCCTTTCTGTCTGTGACGTGTGGTGACAGTCCCATGCCCCCGTGTCACAAACAGCTTGTGCTACAGCCGGGCTCATGGTGTCGCTGGGGTGGCACGCACCATAACTTTGTATTTCCCGGTTTACAGAGGGCTAAGTTTAGCCACTCTCTGCAGGCTGGATGGGCACGGGGCAGCGCTGGGCAACCGGCACTCTGCATTAACAATTTTGGGGCATTGAATTTCCTTGGTTTTTAAAGAAATAATTTTTCAACATCTCCATCAACTGCAGCCCAGCTGTCCCCTCTACAGCCTCAGCGATTCTGCTGGCCACAGAGTGCACTGGCTGCTAGAATCATGTGCCTAAAAATGCGAAGTACTCTGGAAAATCACATCAGGGCCTCGGTGCCTCAAGCTGGGCACCCAAAATTAGGGGACGCCTGACAATTTTAGCTTTGATTGCTCTGTGCCTCAGTTCCCCCATCTGTAAAATGGGGATGGTACCACCGTGCCCCACAGGAGTGTTGTGAAGATAGATTCATTACCGGGTGTGAAGCGCTCAGATACTGGGGTGAGGGTGTCAGAGAAACACCCCGGAAGAACCGGATAACTGTATTCAGTGCAGGGCTGGATGATGTGTGGTAAATAAGGCCAAGGCCTAGGCCTACACGTGGAATGAGGACAGGAAGAAATATTGAGCAACTAGCCATTCCTTGACTGAGGCAGGGATGCTGTGGGAAAATAGCATGTGATCCTGTCATTAAAGACTAGCTCATACTAGGTGTGCACAAGAAGGCTGAATGAAGGTTGCCTGGGTAACCTTCTTTCTGGCAGTTCCTAACTTTTGCGTGCTTGACTTTGCAGTCTTAATAATGTTCTTTAAAGCAGGATTACCCCTTTCCAAGCTGAGCAGCCAGCCAAAGTTTGGTATTTTCTTTGATGGAATCTTGCTTATTTGCAACGAGCGTACCAAGTCCTGCTTCTCTGAATGCAGGAGGACCCAAACCCCGAGGAGAGCTTATCATAGAATCATAGATGAATAGAATATCAGGGTTGGAAGGGACCTCAGGAGGTCACCTAGTCCGACCCCCTGCTCAAAGCAGGACCAATCCCCAACTAAATCATCCCAGCCAGGGCTTAAAAACCAAAAGGAAGAAGCTTCCACCACCTCCCTAGGTAACGCATTCCAGTGTTTCACCACCCTCCTAGTGAAAAAGTTTTTCCTAATATCCAACCTAAACCTCCCCCATTGCAACTTGAGACCATTACTCCTTGTTCTGTCATCTGCTACCACTGAGAACAGTCTAGATCCATCCTCTTTGGAACCCCCTTTCAGGTAGTTGAAAGCAGCTATCAAATCCCCCCTCTTTCTTCTCTTCCGCAGACTAAATACACTTCTTTGCTTAGAGCTCCAAGCCTCCAGGTTGTCCTGGCTCTCCACCTCAAACTCTCTCTCACACACAAACTGTTCCCCCAAGTACAGCTCCAGCCCCTGTCTTTTAAAACCCCAGGATTCAGCTTTGACTCAACGTTTTCCTGTGCCTGTGATTTTGGGTGATAGCCACCTGATTACAATGGCATCTTTACATTTATTCTGAATGGAAGGCAACAGCCACAGCTGACTCATTACAATGTTTAGCCCAACGCACAACAGTTCTACTTTGGGGTGTAATTTTATATCCTTTTATCATATCCCCTCTTGTTTGTCTCCTTTCCTTTGTTTTTGGTCTCTCTGTAACAGGGTGGTCTGTCCCTGTGGGCCTGGGGCCAGCCCGCCCTGTTTGATTTGCAGACCCATCTAGGAAGAGATCTAGTAATTATCAAAGCTAGCCAGTGGCTCAATGGGGAAGGGGGGCTGGCTGCTGTGTCTGGGCTGGGAAAGAGATACAGTGTGAGAGACCACTGAGCCCCTGCAGCCTGTGTTGGGCTGGACCCAGAATGACTTTGTGTTGTGTCACTTTGCGAGTTTTTGTTTGAATTCATAACCGGTGCCCAGAGGGAAGGGCCTGAAAGAGCCTTGGGTGTGATGTTAATGTGACAAAGTGGGGAATTTTCTTTGTGCCTCGGTTTCCCCTATGTGTTGCATGATTCACCTGTGGTGGGACAAGGGTGTTTCATCTCTGCAGAAATGCCTAGAAGATCAGGTGTGACTGCCATGTAGCCGCCTGGACCCAGATAATGGGCAGATAGTTTGTAACGTAGCAACTGATGGCCGGGGGGCCACCTTCTGCAAGAAGCCAGCGGGTTATGACTAGTTGGAGAACAAAGTGTTATACAAATAAAATAAAAACCAGCAGGATCTTATTAAAGGGGAAAAGGCAAAATACCACATTTATTGTGAATACAGAAAGAATCCTAGTAAGCAGTTACTTATAGCTATAACATTCCATTCAATTTCATATTTATTCACACACTCATTCATACACACACACACACAGGTTCTGCAAGGCTGTTATCATAGTTACCAGCCTTAGAGTTGCCCATGCCAAGCCACTGGCCAGGTGGCCTGGACATGAGGAGGGAGCAGGGTCTTGTCAGATGCACATCTGACGCTCCTGGAAGTTGGTTTGCAGAATCAGACCCCAAAGGTCTCACTTTCTAGAGTCCATTTTTATAGGAATTTCTTCCTAGGCCAGTCTATGGGAATTGCTTCATCATGCTGTTGCTGAATCAATCAGCAGATGGCACATTCCTGACGGCTCCGTGCTGCCAGATGTTATCTTGTTCTTTAGTTCTCCCGTTCTTGTGGTTGTTGGGTGGATTCCAGTCTGCCCTCCGGGGTCCTCTGGTTCTTTCCACTTGACGCCTTCTTCAGCCGATGGACACTGGATTCTTAAGCTGGCACCTCCCTGATCATTCAGTTATTATCCACACCAAGCATCCATCCACATACATCCTCTATCTCTATTTTAATCACAATTGTTAACAAAGCGAGATGAATACAACAAAAGGGCGGGGAGTCTATGGGTGCTGTTTCTGTTGTTACAGAGTATTGCTTTGAGTCTCTCTCTGTGTGAGTAGTTGTTATTACAAAGAATTGCTTTGAGAACAGACTCTGTCTTAGAATGTACTAACGCAATTAGCAGCTTGCAAGTTTGACACATAGAGGGAGAGAAACAGTACCAAAAACCAAGAGACATCTTAATTAGTAATACCCTGGAATTTAAACTATGGGGAATCAAACTCATTTGTGATTTTAATACAGAACTTCTTTAATATGATCCAACAAAAGGAAGAGAGGTGGAGGCCAGGTGAACAGTTTTGCCTGGTGGGAAACTCAACGAAGGATAGAGGAGGGCAGCTGGGCATGACTGAGGCTGGACTGTTGGAAGCAGGACACTCTCTGGTTTGGGGTCTCGGGGGGAGACCCCGGGCTCTGGGCTCAGGGTCTGACAAAGATGGACTGAGCTGTAACTTTCTGGGTTCTGTGCTAGCAAAGAACTTTCCTGCACTGTGTTCCAGACCATTAATAAACCCTCTGTTCTACAGCGCTGCTGGCTGGGAGTCACTGCTGACTGTGAAGTTGGGGTGCATGACTCCCCTTTGGGGGCATGTGAGGCTTCCCCCAGGTGTCCTATTCAGGTGGACTCATTGCAGGGAGCATGGAACAGGGGGGCTGAATGCTCCGAGGTCAGTCCCAGTAGGTGCTGAAGCCAAGGGGGCTTGCCCTAGTGAGAATGCATCCTGCGGGGTGTCACACTGCAGACGGTGCTGCCTGGGTTTGATTCCGAGGTGTCCAGAGCCCCAAGCCTTTGCACCCGTGACAATTAGTCCTTTCTGAGCTGGGCAAACAGGCCAGCAGCAGCCCTACCCTCTCTTCCAGGCCACACTCATTCTTGTTGCTCTTCTCTGACCCCCCTCCAGTTCTGCGATAGCCTTTGGGCTGCGGGGACCTGCACCCCGTATCCAGGTGAGGCTGAATGTTTGATTTAGATGCAGACACTATGACATTCTCTGGGTTATCCTCCATCCCCTTCCTTACACAACCCAGCTTCTTGTTTGCTTTTCTGACTGCAGCTGTACATTGAGCAAAGGTCTCCATTGAGCAGCCCCAATGCCTCCGGCTCCCTTGCTTGGGTTGATACAGTCTGGGCAGAGCCCTGGAAGCTGTCTGGGTAGGTTAAATGTTTCCGTCCCATGTGCATCACTTCACATGTATCAACATTGACCTTCATTCACCAGCCGGTGGCCCCGAGACCATCCTAGGTGAATATAGTGCAGTCCTGCCTGGTTCTCTGCAAGTGTTGCTATCTCACCGCTCACCCTCCTTTTCAGATCATAAATATGTTGAACCCAGGATCGAGTACAGAGCCCCACTGTTAGCCGTGGCCCAGGATAAAAAATGACCCTGCTCTTTGCTTCTGTCTTCCAGACAGTTTTTGATCCAAGACAATACTTTGCCTCTCATTCCATGATGACTACTTAGCATGGTCTCTGTGTGTATATAATGTCTTCTGCAGTTTCCACGATATGCTATGCCTCCGATGAAGTGAGCTGTAGCTCACGAAAGCTCATGCTCAAATAAACTGGTTAGTCTCTAAGGTGCCACAAGTACTCCTTTTCTTTTTAGCTTCTTTAGTAGCTCTGCTGCAGGACCCAGGGGCACCATTTAGGGAGGGCGGGGGGGGCTGGAGCCTCCCCCCCACCCAGTTTCCTACAGGAGTTGTGCGAGCTCCTGTCAGTGGAGCTCCAAGGTGGAGCTCTCAACTACAGCACTAAGTTCTGCGGAGGAGAGGTGCCTCTGGGGCAGGGAGTCAGTGTTTTGTTTACAAACAGAGGCAGGGTGATTAAGATAGGAAAGGGCTGGTGATTAAATTAAGGATCTGGAAGTCCTTAGATGAGCCTGTAAAACAGGAATCTCTGGCGGGGAAGGGAAGGGGTTGCTTTAGAGAGAACATAGGCAGGGACTCAGAAAAAATAAACCCAAGGCCTAGTGTTGCAGAATTTCCGGTGGCCCAGGTTGAGAGCTATATTCATTCACGAGATCTGTGCTGTCAGCACAAGTGCCCATATGTCAGGTCACTCAGTCTTCACCAGCCTTTGCCTGCCCCTTCTTGCCTCTAGCCCTTGGTATCCTTGGACTTCACTGTAGAGCTACCCACTCCCAGGGTCGCACCAGCATCCTTCTCACCATGAATCTCCTCCCTATGATGGCACACTTGATTTCCATTCACTCCCTCCCAACCGCTCAAGGAGCGACTTGCCTTCTTCTAGATTGTGTTTTTCAGCTCCATGGGCTGCCAGCCGGAGCGGTCTCAGATCGAGGTTCACAATTCACTTCCTGGTTTTGCCGCGAACTTTGCAAAGTCCTAGGGATGGAATCACTTACCTCCTTGGCCTATTGCCCGCAGACCAATGGTCAGGCAGAACAAGCAATCCAGATCCTCGAGCAATACCTCCATGGCTTTCTCACTTATCGCCAAGCTGACTGAGTGATCCTCCTGCCACATGCAGAGTTTGCGTACAACTCCTCCACCCATGCATCTGCTGACACAGCCCATTCTATGCAACCTATGTTTCCACCCTCAACTTCATTTGGCTGCACCTCCAGATTCCCAAGTCCCTGCCACAGCAGACATAGTTGCCCACTTTCACCAAGAGCTTATCAAGCACGTCGAAGCCTCCAAGGAGGCACACAAACATCATGGCAACTGAAAATGCCAAGTCACACCAATGCTATCTGTAGAAGAGAAGGTCTGGTTATCCTCAGAACACCTAACATCCACCCGTCCTTCAGCTAAATTGGACTATCAATGCCTAGGCCTATTTAAGATTGCGGAACAGATTAACCCTGTAGCATTTAGGCTCCAGTTGCCAGAATCCTTGAAGGTCCACCTCATTTTCCACGCGTCTGAAACCTTATGTGGAGAATTCCTTTCCCAGATGCTCTGCTTCACCACAACCTTCCTTAGTTGTCCAGGACCAAAAGGAATATACGGTCATGGAAATTCTAGACTCTAAGCGAGTTCAAGGCCAACTCTCTTATCTGGTAGACTGGGAAGGCTATGGACTGGAAGAGCGATTGTGGGAGCCGATAGAAAACATCCATGCTCCAGAACTCGGAGGTTCCATCAGGAATAACCCCTGAAACCATGTTCTGTGGCCCCTTGCAGTTGCCCTTGCCGGGAGGATACAATCAGGGGCCAGCTTGCAGCAGACCCAGTCTCCTGGCACCCAATGAGCACAGCTGGTCAAATAGAAGCTGGACCACCCCGCTGGCTGCAGGAATCTGCAGGTTGATTCTTAAGCGCAATAGCAGCAGCAGCCCAGTGCTGCCCAGTGCATTCCTAGCCTGCAGCTGCGCTTGCTCCTGCCCCAGCCTGTATCTGCCCGAGCCTCCAGCTCCTTCCTGACCTCTGACTCCCAGCTCAGACCCTTGGCTCCCCCTCCTGACTGCGACTCCAGCTGAGGCTTCGGTCTCTGACTCCTGGCTAGGCTACAAGCCTTGGCTTCGCTCCTAAACCTGCCCATCTGGATTCAGATCTAACTGGTAGGCCAGACTCTTGCTCCAACCACTAGGCCAGACAGCTAACAACTCGGTCACTGACACCCAGGGATCTTGAAAGGTGTGTTGTGTGGGGTGTTGATCATTGTAGCAGTGGAGATATGTCTGCAGGTTTTGCATCTGTTGTTCTGGCAGGGTCTGGTGCCGCTTTGAGTTGGTGGGTCCTGGTCTGTGGGGAGCTTGCTTCTGATGAGCTTGGCGAGGTTGTGGGGTTGTTTGAAGGCCAGAAGAGAGGGTTTAGGAAAGATTTCTTTCAGGATGGGGGCCCCATCAAGCATGGGTTGTAATTGTTTGATGATACCCCGTAGGGGTTCCAGTGTGGGGTGGTAGGTGACAACTCGGGGTGTGCAGTCAGAGGCCTCCTTCCCCCTTGTTCCTGTATTGAAGCAGATTCTCTTTGGACATTTGGGGGGCCTGATCCATGATATAATTGTAAAAAGAACAGGAGTAATTGTGGCACCTTAGCGACTAACAAATTTATTTGAGCATAAGCTTTCGTGGGCTACAATTCACTTCATTGGATACACAGAATGGAACATATAGTAAGAAGATATATATATATATATATATATATACATACAGATAAGTTGGAAGTTACCATACAAACTGTGAGAGGCTAATTAGTTAAGATGAGCTATTATCAGCAGCAGAAAAAAACTTTTGTAGTTACTTGAAGGCTGCATTTGGCATAGGCTGTTTTGGTTACTGTGAAAGCACTCAGCGCAATGAAAGGAGATTTTCTCTCCAAATCAAAATAAATGTGAAAGTAAAATATGAATAACGGTGGCCCCAAGCACACAGGACGACCCTTGTACTGTGGCTCTCCAGTGTGGCTCGGCAGAGGGGCAAAAGTCCACTCCCAGGACTCCGGCTGCAGGAGCTGGGCCAGAGCTGATAGTTACCTTGTCACACTTAGCGTGGACAGTGAAACTTGACCTGGCAGTTTCACTTTGTCGGTGCTCTCACTGTCTGGTCCCCCTGCACTAATGCTGGCATGTCTGGGTTTCCAGAGCCGGTCTTCTTTAAAAGAAAAAGAGGGGACCAGGCAGTTAGTAAATTATTTTACAGAACGGAACTCCTGGGTCGCCACAGCTTGATTGGGCCTCTTTAAAGCACTGGGCTGACAGGGGCCTGAGCAAATGGATCCGCAGAAAGCGTCGATCAGGGATTAAAGCAGGGAGCTGGTGACTCAGATTTTCCCTTTCAGAAAAGCCAGGTACAATCCACCGGCCAAAACCTCCGTAATTACATCAGTGCAGAGTTGCTCAGGTGTAACTAGGAGCAGACTGTGACCTGGCATCTTTACAAACCAATGGGAGCCGGCCCGTGAACTCAGCACAGCAAATGCTGCCAACAAAGAGCTTGCAAGGATGGGATGTGACTCCCAGACTCTAGGAACAGCCCCCTGAAGTCCCTGGGATTCCCTCCAAGGGCTTTGGATTTGCTGTTGACCGAGAGGTGACTAGTGCCCTCTGGTGGTGGACGGTAGGGATGAACCAAAGGCTTTTAGATGGAAAAACAGCTGTATGTTTTTTCCTGTAGTTACAATTAACGTTTCCCTGCTGCGTACAGGCAAACAACAAAATCCCAAACAGGTTCCCTGAAGACCACCAGTCAGATTTGCTGTCTCTCTGGGCTGGAAGGAAGACAACACTTCACAGTCTCAACTGGGGAGAAAAAGAAAAAAACCCTAACAAAACCCATTCGACATCACGGTTTTGGAGCGGTCGTGAATATTTGAGAATGAGTGTAATGTCAGTCTCACCCCCCGCCAAGGAGTTACCAACACAAAGTTCAGTACAAGCCCAAGTCTCCCTGCTTACGCCTTGAGGAGAGACAGGAGCTGGTGTCTACAGTAATGACTACTCAAACTTATGTTCCTTTACAAATCAGTTTCATCTAGGAGTGATGACGCATGCTAAAATACCTTAATCACAATTGTATCATTATTGCATGGAAAGAATTAAGCTTCTTTCCCTGCATTTGTAGATTTTAAAGTATTTGGATTTCTTTCAAGTGAAACTTCCATTCTGAATTTCCTTGGTGTGTAATGCTTGCTTTGGGATAATTCCAACATCCCTGTAATGTTTTTTTTTTTAACCTTTAGGATACTTATATGTACTCTCAACCATACCTCCATCTCAATGCAGATTTTAACAAATCTAGAGTTACAAACAGCATCGTCAGAGATGTAATATGCCCTCGCTGCTTTACAAAGTGGGGAATAAGTGGAAAAGTTTTGAAAAGCAGGATGTTAATGAACCTGGAGCTATCTGATTCCCCCTTGAATGAGGGATCACAGTTGCTCAGCTGGGTGCACGAGGGAGCTCAGTTTCCTCTAAAGCATCTGGCCTAGATCCCCATCAGAGACTGGGGAATATCCAACTGCATGGCCCATGGGTCTGTTTAGATGAGCCAAACCCTACGTTACCAGCAAGGTGCTGTAATATTTGCTGTAAGGTGCCAGCTTCCACGCTCCAGAAGTGAGTTAATTTTTCCCCACAGCTGGCCTTGACCATTTGAAACCCAGAACTGGGGATTCACACTGCTGTTACTACTGCCATGTCAAGATCAGACACCCAGGTTCAGGCCTGTTCTACTCACAGTTTTTGTGCTAATTTAGCTATGTCGGGTAGGGTTGTGGCTTCCTACCATAAATAGTTAAATTCGTATGTCAGAGGGACCTCTCAAGTGGAGGGTCTAGCTCTAATGAAACCCTCACAGGTGCTTTTGTGAAGGCTAAATCTGAATTTTAATTTGTCCTTCCTCAAATGGGGAAAGGAAGTGCCCCTTGCATGGAAAAAGCCCACGAGGAATGCAGGTTTCAAAGCCCTGGTTTTCAATATATAATTGTCCCAGGTTCACACTCAGTGCATGAGGTTTAAGCATCCAGGCACCCAGATTCAGACGGCCTGGAGGTTCTGGCACGTCAGTTCCCTTCCTAACAGTTCCATTGTACTGCACGCAACTTGCCACTCTGAGGATTACTTGGCGGCTTCCCACACACCTGCTCTTCCAGAGCCACTCCCCACCAGTCAACTCAGGAAAGCTGTTCGGTACCTGGCTTCCCCCCTCTGCTGATTGGCCCAGACTCTGCTTTTCTCACCCAGCCTCCGCTGGTTTTTGAGGATCAAGCTGGGGCAATGAGGTCCTGCTTTTCTGGGCTAATGGTTGTCACGGCAACCCCAACTAGTTTCCAGGTGTCAGCACCCCGCCTGGCTGGAACCTGCTTAATTCCCGGCGAAAGCGAAAATGGAACCAGAACAGGGGAACGGTGCAGCATGAACAGACATAAAGCAGAAGGGAGGGACCCCCCCCACCCCCAGATTGATCGTGTCTCTACTCCATTCCTGTCACATTCACATACTCACGCCACATGCAACGTTAAGTGTTTTAAAAACCACAGAGACGCCATAAAGGTAAGGAAGGAAAAAACCTCCCTAACTTATAACACCCCACAAACCCTCCGGCCCCTCCGTCACATGGTCCAACCTCTTGTGTTGATGCAGTATAAGAATAGCTTATACCCCTTCCCACAGGAGAACATGCTATGCTAGTGTGAATGCATGTAATTGGGGAAGGGGTGCAGAGGTAAAACGTATAACTCCATTACACGCCCCTTTGTCCTGCTCCTCACCTCAACACAGGCCACAATTCCGTCTTTTCCCAAAGCATTACACAGAGTTAAACCTCAGGGCCGGGGTAGGTAAAACCGGGAACATAGCTGTTACCAGTTCCCAGTCCGCTTCAAAGACAGAGAATCGGACAATTCCTTAGTAAAGAAACATTTAATGCACACCGTGACAGGGTGAACCAGCCCTGCACTGGCTCGGCAGCGGTTAATCACGCTCTGTGGGGCAAGGAGGCAAAGCTCCCCCGGATCCAGCTGGAACCCGGATATAAAAAGGAGCAACTCAGCTCAGTCTGGGCGGACCGCTGAAGGGAATGGAGGCGCGCTGCTGGTTCCCACGGAGGGAGCGCTGACACTCCAAGATGCAGAGGCCAGCCAGACTGTGATGACCAATGACTCCCAGGCACCACAGAGGAAGAGGAGGCTGTGGGACCCCCCCAAGATGGCTAACTATAGAGTAATGGGTAGGAAGTAATCCAGGGGAACTTGATGGGGAACTGGTCATAGAACCGGGGCTTGGCTCAGTGTGTTATGGCAGGATCCCCACTGAGCAGGTGGCAGGGAAACCCTCCACTGCTAGGGGCCTGGGTTGGAACCCGGTGGCGTAGGGAGGGCCCACGTCCCCCAAACCCAGCTGCCACCCGCCGTGAGGCAGTGGCCCACTTCCCCAGCCACTCTGGCCATGGGGCCACACAGCCCTGACGAGGAGGGGGGCCATGTTGATTCTGGGCACTAGCCCCGCAGCCCTGCAAGGAAGCGCTGCCTTATTGTCTCTGGCCACTAGGCCACATTGCCCTGAGGCTTATGGTGCTCAGTTGGATTGAACTGTGGGGCTATAATGCCTACCCCCGTTCCCAAAGGGGAACAGAGTGTACCAGCCCTGCGACACACACAAATATGGTGAACCGTTTTTGGAATACTTACGAATAATTTTAAAAACAAAAGCTATTAAGTTCTTATACAGATTCCCCCTCCCCCTTTGTTGCTGTTTGTGTACATTTAAACGCAAGGTTCCAACATCCCACCTACCCTTCAGCACCCCCCTACAAACCCATTCCCCTCTGATCTTCTCTCAGGGATGATTTCTCACTCTCTATAGTGCCACCAAAGCATGCAGCTTGTGTCACCTGGATTCTGCCTAGCTGGAGCAGAAGGAAGTGTTTGAAGAGACTGAGATACCACCAGAGCCTTGTCAGCAAGTCAAAGTTTGCAACTGGCATGGGCCACTGTGGGAAGACAAGATACGGGGCTAGACGGACCATTGGCCATTCGTATGTTCTTAAGTCGGGGGTCCTCGCTGCTCGCAGTATCCCAGCCCTTGGGTTAAGAGTTTTGTGACAGGCTCAGTTGCCGGTGAAAGAGAAATGTGTAGCAAGTATCCCAAGTGGTGCAGGGATTGGGATCAACACAGAAAATATCCATTCCCTGGACTTCTCTCAGGCTGTCACTAGAGGGCACTACCTTCCCTCCAGAAGCCCAGCAAAGTCAGGTTAAAAATGTACAAACCCTCCCTTCGAAAAGCGCTGCCCCATTCTCTCATGAAGTGAGACAACAGGGTCCCAGGTTAGCACAGTTACAGCAGCTACCTGTAAGTTCCATAAGCCCCTTCGCCCGAGGGGAACAAATGCTTTCCTGCCGGCTCTTCCGTCCATGAAGCACTCCAAAGCGGACCAGACGTTATCTCAGTGGAGGCTCCCTAGTAAATGAAACTGGAACAGCGTTGACCTGTATCCAAAGTGGTACAGGGACTGGTCCCAGCCCTCACAGGGGACCCACGTCTAGATCCTGCATCGCTCAGCTGCTGACTCCCACATGCTGCCTGTAACTCCTGTATTTATTTGTAACCTTCCCCTCCACACAGATCATAGAATCTCAGGGTTGGAAGGGTCCTCAGGAGGTCATCTAGTCCAACCCCCTGCTCAAAGCAGGACCCATCCCCAATTTAATTTATTGATTTATTTTGCCCCAGATCCCTAAATGGCCCCCTCAAGGATTGAACTCACAACCCAGGGTTTAGCAGGCCAATGATCAAATCACTGAGCTATCCCTCTCAGATACCATTCCCTCAAAGCAGAGTAAGCTGGAGTGAAGGGAAGTGCAGGTAGGGTTTATTATTCTGGTGGGGTCTGTGTATTTCTCGTGTGATTAAGCAAAGAGAGTTAACAGGGCACACTCGCCTCTTGAGCACCACCTGCTGCTGCGAGCAGTACTGCAGCCTTCTCCCTGCTCCTGGCACCCCCCACCTCGCTTGGTGGGTCTTCAGTGGCTGAGCCCTCCAGCCACGTGACGGAATCAAAATGAAACCCTTTCCGGGTAACAGAAGTCCAGCAAAACTATCTGCCCTCACCAGCGTCTTCAGCCCTGGCTCTGAGCCCTTTAATTTCAGCCTTTCGCTTGGGCCTCCAAATGAAATTTGTCCCCTTCTTGGGGATACCACTTTGCTGGTGGGGGAACCTGGGCCCAAAGACTAGCCCAGGTTCCGACCCAGGGACACTCTGCACAGCAGCCGTGCGCCACTCACTGCAATTCGTTGCTGCTACTTCCCTGCCCCCCTCATAGCTCAGGGTTAAAATTCTCAGAGCTTCTCTCTTCCCAGCTTCAGCAAATGCGGCTAGAACGAAACTCGGGTTGTCCCCAGAGTTGCTTTGGCCAGAGAGGAGTGTGAGTGCCCCTGTGGTCCCAGCCAGACACTGCCCTGTTAGCACCCGCAGCTCCTGTCACCTGAGCCTGCTGGGCTCTGATTGGCTGCTTCTATGGGGCCGCTCTCGGCAGCCCTTTGCTGCTCTTTTCCTGGGGCAGGATGTGATAGGACCACGGGGCCTCCAGTAGGGGCCACAAAGGCCTGGTGCAGCCTGTCTCACGCGCCCATGAGCCATGGGGCCCCACTTTCAAGAAGGGGTGCCAGATCCAGAGTCTAGGAGCAGGGAGTGAGCCTAGAGGTCAAAGAAGCAGGCAGTGCTAAGGCCTGTCCAGAATCCAGGGAGATCGGCACCGACTCTGTGGGTGCTCAGCAGCCATTGGCAGCCCTGTGGATCAGCTCCTTCCCCTCCACCCCCCACTAGCAGGTGCTGCCGATCAGCCCCTCCTGCACCCCGCGATCAGCTGTTCAGCCACATGCAGGAGGTGCTGGGGTGAGGGGGAGGAGCGGAGGCAGGAAGAGGTGGGGTAGGCGTGGGGGCTTGGGGAAGGGCTGGAGTGGGCGTGGGGCCTGGGGCGGGGAAGGGGTTGAGCCCGCCCCCCGGGGAACTCAGGAAGTCGGCACCTCTGCCGAGGGATATCAGAAATACACCCATCCAGTTCTGGGAGCCAGTCCCAGCAGCCTGGTAAGCGTCCAGCACAGGTGACCTCAACCACGGCGGGGAGAACTGGCCTAACAGTGGCAGCCACCCTGGAGGGCTGTACCAATGGAGCAAAAGCAGCTCCATGTTTGTGTGTAGACAAGCCCTTAGTAACAGACTGAAAACGTAGTAAAGTGTCACAAGGCCAGATTCTCATTTACTTCTCAGTGACACCGCTCTGGCACTTCTGAAACGTCAGCCTTGGCTCTTAAGTACATAAGAACGGCCATACTGAGTCAGACCAATGGTCCATCTAGCCCAGTCTCCTGTCTTCTGACAGCGGCCACCGCCAGGTGCTTCAGAGGGAATGAGCAGAACAGGTCATCATCAAGTGATCCATCCCCTGTCGCCCATTCCCAGTTTCTGGCAAACAGAGGCTAGGGACACCATCCCTGCCCATCCTGGCTAATAGCCATTGATGGTCCTATCCTCCAGGAACTTCTCTAGTTCTTTTTTGAACCCTGTTATAGTCTTGGCCTTCACAACAAAGAGATCCACAGGTTGACTGTGCGTTGGGTGAAGAAATATTCCCTTTTGTTTGTTTTAAACCTGCTGCCTATTCATTTCATTTGGCGACCCCTAGTTCTCGGGTTATGAGAAGGAGTAAATAACACTTCCCTATTTACTTTCTCCACACCAGTCATGATTTTATAGACCTCTATCATTTCCCCTCTTAGTCATCTCTTTTCCAAGCTGAAAAGTCCCAGTCTTATTAATCCCTCCCCATATGGAAGCCGTTCCATACCCCTAGTCATTTTTGTTGCCCTTTTCTGAAACTTTTCCAATTCCAATATATCTTTTTTGAGATGGGGGAACCACATCTGCATGCAGTATTCAAGATGTGGGCGTACCATGGATTTAAAAAGAGGCAATAAAGTATTTTGTGTCTTCTTATCTATCCTTCTCCTAACGATTCGCAACATTCTGTTCGCTTTTTTTTACTGTTGCTGCACACTGAGTGGATGTTTTCAGAGAACTCTCCACAATGACTCCAAGATCTTTCTTGAATGGTAACATCTAATTTAGACCCCATCATTTTCTATGTATAGTTGGGATTATGTTTTCCAATGTGCATTACTTTTCATTTATCAACATTGAATTTCATCTGCCATTTTGTTGCCCAGTCACCCAGTTTTGTGAGATCTCTTTGTGAGAGGACCTTCCCTCTTATCCCATGACAGGTTACTTTGCTTAAGAGCCTTTGGTGAGGGACCTTGCCAAAGGCTTTCTGAAAATTTAAATACACATGTTGACACTTTCCCAGCAAATCATGTTCATCAATGTGTCTGATAAGTCTGTTCTTTCCTATAGTTAGTTTCAACCAGTTTGCCTGGTACTGAAGTCAAGTTTACCGGCCTGTAATTGCCAGAATCACTTCTGGAGCCTTTAAAAAAAACGGCCTCACATTCGCTGTCGTCCTGTCATCTGGTGAAGAAGCCGATTTAAATGATCGGTTACAGACGACAGTTAGTAGTTCTGCAATGTCACATTTGAGTTCCTTCAGAACTCTTGGGTGATGCCATCTGGTCCTGGTGACTTATTATGGTTTAGTTTATCAATTTGTTCCAAACCCTCCTGTAATGACACCTCAATGTGGGACAGTTCATGTTCTGTTAGTGACTGTCCTGGTGCTTTACTGTGAGCTTGACACGCCTGTAGGGTCCTATGTGTGCTGCTCACCCTGGTGCAATCCAGAGGCAGGAGAAGCAATGTTTCAACACAAAGAGACTGATTTATTTCTGTTTTCTCTGTAACTTATGTTTTTACTTCATTTACAATAAATCAGATCCATGACAAGCTGGGGAAACTGGTGCCATGTAAATGTGAGTCATGGTCAGGGTGAGGTGCGGAAAGCAAAGATGTGTCTATATAATTATTCCCATTACAGGCACTCATCTATGCAAATGCAAAAACTCAATGCTGTTAGAAGAAACTCCACACCTATTTGCTGCGTGGATGTTGGAAGGCCGCAGAGCTGGAGGGTAGGTTTGCGTAGAGACAAGGATGGTCGCAGCGTCCCCTCTGAGTAGAAACAGCTGCTCAGTATCAGAAGCTAAACTGTCCTCTGCGGTGATACTTACAAAACACTTGACAGTGGCTGGGTAGCTGGTGGGCTGAGGCCACTGTCCATTTTGCTGACCAGTATTGTCTCCCTGTGCTCCCCTGTCCGTCTGCTGGTTCGCTCCTGTTGTCCCTCGTTGCAGACTGTAGACTCTTTGGAGCCAGACACAATGGGGTCCTGGTCCATGTCTGGGCTCCTAGGCGTGACCACAAGACAGGTAGCTAATAATAATTAGCAGCAGCAGCATGTGCCATAGTCTGAATCATTTGCAACACGAATGTCATTGTTACACAGGTGGGGAAAGTGACTCACTTCAGAAGGAGGTCTTGGTGTGTCCAGGGAAGGGAAAGGATCCCCCATTTTCTCCACATCTCCAGTCTCCTGCTCTGTTGTTGCCATGAGTGGACTTCCTCCTTTATTCAAGAGAATGACTTTCAGTCTCGTGAATGAAGTCACGTATGGCCTCAGCCTCAGTGGTTTGGGAGTTCTGCTGGAATATTTCTGCCACCTTTTCCAACTTCCTTTTCAGTTGTTGCCTCTCCGGGTAGTTGTCTGGAATGGCGAAACCTGCTTTGTACATCTCAGCTGCCTTCTGCACACTGTTCTTCTTGTAGAAGAGGAAATTTCCCCAGTGAAGGCAGACTGCCTGCTGACACTTCTTGCTGAGGCTGGGCATTGCACTCACGAGATTGAGATAAATCTCTTCTCGGTAGTGAGGTGTGTTTTCTCCATACATTTCAGCTAAAGCCAGCCTTGCAAACACAGAGGCTGGATCTTTCTGCACAGCCTTTTTGAAGGCCTCAATAGCTGCTGCCAATATTTCTTCTCTTCTGCTGGATTTGGCCCCCCACAACTGCATCTTGTAGCAGACACCAAGGTCATAGTGAAGGAGATGGTAATTGGGGTTCAAAGAGATTGCTCGCTCTAGAATAGAAATTTTTTTTCCTACGAATTCCCGTTCAAAGAACTTGGCTGCACGTCTCAGGACCTCAGGGTCCAGGCTATTCTGAACAACATCTTCTAAGAGGGCTTCTGCTTGCTGTCTATCCGATTCCTTAAGGATCTCGGCTAAATACACCTTAGCTTCATAGTTTTCCTGCTGTTCAGGGATAATGTCTTCCAACTTCTCTCTGGCTTCATTCCAAGACATAGAATTGTATGAGTGATCCCATGATGCAAAGGCTGCGATTGCCAACCCAGCAAGAAATTCCCCATTCGCTTCGTCTTCTCCTAATGCCATTTGGAAACACTCTGTGGCTTCTTTGCCATTGCGGAAGCCTGCTGCCAGGAGAGACCAGCCTTTCTGTGCATGTATCTCAGGGATCTGAGCTGCATGTGGAGAGCGGCTCTTCAGGGACCTGCAGATCTTTCTAACCTTGTCCAGGTAAAGTTCAACCAAATCATAGTGCGCCAAGTGATAATAGATCCAGGCATAGTTTCCGTAAATGACCAGGACCTGCCGGGGGAAGTTATCTGGGTGATCTCTTTGCAGAATCTTTTCGGCTTCTCTAAGGCTTTGCAGAGCGTCTTCATATTGCCCTTGCAGGTGGCAGAGATAAGCCTGCATGGCAAGGAGCGTGGGCTGGTTCTGGTAGTGAGTGTGGGCAATCCTGAGAGCCAGAGTTTGGAGGAGGTGAACTGCATCTACCTGGTCTCTGATTTCAAAGTTCCAGGTGAAGTGGCACTGGAGGGCCTGCAGCTTCTCCTTCAGATGCAGGGTGCTGCAAAGAGAGGGAAATATGAGACTCCATTTGGGCTGAATGAATTTCCACTATATGCTACAATCCTGGGGCAGTGATTACAGAGTGACAGGGCTTCTTTCCGGTTAAAAGCAAATTGCTAAGTGGCAACAAAGAGCTAAGCCTGGATTTCAGTGTCTGACGTCCTCACTCTCCCATGCATGGGAGCAGTATGAATGGGTTGAATCTAACCTTTGTGAAATCCTCTTAGTACTTCCTGTGTCCTAGAAAGCAACACTGCAAAACCCCATGACTCATTGCAATAGATGCAGCCTGTGGTATTTGTTATGTCACAGAAAGCTCCCTGCTTGGTAACGTCAGGAGAATTTCTCAGGGGAGTGTCAAGGTTCCTCCCCCACTCTGAACGCTAGGGTAGAGATGTGGGGACCTGCATGAAAACCTCCTAAGCTTATTTTTACCGGCTTAGGTCAAAAACTTCCCCAAGGTACAAAATATTCCACCATTTGCCTTGGATTGGCCGCTACCACCACCAAACAAATACTGGTTACTGGGGAAGAGCTGTTTGGAAATGTCTTTCCCCCCAAAATACTTCCCAAAACCTTGCACCCCACTTCCTGGGCAAGGTTTGGTAAAAAGCCTCACCAATTTGCCTAGGTGACTACAGACCCAGACCCTTGGATCTTAAGAACAATGAACAATCCTCCCAACACTTGCACCCCCCCTTTCCTGGGAAATGTTGGAAATTAGGTGACCACAGACCCAAACCCTTGGATCTGAGAGCAATGAAAAAGCATTCAGTTTTCTTACAAGAAGACTTTTAATAGAAATAGGAGTAAATAGAAGTAAAGAAATCCCCTCTGTAAAATCAGGATGGTAGATACCTTACAGGGTAATTAGATTCAAAACATAGAGAATCCCTCTAGGCAAAACCTTAAGTTACAAAAAAGATACACAGACAGAAATAGTTATTCTATTCAGCACAATTCTTTTCTCAGCCATTTAAAGAAATCATAATCTAACACATACCTACCTAGATTACTTACTAAAAGTTCTAAGACTCCGGGAAGTCCCGGATGACTGGAAAAAGGCTAATGTAGTGCCAATCTTTAAAAAAGGGAAGAAGGAGGATCCTGGGAACTACAGGCCAGTCAGCCTCACCTCAGTCCTTGGAAAAATCATGGAGCAGGTCCTCAAAGATTCAATCCTGAAGCACTTGCATGAGAGGAAAGTGATCAGGAACAGCCAGCATGGATTCACCAAGGGAAGGTCATGCCTGACTAATCTAATCGCCTTTTATGATGAGATTACTGGTTCTGTGGATGAAGGGAAAGCAGTGGATGTATTGTTTCTTGACTTTAGCAAAGCTTTTGACATGGTCTCCCACAGTATTCTTGTCAGCAAGTTAAGGAAGTATGGGCTGGATGAATGCACTATAAGGTGGGTAGAAAGTTGGCTAGATTGTCGGGCTCAACGGGTAGTGATCAATGGCTCCATGTCTAGTTGGCAGCCGGTGTCAAGTGGAGTGCCCCAGGGGTCGGTCCTGGGGCCCGTTTTGTTCAATATCTTCATAAATGATCTGGAGGATGGTGTGGATTGCACTCTCAGCAAATTTGCGGATGATACTAAACTGGGAGGAGTGGTAGATACGCTGGACGGGAGGGATAGGATACAGAAGGACCTAGACAAATTGGAGGATTGGGCCAAAAGAAATCTGATGAGGTTCAATAAGGATAAGTGCAGGGTCCTGCACTTAGGACGGAAGAATCCAATGCACCGCTACAGACTAGGGACCGAATGGCTAGGCAGCAGTTCTGCGGAAAAGGACCTAGGGGTGACAGTGGACGAGAAGCTGGATATGAGTCAGCAGTGTGCCCCTGTTGCCAAAAAGGCCAATGGCATTTTGGGATGTATAAGTAGGGGCATAGCGAGCAGATCGAGGGACGTGATTGTTCCCCTCTATTCGACATTGGTGAGGCCTCATCTGGAGTACTGTGTCCAGTTTTGGGCCCCACACTACAAGAAGGATGTGGATAAATTGGAGAGAGTCCAGCAAAGGGCAACAAAAATGATTAGGGGTCTAGAACACATGACTTATGAGGAGAGGCTGAGGGAGCTGGGATTGTTTAGTGTGCGGAAGAGAAGAATGAGGGGGGATTTGATAGCTGCTTTCAACTACCTGAAAGGGGGTTCCAAAGAGGATGGCTCTAGACTGTTCTCAATGGTAGCAGATGACAGAACGAGGAGTAATGGTCTCAAGTTGCAATGGGGGAGGTTTAGATTGGATATTAGGAAAAACTTTTTCACTAAGAGGGTGGTGAAACACTGGAATGCGTTACCTAGGGAGGTGGTAGAATCTCCTTCCTTAGAGGTTTTTAAGGTCAGGCTTGACCAAGCCCTGGCTGGGATGATTTAACTGGGACTTGGTCCTGCTTCGAGCAGGGGGTTGGACTAGATGACATTCTGAGGTCCCTTCCAACCCTGATATTCTATGATTCTATGATTCTATGATTCCATTCCTGGTCTATCCCCGGCAAAAGCAGCATATAGACAGACAGAGACCCTTTGTTTCTCTCCCTCCTCCCAGCTTTTGAAAGTATCTTGTCTCCTCATTGGTCATTTTGGTCAGGTGCCAGCGAGGTTACCTTTAGCTTCTTAACCCTTTACAGGTGAGAGGAGTTTTCCTCTGGCCAGGAGGGATTTTAAAGGGGTTTACCCTTCCCTTTATATTTATGACAGGGGGAAATAACAGTGTACAACGTTTGTTCAAAATGTGTTTACCTGTTTGAATGCTCCTCCAGCACCAGAGCTGCTAAGTGAGAGTATTTAGAAGTGATTATTTTGTTGTGCAGTTCACCTTTAGGGCCGAAGCTAGCTATTAACTGGAATATTTGATGTGTGTTATTCCAAGCCAAAATGTACATCATGATGTCACAAAACAGAGCCCACAAAACAAAAGGATTTCCCATGTAAGAACTTGGTGAATCTGGAGCTAAGGTTGCAAATGCAGTATGGACCAAAAATGTAAGGTATGGGGGTTAACCTTAATAGAAATGTAACTTTGAAGGAGCTGATATCTAGAAAATTGAATCTTCAGGGAGCGCTTAAACCCCCTCAGACATTGGAAATCATCTGGCTGCCCACTGGGGTCATTTATGTCCTGGGATACGTATATGTGTGTGTGGAGAGAGAGTCTTGCACTGACTTCAACGGGGGCCATTTATCCAAGGAGACAGGAAGGGCCTGACTCTCATTTACACAAAGGCTAGTTCCCAGCACGCTGGCAGCGTAAAGCGAGTGTAAATGGAAAGGCCCCTTCGCACGGCCAGGGTGCTGTGAAATGGCCGCAGGGTGTGTCTACCCTGCAGTGAGAGGTGGGACCGTAGCATGGGCTGCCCTACCCGCACTAGCTGTAACCTAGATATCACAGCTAAAAACAGCAGTGACACTTGGTGGTGCAGGACCTGCAAGCCCATCTGGCCCCCCAGGTACGTACTTGTGTTTCTAGCCCACATCCGGGTCTGCGCCAATGCGGCTTCACTGCTCGTTTTAGTCCCACTAGTTAGATTAAAGCTCGCATGGGGATGCCTACCTGAGCTAGACACACCTGCGACTGCACTGTAGCCATAACCTTAGTATCAATGGGAACGGGGCCCACTCTAGTCAGCAGGCAGGAGAGAAATGTAATGGGGAGATTCTGACGGTCAGGCAGAATGTAAATATTCTGTCTCCGGACATTTAATTGAGACAATGGAGGCCTGTTACACCCCTCCCCCTGCTGTGCATCCTGCATGCAGATGTGGTTGCCCCATCTCAAAACAGATATATTGGAATTGGAAAAGGTTTAGAAAAGGGCAACAAAAATGATTAGGGGTATGGAACGGCTTCCATGTTAGGAGAGATTAATAAGACTGGGACTGCTCATCTTGGAAAAGAGACGACTAAGGGGGGATATGATTGAGGTCTATATAGTCATGACTGGTGTGGAGAAAGTAAATAAGGAAGTGTTTTGGGGAACCTGAAATATGGTCACCCTGGAACAAGCACCACACTGAACAATAGAACACCGCCCCCCCCCGTCTTGTTAGACTCACAGGACTCCCCCCCCCCTTTGCCTTGCTAGACACACAGCCCTCTCCCCTCCCCCCACTCCCTCCAGCTGTCCCTGCGCTCTGGTCTGGTGCCGGTGCCCTGCGCTCAGGGTGGTGCTGGGGGGGGGGGGGGGAGCAGTGGGGTTACGTGGTCTCAGCTCCAGGCTGAGCGTTCACAAGAGCCCCCCCGCTCCTTTGCAAGCAGCTGGTTCCCCTCCCTGCAGCCTCCCCTGCGCTGTAGCTCCGGGCTCCTGCTGCCTTTTCTCTCTGCATCTCCTGGGCTGGTCCCGTCCCGCCCCCCGGCTGCCCCTTGGCTCCAGCTCCCCAGGGATCAGAGTTAATCTCTCCCCCGCCCCCCACAGCCAGGTTTCCTGAGCTGTAGCTCAGGAAAGCTTATGCTCAAATGAACTGGTTCCTCTCTAAGGTGCCACAAGTCCTCCTTTTCTCTTTGTGAATACAGACTAACAGGGCTGCTCCTCTGAAACACAGCGGAGAGGGAGCACAGGGCTGGGGGGGGGGGGCACTCTCTTACCGGCTCCTCCGTTGATGCGGAGCGAAGCCGGAGTGACAGCTGGCCAGAGGGGGAGTTCTCCGTGAAGGTACAGCGAGGGGAGCTCGCAGGGCGAGGTGTCAACAGTGACCTGCACTAGCCCTGAGAGGCACCAGCCTGGAGAGTCAACAGGACGCAGAATCACCCCGGAGTGACCCCGCCCCAGAGATTTAAAAGCCAGAGATTTACAGCCCAGAAATGCGCAGAGGGGGGTGGCAAGCTGTCTGACTTTAGCCCTCGCTGGAAATGTCCCCCCCGCCCAGCGACCCGAATGCTCCTACCTCATCGCGATCCGAGAGTCCCAGCCAGGGGAGGTGGCGGCTCCTTTCCCTGCCCCGGGTTTCCTCCCGCGGTGTGGAAGTGCCCGGTTCTGGGGGAGACCCGAGTTCTGCCCGGGCAGGACGGACTGTGGCCGCCCGGGCGATGCTGCCCTTTATACGCCGGGCGGGTGGCTCGCTGGGGATCTCGCTGGTTTGGCTGGGGAGCTGCATTTCCCCAGGAAGCGAGAGTGAGCAGAGAAAAGGAAACTGAAACTTAACTTTGACTTCCACTTGTCATCTTCAGCGTCCGCTCAGCCCGAGTCGCCACCTGCAGCTCCATGGGTGACATGGGACTAGTTATGGGGGGTGTGTGTGTGTGTTTGTGTGTGTCTGTGCGCACACACGCGCTTGCACACGTACAATCCTGGCCTGGGCTTCCCAGCACACAGACGGGGTCACTCACCATCACCAGGCCGCGGCGCGCTCCCCGCTACGCCCCCAACCAGCTCCACAGCCCCCTGCCCCGAACCGGTTGCCCTGTCCCGGCCCCGGCCAGCCCTTGCCCCCCACCGAGGGGTGTTCGTATCGCCCTCATGCACTGCCAGGGCCCTGCCTGGGCACAGAGCCGCGAGGAGCAGAGGGCGATGACGGAGGCAGGGCAATTAGCCAAACGTGAGAGCTTTGTACCTGCTCCCCCAGGTCTCCTCCTCTCCCCGAACCCTCCCCCAGCTTTATCCGCGCAGGGTGCGATTTTCCAAAGGGGCCCCCCAGGTTTAGTCACCCAGGCCCCATTGGCTGCCAGCGTGAGCCGTGCTCCTCAGTCACTTCGGCACTTTTGAAAATGCCTCCCCCACATACAAATTAAACCCTCTAAAGTGAGGAAATAGTAGTCAGGTTGTGACGTTATTGACAAGACCTGTGACCGTATAGATCATTGTTGCAACCACTGTTATATATTTGCAGCAAATATGGTACAGAGATTGTGGTGTGACGTGTCTATGGAAAGGTTCGGACTGGCTGGGTAGGATTATGCTGTCTGTCTGGGTGTATCGTTGTTGTGGTTGAAGTGATGAACATTGGCTATGTACCTGTAGCTCAATTTGCTTGATTCTAAGTAGCCTCAGGGAAGCATTTGGTCAGCTTCTTGAGAAGGGGCTATTCTCAGTAAGTGCCCAGTCAAGAAACACTTAACGGACAGTGGACCTTGGGAGACTCCAATTCACATGAGAAGTCTTCCTGGGAATGTTCAAGGTAGCATGTGAGGAATGGCTGTAAAAGAATTGAGTCATGCAGGGACTTGTGACTTGCCCATGGGACTCCAAACGCCATCTTGCTGCTGTGATTTTCCACAGTAAGAACAAAGGGGTGTCCTTCCACATGGCAGAGGATATAAAAGGCCCTGGAAATCCCTCCATTTTATCTTCAATCCTGTTTCTTACCTTTGGAGAGACTTTGTGACACTGAAGCTCTGAACAAAGGACTGAATGACCCATCCCAGCTGGGGACGTTCTCCAGAGACTTGATTTGAACCTGCCGTTTATTCCATCACTGCGACATGCCTGAACCAAGAACTTTGCCATCACTGTATATCATGATTCCATTTAACCAATCTTAGCTCTCATCTATATTTCTTTCTTTCAAATGAGTAAACTTTTAGATTCTAAAGGATTGGCAACAGTGTGATTTGTGGGTAAGATCTGACTTGTATATTGACCTGGGTCTGGGGCTTGGTCCTTTAGGTTTGGGAGAACCGTTTTTCTTTTACTGGGGTATTGGTTTTCATAACCAGTCGTCCCCATAACGAGTGGCCCTGGTGGTGATACTGGGGAACTGGAGTGTCTAAGGGAATTGCTTGTGTGACTTATGGTTAGCCAGTGGGGTGAGACCGAAGCGATCTGTTCGGCTGGTTTGGTGTGCCTTAATAGTAAAGGAAACCCAACCTTGGGCTGTAACTGCCCTGCTCTAAGCAATTTGTCCTGAACTGATACTCTCAGCTGTGTCCCGCCAGAGGCTGCATCGTTACCCAGGTTCCCTGTGCAGCCTCATCTCTTCCCTTTGTAGTGCCGCATGCTGGTGCGCTCTTCAATGACACGATCGCGTTCTATCTCCGTGGGCCCCTGCCTGGTTCACTGCGCTGTGGGGACAGTGTGGGGGTCTCTTCTGTTCAGTCCTACATGGGTTCTTACTCTCTGCTCCTCATTGCAGTGTCTGAGCGCTTTCCAGCTGTGCATTAACTACTGTGACTCACGCCTGTCACATGTTTGGTTTCTCCTCTCCCAGAGGGAGAAGCGTCTTTCCATAGGGTTTTTTAAATCTACATTTTGTTTTGTTTCAAATGGTGGAGGATGTAAAGGGGGGAAGGCCGGTGGCTAGTTGCCATTTCCTTTTCACTAATAGGGAGGAGCTGGCTGTGAATCTGAAGGTGGAAGGCAACTTGGGTGAAAGTGACTACACAGCGATAAAGAGTTTGTGATTCTAGGAGAAGGAAGCAGGGGGAGCAGCAGCATAAAGACAATACACTGAAAAAGCCGATTTCAACAAACTCAGGGAATCGTTTGCCTGGTTCTCTGCCCTCGATCGGTAGGGGGGACTGTCCCATCATTGAGCGGTGAGGGGGGAACAGCCAGCACCCTAGGGCCACATCTAGAGCAATTTATTTAAAGGGGATGCAAAGCTGCGGTTGTTGGTTTTTGTTGGGGGGTGTCGGTGCCTGAGGCCTGGGCTTGCGAGGGTTAACGGGCCCTGACCAGCTCCCCGCTGAGAGCCCCTTGCTGGAGATGCATAAAGGGCTCCTTAAAGGCACAAATCCCATCATGTCCCGTGTGCTCCCCAGCCCCGGTCATCCCAGGCTCTCAGAGCAGCCTGAGGCCTTGCCAGCCGAATGCATTTGCCCCAGAGTGCATTCGCCCCAGAGTGAGGCAGGCTGGCAGGGGCTGGGGCCTCACCATAGCCTGCTGCGTTTCCAGCCCAGCTCTTTCTGATTCCTCACGCTCCCTTTAGGTTTCATTTCTCTGAGTTTCAGCTTCCTGATCTCTGTGCAAAGAGCTGGCAGGTGTCCAGGATGGGAAGGGGGGGCAGCAGGAGAGACGTCACCCACCCTTCCCCTCTGAACATCCCCCTCCCCACACCCCCCTCCTGCGAACACTTGCACGACTCACATGCATGCCCCTGTGAACACATTCCCCCCACACCCCCCCCCACACACCCACCCACTGCTGTGCTGGGGCTGATCCTGGCTCTGTGGGGCCCTGCAGAGGGTTGCAGGGGTTGGGTGGCATAGAAGCAGGGCTGCGTCTGCCCCTCATGCCTGATCTCTGTGCAGGGTTGAGTAACTGGGGTGCCCAGCTGGTGGGAGGGAGCCGCATTCCCCAGGGGCTGTTAACCCTCTGAACCCCTTCCTGTTGTCAGCTCCCAGTGGCTATGTGAGCAGGGAGTGACTGAGCTCTCCTCTAACATCTAGTGATGGGCTGGGGGAAAAAGACTTCTGTATTTACATGAGTACATAAAAGGTTGTTACAAGGAGGAGGGAGAAAAATTGTTTTTCTTAACCTCTGAGGACAGGAGAAGAAGCAATGGGCTTAAACTGCAGCCAGGGAGGTTTAGGTTGGACACAAACTTCCTAGCTGTCAGGGTGGTTAAGCACTGGAATAAATTGGCTAGGGAGGTTGTGGACTCACCATTATTGGGGATTTTTAAGAGCCGGTTAAACACCTGCCAGGGATGGTCTAGACTCTAGATCATACTTAGCCCTGCCTTGAGTGCAGGGGACTGGGCTAGGTGACCTCTCGAGGTCCCTTCCAGTCCTACGATTCTATGAACTCACCTTCTCTGCCTCGATATCCAGCAGACAGAGCTGCCGTGCCAAAGGGAGCAGTGTTGGCTGCTGGTGGGTTACAAATCACTTTACTATTGAATGCAGGGGAATGACCGGTTGTTACCTTGTTGTATGAGTGAAGGGCAGCAGAAGTGGGCTGAGCCTCTCCTGATGCAGGCCACCACTCTCCAGTGAAGTGCCCTCGTGAAGCAGGGTGTAGGCAGCGTCTCTGGAGACCCGTGGGGCTGGAGCCAGCTCTTGTCAGTGCCGGCAGCTGAGGCATTGGGTCCCCAGGGCATCCCCCTGGGCAGCTCTCCCACTCCTGCCTGGCCGGGGCACGGGGAGCCTGGGACTCCACAGCCACAGGGGAGTTCCCAACCCACCTTCCCCAGGGTGGGCTTTGCTGAAGGGCCGCACTCGCTGTTCACAGTGGCTGTAACTCCAGGGTTTGGCAGCTCCCTGGCACGGTGAGTCGCTCCTGCCAGAGCACAAGACTAGGAGCAACGTCCGGGTCAAACTGTCGTACGGACATCCACCTTTTACCAAAAAAGCCAAAGAAACAACAAAAAAGATAAGAACGTTCAAAGCACCTTATTTGTGTTTCTATTGCATTTGGGTCTAGTAAACAATAGAGACACCTGTACATTGTTTTTATTCTTGAGTCTGCAAAATACAAACCCTACATTTAGTTTAATTACAATGGCGTGGACGTGTCCATGTGCATATTTGTTTGTTTTTCCTAAAGTTAATTAAGTCTTTTAGGAAAAATTGTCAGAGCGGCCACCAGCAAGAGTTGGTGATGAGCTCTAGCTGCCGAGCCATCGACCTGGTGCGGGACGGTGGTGCAGGGAAAGAGAGCGCCCGAGCAGTGAGGTTTCCCGCTGCCCACTGAGCGCTGGGTTCAGTGGTGGGACCTGAGAACGTGGCATCGCAGAGAGCGGCGGGTGGTGGCAGAGAAGCAGCAGCAGCGCCGGGGTGACCGATGGTGGCAGAGGGAAGGGTGGCAGCAGGGTCCGTTGTGCTCAATGCACGTCCTGGGTGGGGGTGGGAGGGAACCCACATGAAGGCCCCTGTGAGCTCTGGGTCTTTGCTGACCAAGGACGGCCAACTGTGAGTGGGGTGCAGTGGAGGGAGAGGGGAGCGATGTGCTAATGGGACGTTCATTCCTCAAACTTTCCCACCAGCAGCTCCAAACTGAGGCCAAAGACACTGCCCTGTGTTAAAGGGGGAAAGGACTGAAAGGCAAGGGAGGAGTGTGTGTGTGTGTGTGTGTGTGTGATAAGAAAAGAGATCCTTATGCTTTCAGTCTCCCTAGGTTCGGCCTCCCTGTCCAGCGTCTGCCATCTGGTAGGATCCCCTCTCCTGAAAAGAGGACCCCTCCCACCCTAAATAATGAGGAGTCAATCAGTAAAGGCAAAATCAAATAAAGTGTATTGAAGAGTTTATAACAAAGAGTGGGACAAATCAGAAGGGGAATAAAGAGCAAAATTGCGCAATACAGTGATTACCCCCAAACTCCACCCTACAAAACAGATATAAAAACCGTCTTCACAGATCAAAGCGACAGCAGGTGCTTGGGACCTCAATCCTCTGGCTAACGGCAGGCTTTGGAGAGGAGCTCCAAGGAGTCCCTTGATGTTCCTTCGGGGCCACAGGAAAACAGAAGAAATGGTACGCTCAGGAGCACAGCGATGGACGATGACAAAGGTAAGTGCTGTTTCTTCTCCTCTCTTCTCTTTAGAGGTGAGGAAGCTGTAGGAGGAAAATCCCTAGGATGGATAGATGTCTGCAGGTAAGACCCATGACCCGTGACCGTCCCTGGCTGCCACTCAGTTGGACAGCTCTGAGGCCATGTTCGGGGCAGCTTTTTATACACTTGCCCGGGAAACCCCTTAGAAAAGGCGGGAAGCCCCTTCTGGGAAACCCCTTAGGAAAACCAGTTCTGACTGGAAGTTGTTTACAACTCCAGGAGAAATAAAAGAGCGGGAAAATGGACCTATAGCTCACGTGGGCATAAAATTCCATTTTGAAACCAACATGGATTCCTGTAGTCACAAAACATACGAAAATGAACCCACCTAACAAAAGTGTGCTGTGGGGTTGGCTTGGCTTATGATCACATATGTTTGAATGTGGTTGTGATGTTTTCCCAAACTAATGCTGGGTTCCCTTTCCCTTTTAATAGCAGTTCTCTTTTGTAAAACACAGAGTCAGTGCCTGTGAGTGGGGACGTATTGTCTCTTGGAGGCCCCCGGGGCGGTGTTAAGTTTTCCCAGATTACTGCGGTGGGGGGGCTCGAGCCAGTTCTGCACACACAGTGGTGCAGAATTCCCCCAGGAGTAGTAACATAACCCAGACACTGTCCAACACTGACCAGTTGGAAAAAGGTCCAAGGGGTGGTATTCACGGACCTCAGCCTGCTTAGTACTGTGGCAAATGCTTCCAGCTCTGGTGGATTACACAACCGCTAGAAACGTCCCTGCTTTGTGTCTGAGTGGAGATAAGACCAAGAGGAGGTGGGTGGGCCAGAAGAGAGAAGAAACTCTGGTTATTGCAGATATCTAGAGGGAGACGAAGTCCTGTCCCTTATCCAAAAGGCCAGGCCCATCCTGCCTCCCTCTGAGGGTCCCCTTCCTCTCCTCCACTGAGATCTGGGCAGTTCAGGACACAGTCAGAGGGGGCTGGATGGACGCCTCTATGCAGGGCCAGGATTGGGACAGAGGAGACACACACAGAACTGCATGCTCAGGAGAGTTTATTCTTGTTGTGGGCTGCAGCCACTGAGGGGAAGGGGCAGGAGTGTAACTAGAACAGATACACTTCGGGGAAGAGAGTTTGCAGCTGGGGAACTGAGATCTGGTCTCTCAGGGAGGGAGAGGACTGTCCCTTGATGCAGCAAAGGCATCGGAAAGTCTTGTCTGATCCAGCCCAAGGAGCCCAGTTCTTTTGCATCCCAGGCACTGAGCTCCCCCTTTAGGCGCAGGCGAGCGACTCTCCTCGCTAGGGTCGACACTTGCAAACGTAGCCGTTTTTCATATGACAGTCTTTATCATTCCAGTTCTTAAAATCTAGACGGCAAAACCAATCACTGGGGCAATGGAAGGGCGAGTGGGGCCATTCCTGCCCTTACAGTGATGTCCCTCCTCATTGCACACTGCTGAGAGAAGACCCCAGCTCCTGTGCATGAGGCTGCGAGGATGAGGAGGCTGGAGATGAAGGCCCATGTGCCTCAGACAGGGACAGGCTCCATTGTTCCATGAGGGACGCTGTGTCCAGCAAAACTATCTGCCCTCACCAGCGTCTTCAGCCCTGGCTCTGAGCCCTTTAATTTCAGCCTTTCGCTTGGGCCTCCAAATGAAATTTGTCCCCTTCTTGGGGATACCACTTTGCTGGTGGGGGAACCTGGGCCCAAAGACTAGCCCAGGTTCCGACCCAGGGACACTCTGCACAGCAGCCGTGCGCCACTCACTGCAATTCGTTGCTGCTACTTCCCTGCCCCCCTCATAGCTCAGGGTTAAAATTCTCAGAGCTTCTCTCTTCCCAGCTTCAGCAAATGCGGCTAGAACGAAACTCGGGTTGTCCCCAGAGTTGCTTTGGCCAGAGAGGAGTGTGAGTGCCCCTGTGGTCCCAGCCAGACACTGCCCTGTTAGCACCCGCAGCTCCTGTCACCTGAGCCTGCTGGGCTCTGAATGGCTGCTTCCATGGGGCCGCTCTCGGCAGCCCTTTGCTGCTCTTTTCCTGGGGCAGGATGTGATAGGACCACGGGGCCTCCAGTAGGGGCCACAAAGGCCTGGTGCAGCCTGTCTCACGCGCCCATGAGCCATGGGGCCCCACTTTCAAGAAGGGGTGCCAGATCCAGAGTCTAGGAGCAGGGAGTGAGCCTAGAGGTCAAAGAAGCAGGCAGTGCTAAGGCCTGTCCAGAATCCAGGGAGATCGGCACCGACTCTGTGGGTGCTCAGCAGCCATTGGCAGCCCTGTGGATCAGTTCTTTCCACCCCCTTCCCCCCCATTAGCAGGTGCTGCCAATCAGCCCCTCCTGCACGCCGCGATCAGCTGTTCAGCCACACGCAGGAGGTGCTGGGGTGAGGGGGAGGAGCGGAGGCATGAAGAGGTGGGGTAGGCGTGGGGGCTTGGGGAAGGGCTGGAGTGGGCGTGGGGCCTGGGGCGGGGAAGGGGTTGAGCCCGCCCCCCGGGGAACTCAGGAAGTCGGCACCTCTGCCGAGGGATATCAGAAATACACCCATCCAGTTCTGGGAGCCAGTCCCAGCAGCCTGGTAAGCGTCCAGCACAGGTGACCTCAACCACGGCGGGGAGAACTGGCCTAACAGTGGCAGCCACCCTGGAGGGCTGTACCAGTGGAGCGAAAGCAGCTCCGTGTTTGTGTGTAGACAAGCCCTTAGCAACAGACTGAAAACGTAGTAAAGTGTCACAAGGCCTGATCCTCATTTACTTCTCACTGACACCGCTCTGGCACTTCTGAAACGTCAGCCTTGGCTCTTAAGTACATAAGAACGGCCATACTGAGTCAGACCAATGGTCCATCTAGCCCAGTCTCCTGTCTTCTCACAGCGGGCACTCCCAGGTGCTTCAGAGGGAATGAGGGGAACAGGTCATCATCAAGTGATCCATCCCCTGTCGCCCATTCCCAGTTTCTGGCAAACAGAGGCTAGGGACACCATCACTGCCCATCCTGGCTAATAGCCACTGATGGTCCTATCCTCCAGAAACTTATCTAGTTCTTTTTTGAACCCTGTTATAGTCTTGGCCTTCACAACAAAGAGTTCCACAGGTTGACTGTGCGTTGGGTGAAGAAATATTTCCTTTTGTTTGTTTTAAACCTGCTGCCTATTCATTTCATTTGGAGACCCCTGTTCTTGGGTTATGAGAAGGAGTAAATAACACTTCCTTATTTACTTTCTCCACACTAGTCATGATTTTATAGACCTCTATCATTTCCCCCCTTAGTCATCTCTTTTCCAAGCTGAAAAGTCCCAGTCTTATTAATCCCTCCCCATATGGAAGCCGTTCCATACCCCTAGTCATTTTTGTTGCCCTTTTCTGAAACTTTTCCAATTCCAATATATCTTTTTTGAGATGGGGGAACCACATCTGCATGCAGTATTCAAGATGTGGGCGTACCATGGATTTAAAGAGACGCAATAAGGTATTTTGTGTCTTCTTATCTATCCTTCTCCTAACGATTCCCAACATTCTGTTCGCTATTTTGACTGTTGCTGCACACTGAGTGGATGTTTTCAGAGAACTCTCCACAATGACTCCAAGATCTTTCTTGAGTGGCAACAGCTAATTTAGACCCCATCATTTTCTATGTATAGTTGGGATTATGTTTTCCAATGTGCATTACTTTTCATTTATCAACATTGAATTTCATCTGCCATTTTGTTGCCCAGTCACCCAGTTTTGTGAGATCTCTTTGTGAGAGGACCTTCTCTCTTATCCCATGACAGGGTACTTTGCTTAAGAGCCTTTGGTGAGGGACCTTGCCAAAGGCTTTCTGAAAATTTAAATACACATGTTGACACTTTCCCAGCAAATCATGTTCATCAATGTGTCTGATAAGTCTGTTCTTTCCTATAGTTAGTTTCAACCAGTTTGCCTGGTACTGAAGTCAAGTTTACCGGCCTGTAATTGCCAGAATCACTTCTGGAGCCTTTTAAAAAAAATGGCCTCACATTCGCTGTCGTCCAGTCATCTGGTGAAGAAGCCGATTTAAATGATCGGTTACAGACGACAGTTAGTAGTTCTGCAATGTCACATTTGAGTTCCTTCAGAACTCTTGGGTGATGCCATCTGGTCCTGGTGACTTATTATGGTTTAGTTTATCAATTTGTTCCAAACCCTCCTGTAATGACACCTCAATGTGGGACAGTTCGTGTTCTGTTAGTGACTGTCCTGGTGCTTTACTGTGAGCTCGACACGGTTGTAGGGTCCTATGTGTGCTGCTCACCCTGATGCAATCTAGAGGCAGGAGAAGCAATGTTTCAACACAAAGAGACTGATTTATTTCTGTTTTCTCTGTAACTTATGTTTTTACTTCATTTACAATAAATCAGATTCATGATTAGCTGGGGAAACTGGTGCCATGTAAATGTGAGTCGTGGTCAAGGTGAGATGGGGAAACCAAAGATGTGTCTATATAATTATTCCCATTACAGGCACTCATCTATGCAAATGCAAAAACTCAATGCTGTTAGAAGAAACTCCACACCTACTTGCTGCGTGGATGTTGGAAGGCCACAGAGCTGGAGGGTAGGTTTGCGTAGAGACAAGGATGGTCGCACCGTCCCCTCTGAGTAGAAACAGCTGCTCAGTATCAGAAGCTAAACTGTCTCTTCGGTGATACTTACAAAACACTTGACAATGGCTGGGTAGCTGGTGGGCTGAGGCCACTGTCCATTTTGCTGACCAGTATTGTCTCCCTGTGCTCCCCTGTCCGTCTGCTGGTTCGCTCCTGTTGTCCCTTGTTGCAGACTGTAGACTCTTTGGAGCCAAACACAATGGGGTCCTGGTCCATGTCTGGGCTCTCAGGCGTGACGACAAGACAGGTAGCTAATAATAATTAGCAGCAGCAGCAGCAGCATGTGCCATAGTCTGAATCATTTGCAACACGAATGTCATTGTTACACAGGTGGGGAAAGTGACTCACTTCAGAAGGAGGTCTTGGTGTGTCCAGGGAAGGGAAAGGATCCCCCATTTTCTCCACATCTCCAGTCTCCTGCTCTGTTGTTGCCACGAGTGGACTTCCTCCTTTATTCAAGAGAATGACTTTCAGTCTCGTGAATGAAGTCACGTATGGCCTCAGCCTCAGTGGTTTGGGAGTTCTGCTGGAATATTTCTGCCACCTTTTCCAACTTCCTTTTCAGTTGTTGCCTCTCCGGGTAGTTGTCTGGAATGGCAAAACCTGCTTTGTACATCTCAGCTGCCTTCTGCACACTGTTCTTCTTGTAGAAGAGGAAATTTCCCCAGTGAAGGCAGACTGCCTGCTGACACTTCTTGCTGAGGCTGGGCATTTCACTCACGAGATTGAGATAAATCTCTTCTTGGTAGTGAGGTGTGTTTTCTCCATACATGTCAGCTAAAGCCAGCCTTGCAAACACAGAGGCTGGAACTTTCTGCACAGCCTTTTTGAAGGCCTCAATAGCTGCTGCCAATATTTCTTCTCTTCTGCTGGATTTGGCCCCCCACAACTACATCTTGTAGCAGATGCCAAGGTCATAGTGAAGGAGATTGCTCGCTCTAGAATAGAAATTTTTTTCCCTACAAATTCTAGTTGAAAGAACTTGGCTGCATGTCTCAGGACCTCAGGGTCCAGGCTATTCTGAACAACATCTTCTAAGAGGTCTTCTGCTTGCTGTCTATCCGATTCCTTAAGGATCTCGGCTAAATACACCTTAGCTTCATAGTTTTGCTGCTGTTCATGGAGAATGGCAACCAACTTCTTTTTGGCTGCTTCCCGAAGTACAGGCTTGTGTGAGTGAGTCCATGATGCAAAGGCCGCAATTGCCAACCCAGCGAGAAATTCCCCATTTGCTTCGTCTTCTCCTAATGCCATTTGGAAACACTTTGTGGCTTCAATGCCATTGCGGAAGCCTGCTGCCAGGAGAGACCAGCCTTTCTGTGCATGTATCTCAGGGATCTGAGCCGCATGTGGAGAGCGGCTCTTCAGGGAGCTGCAGATCTCTCTAACCTTGTCCAGGTAAAGCTCAACCAAATCATAGTGGGCCAAGTGATAATAGATCCAGGCGTAGTTTCCGTAAATGACCAGGACCTGCCGGGGGAAGTTATCTGGGTGATCTCTTTGCAGAATCTCTTCTGCTTCTCTAAGGCTTTGCAGAGCATCTTCATATTGCCCTTGCAGGTGGCAGAGATAAGCCTGCATGGCAAGGAGCGTGGGCTGGTTCTGGTAGTGAGTGTGGGCAATCCTGAGAGCCAGAGTTTGGAGGAGGTGAGCTACATCTACCTGGTCTCTGATTTCAAAGTTCCAGGTGAAGTGGCACTGGAGGGCCTGCAGCTTCTCCTTCAGACACAGGGTGCTGCGAAGAAAGGGAAAAATGAGACTCCATCTGGGCTGAATGAATTTCCACTACATGCTACAATGATGGGGCAGTGATTACATAGTGACAGGGCTTCTTTCTGGTTAAAAGCAAATTGCTAAGTGGCAACAAAGAACTAAGCCTGGATTTCAGTGTCTGACGTCCTCACTCTCCCATGCATGGGACCAGTATGAATGGGTTGAATCTAACCTTTGTGAAATCCTCTTAGTACTTCCTGTGTCCTAGAAAGCAACACGGCCAAACCCCATGACTCATTGCAATAGATGCAGCCTGTGGTATTTGTTATGTCACAGAAAGCTCCCTGCTTGGTAACGTCAGGAGAATTTCTCAGGGGGGAAATAACAATGTACAATGTTTGTTCAAAATATGTTTACCTGTTTGAATGCTCCTCCAGCACCAGAGCTGCTAAGTGAGAGTATTTAGAAGTGATTATTTTGTTGTGCAGTTCACCTTTAGGGCCGAAGCTAGCTATTAACTGGAATATTTGATGTGTGTTATTCCAAGCCAAAATGTACACCATGATGTCACAAAACAGAGCTCACAAAACAAAGGGATTTCCCATGTAAGAACTTGGTGAATCTGGAGCTAAGGTTGCAAATGCAGTATGGACCAAAAATGTAAGGTATGGGGGTTAACCTTAATAGAAATGTAACTTTGAAGGAGCTGATATCTAGAAAATTGAATCTTCAGGGAGCGCTTAAACCCCTCAAACATTGGAAATCATCTGGCTGCCCACTGGGGTCATTTATGTCCTGGGATACGTATATGTGTGTGTGGAGAGAGAGTCTCGCACTGACTTCAATGGGGGCCATTTATCCAAGGAGACAGGAAGGGCCTGACTCTCATTTACACAAAGGCTAGTTCCCAGCACGCTGGCAGCGTAAAGCGAGTGTAAATGGAAAGGCCCCTTCGCACGGCCAGGGTGCTGTGAAATGGCCGCAAGGTGTGTCTACCCTACAGTGAGAGGTGGGACCGTAGCATGGGCTGCCCTACCCGCACAAGCTGTAACCTAGATATCACAGCTAAAAACAGCAGTGACACTTGGCGGTGCAGGACCTGCAAGCCCATCTGGCCCCGCAGGTACGTACTTGTGTTTCTAGCCCACATCCGGATCTGCGCCACTGCGGCTTCACTGCTCATTTTAGTCCCACTAGCTAGATTAAAGCTCGCATGGGGATGCCTACCTGAGCTAGACACACCTGCGACTGCACTGTAGCCATAACCTTAGTATCAATGGGAACGGGGCCCACTCTAGTCAGCAGGCAGGAGAGAAATGTAATGGGGAGATGCTGAGGGTCGGCAGAATGTAAATATTCTTTCTCCGGACATTTAATTGTGGCAATCTAGGCCTGTTACACCCCTCCCCCTGCTGTGAGTCCTGTGTGCAGTGCAGATGTGGTCGCCCCATCTCAAAAAAATATATTGGAATTGGAAAAGGTTTAGAAAAGGGCAACAAAAATGATTAGGGGTATGGAACGGCTTCCATGTTAGGAGAGATTAATAAGACTGGGACTGCTCATCTTGGAAAAGAGAGGACTAAGGGGGGATATGATTGAGGTCTATACAGTCATGACTGGTGTGGAGAAAGTAAATAAGGAAGTGTTATTTACTCCTCATAACCCAAGAACTATCGGTCACCAAATGAAATGAATAGGCAGCAGGTTTCAAACAAAGAAATGGAAGTATTTCTTCCCACGATGCACAGTCAACCTGTGGAACTCTTTGTTGTGGAGGCCAAAAAAGAACTAGAGACGTTCATGGAGGACAGGTCCATCAATGACTATTAGCCAGGATGGGCAGGGATGGTGTCCCTGCCTCTGTTTGCCAGAAGCTGGGAATGGGTGACAGGGGATGGATCACCTGAGGATTCCCTGTTCTGTTCATTCCCTCTGGGGCACCTGCCATTGGCCACTGTTGGAAGACAGGACAATGGGCTAGATTGACCTTTGGTCTGACCCACTGTGGCCGTTCTTATGGACTCTGTGGATGCAATGTCTGTTCTTTGTTCTGGAATTGGCCTGGATACAGCTGAAACCCTAAGAATTCAAGGCATAAACACACCTGAGAGTTATTTCTATGAGACTTTCTGATTCCTTCCTTTTCTTGAACTCAGAACAAAAACTGATGACACTATGTTTTTCAGTTAAAATGTAAAATTGCACAGCAGCCATTGCTCTACAACCCAGCACGGGACAGAACCTGCCACCCCTTGGGAGTTAAATGATCTCCTCTCACCTAACTCTCATTCTCCATCCTTCCTGACCTCTGTGCTGCTTTTCATACTGTCAACCATGACATCCATCCCAGCCTCCTGGGACCTCATGAAGAGGTTACATAAGAATGGCCCTATTGGGCAGACCAAAGGTCCATCTAGCCCAGTGTCCTGTCTTCTGACAGTGGCCAATGCCAGGTGCCCCAGAGGGAATGGACAGAACAGGGAATCATCAAGTGATCCATCCCCTGTCGCCCATTCCCAGCTTCTGGCAATCGGAGGCAAGTTACACTTAGAGCTTGGTGTTGCATCCCTGCCCATCCTGTCAATAGCCCTTGATGGACCTGTCCTCCATGAACTTACCTCGTTCTTTTTTGAACCCTACTATTGTTTTGGCCTCACAACATCCCCTGGCAACCAGTTCCACAGGTTGACTGTATGTTATGTAAAGAAATACTTCCTTTTGTTTGTTTTAAACCTGCTGCCTATTAATTTCATTGGGTGAGCCCTAGTTATTGTGTTATGTAAAGGACTAAATAACACTTCCTTCTTCACTTTCTCCACACCAGTCAAGATTTTATAGACCTTTATCATATTCCCCCCTTAGCCATCTCTTTTCCAAGCTGAAAACTCCCAGTTTTTTTAATCTCTCCTCAGATGGAAGCTGTTTCATACCCCTAATCATTTTTGTTGCCCTTCTCTCTACCTTCTCTATTGCAGTATATCTTTTTTGAGCTGGGGCAACCAGATCTGCATGCAGTATTTAAGATATGGGTGTGCCATGAATTTATATAGGGGTATTATCATATTTTCTATTTGATCTATCCCTTTCCTAATGGTTCCTAACATTCTGTCAGCTTTTTTTGACTGCCATCGCACAGTGAGCAGATACTTTCAGAGAGGTATCCACAATGACTCCAAAGTCTTTCTTGAGTGGTAACAGTTAATTTAGAAGCCAGCATTTTGTATGTGTAGTTGGGATTATGTTTTCCAGTGTGCATTTCTTTGCATTTATCAACATAGAATTTCATCTGCCATTTTGTTGCGCAGTCACCCTGTTTTGTGAGATCCTTTTAACTCTTCTCAGTCTGCTTTGGACTTAACTATCTTGAGTAATTTTGTATCATCCGCAAATTTTGCCACATCAGTGTTTACCCCCTTTTCCAGATTATTTATGAAAACGTTGAACAGTCCTGGTCCCAGTACTGACCCTTGGGGAACACCACTACTCACCTCTCTCCATTCTAAAAACTGACCATTTATTTCTACCCTTTGTTTCCTGTCTTTGAATTGGTTACTGATCCATGAGAGGACCTTCCTTCTTATCTCATAACAGCTTCCTTTGCTTATGAGCCTGTGGTGAGGGACCTTGTCAAAGGCTTTCTGAAAGTGCAAGTACACTACTTCCCCTGGATCAGCCTTGTCCATATATTTGTTGACCTCCTCCAAGAATTGTAATAGGTTGGTGAGGCATGATTTCCCTTGACAAAACCCATGTTGACTCTTCCGCAACAAATAGGATGTATTAGCAGGAGCGTCGTAAGCAAGACACAAGAAGTAATTTTTCTGCTCTACTCCACGCTGATACAGCTTCAGCTGGAGCATTGCGTCCAGCTCTGGGTGCCACATTTCAGGAAAGATGTGGACAAATTGGAGAAAGTCCAGAGGAGAGCAACAAAAATGATTCAAGGTCTATAAAACATGACTTATGAGGAAAGATTGAAAAAGCTGGGTTTAGTCTGGAGAAGAGAAGACTGGGAGGGGACATTTATGCACTTGAAAACGGTTATAAAGATTGTTACAAGGAGGAGGGAGAAAAATTATTCTTGTTAACCTCTGAGGATAGGGTAAGAATCAATGGACTTAAATTGCAGCAAGGGTGTTTTAGGTTGGACATTAGGAAAAACTTCCTGACTGTCAGGGTGGTTATGTACTGGAATAAAGTGCCTAGGGAGTGTGATGGCGTGGCTGCCTGCCACTGGCAGAAATGGGGTTAAAAGCAGCCCTACGGAGAGTGAGCTGCAGGCAGCCAATTAGAAAGGGGCTGAGAGAAGCAGGCAATCATGACCTGGCAGGCGCATATAAGAAGGGCTGCACGGCACAGCAGAGTTCAGTAGCTGAATGGAGTTTGTGGGGAGAAGACCAGGCTCTGAGCAGGAAGAAGGAGTGCCAGCACCTGGGATAGAGCAGTGCTGCAAGCAGAGGCTGGGGGAGCTAGAGAGAGCTCTGGGCTGGTTGCTACAACCTGCAGGCTGAGGACCTGAGGTATGGGCAGAAAAGGGTGCTGCAGCTGCATGGGAAGTGGCCCTGGGACAATGGACTGAAGTTGCCACTGGAGGAGTGGCTGAACAGAGACCGTGGGTCCCCTGGAAGGGGGAGAACACAGAGGGTGGCACAGCCAGGGAGCAGTGTCACTGAAGAGGACTCTACAGTTCTGGGAGTGGCGTGGGTCCTGGAACAAAAGCGATGGCAACAAGGCACCACGAGAGGAGGGGGCCCTGGTGAGTAGAGCTAATTCCCATCACAGCCAGCAGGAGGCGCCACAGTGGTGAATCCCATCCCATCACAGGGAGGTTGTGGAATCTCTGTCAAAGAGTAGGTTAGACAATCCCCTGTCAGGGATGGTCTAGATAATACTTAGTCCTGCCTTGAGTGCAGGGCACTGAACTAGAAGACCTCTCGAGGTCCCTTCCAGTCCTATGATTCTATGAAATTGTGTTCATCTGTGTCTGATAATTCTGTTCCTCATTATAGTTTCAATCACTTTGCCTGGTAGTGAAGTGAGGCTTACTGGACTGTAATTGCCAGGATCACCTCTGGAGCTTTTTTAGAAATTGGTGTCACATTAGCTATCCTCCAGACATCTGGTACAGAAGCTGGTTTAAATGATAGGTTACATACATAGGTTTTAGGACTGGACATTTAATTTCTGTTTAACTAGCTTCCTCATTTTTGTGTAGATCCCCTTTCTGAAATTAAATGCTCCTGTGTGGGACTTCTTTGGTGGTCCCCTCCCTCCAGGTATGTTCAGTTTAATTATTTTATGGATGCTATTACAAAGCGGTTCAGCTACAGTCACCTCTTGGGCTGGATCCTGTGCTCCCGTTTAGAACTAAATCAAGCATGTAGAAGCACTCGTCCAGACTCTAGGGAGATGGGGATAAAAATCTCGGAGCAGAAGGAATTATGGTCCTTTTATCCTGTTTAGATTCTCAGGGGCAAAGATTCCTGAACACAAGCAAGAGATCCGGAGGACTAACCTGGGTTAGCCCTAATGGACACATCGAGCTGGCATATTTCATCAGCTCTGGCACCATGTGAATCCTAAGACTGCAACATGTTTTTGTGTGTATGGTTACTTGTTTTAACTTTGTAAATAATGCTCTTATTTCTTTTTCCTGGTTAATAAATCCTAGTTTACTAGAGAAATGTCTACAAGTGTTGTCTTTGGTGTGAGAGCTAAGGTGCAAATTGAGCTGGGTGTAAGTGAATGGTCCTTTGTGAGTGAGACTAACCTGAATATTTTGTGATCTTTGGTGTAAAGCAACCATGTGCCACAGAGCAAGCTTGCCTGGGTTGCGAGAGAGATTGGAATGCCCCAGGGGACTGTCTGTGGCCTCACGGTAAAGCTGCCTAGAGCCTGAGGGGTTCAAACTTGTCACTTGGTTGGTGAAATCGAAGTATAGAACTCCCAGCCAGTTTGGGGTTTGTGCTGTGGTTCTTAAAAGTCTGCCCTGAGGCTGGTATTCTCACTCATGAGCAACTCCAGCCAGTGTGACAATAAATACGCTTCCCCATGGCCCTGCGGAGCCGCCTCCGGGCTCTCACGGCCCAAGGGGGCTTGGAGCTCCGATGGACACAGTTCTCCATAGCCCTGCAGAGCCACCCCTGTGGCTGGCACAGCCTCCATCCCTGACACAGAGGGTTGCTCAGGGCCGCTTTGCCCTCTAGGCCCTGCCCTCACCAGCCACACTGCCAATGGGTGAAGTTTTCCGCAACCATTTTGGCTGCTATCTCCCATTACTCTCAATGGGGCTGAAGCCAGCAAGATGGCTGCCATTTCCCTACAGGCTGTCTGCACGTGGCAGAGAAGTTGCCTGTAATGAAGAGGGCAGCCATCTCCGACTGTGTTCAGTGAGACCCAAGCCCGGTGCAGCAGAGCGACCACCTTTGTTGGATGGAAGAAAGGGGGGAAAAAAATCACAGGAGAATTAAGTTATGGATGGTCATCATAAGGGCCAAATCAATGAAATAAGGGACAGTCCTATAAAATAAAGAACGGGTGGTCACCCTAACACTCAGAGGCAAAATGTCTGGCACTCCATGAGGGTGGAGTTGGGGGCTAGCCAGGACATGGTTACGTCTCAGGAACAGCAGAGCCCTGTAAAGGGAGGGTGTGAGGAGCAGCAGAGCCCTGTAAAGGGAGGGTGGAGAAGCTCTCGGGGGCAGGAGGCAGATTTAAGGTTTGTAGGGAATGGGAGGTAGGAGGCGGGGGGGGGGAACGGGGACAGGAAAGAGGCTGGTGGTGCAGGTGAAAGGATAGGGATGGGATGGGAGAGAGATGGAGGGGATCAGCTGATGTGTCAGCTGGGGGAGAGCAGGAAGCCGTCCCGGTGTAAGGGGGCTGCTGGCCCCGCACTGACACTGAGTGGGGTTGTTTGGCTGCCCTCTGCCAATAGCGGGGAAGGGCCACGGAGAAATTAGAATCCTGAGACTGGCAGTCCCTGGGGCCAATGGGCAGGGGTCAATACTCTAGGTCAGGCTGATTGACAGGGCGGGCAGGCCAATGAGGGAGTCAGGAGCCTGGGGGCCTGTCCTCCGTGTGTGCTGGAGCTCCCTGAGCCAGGGCAGGGCTGAGCTAAGGGGAGAGCAGCCGCCAGAGCTGGGCAGGAGGCAGAGCTGCAGCAGCCAGGGGGCCGGAGCTGGGGAGCTGGAGCGGGGGTGGTGGTGGAGAGGATGCTGGAGCTGGGGCAGGCGCTGGAGCCCGAGCAGCCCGGGGGTGGGGTGGGATGGGGTGGGGGGGCGCTGGAGCCGGAGCACCCTGGGTTTGGGGGTGTTTCCACAGGGGAGGAGCAGGAAGGGCTGGGAGAGGAATACCCCACAGCTGCTGGGTTGAGGTCCTTGGACTGGCATCCGGGGCAGAGGGCGGGCCGGGTTCCCCCACCAGTCAGTGCTGGGGTGACACATGAGGGAGAGCCCCTGGGGGCGGTGGGGGCCATCTGGAGCAGCCTGCGATGACACCCGGCAGGGGCAGAACGTTAACGTGAGGTGGTCGGGGGGGCTCAGGGAGAGGGAAGCGCGGCTGCTCCCAGCGCGTGAGAGGCCAGGGCGTGACCAAGGGGCTCGACGGGCTGAGTAACCACGGGAAGGGGCGTCCGAGCTAATTCCCCAGATGAGCCAGAAGACGGTGCTGCCGAGGGGTGAGTAGCACCAACCCCGTCACGCCATCTCAGCTCTCCACTGTGCCCACAGAATGGTCGCTCTGGTCCCCATAAAACTGCCTGAACCCCCGTAGCTGGGTCTGCACGGCTCCTTTCCAGCTCTGAGTGGTGATACATCCATCCACAAACAGCTGCTGGGAGGGGCCCCCAAACCCGGACAGCCCTGGGGCAGGTACCTGCTGACTGCCCAGGTTTGCTGTGGAAAGGGATTGCGGCTGGAAGCAGGGCACCTGCTCTGCGTGCAAAGCAGCCGCCAACCAGATAAGAGCTTTCCTGTGTTTTGCCCCTTCCCCAAGCTCCCCGTGGATCTACGCCCCGTCCCCTCCAGCATCCCCCGACAGGGCAAACCTGCCAGTTCCAACCCCCCTCTCACTCACTCACACCCAGCCTGCCCTGGCTGTCTGCTTATCCCTTCATCGCAGCGCAAAGGGGCCCGTGGTGTTTGGACGCGCCTGGCCAGCTGGCAGCGCTGGGGTGAGCGTGTTCACCTGCACCTGATGGGGTCGCTGTGCCTGAGGGGTTGGAGCACACAGGACCCCTGGGAGGGCTTTTGAACGTGCCAGGTAAGGAGCCTTTACCCCTGCCCCACCCCTTTGTCCACCTCACCCACCTGAGAGTTTAGGGTCCTTTATGGTAATCCCTTGAGTGCCCAGCAGACCTCAAAGGTACCCCCTTAGCTGTCTAAGCGTCTATGGCTGCTTTTCAAAAGGGCTAGCAGTGTCTACTGAAAACCATGGAGAATCTTCCTCACCCTACCCCATTGAGAACAATAGAGGATTCCACCGCCCACCCCCCACCCCCCTGAGAATACTGCAGGGGTCTTGGACCCCAGCTGAGAACAATGGGAGCGGCTGTGTGCTGAGCTCTTTGGTAAATCTGGACACTCATTTCCACCAAGCGAGCTCCTGAAACTCCAGCCTTGGCTCCAGCTCTATTAGAGACTGTCACGGTGGTTTAGTGTGAGTTCGAAGCGCCCGTGGGGTCCTGTGTGTGCTGCTCACCCTGATGCAATCTAAGGGCATGGAAAGGAATGTTCCAAGATGGTGTAATTGACTGATTTCTGTTTTCTCAGTTACTTTTATTGTAAATGAAATAAAACCATAGCAGATCAGTGACAAGCTGGGGATGAAGGTGCCATGTCAATGTGAGTCATTGTCAGTGAGAGGTGCTGAAAGCAAAGATGGGACTCATGATATAGACACACTACAGGCACTCAGCCATGCAAATACAAAAACTCAACGCTGTTAGAAGAAACTCCATACTTATTTGCTGCGTGGACGTTAGAAGGCAGCAGAGCTGGAAGGTAGGTTTGCTTAGAGACAAGGATGGTCGCACTGTCCCCTCTGAGTAGAAACAGCTACTCAGTGTCAGAAGCTAAACTGTCCTCTGCGGTGATACTTACAAAACACTTGACAACGGCTGGTGGGCTGAGACCACTGTCATTTTGCTGACCAGTATTGTCTCTTTGTGCTCCTCCGTCTGTCTGCCGGTTCCCTCCTGTTGTCTCTCGTTGCAGACGGTAGACTCTTTGGGGCCAGACGCAATGGGGTCCTGGTCCATGTCTGGGCTTCTAGGTGCTATCAGAAGAAAGGTAGCTAATAATAATTATGAGAAACAGCAGCAGGATGTGCTGTGGTCTGAACAATTCAGGGAACCCAGAATCATTTGCATCACGAATATCACTGTTACACAGGTGGGGAAAGTGACTCACTTAAGAAAGAGGTCGTGGTGTGTCCACGGAAGGGAAGGGAAAGGATCCCGCATTTTCTCTCCTTCTCCAGTCTCCTGCTCTGTTGTTGCCACCAGTGGATCTCCCCATGTACCACGGACTTTCATTCTCTTGAATGAAGTAATGTATGGCCTCAGCCTCTGTGGTTTGGGAGCTCTGCTGGAATTCTCCTGACACCTCTTCCAACCTGCTTTTCAGTTGTTGCCTCTCCAGGTAGTTGTCTGGAATGGCAAAACCTGCTTTGTACATCTTAGCTGCCTCCCACACTGACTTCTGCTTGTAGAAAAGGAAATCCCCCCAGTGAAGGTAGACTGCCTGCTGACACTTCTTGCTGAGGCTGGGCATTTCACTCAGGAGATTGAGATAAATCTCTTCTTGGTAGTGAGGTGTGTTTTCTCCATACATTTCAGCTAAAGCCAGCCTTGAAAACACAGAGGCTGGATCTTTCTGCACAGCCTTTTTGAAGGCCTCAATAGCTGCTGCCAATATTTCTTCTCTTCTGCCTGACTTGGCCTGCTCCAGTTGTTTCTTGTAGCAGACGCCAAGGTCATAGTGAAGGAGATGATAATTGGGGTTCAGAGAGATTGCTTGCTCTAGAACAGAGATTGCTTTTTCTATGAATTCTGGTTGAAAGAACTTGGCTGCATGTCTCAGGACCTCAGGGTCCAGGCTATTCTGAACAACATCTTCTAAGAGGGCTTCTGCTTCCTGTCTATTTGCCCTCTTCAGGATCTTGGCTAAATACACCTTAGCTTCATAGTTTTGCTGCTGTTCATGGAGAATGGCAACCAACTTCTTTTTGGCTGCTTCCCGAAGTACAGGCTTGTGTGAGTGAGTCCATGATGCAAAGACCGCAATTGCCAACCCAGCAAGAAATTCCCCATTTGCTTCGTCTTCTCTTAATGCAATTTGGAAACACTTTGTGGCTTCAATGCCATTGCGGAAGCCTGCTGCCAGGAGAGACCAGCCTTTCTGTGCATGTATCTCAGGGATCTGAGCTGCATGTGGAGAGCGGCTCTTCAGGGAGCGGCAGATCTCTCTAACCTTGTCCAGGTAAAGTTCAACCAAATCATAGTGGGCCAAGTGATAATAGATCCAGGCGTAGTTTCCATAAATGACCAGGACCTGCCGGGGGAAGTTATCTGGGTGATCTCTTTGCAGAATCTCTTCGGCTTCTCTCAGGCTTTGCAGAGAGTCTTCATATTGCCCTTGCAGGTGGCAGAGATAAGCCTGCATGGCAAGGAGTGTAGGCTGGTTCTGGTAGTGAGTGTGGGCAATCCTGAGAGCCAGAGTTTGGAGGAGGTGAGCTGCATCTACCTGGTCTCTGATTTCAAAGTTCCAGGTGAAGTGGCACTGGAGGGCCTGCAGCTTCTCCTTCAGACGCAGGGTGCTGCAAAGAGAGGGGAAAATGAGACTCCATCTGGGCTGAATGAATTTCCACTACATGCTACAATCATCCCCACCACCATGACAGGGAGCGACACTGCCCCCCACCTCCAGTGAGTGCCCCTGCTGCAGGTATCCCTTCCAGCACCCACCAATTGTACCCCCACCCCCATATTCCCTCCCCCTCCCCACTCGGCAGTGTCCTCTTTTTGGGAAGCTGAAATATGGTCACCCTGGAACAAGTACCACACTGAACAATAGAACAACCCCCCCACCCCCGCCTTGTTAGACCACAGGACCCCCCCCCCCCCTTTGCCTTGCTAGACACACAGCCGCCCCCCTCCCCCCACTCCCTCCAGCTGTCCCTGCGCTCTGGTCTGGTGCGGGTGCCCTGCGCTCAGGGTGGTGCTGCGGGGGGGGAGCAGTGGGGTTAGGTGGTCTCAGCTCCAGGCTGAGCGTTCACAAGAGCCCCCCCCCTCCTTTGCAAGCAGCTGGTTCCCCTCCCAGCAGCCTCCCCTGCGCTGTAGCTCCGGGCTCCTGCTGCTGCTGCCTTTTCTCTCCGCATCTCCTGGGCTGGTCCCGTCCCGTCCCCCAGCTGCCCCTTGGCTCCAGCTCCCCAGGGATCAGAGTTAATCTCTCCCCCCTGCCCCACACCAGCAGCCAGGTTTCCTGAGCTGTAGCTCAGGAAAGCTTATGCTCAAATAAATTGGTTCATCTCTAAGGTGCCACAAATCCTCCTTTTCTCTTTGTGAATACAGACTAACAGGGCTGCTCCTCTGAAACACAAGGGAGAGGGGGGACAGGGCTGGGGGGGGGGGGCACTCTCTTACCGGCTCCTCCGTTGATGCGGAGTGAAGCCGGAGTGACAGCTGGCCAGAGGGGGAGTTCTCCGTGAAGGTACAGCGAGGGGAGCTCGCAGGGCGAGGTGTCAACAGTGACCTGCACTAGCTCTGAGAGGCACCAGCCTGGAGAGTCAACGGGACGCAGAATCACCCCGGAGTGACCCCGCCCCAGAGATTTAAAAGCCGGAGATTTACAGCCCCAGAAATGCGCAGAGGGGGGTGGCAAGCTGTCTGACTTTAGCCCTCGCTGGAAATGTCCCCCCCGCCCAGCGACCCCAATGCTCCTACCTCATTGCGATCCGCTGAGTCCCAGCCAGGGGAGGTGGCGGCTCCTTTCCCTGCCCCGGGTTTCCTCCCGCGGTGTGGAAGTGCCCGGTTCTGGGGGAGACCCGAGTTCTGCCCGGGCAGGACGGACTGTGGCCGCCCGGGCGATGCTGCCCTTTATACGCAGGGCGGGTGGCTCGCTGGGGATCTCGCTGGTTTGGCTGGGGAGCTGCATTTCCCCAGGAAGCGAGAGTGAGCAGAGAAAAGGAAACTGAAACTTACCTTTCACTTCCACTTGTCATCTTCAGCGTCCGCTCAGCCCGAGTCGCCAGCTGCAGCTCCATGGGTGACATGGGACTAGTTATGGGGGTGTGTGTGTTTGTGTGTGTCTGTGCGCACACACGCGCTTGCACACGTACAATCCTGGCCTGGGCTTCCCAGCACACAGACGGGGTCACTCACCATCACCACGCCGCGGCGCGCTCCCCGCTACGCCCCCAACCAGCTCCACAGCCCCCTGCCCCGAACCGGTTGCCCTGTCCCGGCCCCGGCCAGCCCTTCCCCCCCACCGAGGGGTGTTCGTATCGCCCTCATGCACTGCCAGGGCCCTGCCTGGGCACAGAGCCGCGAGGAGCAGAGGGCGATGAAGGAGGCAGGGCAATTAGCCAAAGGTGAGAGCTTTGTACCTGCTCCCCCAGGTCTCCTCCTCTCCCCGAGCCCTCCCCCAGCTTTATCCGCGCAGGGTGCGATTTTCCAAAGGGGCCCCCCCGCGCGGTTTAGTCACCCAGGCCCCATTGGCTGCCAGCGTGAGCCGTGCTCCTCAGTCACTTCGGCACTTTTGAAAATGCCTCCCCCACATAGAAATTAAACCCTCTAAAGTGAGGAAATAATAGTCAGGTTGTGACGTTATTGACAAGACCTGTGACCGTATAGATCATTGTTGCAACCACTGTTATATATTTGCAGCAAATATGGTACAGAGGTTGTGGTGTGAGGTGTCTATGGAAAGGTTCGGACTGGCTGGGTAGGATTATGCTGTCTGTCTGAGTGTATCGTTGTTGTGGTTGAAGTGATGAACATTGGCTACGTACCTGTACCTCAATGTGCTTGATTCTAAGTAGCCTCAGGGAAGCATTTGGTCAGCTTCTTGAGAAGGGGCTATTCTCAGTAAGTGCCCAGTCAAGAAACACTTAACGGACAGTGGACCTTGGGAGACTCCAATTCACATGAGAAGTCTTCCTGGGAATGTTCAAGGTAGCATGTGAGCAATGGCTGCTCTCCCTGTAAAAGAATTGAGTCATGCAGGGACATGTGACTTGCCCATGTGACTCCAAAGGCCATCTTGCTGCTGTGATTTTCCACAGTAGGAACAAAGGGGTGTCCTTCCACATGGCAGAGGATATAAAAGGCCCTGGAAATCCCTCCATTTTATCTTCAATCCTGTTTCTTACGTTTGGAGAGACTTTGCTACACTGAAGCTCTGAACAAAGGACTGAATGACCCATCCCAGCTGGGGACGTTCTCCAGAGACTTGATTTGAACCTGCCGTTTATTCCATCACTGCGACATGCCTGAACCAAGAACTTTGCCATCACTGTATGTCATTGATTCCATTTAAGCAATTTTAGCTCTCATCTATATTTCTTTCTTTCAATGAGTAAACTTTTAGATTCTAAAGGATTGGGAATAGTGTGATTTGTGGGTAAGATCTGACTTGTATATTGACCTGGGTCTGGGGCTTGGTCCTTTAGGTTTGGGAGAACCGTTTTTCTTTTACTGGGGTATTGGTTTTCATAACCAGTCGTCCCCATAACGAGTGGCCCTGGTGGTGTTACTGGGGAACTGGAGTGTCTAAGGGAATTGCTTGTGTGACTTATGGTTAGCCAGTGGGGTGAGACCGAAGTGATCTGTTCGGCTGGTTTGGTGTGCCTTAAAAGTAAAGGAAACCCAACCTTGGGCTGTAACTGCCCTGCTCTAAGCAATTTGTCCTGAACTGATACTCTCAGCTGTGTCCCGCCAGAGGCTGCATCGTTACCCAGGTTCCCTGTGCAGCCTCATCTCTTCCCTTTGTAGTGCCGCATGCTGGTGCGCTCTTCAATGACACGATCGCGTTCTATCTCCGTGGGCCCCTGCCTGGTTCACTGCGCTGTGGGGACAGTGTGGGGGTCTCTTCTGTTCAGTCCTACATGGGTTCTTACTCTCTGCTCCTCATTGCAGTGTCTGAGCGCTTTCCAGCTGTGCATTAACTACTGGGACTCACGCCTGTCACATGTTTGGTTTCTCCTCTCCCAGAGGGAGAAGCGTCTTTCCATAGGGTTTTTTAAATCTACATTTTGTTTTGTTTCAGAAGGTGGAGGATGTAAAGGGGGGAAGGCTGGTGGCTAGTTGCCATTTCCTTCTCACTAATAGGGAGGAGCTGGCTGTGAATCTGAAGGTGGAAGGCAACTTGGGTGAAAGTGACTACACAGCGATAAAGAGTTTGTGATCCCAGGGGAAGGAAGCAGGGGGAGCAGCAGCATAAAGACAATACACTGAAAAAGCCGATTTCAACAAACTCAGGGAATCGTTTGCCTGGTTCTCTGCCCTCGATCGGTAGGGGGGACTGTCCCATCATTGAGCGGTGAGGGGGGAACAGCCAGCACCCTAGGGCCACATCTAGAGCAATTTATTTAAAGGGGATGCAAAGCCGCGGTTGCTTTTTGTTGGGGGGTGTCGGTGCCTGAGGCCTGGGCTTGCGAGGGTTAACGGGCCCTGACCAGCTCCCAGCTGAGAGCCCCTTGCTGGAGATGCATAAAGGGCTCCTTAAAGGCACAAATCCCATCATGTCCCGTGTGCTCCCCAGCCCCGGTCATCCCAGGCTCTCAGAGCAGCCTGAGGCCTTGCCAGCCGAATGCATTCGCCCCAGAGTGAGGCAGGCTGGCAGGGGCTGGGGCCTCACCATAGCCTGCTGCGTTTCCCGGCCCAGCTCTTTCTGATTCCTCATGGTCCCTTTAGGTTTCATTTCTCTGAGTTTCAGCTTCCTGATCTCTGTGCAAAGAGCTGGCAGGTGTCCAGGACGGGGAGGGGGGGCAGCAGGAGAGACGTCACCCACCCTTCCCCTCTGAACATCCCCTTCCCCACACCCTCCTCCTGCGAACACTTGCACGACTCACATGCATGCCCCTGTGAACACATTCTCCCCACACCCACACCCATCCACTGCTGTGCTGGGGCTGATCCTGGCTCTGTGGGGCCCTGCAGAGGGTTGCAGGGGTTGGGTGGCATAGAAGCAGGGCTGCGTCTGCCCCTCATGCCTGGTCTCTGTGCAGGGTTGAGTAACTGGGGTGCCCAGCTGGTGGGAGGGAGCCGCGTTCCCCATGGGCTGTTAACCCTCCGAACCCCTTCCTGTTGTCAGCTCCCAGTGGCTATGTGAGCAGGGAGTGAATGAGCTCTCCTCTAACATCTAGTGATGGGCTGGGGGAAAAAGACTTCTGTGTTTACATGAGTACATAAAAGGTTGTTACAAGGAGGAGGGAGAAAAATTGTTTTTCTTAACCTCTGAGGACAGGAGAAGAAGCAATGGGCTTAAACTGCAGCCAGGGAGGTTTAGGTTGGACACAAACTTCCTAGCTGTCAGGGTGGTTAAGCACTGGAATAAATTGGCTAGGGAGGTTGTGGACTCTCCATCATTGGGGATTTTTAAGAGCCGGTGAAACACCTGCCAGGGATGGTCTAGACTCTAGATCATACTTAGCCCTGCCTTGAGTGCAGGGGACTGGGCTAGGTGACCTCTCGAGGTCCCTTCCAGTCCTACGATTCTATGAACTCACCTTCTCTGCCTCGATATCCAGCAGACAGAGCTGCCGTGCCAAAGGGAGCAGTGTTGGCTGCTGGTGGGTTACAAATCACTTTACTATTGAATGCAGGGGAATGACAGGTTGTTACCTTGTTGTATGAGTAAAGGGCAGCAGAAGTGGGCTGAGCCTGTCCTGATGCAGGCCACCAATCTCCAGTGAAGTGCCCTCGTGAAGCAGGGTATAGGCAGCGTCTCTGGAGACCCGTGGGGCTGGAGCCAGCTCTTGTCAGTGCCGGCAGCTGAGGCATTGGGTCCCCAGGGCATCCCCCTGGGCAGCTCTCCCACTCCTGCCTGGCCGGGGCACGGGGAGCCTGGGACTCCACAGCCACAGGGGAGTTCCCAACCCACCTTCCCCAGGGTGGGCTTTGCTGAAGGGCCGCACTCGCTGTTCACAGTGGCTGTAACTACAGGGTTTGGCAGCTCCCTGGCACGGTGAGTCGCTCCTGCCAGAGCACAAGACTAGGAGCAACGTCCGGGTCAAACTGTCGTACGGACATCCACCTTTTACCAAAAAAGCCAAAGAAACAACAAAAGATAAGAACGTTTAAAGCACCTTATTTGTGTTTCTATTGCATTTGGGTCTAGTAAACAATAGAGACACCTGTACATTGTTTTTATTCTTGAGTCTGCAAAATACAAACCCTACATTTAGTGTAATTACAATGGCGTGGACGTGTCCATGAGCATATTTATTTGTTTTTCCTAAAGTTAATTAAGTCTTTTAGGAAAAATTGTCAGAGCGGCCACCAGCAAGAGTTGGTGATGAGCTCTAGCTGCCGAGCCATCGACCTGGTGCGGGACGGTGGTGCAGGGAAAGAGAGCGCCCGAGCAGTGAGGTTTCCCGCTACCCACCGAGCGCTGGGTTCAGTGGTGGGACCTGAGAACGTGGCATCGCAGAGAGCGGCGGGTGGCGGCAGAGAAGCAGCAGCAGCGCCGGGGTGACCGATGGTGGCAGAGGGAAGGATGGCAGCAGGGTCCGTTGTGCTCAATGCACGTCCTGGGTGGGGGTGGGAGGGAACCCACATGAAGGCCCCTCTGAGCTCTGGGTCTTTGCTGACCAAGGACGGCCAACTGTGAGTGGGGTGCAGTGGAGGGAGAGGGGAGCGATGTGCTAATGGGACATTCATTCCTCAGACTTTCCCACCAGCAGCTGGGAAACTGAGGCAAAAGACACTGCCCTGTGTTAAAGGGGAAAAGGACTGAAAGGCAAGGGAGGAGTGTGTGTGTGTGTGTGTGTGTGTGTGATAAGAAAAGAGATACTTAAGCTTTCAGTCTCCCTAGGTTCGGCCTCCCTGTCCAGCATCTGTCATCTGGTAGGATCCCTTCTCCTGCCAAGAGGACCCCTCCCACCCTAAATAATGAGGAGTCAATCAGTAAAGGTAAAATCAAATAAAGTGTATTGAAGGGTTTATAACAAAGAGTGGGACAAATAAGAAGGGGAATAAAGAGCAAAATTGCGCAATACAGTGATTACCCCCAAACTCCACCCTACAAAACAGATATAAAAACCGTCTTCACAGATCAAAGCGACAGCAGGTGCTTGGGACCTCAATCCTCTGGCTAACGGCAGGCTTTGGAGAGGAGCTCCAAGGAGTCCCTTGATGTTCCTTCGGGGCCACAGGAAAACAGAAGAAATGGTACGCTCAGGAGCACAGCGATGGACGATGACAAAGGTAAGTGCTGTTTCTTCTCCTCTCTTCTCTTTACAGGTGAGGAAGCTGTAGGAGGAAAATCCCTAGGATGGATAGATGTCTGCAGGTAAGACCCATGACCCGTGACCGTCCCTGGCTGCCACTCAGTTGGACAGCCCTGAGGCCATGTTCGGGGCAGCTTTTTATACACTTGCCCGGGAAACCCCTTAGAAAAGGCGGGAAGCCCCTTCTGGGAAACCCCTTAGGAAAACCAGTTCTGACTGGAAGTTGTTTACCACTCCAGGAGAAATAAAAGAGCGGGAAAATGGACCTATAGCTCACGTGGGCATAAAATTCCATTTTGAAACCAACATGGATTCCTGTAGTCACAAAACATACGAAAATGAACCCACCTAACAAAAGTGTGCTGTGGGGTTGGCTTGGCTTATGATCACATGTGTTTGAGTGTGGTTGTGATGTTTTCCCAAACTAATGCTGGGTTCCCTTTCCCTTTCAATAGCAGTTCTCTTTTGTAAAACACAGACTCAGTGCCTGTGAGTGGGGACGTATTGTCTCTTGGAGGCACCCGGGGCGGTGTTAAGTTTTCCCAGATTACTGCGGTGGGGGGGCTCGAGCCAGTTCTGCACACACAGTGGTGCAGAATTCCCCCAGGAGTAGTAACATAACCCAGTCACTGTCCAACACTGACCAGTTGGAAAAAGGTCCAAGGGGTGGTATTCACGGACCTCAGCCTGCTTAGTACTGTGGTAAATGCTTCCAGCTCTGGTGGGGCCTGACGTTTACACAACCACTAGAAACGTCCCTGCTTTGTGTGTCTGAGTGGAGATAAGACCAGGAGGAGATGGGTGGGCCAGAAGAGAGAAGAAACTCTGGTTATTGCAGATATCTAGAGGGAGACGAAGTCCTGTCCCTTATCCAAAAGGCCAGGCCCATCCTGCCTCCCTCTGAGGGTCCCCTTCCTCTCCTCCACTGAGATCTGGGCAGTTCAGGACACAGTCAGAGGGGGCTGGATGGACGCCTCTATGCAGGGCCAGGATTGGGACAGAGGAGACACACACAGAACTGCATGCTCAGGGTCGACACTTGCAAACGTAGCCGTTTTTCATATGACAGTCTTTATCATTCCAGTTCTTAAAATCTAGACGGCAAAACCAATCACTGGGGCAATGGAAGGGCGAGTGGGGCCATTCCTGCCCTTACAGTGATGTCCCTCCTCATTGCACACTGCTGAAAGAAGACCCCAGCTCCTGTGCATGAGGCTGCGAGGATGAGGAGGCTGGAGATGAAGGCCCATGTGCCTCAGACAGGGACAGGCTCCATTGTTCCATGAGGGACGCTGTGTCCAGCAAAACTATCTGCCCTCACCAGCGTCTTCAGCCCTGGCTCTGAGCCCTTTAATTTCAGCCTTTCGCTTGGGCCTCCAAATGAAATTTGTCCCCTTCTTGGGGATACCACTTTGCTGGTGGGGGAACCTGGGCCCAAAGACTAGCCCAGGTTCCGACCCAGGGACACTCTGCACAGCAGCCGTGCACCACTCACTGCAATTCGTTGCTGCTACTTCCCTGCCCCCCTCATAGCTCAGGGTTAAAATTCTCAGAGCTTCTCTCTTCCCAGCTTCAGCAAATGCGGCTAGAACGAAACTCGGGTTGTCCCCAGAGTTGCTTTGGCCAGAGAGGAGTGTGAGTGCCCCTGTGGTCCCAGCCAGACACTGCCCTGTTAGCACCCGCAGCTCCTGTCACCTGAGCCTGCTGGGCTCTGATTGGCTGCTTCCATGGGGCCGCTCTCGGCAGCCCTTTGCTGCTCTTTTCCTGGGGCAGGATGTGATAGGACCACGGGGCCTCCAGTAGGGGCCACAAAGGCCTGGTGCAGCCTGTCTCACGCGCCCATGAGCCATGGGGCCCCACTTTCAAGAAGGGGTGCCAGATCCAGAGTCTAGGAGCAGGGAGTGAGCCTAGAGGTCAAAGAAGCAGGCAGTGCTAAGGCCTGTCCAGAATCCAGGGAGATCGGCACCGACGCCGTGGGTGCTCAGCAGCCGCTGGCAGCCCTGTGGATCAGCTCCTTCCCCCCTACCCGCCCCCACTAGCAGGTGCTGCCGATCAGCCCCTCCTGTACGCCGCGATCAGCTGTTCAGACACATGCAGGAGGTGCTGGGGTGAGGGGGAGGAGCGGAGGCAGGAAGAGGTGGGGTAGGCGTGGGGGCTTGGGGAAGGGCTGGGGTGGGCGTGGGGCCTCAGCCCGCCACCCCGGGGAACTCAGGAAGTCAGCACCTCTGCCGAGGGATATCAGAAATACACCCATCCAGTTCTGGGAGCCAGTCCCAGCAGCCTGGTAAGTGTCCAGCACAGGTGACCTCAACCACGGCGGGGAGAACTGGCCTAACAGTGGCAGCCACCCTGGAGGGCTGTACCAATGGAGCGAAAGCAGCTCCGTCTTTGTGTGTAGACAAGCCCTTAGCAACAGACTGAAAACGTAGTAAAGTGTCACAAGGCCTGATCCTCATTTACTTCTCACTGACACCGCTCTGGCACTTCTGAAACGTCAGCCTTGGCTCTTAAGTACATAAGAACGGCCATACTCAATCAGATCAATGGTCCATCTAGCCCAGTCTCCTGTCTTCTGACAGCGGCCACCGCCAGGTGCTTCAGAGGGAATGAGGAGAACAGGTCATCATCAAGTGATCCATCCCCTGTCGCCCATTCCCAGTTTCTGGCAAACAGAGGCTAGGGACACCATCCCTGCCCATCCTGGCTAATAGCCACTGATGGTCCTATCCTCCAGGAACTTATCTAGTTCTTTTTTGAACCCTGTTATAGTCTTGGCCTTCACAACAAAGAGTTCCACAGGTTGACTGTGCATTGGGTGAAGAAATATTTCCTTTTGTTTGTTTTAAACCTGCTGCCTATTTATTTCATTTGGCGACCCCTAGTTCTGGGGTTATGAGACGGAGTAAATAACACTTCCTTATTTACTTTCTCCACACCAGTCATGATTTTATAGACCTCTATCATTTCCCCTCTTAGTCATCTCTTTTCCAAGCTGAAAAGTCCCAGTCTTATTAATCCCTCCCCATATGGAAGCCTTTCCATACCCCTAGTCATTTTTGTTGCCCTTTTCTGAAACTTTTCCAATTCTAATATATCTTTTTTGAGATGGGGGAACCACATCTGCATGCAGTATTCAAGATGTGGGCGTACCATGGATTTAAAGAGAGGCAATAAAGTATTTTGTGTCTTCTTATCTATCCTTCTCCTAACGATTCCCAACATTCTGTTCGCTTTTTTTCACTGTCTCTGCACACTGAGTGGATGTTTTCAGAGAACTCTCCACAATGACTCCAAGATCTTTCTTCAATGGTAACAGCTAATTTAGACCCCATCGTTTTCTATGTATAGTTGGGATTATGTTTTCCAATGTGCATTACTTTTCATTTATCAACATTGAATTTCATCTGCCATTTTGTTGCCCAGTCACCCAGTTTTGTGAGATCTCTTTGTGAGAGGACCTTCCCTCTTATCCCATGACAGGTTACTTTGCTTAAGAGCCTTTGGTGAGGGACCTTGCCAAAGGCTTTCTGAAAATTTAAATACATGTTGACACTTTCCCAGCAAATCATGTTCATCAATGTGTCTGATAAGTCTGTTCTTTCCTATAGTTAGTTTCAACCAGTTTGCCTGGTACTGAAGTCAGGTTTACCGGCCTGTAATTGCCAGAATCACTTCTGGAGCCTTTAAAAAAAATGGCTTCACATTCGCTGTCGTCCTGTCATCTGGTGAAGAAGCCGATTTAAATGATCGGTTACAGAGGACAGTTAGTAGTTCTGCAATGTCACATTTGAGTTCCTTCAGAACTCTTGGGTGATGCCATCTGGTCCTGGTGACTTATTATGGTTTAGTTTATCAATTTGTTCCAAACCCTCCTGTAATGACACCTCAATGTGGGACAGTTCATGTTCTGTTAGTGACTGTCCTGGTGCTTTACTGTGAGCTCGACACGCCTGTAGGGTCCTATGTGTGCTGCTCACCCTGGTGCAATCCAGAGGCAGGAGAAGCAATGTTTCAACACAAAGAGACTGATTTATTTCTGTTTTCTCTGTAACTTATGTTTTTACTTCATTTACAATAAATCAGATCCATGACAAGCTGGGGAAACTGGTGCCATGTAAATGTGAGTCATGGTCAGGGTGAGGTGCGGAAAGCAAAGATTTGTCTATATAATTATTCCCATTACAGGCACTCATCTATGCAAATGCAAAAACTCAATGCTGTTAGAAGAAACTCCACACCTATTTTCTGCGTGGATGTTGGAAGGCCGCAGAGCTGGAGGATAGGTTTGCGTAGAGACAAGGATGGTCGCAGCGTCCCCTCTGAGTAGAAACAGCTGCTCAGTATCAGAAGCTAAACTGTCCTCTGCGGTGATACTTACAAAACACTTGACAATGGCTGGGTAGCTGGTGGGCTGAGGCCACTGTCCATTTTGCTGACCAGTATTGTCTCCCTGTGCTCCCCTGTCCGTCTGCTGGTTCCCTCCTGTTGTCCCTTGTTGCAGACTGTAGACTCTTTGGAGCCAGACACAATGGGGTCCTGGTCCATGTCTGGTCTCCTAGGTGTGACCACAAGACAGGTAGCTAATAATAATTAGCAGCAACAGCATGTGCCGTAGTCTGAATCATTTGCAACACGCATGTCATTGTTACACAGGTGGGGAAAGTGACTCACTTCAGAAGGAGGTCTTGGTGTGTCCAGGGAAGGGAAAGGATCCCCCATTTTCTCCACATTTCCAGTCTCCTGCTCTGTTGTTGCTATGGGTGGACTTCCTCCTTTAGTCAAGAGAATGACTTTCAGTCTCGTGAATGAAGTCACGTATGGCCTCAGCCTCAGTGGTTTGGGAGTTCTGCTGGAATATTTCTGCCACCTTTTCCAACTTCCTTTTCAGTTGTTGCCTCTCCGGGTAGTTGTCTGGAATGGCGAAACCTGCTTTGTACATCTCAGCTGCCTTCTGCACACTGTTCTTCTTGTAGAAGAGGAAATTTCCCCAGTGAAGGCAGACTGCCTGCTGACACTTCTTGCTGAGGCTGGGCATTTCACTCACGAGATTGAGATAAATCTCTTCTTGGTAGTGAGGTGTGTTTTCTCCATACATTTCAGCTAAAGCCAGCCTTGCAAACACAGAGGCTGGATCTTTCTGCACAGCCTTTTTGAAGGCCTCAATAGCTGCTGCCAATATTTCTTCTCTTCTGCTGGATTTGGCCCCCCACAACTGCATCTTGTAGCAATAACCAAGGTCATAGTGAAGGAGATGGTAATTGGGGTTCAGAGAGATTGCTCGTTCTAGAATAGAAATTTTTTTTTCTACGAATTCCCGTTGAAAGAACTTGGCTGCATGTCTCAGGACCTCAGGGTCCAGGCTATTCTGAACAACATCTTCTAAGAGGGCTTCTGCTTGCTGTCTATCCGATTCCTTAAGGATCTCGGCTAAATACACCTTAGCTTCATAGTTTTGCGGCTGTTCAGCGATAATGTCTTCCAACTTCTCTCTGGCTTCATTCCAAGACGTAGAATTGTATGAGTGATCCCATGATGCAAAGGCTGCGACTGCCAACCCAGCAAGAAATTCCCCATTCGCTTCGTCTTCTCCTAATGCCATTTGGAAACACTCTGTGGCTTCTTTGCCATTGCGGAAGCCTGCTGCCAGGAGAGACCAGCCTTTCTGTGCATGTATCTCAGGGATCTGAGCTGCATGTGGAGAGCGGCTCTTCAGGGAGCTGCAGATCTTTCTAACCTTGTCCAGGTAAAGTTCAACCAAATCATAGTGGGCCAAGTGATAATAGATCCAGGCGTAGTTTCCGTAAATGACCAGGACCTGCCGGGGGAAGTTATCTGGGTGATCTCTTTGCAGAATCTTTTCGGCTTCTCTAAGGCTTTGCAGAGCGTCTTCATATTGCCCTTGCAGGTGGCAGAGATAAGCCTGCATGGCAAGGAGCGTGGGCTGGTTCTGGTAGTGAGTGTGGGCAATCCTGAGAGCCAGAGTTTGGAGGAGGTGAGCTGCATCTACCTGGTCTCTGATTTCAAAGTTCCAGGTGAAGTGGCACTGGAGGGCCTGCAGCTTCTCCTTCAGATGCAGGGTGCTGCAAAGAGAGGGAAAAATGAGACTCCATTTGGGCTGAATGAATTTCCACTATATGCTACAATCCTGGGGCAGTGATTACAGAGTGACAGGGCTTCTTTCCGGTTAAAAGCAAATTGCTAAGTGGCAACAAAGAGCTAAGCCTGGATTTCAGTGTCTGACGTCCTCACTCTCCCATGCATGGGACCAGTATGAATGGGTTGAATCTAACCTTTGTGAAATCCTCTTAGTACTTCCTGTGTCCTAGAAAGCAACACTGCAAAACCCCATGACTCATTGCAATAGATGCAGCCTGTGGTATTTGTTATGTCACAGAAAGCTCCCCGCTTGGTAACGTCAGGAGAATTTCTCAGGGGAGTGTCAAGGTTCCTCCCCCACTCTGAACGCTAGGGTAGAGATGTGGGGACCTGCATGAAAACCTCCTAAGCTTATCTTTACCGGCTTAGGTCAAAAACTTCCCCAAGGTACAAAATATTCCACCATTTGCCTTGGATTGGCCGCTACCACCACCAAACAAATACTGGTTACTGGGGAAGAGCTGTTTGGAAATGTCTTTGCCCCCAAAATACTTCCCAAAACCTTGCACCTCACTTCCTGGACAAGGTTTGGTAAAAAGCCTCACCAATTTGCCTAGGTGACTACAGACCCAGACCCTTGGATCTTAAGAACAATGAACAATCCTCCCAACACTTGCACCCCCCGTTTCCTGGGAAATGTTGGAAATTAGGTGACCACAGACCCAAACCCTTGGATCTGAGAGCAATGAAAAAGCATTCAGTTTTCTTACAAGAAGACTTTTAATAGAAATAGGAGTAAATAGAAGTAAAGAAATCCCCTCTGTAAAATCAGGATGGTAGATACCTTACAGGGTAATTAGATTCAAAAGATAGAGAATCCCTCTAGGCAAAACCTTAAGTTACAAAAAAGATACACAGACAGAAATAGTTATTCTATTCAGCACAATTCTTTTCTCAGCCATTTAAAGAAATCATAATCTAACACATACCTAGCTAGATTACTTACTAAAAGTTCTAAGACTCCATTCCTGGTCTATCCCCGGCAAAAGCAGCATATAGACAGACAGACACCCTTTGTTTCTCTCCCTCCTCCCAACTTTTGAAAGTATCTTGTCTCCTCATTGGTCATTTTGGTCAGGTGCCAGCGAGGTTACCTTTAGCTTCTTAACCCTTTACAGGTGAGAGGAGATTTCCTCTGGCCAGGAGGGATTTTAAAGGGGTTTACCCTTCCCTTTATATTTATGACAGGGGGAAATAACAATGTACAACGTTTGTTCAAAATGTGTTTACCTGTTTGAATGCTCCTCCAGCACCAGAGCTGCTAAGTGAGAGTATTTAGAAGTGATTATTTTGTTGTGCAGTTCACCTTTAGGGCCGAAGCTAGCTATTAACTGGAATATTTGATGCGTGTTATTCCAAGCCAAAATGTACATCATGATGTCACAAAACAGAGCCCACAAAACAAAGGGATTTCCCATGTAAGAACTTGGTGAATGTGGAGCTAAGGTTGCAAATGCAGTATGGACCAATAATGTAAGGTATGAGGGTTAACCATAATAGAAATGTAACTTTGAAGGAGCTGATATCTAGAAAATTGAATCTTCAGGGAGCGCTTAAACCCCCTCAAACATTGGAAATCATCTGGCTGCCCACTGGGGTCATTTATGTCCTGGGATACGTGTATGTGTGTGTGGAGAGAGAGTCTCGCACTGACTTCAATGGGGGCCATTTATCCAAGGAGACAGGAAGGGCCTGACTCTCATTTACACAAAGGCTAGTTCCCAGTACACTGGCAGTGTAAAGCGAGTGTAAATGGAAAGGCCCCTTTCTAAGGTGCCACAAGTCCTCCTTTTCTCTTTGTGAATACAGACTAACAGGGCTGCTCCTCTGAAACACAAGGGAGAGGGGGGACAGGGCTGGGGGGGGCACTCTCTTACCGGCTCCTCCGTTGATGCGGAGCGAAGCCGGAGTGACAGCTGGCCAGAGGGGGAGTTCTCCGTGAAGGTACAGAGAGGGGAGCTCGCAGGGCGAGGTGTCAACAGTGACCTGCACTAGCCCTGAGAGGCACCAGCCTGGAGAGTCAACAGGACGCAGAATCACCCCAGAGTGACCCCGCCCCAGAGATTTAAAAGCCGGAGATTTACAGCCCCAGAAATGCGCAGAGGGGGGTAGCAAGCTGTCTGACTTTAGCCCTCGCTGGAAATGTCCCCCCCGCCCAGCGACCCCAATGCTCCTACCTCATTGCGATCCGCTGAGTCCCAGCCAGGGGAGGTGACGGCTCCTTTCACTGCCCTGGGTTTCCTCCCACGGTGTGGAAGTGCCCGGTTCTGGGAGAGACCCGAGTTCTGCCCGGGCAGGACAGACTGTGGCCGCCCGGGCGATGCTGCCCTTCATACGCAGGGCGGGTTGCTCGCTGGGGATCTCGCTGGTTTTGCTGGGGAGCTGCATTTCCCCAGGAAGAGAGAGTGAGCAGGAGAAAAGGAAACTGAAACTTAATTTTCACTTTCACTTGTCATCTTCAGCGTCCGCTCAGCCTGAGTCGCCACCTGCAGCTCCATGGGTGACATGGGACTAGTTATGGGTGTGTGTGTGTGTGTGTGTGTGTGTGTGTGTGTGTGTGTCTGTGCTTGCACACGTACAATCCTGGCCTGGGCTTCCCAGCACACAGACGGGGTCACTCACCATCACCACGCCGCGGCGCGCTCCCCGCTACGCCCCCAACCAGCTCCACAGCCCCCTGCCCCGAACCGGTTGCCCGTGTCCCGGCCCCGGCCAGCCCTTCCCCCCCACCGTGGGGTGTTCGTATCGCCCTCATGCACTTCCAGGGCCCTGCCTGGGCACAGAGCAGCGAGGAGCAGAGGGCAATGACGGAGGCAGGGCAATTAGCCAAAGGTGAGAGCTTTGTACCTGCTCCCCCAGGTCTCCTCCTCTCCCCGAACCCTCCCCCAGCTTTATCCGCGCAGGGTGCGATTTTCCAAAGGCCCCCCCCACCCGGTTTAGTCACCCAGGTCCCATTGGCTGCCAGCGTGAGCCGTGCTCCTCAGTCACTTCGGCACTTTTGAAAATGCCTCCCCCACATAGAAATTAAACCCTCTAAAGTGAGGAAATAATAGTCAGGTTGTGACGTTATTGACATGACCTGTGACCGTATAGATCATTGTTGCAACCACTGTTATATATTTGCAGCAAATATTGTACAGAGGTTGTGGTGTGAGGTGTCTATGGAAAGGTTCGGACTGGCTGGGTAGGATTATGCTGTCTGTCTGGGTGTATCGTTGTTGTGGTTGAAGTGATGAACATTGGCTATGTACCTGTAGCTCAATTTGCTTGATTCTAAGTAGCCTCAGGGAAGCATTTGGTCAGCTTCTTGAGAAGGGACTATTCTCAGTAAGTGCCCAGTCAAGAAACACTTAACGGACAGTGGACCTTGGGAGACTCCAATTCACATGAGAAGTCTTCCTGGGAATGTTCAAGGTAGCATGTGAGCAATGGCTGCTCTCCCTGTAAAAGAATTGAGTCATGCAGGGACTTGTGACTTGCCCATGTGACTCCAAAGGCCATCTTGCTGCTGTGATTTTCCACAGTAGGAACAAAGGGGTGTCCTTCCACATGGCAGAGGATATAAAAGGCCCTGGAAATCCCTCCATTTTATCTTCAATCCTGTTTCTTACGTTTGGAGAGACTTTTCTACACTGAAGCTCTGAACAAAGGACTGAATGACCCATCCCAGCTGGGGATGTTCTCCAGAGACTTGATTTGAACCTGCCGTTTATTCCATCACTGCGACATGCCTGAACCAAGAACTTTGCCATCACTGTATGTCATTGATTCCATTTAAGCAATTTTAGCTCTCATCTATATTTCTTTCTTTCAATGAGTAAACTTTTAGATTCTAAAGGATTGGGAATAGTGTGATTTGTGGGTAAGATCTGACTTGTATATTGACCTGGGTCTGGGGCTTGGTCCTTTAGGTTTGGGAGAACCGTTTTTCTTTTACTGGGGTATTGGTTTTCATAACCAGTCGTCCCCATAACGAGTGGCCCTGGTGGTGTTACTGGGGAACTGGAGTGTCTAAGGGAATTGCTTGTGTGACTTATGGTTAGCCAGTGGGGTGAGACCGAAGTGATCTGTTCGGCTGGTTTGGTGTGCCTTAAAAGTAAAGGAAACCCAACCTTGGGCTGTAACTGCCCTGCTCTAAGCAATTTGTCCTGAACTGATACTCTCAGCTGTGTCCCGCCAGAGGCTGCATCGTTACCCAGGTTCCCTGTGCAGCCTCATCTCTTCCCTTTGTAGTGCCGCATGCTGGTGCGCTCTTCAATGACACGATCGCGTTCTATCTCCGTGGGCCCCTGCCTGGTTCACTGCGCTGTGGGGACAGTGTGGGGGTCTCTTCTGTTCAGTCCTACATGGGTTCTTACTCTCTGCTCCTCATTGCAGTGTCTGAGCGCTTTCCAGCTGTGCATTAACTACTGTGACTCACGCCTGTCACATGTTTGGTTTCTCCTCTCCCAGAGGGAGAAGCGTCTTTCCATAGGGTTTTTTAAATCTACATTTTGTTTTGTTTCAGAAGGTGGAGGATGTAAAGGGGGGAAGGCCGGTGGCTAGTTGCCATTTCCTTCTCACTAATAGGGAGGAGCTGGCTGTGAATCTGAAGGTGGAAGGCAACTTGGATGAAAGTGACTACACAGCGATAAAGAGTTTGTGATCCCAGGGGAAGGAAGCAGGGGGAGCAGCAGCATAAAGACAATACACTGAAAAAGCCGATTTCAACAAACTCAGGGAATCGTTTGCCTGGTTCTCTGCCCTCGATCGGTAGGGGGGACTGTCCCATCATTGAGCGGTGAGGGGGGAACAGCCAGCACCCTAGGGCCACATCTAGAGCAATTTATTTAAAGGGGATGCAAAGCTGCGGTTGCTTTTTGTTGGGGGGTGTCGGTGCCTGAGGCCTGGGCTTGCGAGGGTTAACGGGCCCTGACCAGCTCCCCGCTGAGAGCCCCTTGCTGGAGATGCATAAAGGGCTCCTTAAAGGCACAAATCCCATCATGTCCCGTGTGCTCCCCAGCCCCGGTCATCCCAGGCTCTCAGAGCAGCCTGAGGCCTTGCCAGCCGAATGCATTTGCCCCAGAGTGCATTCTCCCCAGAGTGAGGCAAGCTGGCAGGGGCTGGGGCCTCACCATAGCCTGCTGCGTTTCCAGCCCAGCTCTTTCTGATTCCTCACGCTCCCTTTAGGTTTCATTTCTCTGAGTTTCAGCTTCCTGATCTCTGTGCAAAGAGCTGGCAGGTGTCCAGGATGGGAAGGGGGGGCAGCAGGAGAGACGTCACCCACCCTTCCCCTCTGAACATCCCCCTCCCCACACCCCCCTTCCTGCGAACACTTGCACGACTCACATGCATGCCCCTGTGAACACATTCCCCCCCCCCAGCCACACACACAGCCACACACTGCTGTGCTGGGGCTGATCCTGGCTCTGTGGGGCCCTGCAGAGGGTTGCAGGGGTTGGGTGGCATAGAAGCAGGGCTGCGTCTGCCCCTCATGCCTGGTCTCTGTGCAGGGTTGAGTAACTGGGATGCCCAGCTGGTGGGAGGGAGCCGCATTCCCCAGGGGCTGTTAACCCTCTGAACCCCTTCCTGTTGTCAGCTCCCAGTGGCTATGTGAGCAGGGAGTGACTGAGCTCTCCTCTAACATCTAGTGATGGGCTGGGGGAAAAAGACTTCTGTGTTTACATGAGTACATAAAAGGTTGTTACAAGGAGGAGGGAGAAAAATTGTTTTTCTTAACCTCTGAGGACAGGAGAAGAAGCAATGGGCTTAAACTGCAGCCAGGGAGGTTTAGGTTGGACACAAACTTCCTAGCTGTCAGGGTGGTTAAGCACTGGAATAAATTGGCTAGGGAGGTTGTGGACTCACCATTACTGGGGATTTTTAAGAGCCGGTGAAACACCTGCCAGGGATGGTCTAGACTCTAGATCATACTTAGCCCTGCCTTGAGTGCAGGGGACTGGGCTAGGTGACCTCTCGAGGTCCCTTCCAGTCCTACGATTCTATGAACTCACCTTCTCTGCCTCGATATCCAGCAGACAGAGCTGCCGTGCCAAAGGGAGCAGTGTTGGCTGCTGGTGGGTTACAAATCACTTTACTATTGAATGCAGGGGAATGACAGGTTGTTACCTTGTTGTATGAGTAAAGGGCAGCAGAAGTGGGCTGAGCCTGTCCTGATGCAGGCCATCACCCTCCAGTGAAGTGCCCTCGTGAAGCAGGGTGTAGGCAGCATCTCTGGAGACCCGTGGGGCTGGAGCCAGCTCTTGTCAGTGCCGGCAGCTGAGGCATTGGGTCCCCAGGGCATCCCCCTGGGCAGCTCTCCCACTCCTGCCTGGCCGGGGCACGGGGAGCCTGGGACTCCACAGCCACAGGGGAGTTCCCAACCCACCTTCCCCAGGGTGGGCTTTGCTGAAGGGCCGCACTCGCTGTTCACAGTGGCTGTAACTACAGGGTTTGGCAGCTCCCTGGCACGGTGAGTCGCTCCTGCCAGAGCACAAGACTAGGAGCAACGTCCGGGTCAAACTGTCGTACGGACATCCACCTTTTACCAAAAAAGCCAAAGAAACAACAAAACAGATAAGAACGTTCAAAGCACCTTATTTGTGTTTCTATTGCATTTGGGTCTAGTAAACAATAGAGACACCTGTACATTGTTTTTATTCTTGAGTCTGCAAAATACAAACCCTACATTTAGTGTAATTACAATGGCGTGGACGTGTCCATGAGCATATTTATTTGTTTTTCCTAAAGTTAATTAAGTCTTTTAGGAAAAATTGTCAGAGCGGCCACCAGCAAGAGTTGGTGATGAGCTCTAGCTGCCGAGCCATCGACCTGGTGCGGGACGGTGGTGCAGGGAAAGAGAGCGCCCGAGCAGTGAGGTTTCCCGCTACCCACCGAGCGCTGGGTTCAGTGGTGGGACCTGAGAACGTGGCATCGCAGAGAGCGGCGGGTGGCGGCAGAGAAGCAGCAGCAGCGCCGGGGTGACCGATGGTGGCAGAGGGAAGGGTGGCAGCAGGGTCCGTTGTGCTCAATGCACGTCCTGGGTGGGGGTGGGAGGGAACCCACATGAAGGCCCCTCTGAGCTCTGAGTCTTTGCTGACCAAGGACGGCCAACTGTGAGTGGGGTGCAGTGGAGGGAGAGGGGAGCGATGTGCTAATGGGACGTTCATTCCTCAGACTTTCCCACCAGCAGCTGGGAAACTGAGGCCAAAGACACTGCCCTGTGTTAAAGGGGAAAAGGACTGAAAGGCAAGGGAGGAGTGTGTGTGTGTGATAAGAAAAGAGATCCTTATGCTTTCAGTCTCCCTAGGTTCGGCCTCCCTGTCCAGCGTCTGTCATCTGGAAGGATCCCTTCTCCTGCAAAGAGGACCCCTCCCACCCTAAATAATGAGGAGTCAATCAGTAAAGGTAAAATCAAATAAAGTGTATTGAAGGGTTTATAACAAAGAGTGGGACAAATAAGAAGGGGAATAAAGAGCAAAATTGCGCAATACAGTGATTACCCCCAAACTCCACCCTACAAAACAGATATAAAAACCGTCTTCACAGATCAAAGCGACAGCAGGTGCTTGGGACCTCAATCCTCTGGCTAACGGCAGGCTTTGGAGAGGAGCTCCAAGGAGTCCCTTGATGTTCCTTCGGGGCCACAGGAAAACAGAAGAAATGGTACGCTCAGGAGCACAGCGATGGACGATGACAAAGGTAAGTGCTGTTTCTTCTCCTCTCTTCTCTTTACAGGTGAGGAAGCTGTAGGAGGAAAATCCCTAGGATGGATAGATGTCTGCAGGTAAGACCCATGACCCGTGACCGTCCCTGGCTGCCACTCAGTTGGACAGCCCTGAGGCCAGGTTCAGGGCAGCTTTTTATACACTTGCCCGGGAAACCCCTTAGAAAAGGCGGGAAGCCCCTTCTGGGAAACCCCTTAGGAAAACCAGTTCTGACTGGAAGTTGTTTACAACTCCAGGAGAAATAAAAGAGCGGGAAAATGGACCTATAGCTCACGTGGGCATAAAATTCCATTTTGAAACCAACATGGATTCCTGTAGTCACAAAACATACGAAAATGAACCCACCTAACAAAAGTGTGCTGTGGGGTTGGCTTGGCTTATGATCACATGTGTTTGAGTGTGGTTGTGATGTTTTCCCAAACTAATGCTGGGTTCCCTTTCCCTTTCAATAGCAGTTCTCTTTTGTAAAACACAGACTCAGTGCCTGTGAGTGGGGACGTATTGTCTCTTGGAGGCGCCCGGGGCGGTGTTAAGTTTTCCCAGATTACTGCGGTGGAGGGGCTCGAGCCAGTTCTGCACACACAGTGGTGCAGAATTCCCCCAGGAGTAGTAACATAACCCAGACACTGTCCAACACTGACCAGTTGGAAAAAGGTCCAAGGGGTGGTATTCAGGGACCTCAGCCTGCTTAGTACTGTGGCAAATGCTTCCAGCTCTGGTGGGGCCTGATGATTACACAACCGCTAGAAATGTCCCTGCTTTGTGTGTCTGAGTGGAGATAAGACCAGGAGGAGATGGGTGGGCCAGAAGAGAGAAGAAACTCTGGTTATTGCAGATATCTAGAGGGAGACGAAGTCCTGTCCCTTATCCAAAAGGCGAGACCAATCCTGCCTCCCTCTGACGATCCCCTTCCTCTCCTCCACTGAGATCTGGGCAGTTCAGGACACAGTCAGAGGGGGCTGGATGGACGCCTCTATGCAGGGCCAGGATTGGGACAGAGGAGACACACACAGAACTGCATGCTCAGGAGAGTTTATTCTTGTTGTGGGCTGCAGCCACTGAGGGGAGGGGGCAGGAATGTAACTAGAGCAGACACACTTCGGGGAAGAGAGTTTGCAGCTGGGGAAGTGAGATCTGGTCTCTCAGGGAGGGAGAGGACTGTCCCTTGATGCAGCAAAGGCATTGGAAAGTCTGGGATCTTGTCTGATCATGCCCAAGGAGCCCAGTTCTTTTACATCCCAGGCGCTGAGCTCCCCCTTCAGGCGCAGGAGAGCGACTCCCCTCGCTAGGGTCGATACTTGCAAACGTAGCCATTTTTCGTCTGACAGTCTTTATCATTCCAGTTCTTAAAATCTAGAAGGCAAAACAGAAATCACTGGGGCAGTGGAAGGGCGAGTGGGACCATTCCTGCCCTTACAGTGATGTTCCTTCTCATTGCACACTGCTGAGAGAAGACCCCAGCTCCTGTGCACGAGGCTGCGAGGATGAGGAGGCTGGAGATGAAGGCCCATGTGCCTCAGACAGGGACAGGCTCCATCGTTCCATGAGGGACGCTGTGTCGGAGTGACAGTGGAAGACCCTTGTGACATTGCACCCCATAATGCTTTATGGAAATCTGCTTAAGAAAGTAAATAGGACATAACTGGAATATATTTTAGCTAGATAGGCCATGTAGCACATCTCTGCAAAGGTTATGGTCTATTGAATATATCTGTATGCATGTATCATTTTTGTACTCAAAGTTATGAATATTGGCTGTGTACTTGTTTGATTTTAAGTAGCTTTAGTAAAGCATTTGATCAGCTTCCTTAGAAAGGACTTTGCAAGTTAAGTGCCCAATCAAGAAACACTTAATAGACAATGGATCCTGGAAGACTCCAATCCACATAAGAAATCTACCTGAGGACGTTCAAGGTAGCATGTGAACAATGGCTGCTATCTGTAAATTCTGAGTCATGCATGGACATGTGACTTGTCCATGTGACTCTAAAACTCCTGTTTGTAGCTGGATTCTACATAGGGGGAGGGAGGGGTGTCCGCCCACAAGAGAGTCTATTTAAACCCCTGGGAGACCTCTCCATTTTGTCTTCAGCTGGCTCAAGAGATAGCCTCTCCACCCCCAAGGGATACCTGAAAGAAACTGGAACGAAGGACTGTAACCATAGGGGTGTGAGTGATTGCTAGACCCAGACTAGAAGGAGCCTAGTCTGCAAAAGAAGCTTACTGGAACATCTCTGAGCGTGAGGTTTCATCTGTAATCACTTTCTAACTGTATTAGGTTTAGACTTGTGTGCTTTATTTTATTTTGCTTGGTAATTCACTTTGTTCTGTCTGTTACTACTTGGAACCACTTAAACCCTACTTTTTGTATTTAATGAAATCACTTTTTACTTATTAATTAACCCAGATTATGTATTAATACCTGGTTGGGGAAGGGGGAGGGGGGGAAACAGCTGTGCATATCTCTCTAACAGTGTTATAGAGGGCGAACAATCTATGAGTTTATCCTGTATAAGCTTTATACAGGGTAAAACAGATTTATTTGGGGTTTGGACCCCACTGGGAGCTGGGCATCTGAGTGTTAGAGACAGGAACACTTCTTAAGCTGTTTTCAGTTAAGCCTGCAGCTGTTGGGGGACATGGTTCAGACCTGGGGCTGTGTTTGCAGCAGGTAAGCATGTCTGGCTCAAACCAGGCAGGGCATTGAAGTCCCAAGCTGCCAGGGAAAACAGGGGCAGAAGTAGTCTTGGCACATCAGTTGGCAGCCCCAAGGGGTTTTCTGTGATCCAACCCGTCACAACCCTCTTCTATTGTGTTGGAATATGTCTGATGAGAGCACGACGGGGCCTCTTGGTGCTAGGTGCTATGCATGCACATACCAACAGACAATCCCTGCTCCAGAGAGTGCACAGTCTAAGGAGACAAGAGGTGGGAGGGGAAACTGAGGCCCATAGTGGGGAAGTGACTTGTCCAAGGTCACCTAGGAGATCAGTGGCAGGGCTGGGAATAGAACACTCAGACTCGTGAGCATTTGAGGCTGGGCAAGTCTGTGTGACTAGCAGAGCCCCATGAAGAATGAGTCATTCATGAATTAGCGAGTGAGCTTTCCCTGTTCACCCAGCTCTCTGTCCTATTGTCAGTGAATGGGATGAGACCTTCAGCCCCGCTCCACCCCCCACGCCACTCCAGCACCATGGACAGCAGAAAGCTGGCTTAAATGTCCAGCTGGGGATTCCTCTTGCATAGGGGAACCCAGAAGAGAGACATCTGCCTTTGCCCAACCCTGGTCTCCTCAGCATCGGGGACAGGCTGGGATGCGGCGGAAGCTCCTGTGCTCTGGCCGTCCAGGTTGTTACTGCCGCTGTCAAAGCAGTCCTGAGGCTGCTCTAAATTGTCCCGGGGCCAAAATAGCCCCTTGGCTGCCTCTAGAATCAGGGTGCCAAAGGCACCAACTGAAGAACCCATACCCTGCCTGCACATCATCTAGTGGACAATAGCTCTGCTTGGGTCTTTCCGTTTAACTGATTGTCTGGGGCCAAATGTACTGGATGGCCTGCCTTTGACTGGAGCTGAACCTCACACTGGGATGCGTGGGGGAGGAGTTACCAGGTGAGTTGAGAGGAGAGGGAGTGGCAGTGTGAGCTGAGGGAGACAGGCAGGCTGACAGGACAGGGGGCCATCCCCACAGAGAGAGCTGGAGGGTGTGGCCAGGGTTCTGTCTTGGCTGCTTTGTTGGTGCATGTGTGTTTGAACCGTCTGCTTACCCCTGTAATTCGGCAGCTCGACACAGTACTCGACACCATGGTCATTGTTTGGTTCCCCAGTGTTCCAAGCTTTGTAGTAATACAGGGAGCGATCTGTCCACCTCCAGCGTCTGTACTGCAGAGACAGGGGAGAAAAGCCTTTGGGTCCCCGAAAGAAGAGATCTCGGTGATAAGGCACCATAGAAACACCTAAACCCAATAGAGAAGCCCCGACTCTCTCCCACTGCCTGAGTGGGGCAAAGGGCCGTGGGGCAGTGGGTGGGGAGAGACCAGCTCAGGGGGACAGCACCTGGAGACGCTGATCTAATAGTAACTCAGCACATGAACTTCACCTTCTGCCTTCCAAGCTCTTTGCTTGAATTAACAAATCTCCACACCATGAAGCAGTCACTCTGGAGTGTGTTCTAGTCCCTAATGGGCAAGGCCCGCCATGGGGCACTGGTGGTTTTAAGGAAAATAAAAGTGAGTCTGTGATGGAGATGCTGGATGGATCAGGGAATGGGACCCGGGGCCTCTTCCCCTCTAGTGGGCTCAGCACCAGTCTAACCCCAAGTTAGCAGGACTGATTAGCTCAGTAGAATCAGAGAAGGGGACACGGGGCCTTTCACCTCTAGGGGTGCTGCCTCTGGCCTGGCCTCAGCTCATGGGGGGACTAGCTGGCTTTGGGGGTCAGAGAACTAGTTCCAATCCATTACCAGGTTGTGGGGAGCTGGATGCCTGAGGAGACTAGAGAACGGGACACAGAGTCTCTCACTCCTCCTGTTCTGAGTCCAGCCCAGCCTCCGGTCTGGGGCGGGGGATCCAGGGCCTGAGTCTGTGCATGCTGTTTGGGGAGCCTCTGGACCCGAGCGCCTCCCTAGCGGTGGGGAGGGAAAGGAAACGCATGGAGACAATGCTTCAGGTGGAGCTTGGTAAGTTTACGAAGGGGATGGCGTGACGGGGTTGCCGGCCATAGCACGGGCTGGACTCGGTGACCCCGAGGCTCTTTCCAGTCCTATGTTCATAACGGCTCCATCCCCCTCTGGGGCCTCCTTCCTAGCCTGTGACTGCTCCCCCTTGGTGTCCCTGCCCTAAGGAGCTAGGGGCTCTCCTACAAAGAACCAGGCGAGGACGGGATCCCCAAGCTGATGGAGCAACCAGCAGTGTGAGGGGCAGTGCATAGGTCGCTGGGGAGCAGAGGCTCAAGTCTTGGGCAGGAAAAAGTGGCTAGAAAGCTTGTTGAGAGTGGAGTGGAGACGGGATGTGGGGTGCAGGGGGAGGGCACGGCACATTGCATGAGCTGGGAGGGTGTTAGGGAGATGGGGCAGTAGTATCATTTAGCCTCAATCTGAATATCTTGTGTGGTGTTTATGAGTAAAGTGTTTTGGCTTTAGAAATTCCTCTGCAAAGTCTGGGTGGTGTTTGCTTCAATTATGACATGTCCCTGAAGGGTCAGACTATAAACCAGAGTGCCCACAAGGGCAGAGCTCTGGGGAGGGTTGTTGGGGAGGCTGTTGGGGAGTCTTGGAGGGGGCGGGTGGTGGGGTGGTTAACAGGGCACACTCACCTCTTGAGCACCACCTGCTGCTGCGAGCAGTACTGCAGCCTTCTCCCTGCTCCTGGCACCCCCCACCTCGCTTGGTGGGTCTTCAGTGGCTGAGCCCTCCAGCCACGTGACGGAATCAAAATGAAACCCTTTCCGGGTAACAGAAGCCCTTTGCTGGGGCAGGATGTGATAGGACCACGGGGCCTCCAGTAGGGGCCACAAAGGCCTGGTGCAGCCTGTCTCACGCGCCCATGAGCCATGGGGCCCCACTTTCAAGAAGGGGTGCCAGATCCAGAGTCTAGGACCAGGGAGTGAGCCTAGAGGTCAAAGAAGCAGGCAGTGCTAAGGCCTGTCCAGAATCCAGGGAGATCGGCACCGACGCCGTGGGTGCTCAGCAGCCATTGGCAGCCCTGTGGATCAGCTCCTTCCCCCCAACCCCCCCCACTAGCAGGTGCTGCCGATCAGCCCCTCCTGCACGCCGCGATCAGCTGTTCAGCCACACGCAGGAGGTGCTGGGCTGCGGGGGAGGAGCGGAGGCAGGAAGAGGTGGGGTAGGCGTGGGGGCTTGGGGAAGGGCTGGAGTGGGCGTGGGGCCTGGGGCGGGGAAGGGGTTGAGCCCGCCCCCCGGGGAACTCAGGAAGTCGGCACCTCTGCCGAGGGATATCAGAAATACACCCATCCAGTTCTGGGAGCCAGTCCCAGCAGCCTGGTAAGCGTCCAGCACAGGTGACCTCAACCACGGCGGGGAGAACTGGCCTAACAGTGGCAGCCACCCTGGAGGGCTGTACCAATGGAGCGAAAGCAGCTCCGTCTTTGTGTGTAGACAAGCCCTTAGCAACAGACTGAAAACGTAGTAAAGTGTCACAAGGCCTGATCCTCATTTACTTCTCACTGACACCCCTCTGGCACTTCTGAAACGTCAGCCTTGGCTCTTAAGTACATAAGAACGGCCATACTCAATCAGATCAATGGTCCATCTAGCCCAGTCTCCTGTCTTCTGACAGCGGCCACCGCCAGGTGCTTCAGAGGGAATGAACAGAACAGGTCATCATCAAGTGATCCATCCCCTATCGCCCATTCCCAGTTTCTGGCAAACAGAGGCTAGGGACACCATCCCTGCCCATCCTGGCTAATAGCCACTGATGGTCCTATCCTCCAGGAACTTATCTAGTTCTTTTTTGAACCCTGTTATAGTCTTGGCCTTCACAACAAAGAGTTCCACAGGTTGACTGTGCATTGGGTGAAGAAATATTTCCTTTTGTTTGTTTTAAACCTGCTGCCTATTCATTTCATTTGGTGACCCCTAGTTCTTGGGTTATGAGACGGAGTAAATAACACTTCCTTATTTAATTTCTCCACACCAGTCATGATTTTATAGACCTCTATCATTTCCCCTCTTAGTCATCTCTTTTCCAAGCTGAAAAGTCCCAGTCTTATTAATCCCTCCCCATATGGAAGCCGTTCCATACCCCTAGTCATTTTTGTTGCCCTTTTCTGAAACTTTTCCAATTCCAATATATCTTTTTTGAGATGGGGGAACCACATCTGCATGCAGTATTCAAGATGTGGGCGTACCATGGATTTAAAGAGAGGCAATAAAGTATTTTGTGTCTTCTTATCTATCCTTCTCCTAACGATTCCCAACATTCTGTTCGCTTTTTTTTACTGTCGCTGCACATTGAGTGGATGTTTTCAGAGAACTCTCCACAATCACTCCAAGATCTTTCTTGAATGGTAACATCTAATTTAGACCCCATCATTTTCTATGTATAGTTGGGATTATGTTTTCCAATGTGCATTACTTTTCATTTATCAACATTGAATTTCATCTGCCATTTTGTTGCCCAGTCACCCAGTTTTGTGAGATCTCTTTGTGAGAGGACCTTCCCTCTTATCCCATGACAGGTTACTTTGCTTAAGAGCCTTTGGTGAGGGACCTTGCCAAAGGCTTTCTGAAAATTTAAATACATGTTGACACTTTCCCAGCAAATCATGTTCATCAATGTGTCTGATAATTCTGTTCTTTCCTATAGTTAGTTTCAACCAGTTTGCCTGGCACTGAAGTCAAGTTTACCGGCCTGTAATTGCCAGAATCACTTCTGGAGCCTTTAAAAAAAAACGGCCTCACATTCGCTGTCGTCCTGTCATCTGGTGAAGAAGCCGATTTAAATGATCGGTTACAGAGGACAGTTAGTAGTTCTGCAATGTCACATTTGAGTTCCTTCAGAACTCTTGGGTGATACCATCTGGTCCTGGTGACTTATTATGGTTTAGTTTATCAATTTGTTCCAAACCCTCCTGTAATGACACCTCAATGTGGGACAGTTCGTGTTCTGTTAGTGACTGTCCTGGTGCTTTACTGTGAGCTCGACACGCCTGTAGGGTCCTATGTGTGCTGCTCACCCTGATGCAATCTAGAGGCAGGAGAAGCAATGTTTCAACACAAAGAGACTGATTTATTTCTGTTTTCTCTAACTTATGTTTTTACTTTATTTACAATAAATCAGATCCATGACAAGCTGGGGAAACTGGTGCCATGTAAATGTGAGTCATGGTCAGGGTGAGGTGCGGAAAGCAAAGATGTGTCTATATAATTATTCCCATTACAGGCACTCATCTATGCAAATGCAAAAACTCAACGCTGTTAGAAGAAACTCCACATCTATTTGCTGCGTGGATGTTGGAAGGCCGCAGAGCTGGAGGATAGGTTTGCATAGAGACAAGGATGGTCGCACCGTCCCCTCTGAGTAGAAACAGCTGCTCAGTATCAGAAGCTAAACTGTCCTCTGCGGTGATACTTACAAAACACTTGACAATGGCTGGGTAGCTGGTGGGCTGAGGCCACTGTCCATTTTGCTGACCAGTATTGTCTCCCTGTGCTCCCCTGTCCATCTGCTGGTTCGCTCCTGTTGTCCCTTGTTGCAGACTGTAGACTCTTTGGAGCCAGACACAATGGGGTCCTGGTCCATGTCTGGTCTCCTAGGTGTGACCACAAGACAGGTAGCTAATAATAATTAGCAGCAGCAGCAGCAGCATGTGCCATAGTCTGAATCATTTGCAACACGAATGTCATTGTTACACAGGTGGGGAAAGTGACTCACTTCAGAAGGAGGTCTTGGTGTGTCCAGGGAAGGGAAAGGATCCCCCATTTTCTCCACATCTCCAGTCTCCTGCTCTGTTGTTGCCACGAGTGGACTTCCTCCTTTAGTCAAGAGAATGACTTTCAGTCTCGTGAATGAAGTCACGTATGGCCTCAGCCTCAGTGGTTTGGGAGTTCTGCTGGAATATTTCTGCCACCTTTTCCAACTTCCTTTTCAGTTGTTGCCTCTCCGGGTAGTTGTCTGGAATGGCGAAACCTGCTTTGTACATCTCAGCTGCCTTCTGCACACTGTTCTTCTTGTAGAAGAGGAAATTTCCCCAGTGAAGGCAGACTGCCTGCTGACACTTCTTGCTGAGGCTGGGCATTTCATTCACGAGATTGAGATAAATCTCTTCTCGGTAGTGAGGTGTGTTTTCCTCCATACATGTCAGCTAAAGCCAGCCTTGCAAACACAGAGGCTGGAACTTTCTGCACAGCCTTTTTGAAGGCCTCAATAGCTGCTGCCAATATTTCTTCTCTTCTGCTGGATTTGGCCCCCCACAACTACATCTTGTAGCAGATGCCAAGGTCATAGTGAAGGAGATTGCTCGCTCTAGAATAGAAATTTTTTTCCCTACAAATTCTAGTTGAAAGAACTTGGCTGCATGTCTCAGGACCTCAGGTCCAGGCTATTCTGAACAACATCTTCTAAGAGGGCTTCTGCTTGCTGTCTATCCGATTCCTTAAGGATCTCGGCTAAATACACCTTAGCTTCATAGTTTTGCTGCTGTTCATGGAGAATGGCAACCAACTTCTTTTTGGCTGCTTCCCGAAGTACAGGCTTGTGTGAGTGAGTCCATGATGCAAAGACCGCAATTGCCAACCCAGCGAGAAATTCCCCATTTGCTTCGTCTTCTCCTAATGCCATTTGGAAACACTTTGTGGCTTCAATGCCATTGCGGAAGCCTGCTGCCAGGAGAGACCAGCCTTTCTGTGCATGTATCTCAGGGATCTGAGCCGCATGTGGAGAGCGGCTCTTCAGGGAGCGGCAGATCTCTCTAACCTTGTCCAGGTAAAGCTCAACCAAATCATAGTGGGCCAAGTGATAATAGATCCAGGCGTAGTTTCCATAAATGACCAGGACCTGCCGGGGGAAGTTGTCTGGGTGATCTCTTTGCAGAATCTCTTCTGCTTCTCTAAGGCTTTGCAGAGCATCTTCATATTGCCCTTGCAGGTGGCAGAGATAAGCCTGCATGGCAAGGAGCGTGGGCTGGTTCTGGTAGTGAGTGTGGGCAATCCTGAGAGCCAGAGTTTGGAGGAGGTGAGCTGCATCTACCTGGTCTCTGATTTCAAAGTTCCAGGTGAAGTGGCACTGGAGGGCCTGCAGCTTCTCCTTCAGACACAGGGTGCTGCGAAGAAAGGGAAAAAATGAGACTCCATCTGGGCTGAATGAATTTCCACTATATGCTACAATCCTGGGGCAGTGATTACAGAGTGACAGGGCTTCTTTCTGGTTAAAAGCAAATTGCTAAGTGGCAACAAAGAACTAAGCCTGGATTTCAGTGTCTGACGTCCTCACTCTCCCATGCATGGGACCAGTATGAATGGGTTGAATCTAACCTTTGTGAAATCCTCTTAGTACTTCCTGTGTCCTAGAAAGCAACACGGCCAAACCCCATGACTCATTGCAATAGATGCAGCCTGTGGTATTTGTTATGTCACAGAAAGCTCCCTGCTTGGTAACGTCAGGAGAATTTCTCAGGGGGAAATAACAATGTACAATGTTTGTTCAAAATGTGTTTACCTGTTTGAATGCTCCTCCAGCACCAGAGCTGCTAAGTGAGAGTATTTAGAAGTGATTATTTTGTTGTGCAGTTCACCTTTAGGGCCGAAGCTAGCTATTAACTGGAATATTTGATGTGTGTTATTCCAAGCCAAAATGTACACCATGATGTCACAAAACAGAGCTGAGAACAGGATACGTATATGTGTGTGTGGAGAGAGAGTCTCGCACTGACTTCAATGGGGGCCATTTATCCAAGGAGACAGGAAGGGCCTGACTCTCATTTACACAAAGGCTAGTTCCCAGCACGCTGGCAGCGTAAAGCGAGTGTAAATGGAAAGGCCCCTTCGCACGGCCAGGGTGCTGTGAAATGGCCGCAAGGTGTGTCTACCCTACAGTGAGAGGTGGGACCGTAGCATGGGCTGCCCTACCCGCACTAGCTGTAACCTAGATATCACAGCTAAAAACAGCAGTGACACTTGGCGGTGCAGGACCTGCAAGCCCATCTGGCCCCGCAGGTACGTACTTGTGTTTCTAGCCCACATCCGGATCTGCGCCACTGCGGCTTCACTGCTCATTTTAGTCCCACTAGCTAGATTAAAGCTCGCATGGGGATGCCTACCTGAGCTAGACACACCTGCGACTGCACTGTAGCCATAACCTTAGTATCAATGGGAACGGGGCCCACTCTAGTCAGCAGGCAGGAGAGAAATGTAATGGGGAGATGCTGAGGGTCGGCAGAATGTAAATATTCTTTCTCCGGACATTTAATTGTGGCAATCTAGGCCTGTTACACCCCTCCCCCTGCTGTGAGTCCTGTGTGCAGTGCAGATGTGGTCGCCCCATCTCAAAAAAATATATTGTAATTGGAAAAGGTTTAGAAAAGGGCAACAAAAATGATTAGGGGCATGGAACGGCTTCCATGTTAGGAGAGATTAATAAGACTGGGACTGCTCATCTTGGAAAAGAGAGGACTAAGGGGGGATATGATTGAGGTCTATACAGTCATGACTGGTGTGGAGAAAGTAAATAAGGAAGTGTTATTTACTCCTCATAACCCAAGAACTATCGGTCACCAAATGAAATGAATAGGCAGCAGGTTTCAAACAAAGAAATGGAAGTATTTCTTCCCACGATGCACAGTCAACCTGTGGAACTCTTTGTTGTGAAGGCCAAAAAAGAACTAGAGACGTTCATGGAGGACAGGTCCATCAATGACTATTAGCCAGGATGGGCAGGGATGGTGTCCCTGCCTCTGTTTGCCAGAAGCTGGGAATGGGTGACAGGGGATGGATCACCTGAGGATTCCCTGTTCTGTTCATTCCCTCTGGGGCACCTGCCATTGGCCACTGTTGAAAGACAGGACAATGGGCTAGATTGACCTTTGGTCTGACCCACTGTGGCCATTCTTATGGACTCTGTGGATGCAATGTCTGTTCTTTGTTCTGGAATTGGCCTGGATACAGCTGAAACCCTAAGAATTCAAGGCATAAACACACCTGAGAGTTATTTCTATGAGACTTTCTGATTCCTTCCTTTTCTTGAACTCAGAACAAAAACTGATGACACTATGTTTTTCAGTTAAAATGTAAAATTGCACAGCAGCCATTGCTCTACAACCCAGCACGGGACAGAACCTGCCACCCCTTGGGAGTTAAATGATCTCCTCTCACCTAACTCTCATTCTCCATCCTTCCTGACCTCTGTGCTGCTTTTCATACTGTCAACCATGACATCATCCCAGCCTCCTGGGACCTCATGAAGAGGTTACATAAGAATGGCCCTATTGGGTCAGACCAAAGGTCCATCTAGCCCCAGTGTCCTATCTTCTGACAGTGGCCAATGCCAGGTGCCCCAGAGGGAATGGAGAGAACAGGGAATCATCAAGAGATCCATCCCCTGTCGCCCATTCCCAGCTTCTGGCAATTGGAGGCAAGTTACACTTAGAGCTTGGTGTTGCATCCCTGCCCATCCTGTCAATAGCCCTTGATGGACCTGTCCTCCATGAACTTACCTCGTTCTTTTTGAAACCCTACTATTGTTTTGGCCTCACAACATCCCCTGGCAACCAGTTCCACAGGTTGACTGTATGTTATGTAAAGAAATACTTCCTTTTGTTTGTTTTAAACCTGCTGCCTATTAATTTCATTGGGTGAGCCCTAGTTATTGTGTTATGTAAAGGACTAAATAACACTTCCTTATTCACTTTCTCCACACCAGTCAAGATTATATAGACCTTTATCATATTCCCCTCTTAGCCATCTCTTTTCCAAGCTGAAAACTCCCAGTTTTTTTAATCTCTCCTCAGATGGAAGCTGTTTCATACCCTAATCATTTTGTTGCCCTTCTCTCTACCTTCTCTATTGCAGTATATCTTTTTTGAGCTGGGGCAACCAGATCTGCATGCAGTATTTAAGATATGGGTGTGCCATGAATTTATATAGGGGTATTATCATATTTTCTATTTGATCTATCCCTTTGCTAATGGTTCCTAACATTCTGTCAGCTTTTTTTGACTGCCATCGCACAGTGAGCAGATACTTTCAGAGAGGTATCCACAACGACTCCAAAGTCTTTCTTGAGTGGTAACAGTTAATTTAGAAGCCAGCATTTTGTATGTGTAGTTGGGATTATGTTTTCCAGTGTGCATTTCTTTGCATTTATCAACATAGAATTTCATCTGCCATTTTGTTGCGCAGTCACCCTGTTTTGTGAGATCCTTTTAACTCTTCTCAGTCTGCTTTGGACTTAACTATCTTGAGTAATTTTGTATCATCCGCAGATTTTGCCACATCACTGTTTTACCGCCTTTTCCAGATTATTTATGAAAACGTTGAACAGTCCCTGGTCCCAGTACTGACCCTTGGGGAAACACCACTACTCACCTCTCTCCATTCTAAAAACTGACCATTTATTTCTACCCTTTGTTTCCTGTCTTTGAATTGGTTACTGATCCATGAGAGGACCTTCCTTCTTATCTCATAACAGCTTCCTTGCTTATGAGCCTGTGGTGAGGGACCTTGTCAAAGGCTTTCTGAAAGTGCAAGTACACTACTTCCCCTGGATCAGCCTTGTCCATATATTTGTTGACCTCCTCCAAGAATTGTAATAGGTTGGTGAGGCATGATTTCCCTTGACAAAACCCATGTTGACCTCTTCCGCAACAAATAGGATGTATTAGCAGGAGCGTCGTAAGCAAGACACAAGAAGTAATTTTTCTGCTCTACTCCACGCTGATACAGCTTCAGCTGGAGCATTGCGTCCAGCTTCTGGGCGCCACATTTCAGGAAAGATGTGGACAAATTGGAGAAAGTCCAGAGGAGAGCAACAAAAATGATTCAAGGTCTATAAAACATGACTTATGAGGAAAGATTGAAAAAGCTGGGTTTAGTCTGGAGAAGAGAAGACTGGGAGGGGACATTTATGCACTTGAAAACGGTTATAAAGATTGTTACAAGGAGGAGGGAGAAAAATTATTCTTGTTAACCTCTGAGGATAGGGTAAGAATCAATGGACTTAAATTGCAGCAAGGGTGTTTTAGGTTGGACATTAGGAAAAACTTCCTGACTGTCAGGGTGGTTATGCACTGGAATAAAGTGCCTAGGGAGTGTGATGGCGCGTGACTGCCTGCCACTGGCAGAAATGGGGTTAAAAGCAGCCCTACGGAGAGTGAGCTGCAGGCAGCCAATGAGAAAGGGGCTGAGAGAAGCAGGCAATCATGACCTGGCAGGCGCATATAAGAAGGGCTGCACGGCATAGCAGAGTTCAGTAGCTGAATGGAGTTTGTGGGGAGAAGACCAGGCTCTGAGCAGCAAGCAGGGGCTGGGGGAGCTAGAGAGAGCTCTGGGCTGGTTGCTACAACCTGCAGGCTGATGACCTGAGGGTCATGGGCAGAAAAGGGTGCTGCAGCTACATGGGAAGTGGCCCTGGGACAATGGACTGAAGTTGCCACTGGAGGAGTGGCTGAACAGAGACCGTGGGTCCCCGGAAGGGGGAAAACACAGAGGGTGGCACAGCCAGGGGGCAGTGTCACTGAAGAGGACTCTACAGTTCTGGGAGTGGCGTGGGTCCTGGAACAAAAGTTGATGGCAACAGGGCACCACGAGAGGAGGGGTGCCCTGGTGAGTAGAGCTAATTCCTATCACAACCAGCAGGAGGCGCCACAGTGGTGAATCCCATCCCGTCACAGGGAGGTTGTGGAATCTCTGTCAAAAAGTAGGTTAGACAATCCCCTGTCAGTGATAGTCTAGATAATACTTAGTCCTGCCTTGAGTGCAGGGCACTGAACTAGAAGACCTCTCGAGGTCCCTTCCAGTCCTATGATTCTATGAAATTGTGTTCATCTGTGTCTGATAATTCTGTTCCTCATTATAGTTTCAATCACTTTGCCTGGTAGTGGAAGTGAGGCTTACTGGACTGTAATTGCCAGGATCACCTCTGGAGCTGTTTTAGAAATTGGTGTCACATTAGCTATCCTCCAGACATCTGGTACAGAAGCTGGTTTAAATGATAGGTTACATACACAGGTTTTAGGACTGGACATTTCATTTCTGTTTAACTAGCTTCCTCATTTTTGTGTAGTTCCCCCTTTCTGAAATTAAATGCTCCTGTGTGGGACTTCTTTGGTGGTCCCCCTCCCTCCAGGTATGTTCAATTTAATTATTTTATGGATGCTATTACAAAGCGGTTTCAGCTACAGTCACCTCTGGGCTGGATCCTGTGCCTCCCCGTTTAGAACTAAATCAAGCATGTAGAAGCACTCGTCCAGACTCTAGGGAGATGGGATAAAAATCTCGGAGCAGAAGGAATTATGGTCCTTTTATCCTGTTTAGATTCTCAGGGGCAAAGATTCCTGAACACAAGCAAGAGATCCGGAGGACTAACCTGGGTTAGCCCTAATGGACACATCGAGCTGGCATATTTCATCAGCTCTGGCACCATGTGAATCCTAAGACTGCAACACGTTTTTGTGTGTATGGTTACTTGTTTTAACTTTGTAAATAATGCTCTTATTTCTTTTTCCTGGTTAATAAATCCTAGTTTACTAGAGAAATGTCTACAAGTGTTGTCTTGGTGTGAGAGCTAAGGTGCAAATTGAGCTGGGTGTAAGTGAATGGTCCTTTGTGAGTGAGACTAACCTGAATATTTTGTGATCTTTGGTGTAAAGCAACCATGTGCCACAGAGCAAGCTTGCCTGGGTTGCGAGAGAGATTGGAATGCCCCAGGGGACTGTCTGTGGCCCCACGGTAAAGCTGCCTAGAGCCTGAGGGGTTCAAACTTGTCACTTGGTTGGTGAAATGAAGTATAGAACTCCCAGCCAGTTTGGGGTTTGTGCTGTGGTTCTTAAAAGTCTGCCCTGAGGCTGGTATTCTCACTCATGAGCAACTCCAGCCAGTGTGACAATAAATACGCTTCCCCATGGCCCTGCGGAGCCGCCTCCGGGCTCTCACGGCCCAAGGGGGCTTGGAGCTCCGATGGACACAGTTCTCCATAGCCCTGCAGAGCCACCCCTGTGGCTGGCACAGCCTCCATCCCTGACACAGAGGGTCGCTCAGGGCCGCATTGCCCTCTAGGCCCTGCCCTCACCAGCCACACTGCCAATGGGTGAAGTTTTCCGCAACCATTTTGGCTGCTATCTCCCATTACTCTCAATGGGGCTGAAGCCAGCAAGATGGCTGCCATTTCCCTACAGGCTGTCTGCACGTGGCAGAGAAGTTGCCTGTAATGAAGAGGGCAGCCATCTCCGACTGTGTTCAGTGAGACCCAAGCCCGGTGCAGCAGAGCGACCACCTTTGTTGGATGGAAGAAAGGGGGGAAAAAAACCACAGGAGAATTAAGTTATGGATGGTCATCATAAGGGCCAAATCAATGAAATAAGGGACAGTCCTATAAAATAAAGAACGGGTGGTCACCCTAACACTCAGAGGCAAAATGTCTGGCACTCCATGAGGGTGGAGTTGGGGGCTAGCCAGGACATGGTTACGTCTCAGGAACAGCAGAGCCCTGTAAAGGGAGGGTGGAGAAGCTCTCGGGGGCAGGAGGCAGATTTAAGGTTTGTAGGGAATGGGAGGTAGGAGGCGGGAGGGGGGGGGAACGGGGACAGGAAAGAGGCTGGTGGTGCAGGTGAAAGGATAGGGATGGGATGGGAGAGAGATGGAGGGGATCAGCTGGGGGAGAGCAGGAAGCCGTCCCGGTGTAAGGGGGCTGCTGGCCCCGCACTGACACTGAGTGGGGTTGTTTGGCTGCCCTCTGCCAATAGCGGGGAAGGGCCACGGAGAAATTAGAATCCTGAGACTGGCAGTCCCTGGGGCCAATGGGCAGGGGTCAATACTCTAGGTCAGGCTGATTGACAGGGCGGGCAGGCCAATGAGGGAGTCAGGAGCCTGGGGGCCTGTCCTCCATGTGCGCTGGAGCTCCCAGAGCCAGGGCAGGGCTGAGCTAAGGGGAGAGCAGCCGCCAGAGCTGGGCAGGAGGCAGAGCTGCAGCAGCCAGGGGGCCGGAGCTGGGGAGCTGGAGCGGGGGTGGTGGTGGAGAGGATGCTGGAGCGGGGGCAGGCGCTGGAGCCGAGCAGCCCGGGGGGGGGGTGGGGTGGGGGGGCGCTGGAGCCGGAGCACCCTGGGTTTGGGGGTGTTTCCACAGGGGAGGAGCAGGAAGGGCTGGGAGAGGAATACCCCACAGCTGCTGGGTTGAGGTCCTTGGACTGGCATCCGGGGCAGAGGGCGGGCCGGGTTCCCCCACCAGTCAGTGCTGGGGTGACACATGAGGGAGAGCCCCTGGGGGCGGTGGGGGCCGTCTGGAGCAGCCTGCGATGACACCCGGCAGGGGCAGAACGTTAACGTGAGGTGAGGGGGGGCTCAGGGAGAGGGAAGCGCGGCTGCTCCCAGTGCGTGAGAGGCCAGGGCGTGACCAAGGGGCTCGACGGGCTGAGTAACCACGGGAAGGGGCGTCCGAGCTAATTCCCCAGATGAGCCAGAAGACGGTGCTGCCGAGGGGTGAGTAGCACCAACCCCGTCACGCCATCTCAGCTCTCCACTGTGCCCACAGAATGGTGGCTCTGGTCCCCATAAAACTGCCTGAACCCCCGTAGTTGGGTCTACGCGGCTCCTTTCCAGCTCTGAGTGGTGATACATCCATCCACAAACAGCTGCTGGGAGGGGCCCCCAAACCCGGACAGCCCTGGGGCAGGTACCTGCTGACTGCCCAGGTTTGCTGTGGAAAGGGATTGCGGCTGGAAGCAGGGCACCTGCTCTGCGTGCAAAGCAGCCGCCAACCAGATAAGAGCTTTCCTGTGTTTTGCCCCTTCCCCAAGCTCCCCGTGGATCTACGCCCCGTCCCCTCCAGCATCCCCCGACAGGGCAAACCTGCCAGTTCCAACCCCCCTCTCACTCACTCACACCCAGCCTGCCCTGGCTGTCTGCTTATCCCTTCATCGCAGCGCAAAGGGGCCCGTGGTGTTTGGACGCACCTGGCCAGCTGGCAGCGCTGGGGTGAGCGTGTTCACCTGCACCTGATGGGGTCGCTGTGCCTGAGGGGTTGGAGCACACAGGATCCCTGGGAGGGCTTTTGAACGTGCCAGGTAAGGAGCCTTTACCTCTGCCCCACCCCTTTGTCCACCTCACCCACCTGAGAGTTTAGGGTCCTTTATGGTAATCCCTTGAGTGCCCAGCAGACCTCAAAGGTACCCCCTTAGCTGTCTAAGCGTCTATGGCTGCTTTTCAAAAGGGCTAGCAGTGTCTACTGAAAACCATGGAGAATCTTCCTCACCCTACCCCATTGAGAACAATAGAGGATTCCACCGCCCACCCCCCACCCCTCCTAAGAATACTGCAGGGGTCTTGGACCCCAGCTGAGAACAATGGGAGCTGCTGTGTGCTGAGCTCTTTGGTAAATCTGGACACTCATTTCCACCAAGCGAGCTCCTGAAACTCCAGCCTTGGCTCCAGCTCTATTAGTGACTGTCACGGTGGTTTACGGTGAGTTCGAAGCGCCCGTGGGGTCCTGTGTGTGCTGCTCACCCCGATGCAATCTAAGGGCACGGAAAGGAATGTTCCAAGATGGTGTAATTGACTGATTTCTGTTTTCTCAGTTACTTTTATTGTAAATGAAATAAAACCATAGCAGATCAGTGACAAGCTGAGGATGAAGGTGCCATGTCAATGTGAGTCATTGTCAGTGAGAGGTGCTGAAAGCAAAGATGGGACTCATGATATAGACACACTACAGGCACTCAGCCATACAAATACAAAAACTCAACGCCGTTAGAAGAAACTCCATTCTTATTTGCTGCGTGGACGTTAGAAGGCAGCAGAGCTGGAAGGTAGGTTTGCTTAGAGACAAGGATGGTCGCACTGTCCCCTCTGAGTAGAAACAGCTCCTCAGTGTCAGAAGCTAAACTGTCCTCTGCGGTGATACTTACAAAACACTTGACAACGGCTGGTGGGCTGAGACCACTGTCATTTTGCTGACCAGTATTGTCTCTTTGTGCTCCTCCGTCTGTCTGCCGGTTCCCTCCTGTTGTCTCTCGTTGCAGACGGTAGACTCTTTGGGGCCAGACGCAATGGGGTCCTGGTCCATGTCTGGGCTTCTAGGTGCTATCAGAAGAAAGGTAGCTAATAATAATTATGAGAAACAGCAGCAGGATGTGCTGTGGTCTGAACAATTCAGGGAACCCAGAATCATTTGCATCACGAATATCACTGTTACACAGGTGGGGAAAGTGACTCACTTAAGAAAGAGGTCGTGGTGTGTCCACGGAAGGGAAGGGAAAGGATCCCGCATTTTCTCTCCTTCTCCAGTCTCCTGCTCTGTTGTTGCCACCAGTGGATCTCCCCATGTACCACGGACTTTCATTCTCTTGAATGAAGTAATGTATGGCCTCAGCCTCTGTGGTTTGGGAGCTCTGCTGGAATTCTCCTGACACCTCTTCCAACCTGCTTTTCAGTTGTTGCCTCTCCAGGTAGTTGTCTGGAATGGCAAAACCTGCTTTGTACATCTTAGCTGCCTCCCACACTGACTTCTGCTTGTAGAAGAGGAAATCCCCCCAGTGAAGGTAGACTGCCTGCTGACACCTCTTGCTGAGGCTGGGCATTTCACTCAGGAGATTGAGATAAATCTCTTCTTGGTAGTGAGGTGTGTTTTCTCCATACATGTCAGCTAAAGCCAGCCTTGAAAACACAGAGGCTGGATCTTTCTGCACAGCCTTTTTGAAGGCCTCAATAGCTGCTGCCAATATTTCTTCTCTTCTGCCTGACTTGGCCTGCTCCAGTTGTTTCTTGTAGCAGACGCCAAGGTCATAGTGAAGGAGATGATAATTGGGGTTCAGAGAGATTGCTTGCTCTAGAACAGAGATTGCTTTTTCTATGAATTCTGGTTGAAAGAACTTGGCTGCATGTCTCAGGACCTCAGGGTCCAGGCTATTCTGAACAACATCTTCTAAGAGGGCTTCGGCTTGCTGTCTATCACACTTCTTTAGGATCTTGGCTAAATACACCTTAGCTTCATAGTTTTGCTGCTGTTCATGGAGAATGGCAACCAACTTCTTTTTGGCTGCTTCCCGAAGTACAGGCTTGTGTGAGTGAGTCCATGATGCAAAGACCGCAATTGCCAACCCAGCAAGAAATTCCCCATTTGCTTCGTCTTCTCTTAATGCAATTTGGAAACACTTTGTGGCTTCAATGCCATTGCGGAAGCCTGCTGCCAGGAGAGACCAGCCTTTCTGTGCATGTATCTCAGGGATCTGAGCTGCATGTGGAGAGCGGCTCTTCAGGGAGCGGCAGATCTCTCTAACCTTGTCCAGGTAAAGCTCAACCAAATCATAGTGGGCCAAGTGATAATAGATCCAGGCGTAGTTTCCATAAATGACCAGGACCTGCCGGGGGAAGTTATCTGGGTGATCTCTTTGCAGAATCTCTTCGGCTTCTCTCAGGCTTTGCAGAGCGTCTTCATATTGCCCTTGCAGGTGGCAGAGATAAGCCTGCATGGCAAGGAGCGTGGGCTGGTTCTGGTAGTGAGTGTGGGCAATCCTGAGAGCCAGAGTTTGGAGGAGGTGAGCTGCATCTACCTGGTCTCTGATTTCAAAGTTCCAGGTGAAGTGGCACTGGAGGGCCTGCAGCTTCTCCTTCAGACGCAGGGTGCTGCAAAGAGAGGGGAAAATGAGACTCCATCTGGGCTGAATGAATTTCCACTACATGCTACAATCATCCCCACCACCATGACAGGGAGCGACACTGCCCCCCACCTCCAGTGAGTGCCCCTGCTGCAGGTATCCCTTCCAGCACCCACCAATTGTACCCCCACCCCCACATTCCCTCCCCCTCCCCACTCGGCAGTGTCCTCTTTTTGGGAAGCTGAAATATGGTCACCCTGGAACAAGTCCCACACTGAACAATAGAACAACCCCCCCACCCCGGCCTTGTTAGACCACAGGACCCCCCCCCCCTTTGCCTTGCTAGACACACAGCCGCCCCCCTCCCCCCACTCCCTCCAGCTGTCCCTGCGCTCTGGTCTGGTGCCGGTGCCCTGCGCTCAGGGTGGTCCTTGGGGGGGGGAGGGCAGTGGGGTTACGTGGTCTCAGCTCCAGGCTGAGCGTTCACAAGAGCCCCCCCCCCCTCCTTTGCAAGCAGCTGGTTCCCCTCCCAGCAGCCTCCCCTGCGCGGTAGCTCCGGGCTCCTGCTGCTGCTGCCTTTTCTCTCTGCATCTCCTGGGCTGGTCCCATCCCGCCCCCCAGCTGCCCCTTGGCTCCAGCTCCCCAGGGATCAGAGTTAATCTCTCCCCCCTGCCCCACACCAGCAGCCAGGTTTCCTGAGCTGTAGCTCAGGAAAGCTTATGCTCAAATAAATTGGTTCATCTCTAAGGTGCCACAAATCCTCCTTTTCTCTTTGTGAATACAGACTAACAGGGCTGCTCCTCTGAAACACAAGAGAGAGGGGAGCACAGGGCTGGGGGGGGGGGGGGCACTCTCTTACCGGCTCCTCCGTTGATGCGGAGTGAACCCGGAGTGACAGCTGGCCAGAGGGGGAGTTCTCCGTGAAGGTACAGCGAGGGGAGCTCGCAGGGCGAGGTGTCAACAGTGACCTGCACTAGCTCTGAGAGGCACCAGCCTGGAGAGTCAACGGGACGCAGAATCACCCCGGAGTGACCCCGCCCCAGAGATTTAAAAGCCGGAGATTTACAGCCCCAGAAATGCGCAGAGGGGGGGTGGCAAGCTGTCTGACTTTAGCCCTCGCTGGAAATGTCCCCCCCGCCCAGCGACCCCAAGGCTCCTACCTCATCGCGATCCGAGAGTCCCAGCCAGGGGAGGTGACGGCTCCTTTCCCTGCCCCGGGTTTCCTCCCGCGGTGTGGAAGTGCCCGGTTCTGGGAGAGACCCGAGTTCTGCCCGGGCAGGACGGACTGTGGCCGCCCGGGCGATGCTGCCCTTTATACGCAGGGCGGGTGGCTCGCTGGGGATCTCGCTGGTTTGGCTGGGGAGCTGCATTTCCCCAGGAAGCGAGAGTGAGCAGGAGAAAAGGAAACTGAAACTTAACTTTCACTTCCACTTGTCATCTTCAGCGTCCGCTCAGCCTGAGTCGCCACCTGCAGCTCCATGGGTGACATGGGACTAGTTATGGGTGTGTGTGTGTGTGTTTGTGTGTGTCTGTGCGCACACACGCGCTTGCACACGTACAATCCTGGCCTGGGCTTCCCAGCACACAGACGGGGTCACTCACCATCGCCACGCCTGCGGCGCGCTCCCCGCTACGCCCCCAACCAGCTCCACAGCCCCCTGCCCCGAACCGGTTGCCCTGTCCCGGCCCGGCCAGCCCTTGCCCCCCACCGAGGGGTGTTCGTATCGCCCTCATGCAATGCCAGGGCCCTGCCTGGGCACAGAGCAGCGAGGAGCAGAGGGCGATGACGGAGGCAGGGCAATTAGCCAAAGGTGAGAGCTTTGTACCTGCTCCCCAGGTCTCCTCCTCTCCCGAGCCCTCCCCCAGCTTTTATCCGCGCAGGGGTGCGATTTTCCAAAGGGCCCCCCCCCGGTTTAGTACCCAGGCACCATTGGCTGCCAGCGTGAGCCGTGCTCCTCAGCACTTAGGCACTTTTGAAAATGCCTCCCCCACATACAAATTAAACCCTCTAAAGTGGAGGAAATAGTAGTCAGGTTGTGACGTTATTGACATGACCTGTGACCGTATAGATCATTGTTGCAACCACTGTTATATATTTGCAGCAAATATGGTACAGAGGTTGTGGTGTGAGGTGTCCTATGGAAAGGTTCGGACTGGCTGGGTAGGATTATGCTGTCTGTCTGGGTGTATCGTTGTTGTGGCTGAAGTGAATGAACATTGGCTATGTACCTGTATCTCAATGCGCTTGATTCTAAGTAGCCTCAGGGAAGCATTTAGGTCAGCTTCTTGAGAAGGGGACTATTCTCAGTAAGTGCCCAGTCAAGAAACACTTAACGGACAGTGGACTTGGGAGACTCCAATTCACATGAGAAGTCTTCTGGGAATGTTCAAGGTAGCATGTGAGCAATGCTGCTCTCCCCTGTAAAAGAATTGAGTCCATGCAGGGACTTGTGACTTGCCCATGTGACTCCAAAGGCCATCTTGCTGCTGTGATTTCCACAGTAGGAACAAAGGGGTGTCCTTCCACATGGCAGAGGATATAAAAGGCCCTGGAAATCCCTCCATTTTATCTTCAATCCTGTTTCTTACTTTGGAGAGACTTTGCGACACTGAAGCTCTGAAACAAAGGACTGAATGACCCATCCCAGCTGGGGACGTTCTCCAGAGACTTGATTTGAACCTGCCGTTTATTCCATCACTGCGACATGCCTGAACCAAGAACTTTGCCATCACTGTATATCATGATTCCATTTAAGCAATTTTAGCTCTCATCTATATTTCTTTCTTTCAATGAGTAAACTTTTAGATTCTAAAGGATTGGCAACAGTGTGATTTGTGGGTAAGATCTGACTTGTATATTGACCTGGGTCTGGGGCTTGGTCCTTTAGGTTTGGGAGAACCGTTTTTCTTTTTACTGGGGTATTGGTTTTCATAACCAGTCGTCCCCATAACGAGTGGCCCTGGTGGTGTTACTGGGGAACTGGAGTGTCTAAGGGAATTGCTTGTGTGACTTATGGTTAGCCAGTGGGGTGAGACCGAAGTGATCTGTTCGGCTGGTTTGGTGTGCCTTAATAGTAAAGGAAACCCAACCTTGGGCTGTAACTGCCCTGCTCTAAGCAATTTGTCCTGAACTGATACTCTCAGCTGTGTCCCGCCAGAGGCTGCATCGTTACCCAGGTTCCCTGTGCAGCCTCATCTCTTCCCTTTGTAGTGCCGCATGCTGGTGCGCTCTTCAATGACACGATCGCGTTCTATCTCCGTGGGCCCCTGCCTGGTTCCACTGCGCTGTGGGGACAGTGTGGGGGTCTCTTCTGTTCAGTCCTACATGGGTTCTTACTCTCTGCTCCTCATTGCAGTGTCTGAGCGCTTTCCAGCTGTGCATTAACTACTGTGACTCACGCCTGTCACATGTTTGGTTTTCTCCTCTCCCAGAGGGAGAAGCGTCTTTCCATAGGGTTTTTTAAATCTACATTTTGTTTTTGTTTCAGAAGGTGGAGGATGTAAAGGGGGGAAGGCCGGTGGCTAGTTGCCATTTCCTTCTCACTAATAGGGAGGAGCTGGCTGTGAATCTGAAGGTGGAAAGGCAACTTGGATGAAAGTGGACTACACAAGCGATAAAAGAGTTTGTGATCCAGGGGAAGGAAGCAGGGGGAGCAGCAGCAATAAGGACAATACACTGAAAAAGCCGATTTCAACAAACTCAGGGAATCGTTTGCCTGGTTCTCTGCCCTCGATCGGTAGGGGGGACTGTCCCATCATTGAGCGGTGAGGGGGGAACAGCCAGCACCCTAGGGCCACATCTAGAGCAATTTATTTAAAGGGGATGCAAAGCTGCGGTTGCTTTTTGTTGGGGGGTGTCGGTGCCTGAGGCCTGGCTTGCGAGGGTTAACGGGCCCTGACCAGCCTCCCAGCTGAGAGCCCCTTGCTGGAGATGCATAAGGGCTCCTTAAAGGCACAAATCCCATCATGTCCCGTGTGCTCCCAGCCCCGGTCATCCCAGGCTCTCAGAGCAGCCTGAGGCCTTGCCAGCCGAATGCATTTGCCCCAGAGTGCATTCTCCCCAGAGTGAGGCAGCTGGCAGGGGCTGGGGCCTCACCATAGCCTGCTGCGTTTCCAGCCCAGCTCTTTCTGATTCCTCACGCTCCCTTTAGGTTTCATTTCTCTGAGTTTCAGCTTCCTGATCTCTGTGCAAAGAGCTGGCAGGTGTCCAGGATGGGAAGGGGGGGCAGCAGGAGAGACGTCACCCACCCTTCCCCTCTGAACATCCCCCTCCCCACACCCCCCTTCCTGCGAACACTTGCACGACTCACATGCATGCCCCTGTGAACACATTCCCCCCCCCAGCCACACACACAGCCACACACTGCTGTGCTGGGGCTGATCCTGGCTCTGTGGGGCCCTGCAGAGGGTTGCAGGGTTGGGTGGCATAGAAGCAGGGCTGCGTCTGCCCCTCATGCCTGGTCTCTGTGCAGGGTTGAGTAACTGGGATGCCCAGCTGGTGGGAGGAGCCGCATTCCCCAGGGGCTGTTAACCCTCTGAACCCCTTCCTGTTGTCAGCTCCCAGTGGCTATGTGAGCAGGGAGTGACTGAGCTCTCCTCTAACATCTAGTGATGGGCTGGGGGAAAAAGACTTCTGTGTTTACATGAGTAATAAAGGTTGTTACAAGGAGGAGGGAGAAAAATTGTTTTCTTAACCTCTGAGGACAGGAGAAGAAGCAATGGGCTTAAACTGCAGCCAGGGAGGTTTAGGTTGGACACAAACTTCCTAGCTGTCAGGGTGGTTAAGCACTGGAATAAATTGGCTAGGGAGGTTGTGGACTCACCATTACTGGGGATTTTTAAGAGCCGGTGAAACACCTGCCAGGGATGGTCTAGACTCTAGATCATACTTAGCCCTGCCTTGAGTGCAGGGGACTGGGCTAGGTGACCCTCTCGAGGTCCCTTCCAGTCCTACGATTCTATGAACTCACCTTCTCTGCCTCGATATCCAGCAGACAGAGCTGCCGTGCCAAAGGGAGCAGTGTTGGCTGCTGGTGGGTTACAAATCACTTTACTATTGAATGCAGGGGAATGACAGGTTGTTACCTTGTTGTATGAGTAAAGGGCAGCAGAAGTGGGCTGAGCCTGTCCTGATGCAGGCCATCACCCTCCAGTGAAGTGCCCTCGTGAAGCAGGGTGTAGGCAGCAGTCTCTGGAGACCCGTGGGGCTGGAGCCAGCTCTTGTCAGTGCCGGCAGCTGAGGCATTGGGTCCCCAGGGCATCCCCCTGGGCAGCTCTCCCACTCCTGCCTGGCCGGGGCACGGGGAGCCTGGGACTCCACAGCCACAGGGGAGTTCCCAACCCACCTTCCCCAGGGTGGGCTTTGCTGAAGGGCCGCACTCGCTGTTCACAGTGGCTGTAACTACAGGGTTTGGCAGCTCCCTGGCCACGGTGAGTCGCTCCTGCCAGAGCACCAAGACTAGGAGCAACGTCCGGGTCAAACTGTCGTACGGACATCCACCTTTTTACCAAAAAAGCCAAAGAAACAACAAAACAGATAAGAACGTTCAAAGCACCTTATTTGTGTTTCTATTGCATTTGGGTCTAGTAAACAATAGAGACACCTGTACATTGTTTTTATTCTTGAGTCTGCAAAATACAAACCCTACATTTAGTGTAATTACAATGGCGTGGACGTGTCCATGAGCATATTTATTTGTTTTTCCTAAAGTTAATTAAGTCTTTTAGGAAAAATTGTCAGAGCGGCCACCAGCAAGAGTTGGTGATGAGCTCTAGCTGCCGAGCCATCGACCTGGTGCGGGACGGTGGTGCAGGGAAAGAGAGCGCCCGAGCAGTGAGGTTTCCCGCTACCCACCGAGCGCTGGGTTCAGTGGTGGGACCTGAGAACGTGGCATCGCAGAGAGCGGCGGGTGGCGGCAGAGAAGCAGCAGCAGCGCCGGGGTGACCGATGGTGGCAGAGGGAAGGGTGGCAGCAGGGTCCGTTGTGCTCAATGCACGTCCTGGGTGGGGGGGGGGCGGGAACCCACATGAAGGCCCCTCTGAGCTCTGAGTCTTTGCTGACCAAGGACGGCCAACTGTGAGTGGGGTGCAGTGGAGGGAGAGGGGAGCGATGTGCTAATGGGACGTTCATTCCTCAGACTTTCCCACCAGCAGCTGGAAACTGAGGCCAAAGACACTGCCCTGTGTTAAAGGGGGAAAAGGACCTGAAAGGCAAGGGAGGAGTGTGTGTGTGTGATAAGAAAAGAGATCCTTATGCTTTCAGTCTCCCTAGGTTCGGCCTCCCTGTCCAGCGTCTGTCATCTGGAAGGATCCCTTCTCCTGCAAAGAGGACCCCTCCCACCCTAAATAATGAGGAGTCAATCAGTAAAGGTAAAATCAAATAAAGTGTATTGAAGGGTTTATAACAAAGAGTGGGACAAATAAGAAGGGGAATAAAGAGCAAAATTGCGCAATACAGTGATTACCCCCAAACTCCACCCTACAAAACAGATATAAAAACCGTCTTCACAGATTCAAAGCGACAGCAGGTGCTTGGGACCTCAATCCTCTGGCTAACGGCAGGCTTTGGAGAGGAGCTCCAAGGAGTCCCTTGATGTTCCTTCGGGGCCACAGGAAAACAGAAGAAATGGTACGCTCAGGAGCACAGCGATGGACGATGACAAAGGTAAGTGCTGTTTCTTCTCCTCTCTTCTCTTTACAGGTGAGGAAGCTGTAGGAGGAAAATCCCTAGGATGGATAGATGTCTGCAGGTAAGACCCATGACCCGTGACCGTCCCTGGCTGCCACTCAGTTGGACAGCCCTGAGGCCATGTTCGGGGCAGCTTTTTATACACTTGCCCGGGAAACCCCTTAGAAAAGGCGGGAAGCCCCTTCTGGGAAACCCCTTAGGAAAACCAGTTCTGACCAGAAGTTGTTTACAACTCCAGGAGAAATAAAAGAGCGGGAAAATGGACCTATAGCTCACGTGGGCATAAAATTCCATTTTGAAACCAACATGGATTCCTGTAGTCACAAAACATACGAAAATGAACCCACCTAACAAAAGTGTGCTGTGGGGTTGGCTTGGCTTATGATCACATGTGTTTGAGTGTGGTTGTGATGTTTTTCCCAAACTAATGCTGGGTTCCCTTTCCCTTTCAATAGCAGTTCTCTTTTGTAAAACACAGACTCAGTGCCTGTGAGTGGGGACGTATTGTCTCTTGGAGGCGCCCGGGGCGGTGTTAAGTTTTCCCAGATTACTGCGGTGGAGGGGCTCGAGCCAGTTCTGCACACACAGTGGTGCAGAATTCCCCCAGGAGTAGTAACATAACCCAGACACTGTCCAACACTGACCAGTTGGAAAAAGGTCCAAGGGGTGGTATTCAGGGACCTCAGCCTGCTTAGTACTGTGGCAAATGCTTCCAGCTCTGGTGGGGCCTGATGATTACACAACCGCTAGAAATGTCCCTGCTTTGTGTGTCTGAGTGGAGATAAGACCAGGAGGAGATGGGTGGGCCAGAAGAGAGAAGAAACTCTGGTTATTGCAGATATCTAGAGGGAGACGAAGTCCTGTCCCTTATCCAAAAGGGGAGACCAATCCTGCCTCCCTCTGAGGATCCCCTTCCTCTCCTCCACTGAGATCTGGGCAGTTCAGGACACAGTCAGAGGGGGCTGGATGGACGCCTCTATGCAGGGCCAGGATTGGGACAGAGGAGACACACACAGAACTGCATGCTCAGGAGAGTTTATTCTTGTTGTGGGCTGCAGCCACTGAGGGGAGGGGGCAGGAATGTAACTAGAGCAGACACACTTCGGGGAAGAGAGTTTGCAGCTGGGGAAGTGAGATCTGGTCTCTCAGGGAGGGAGAGGACTGTCCCTTGATGCAGCAAAGGCATTGGAAAGTCTGGATCTTGTCTGATCATGCCCAAGGAGCCCAGTTCTTTTACATCCCAGGCGCTGAGCTCCCCCTTCAGGCGCAGGAGAGCGACTCCCCTCGCTAGGGTCGATACTTGCAAACGTAGCCATTTTTCGTCTGACAGTCTTTATCATTCCAGTTCTTAAAATCTAGAAGGCAAAACAGAAATCACTGGGGCAGTGGAAGGGCGAGTGGGACCATTCCTGCCCTTACAGTGATGTTCCTTCTCATTGCACACTGCTGAGAGAAGACCCCAGCTCCTGTGCACGAGGCTGCGAGGATGAGGAGGCTGGAGATGAAGGCCCATGTGCCTCAGACAGGGACAGGCTCCATCGTTCCATGAGGGACGCTGTGTCGGAGTGACAGTGGAAGACCCTTGTGACATTGCACCCCATAATGCTTTATGGAAATCTGCTTAAGAAAGTAAATAGGACATAACTGGAATATATTTTAGCTAGATAGGCCATGTAGCACATCTCTGCAAAGGTTATGGTCTATTGAATATATCTGTATGCATGTATCATTTTTGTACTCAAAGTTATGAATATTGGCTGTGTACTTGTTTGATTTTAAGTAGCTTTAGTAAAGCATTTGATCAGCTTCCTTAGAAAGGACTTTGCAAGTTAAGTGCCCAATCAAGAAACACTTAATAGACAATGGATCCTGGAAGACTCCAATCCACATAAGAAATCTACCTGAGGACGTTCAAGGTAGCATGTGAACAATGGCTGCTATCTGTAAATTCTGAGTCATGCATGGACATGTGACTTGTCCATGTGACTCTAAAACTCCTGTTTGTAGATGGATTCTACATAGGGGGAGGGAGGGGTGTCCGCCCACAAGAGAGTCTATTTAAACCCCTGGGAGACCTCTCCATTTTGTCTTCAGCTGGCTCAAGAGATAGCCTCTCCACCCCAAGGGATACCTGAAAGAAACTGGAACGAAGGACTGTAACCATAGGGGTGTGAGTGATTGCTAGACCCAGACTAGAAGGAGCCTAGTCTGCAAAAGAAGCTTACTGGAACATCTCTGAGCGTGAGGTTTCATCTGTAATCACTTTCTAACTGTATTAGGTTTAGACTTGTGTGCTTTATTTTATTTTGCTTGGTAATTCACTTTGTTCTGTCTGTTACTACTTGGAACCACTTAAACCCTACTTTTTGTATTTAATGAAATCACTTTTTACTTATTAATTAACCCAGATTATGTATTAATACCTGGTTGGGGGGGAGGGGGGGAAACAGCTGTGCATATCTCTCTAACAGTGTTATAGAGGGCGAACAATCTATGAGTTTATCCTGTATAAGCTTTATACAGGGTAAAACAGATTTATTTGGGGTTTGGACCCCACTGTGAGCTGGGCATCTGAGTGTTAGAGACAGGAACACTTCTTAAGCTGTTTTCAGTTAAGCCTGCAGCTGTTGGGGGACATGGTTCAGACCTGGGGCTGTGTTTGCAGCAGGTAAGCATGTCTGGCTCAAACCAGGCAGGGCATTGAAGTCCCAAGCTGCCAGGGAAAACAGGGGCAGAAGTAGTCTTGGCAAATCAGTTGGCAGCCCCAAGGGGTTTTCTGTGATCCAACCCGTCACAACCCTCTTCTATTGTGTTGGAATATGTCTGATGAGAGCACGACGGGGCCTCTTGGTGCTAGGTGCTATGCATGCACATACCAACAGACAATCCCTGCTCCAGAGAGTGCACAGTCTAAGGAGACGAGAGGTGGGAGGGGAAACTGAGGCCCATAGTGGGGAAGTGACTTGTCCAAGGTCACCCAGGAGATCAGTGGCAGGGCTGGGAGTAGAACACTCAGACTCGTGAGCATTTGAGGCTGGGCAAGTCTGTGTGACTAGCAGAGCCCCATGAAGAATGAGTCATTCATGAATTAGCGAGTGAGCTTTCCCTGTTCATCCAGCTCTCTGTCCTATTGTCAGTGAATGGGATGAGACCTTCAGCCCCGCTCCACCCCCCACGCCACTCCAGCAACATGGACAGCAGAAAGCTGGCTTAAGTGGCCAGCTGGGGATTCCTCTTGCATAGGGGAACCCAGAAGAGAGACATCTGCCTTTGCCCAACCCTGGTCTCCTCAGCATAGGGGACAGGCTGGGATGTGGCGGAAGCTCCTGTGCTCTGGCCGTCCAGGTTGTTACTGCCGCTGTCAAAGCAGTCCTGAGGCTGCTCTAAATTGTCCCGGGGCCAAAATAGCCCCTTGGCTGCCTCTAGAATCAGGGTGCCAAAGGCACCAACTGAAGAACCGATACCCTGCCTGCACATCATCTAGTGGACAATAGCTCTGCTTGGGTCTTTCCGTTTAACGGATTGTCTGGGGCCAAATGTACTGTATGGCCTGCCTTTGACTGGAGCTGAACCTCACACTGGGATGCGTGGGGGAGGAGTTACCAGGTGAGTTGAGAGGAGAGGGAGTGGCAGAGTGAGCTGAGGGAGACAGGCAGGCTGACAGGACAGGGGGCCATCCCCACAGAGAGAGCTGGAGGGTGTGGCTAGGGTCCTGTCTTGGCTGCTTTGTTGGTGCATGTGTGTTTGAACCGTCTGCTTACCCCTGTAATTCGGCAGCTCGACACAGTACTCGACACCATGGTCATTGTTTGGTTCCCCAGTGTTCCAAGCTTTGTAGTAATACAGGGAGCGATCTGTCCACCTCCAGCGTCTGTACTGCAGAGACAGGGGAGAAAAGCCTTTGGGTCCCCGAAAGAAGAGATCTCGGTGATAAGGCACCATAGAAACACCTAAACCCAATAGAGAAGCCCCGACTCTCTCCCACTGCCTGAGTGGGGCAAAGGGCCGTGGGGCAGTGGGTGGGGAGAGACCAGCTCAGGGGGACAGCACCTGGAGACGCTGATCTAATAGTAACTCAGCACATGAACTTCACCTTCTGCCTTCCAAGCTCTTTGCTTGAATTAACAAATCTCCACACCATGAAGCAGTCACTCTGGAGTGTGTTCTAGTCCCTAATGGGCAAGGCCCGCCATGGGGCACTGGTGGTTTTAAGGAAAATAAAAGTGAGTCTGTGATGGAGATGCTGGATGGATCAGGGAATGGGACCCGGGGCCTCTTCCCCTCTAGTGGGCTCAGCACCAGTCTAACCCCAAGTTAGCAGGACTGATTAGCTCAGTAGAATCAGAGAAGGGGACACGGGGCCTTTCACCTCTAGGGGTGCTGCCTCTGGCCTGGCCTCAGCTCATGGGGGGACTAGCTGGCTTTGGGGGTCAGAGAACTAGTTCCAATCCATTACCAGGTTGTGGGGAGCTGGATGCCTGAGGAGACTAGAGAACGGGACACAGAGTCTCTCACTCCTCCTGTTCTGAGTCCAGCCCAGCCTCCGGTCTGGGGCGGGGGATCCAGGGCCTGAGTCTGTGCATGCTGTTTGGGGAGCCTCTGGACCCGAGCGCCTCCCTAGCGGTGGGGAGGGAAAGGAAACGCATGGAGACAATGCTTCAGGTGGAGCTTGGTAAGTTTACGAAGGGGATGGCGTGACGGGGTTGCCGGCCATAGCACGGGCTGGACTCGGTGACCCCGAGGCTCTTTCCAGTCCTATGTTCATAACGGCTCCATCCCCCTCTGGGGCCTCCTTCCTAGCCTGTGACTGCTCCCCCTTGGTGTCCCTGCCCTAAGGAGCTAGGGGCTCTCCTACAAAGAACCAGGCGAGGACGGGATCCCCAAGCTGATGGAGCAACCAGCAGTGTGAGGGGCAGTGCATAGGTCGCTGGGGAGCAGAGGCTCAAGTCTTGGGCAGGAAAAAGTGGCTAGAAAGCTTGTTGAGAGTGGAGTGGAGACGGGATGTGGGGTGCAGGGGGAGGGCACGGCACATTGCATGAGCTGGGAGGGTGTTAGGGAGATGGGGCAGTAGTATCATTTAGCCTCAATCTGAATATCTTGTGTGGTGTTTATGAGTAAAGTGTTTTGGCTTTAGAAATTCCTCTGCAAAGTCTGGGTGGTGTTTGCTTCAATTATGACATGTCCCTGAAGGGTCAGACTATAAACCAGAGTGCCCACAAGGGCAGAGCTCTGGGGAGGGTTGTTGGGGAGGCTGTTGGGGAGTCTTGGAGGGGGCGGGTGGTGGGGTGGTTAACAGGGCACACTCACCTCTTGAGCACCACCTGCTGCTGCGAGCAGTACTGCAGCCTTCTCCCTGCTCCTGGCACCCCCCACCTCGCTTGGTGGGTCTTCAGTGGCTGAGCCCTCCAGCCACGTGACGGAATCAAAATGAAACCCTTTCCGGGTAACAGAAGCCCTTTGCTGGGGCAGGATGTGATAGGACCACGGGGCCTCCAGTAGGGGCCACAAAGGCCTGGTGCAGCCTGTCTCACGCGCCCATGAGCCATGGGGCCCCACTTTCAAGAAGGGGTGCCAGATCCAGAGTCTAGGACCAGGGAGTGAGCCTAGAGGTCAAAGAAGCAGGCAGTGCTAAGGCCTGTCCAGAATCCAGGGAGATCGGCACCGACGCCGTGGGTGCTCAGCAGCCATTGGCAGCCCTGTGGATCAGCTCCTTCCCCCCAACCCCCCCCACTAGCAGGTGCTGCCGATCAGCCCCTCCTGCACGCCGCGATCAGCTGTTCAGCCACACGCAGGAGGTGCTGGGCTGCGGGGGAGGAGCGGAGGCAGGAAGAGGTGGGGTAGGCGTGGGGGCTTGGGGAAGGGCTGGAGTGGGCGTGGGGCCTGGGGCGGGGAAGGGGTTGAGCCCGCCCCCCGGGGAACTCAGGAAGTCGGCACCTCTGCCGAGGGATATCAGAAATACACCCATCCAGTTCTGGGAGCCAGTCCCAGCAGCCTGGTAAGCGTCCAGCACAGGTGACCTCAACCACGGCGGGGAGAACTGGCCTAACAGTGGCAGCCACCCTGGAGGGCTGTACCAATGGAGCGAAAGCAGCTCCGTCTTTGTGTGTAGACAAGCCCTTAGCAACAGACTGAAAACGTAGTAAAGTGTCACAAGGCCTGATCCTCATTTACTTCTCACTGACACCCCTCTGGCACTTCTGAAACGTCAGCCTTGGCTCTTAAGTACATAAGAACGGCCATACTCAATCAGATCAATGGTCCATCTAGCCCAGTCTCCTGTCTTCTGACAGCGGCCACCGCCAGGTGCTTCAGAGGGAATGAACAGAACAGGTCATCATCAAGTGATCCATCCCCTATCGCCCATTCCCAGTTTCTGGCAAACAGAGGCTAGGGACACCATCCCTGCCCATCCTGGCTAATAGCCACTGATGGTCCTATCCTCCAGGAACTTATCTAGTTCTTTTTTGAACCCTGTTATAGTCTTGGCCTTCACAACAAAGAGTTCCACAGGTTGACTGTGCATTGGGTGAAGAAATATTTCCTTTTGTTTGTTTTAAACCTGCTGCCTATTCATTTCATTTGGTGACCCCTAGTTCTTGGGTTATGAGACGGAGTAAATAACACTTCCTTATTTAATTTCTCCACACCAGTCATGATTTTATAGACCTCTATCATTTCCCCTCTTAGTCATCTCTTTTCCAAGCTGAAAAGTCCCAGTCTTATTAATCCCTCCCCATATGGAAGCCGTTCCATACCCCTAGTCATTTTTGTTGCCCTTTTCTGAAACTTTTCCAATTCCAATATATCTTTTTTGAGATGGGGGAACCACATCTGCATGCAGTATTCAAGATGTGGGCGTACCATGGATTTAAAGAGAGGCAATAAAGTATTTTGTGTCTTCTTATCTATCCTTCTCCTAACGATTCCCAACATTCTGTTCGCTTTTTTTTACTGTCGCTGCACATTGAGTGGATGTTTTCAGAGAACTCTCCACAATCACTCCAAGATCTTTCTTGAATGGTAACATCTAATTTAGACCCCATCATTTTCTATGTATAGTTGGGATTATGTTTTCCAATGTGCATTACTTTTCATTTATCAACATTGAATTTCATCTGCCATTTTGTTGCCCAGTCACCCAGTTTTGTGAGATCTCTTTGTGAGAGGACCTTCCCTCTTATCCCATGACAGGTTACTTTGCTTAAGAGCCTTTGGTGAGGGACCTTGCCAAAGGCTTTCTGAAAATTTAAATACATGTTGACACTTTCCCAGCAAATCATGTTCATCAATGTGTCTGATAATTCTGTTCTTTCCTATAGTTAGTTTCAACCAGTTTGCCTGGCACTGAAGTCAAGTTTACCGGCCTGTAATTGCCAGAATCACTTCTGGAGCCTTTAAAAAAACGGCCTCACATTCGCTGTCGTCCTGTCATCTGGTGAAGAAGCCGATTTAAATGATCGGTTACAGAGGACAGTTAGTAGTTCTGCAATGTCACATTTGAGTTCCTTCAGAACTCTTGGGTGATACCATCTGGTCCTGGTGACTTATTATGGTTTAGTTTATCAATTTGTTCCAAACCCTCCTGTAATGACACCTCAATGTGGGACAGTTCGTGTTCTGTTAGTGACTGTCCTGGTGCTTTACTGTGAGCTCGACACGCCTGTAGGGTCCTATGTGTGCTGCTCACCCTGATGCAATCTAGAGGCAGGAGAAGCAATGTTTCAACACAAAGAGACTGATTTATTTCTGTTTTCTCTAACTTATGTTTTTACTTTATTTACAATAAATCAGATCCATGACAAGCTGGGGAAACTGGTGCCATGTAAATGTGAGTCATGGTCAGGGTGAGGTGCGGAAAGCAAAGATGTGTCTATATAATTATTCCCATTACAGGCACTCATCTATGCAAATGCAAAAACTCAACGCTGTTAGAAGAAACTCCACATCTATTTGCTGCGTGGATGTTGGAAGGCCGCAGAGCTGGAGGATAGGTTTGCATAGAGACAAGGATGGTCGCACCGTCCCCTCTGAGTAGAAACAGCTGCTCAGTATCAGAAGCTAAACTGTCCTCTGCGGTGATACTTACAAAACACTTGACAATGGCTGGGTAGCTGGTGGGCTGAGGCCACTGTCCATTTTGCTGACCAGTATTGTCTCCCTGTGCTCCCCTGTCCATCTGCTGGTTCGCTCCTGTTGTCCCTTGTTGCAGACTGTAGACTCTTTGGAGCCAGACACAATGGGGTCCTGGTCCATGTCTGGTCTCCTAGGTGTGACCACAAGACAGGTAGCTAATAATAATTAGCAGCAGCAGCAGCAGCATGTGCCATAGTCTGAATCATTTGCAACACGAATGTCATTGTTACACAGGTGGGGAAAGTGACTCACTTCAGAAGGAGGTCTTGGTGTGTCCAGGGAAGGGAAAGGATCCCCCATTTTCTCCACATCTCCAGTCTCCTGCTCTGTTGTTGCCACGAGTGGACTTCCTCCTTTAGTCAAGAGAATGACTTTCAGTCTCGTGAATGAAGTCACGTATGGCCTCAGCCTCAGTGGTTTGGGAGTTCTGCTGGAATATTTCTGCCACCTTTTCCAACTTCCTTTTCAGTTGTTGCCTCTCCGGGTAGTTGTCTGGAATGGCGAAACCTGCTTTGTACATCTCAGCTGCCTTCTGCACACTGTTCTTCTTGTAGAAGAGGAAATTTCCCCAGTGAAGGCAGACTGCCTGCTGACACTTCTTGCTGAGGCTGGGCATTTCATTCACGAGATTGAGATAAATCTCTTCTCGGTAGTGAGGTGTGTTTTCTCCATACATGTCAGCTAAAGCCAGCCTTGCAAACACAGAGGCTGGAACTTTCTGCACAGCCTTTTTGAAGGCCTCAATAGCTGCTGCCAATATTTCTTCTCTTCTGCTGGATTTGGCCCCCCACAACTACATCTTGTAGCAGATGCCAAGGTCATAGTGAAGGAGATTGCTCGCTCTAGAATAGAAATTTTTTTCCCTACAAATTCTAGTTGAAAGAACTTGGCTGCATGTCTCAGGACCTCAGGGTCCAGGCTATTCTGAACAACATCTTCTAAGAGGGCTTCTGCTTGCTGTCTATCCGATTCCTTAAGGATCTCGGCTAAATACACCTTAGCTTCATAGTTTTGCTGCTGTTCATGGAGAATGGCAACCAACTTCTTTTTGGCTGCTTCCCGAAGTACAGGCTTGTGTGAGTGAGTCCATGATGCAAAGACCGCAATTGCCAACCCAGCGAGAAATTCCCCATTTGCTTCGTCTTCTCCTAATGCCATTTGGAAACACTTTGTGGCTTCAATGCCATTGCGGAAGCCTGCTGCCAGGAGAGACCAGCCTTTCTGTGCATGTATCTCAGGGATCTGAGCCGCATGTGGAGAGCGGCTCTTCAGGGAGCTGCAGATCTCTCTAACCTTGTCCAGGTAAAGCTCAACCAAATCATAGTGGGCCAAGTGATAATAGATCCAGGCGTAGTTTCCGTAAATGACCAGGACCTGCCGGGGGAAGTTATCTGGGTGATCTCTTTGCAGAATCTCTTCTGCTTCTCTAAGGCTTTGCAGAGCATCTTCATATTGCCCTTGCAGGTGGCAGAGATAAGCCTGCATGGCAAGGAGCGTGGGCTGGTTCTGGTAGTGAGTGTGGGCAATCCTGAGAGCCAGAGTTTGGAGGAGGTGAGCTGCATCTACCTGGTCTCTGATTTCAAAGTTCCAGGTGAAGTGGCACTGGAGGGCCTGCAGCTTCTCCTTCAGACACAGGGTGCTGCGAAGAAAGGGAAAAATGAGACTCCATCTGGGCTGAATGAATTTCCACTATATGCTACAATCCTGGGGCAGTGATTACAGAGTGACAGGGCTTCTTTCTGGTTAAAAGCAAATTGCTAAGTGGCAACAAAGAACTAAGCCTGGATTTCAGTGTCTGACGTCCTCACTCTCCCATGCATGGGACCAGTATGAATGGGTTGAATCTAACCTTTGTGAAATCCTCTTAGTACTTCCTGTGTCCTAGAAAGCAACACGGCCAAACCCCATGACTCATTGCAATAGATGCAGCCTGTGGTATTTGTTATGTCACAGAAAGCTCCCTGCTTGGTAACGTCAGGAGAATTTCTCAGGGGGGAAATAACAATGTACAATGTTTGTTCAAAATGTGTTTACCTGTTTGAATGCTCCTCCAGCACCAGAGCTGCTAAGTGAGAGTATTTAGAAGTGATTATTTTGTTGTGCAGTTCACCTTTAGGGCCGAAGCTAGCTATTAACTGGAATATTTGATGTGTGTTATTCCAAGCCAAAATGTACACCATGATGTCACAAAACAGAGCTGAGAACAGGATACGTATATGTGTGTGTGGAGAGAGAGTCTCGCACTGACTTCAATGGGGGCCATTTATCCAAGGAGACAGGAAGGGCCTGACTCTCATTTACACAAAGGCTAGTTCCCAGCACGCTGGCAGCGTAAAGCGAGTGTAAATGGAAAGGCCCCTTCGCACGGCCAGGGTGCTGTGAAATGGCCGCAAGGTGTGTCTACCCTACAGTGAGAGGTGGGACCGTAGCATGGGCTGCCCTACCCGCACTAGCTGTAACCTAGATATCACAGCTAAAAACAGCAGTGACACTTGGCGGTGCAGGACCTGCAAGCCCATCTGGCCCCGCAGGTACGTACTTGTGTTTCTAGCCCACATCCGGATCTGCGCCACTGCGGCTTCACTGCTCATTTTAGTCCCACTAGCTAGATTAAAGCTCGCATGGGGATGCCTACCTGAGCTAGACACACCTGCGACTGCACTGTAGCCATAACCTTAGTATCAATGGGAACGGGGCCCACTCTAGTCAGCAGGCAGGAGAGAAATGTAATGGGGAGATGCTGAGGGTCGGCAGAATGTAAATATTCTTTCTCCGGACATTTAATTGTGGCAATCTAGGCCTGTTACACCCCTCCCCCTGCTGTGAGTCCTGTGTGCAGTGCAGATGTGGTCGCCCCATCTCAAAAAAATATATTGTAATTGGAAAAGGTTTAGAAAAGGGCAACAAAAATGATTAGGGGCATGGAACGGCTTCCATGTTAGGAGAGATTAATAAGACTGGGACTGCTCATCTTGGAAAAGAGAGGACTAAGGGGGGATATGATTGAGGTCTATACAGTCATGACTGGTGTGGAGAAAGTAAATAAGGAAGTGTTATTTACTCCTCATAACCCAAGAACTATCGGTCACCAAATGAAATGAATAGGCAGCAGGTTTCAAACAAAGAAATGGAAGTATTTCTTCCCACGATGCACAGTCAACCTGTGGAACTCTTTGTTGTGAAGGCCAAAAAAGAACTAGAGACGTTCATGGAGGACAGGTCCATCAATGACTATTAGCCAGGATGGGCAGGGATGGTGTCCCTGCCTCTGTTTGCCAGAAGCTGGGAATGGGTGACAGGGGATGGATCACCTGAGGATTCCCTGTTCTGTTCATTCCCTCTGGGGCACCTGCCATTGGCCACTGTTGAAAGACAGGACAATGGGCTAGATTGACCTTTGGTCTGACCCACTGTGGCCATTCTTATGGACTCTGTGGATGCAATGTCTGTTCTTTGTTCTGGAATTGGCCTGGATACAGCTGAAACCCTAAGAATTCAAGGCATAAACACACCTGAGAGTTATTTCTATGAGACTTTCTGATTCCTTCCTTTTCTTGAACTCAGAACAAAAACTGATGACACTATGTTTTTCAGTTAAAATGTAAAATTGCACAGCAGCCATTGCTCTACAACCCAGCACGGGACAGAACCTGCCACCCCTTGGGAGTTAAATGATCTCCTCTCACCTAACTCTCATTCTCCATCCTTCCTGACCTCTGTGCTGCTTTTCATACTGTCAACCATGACATCCATCCCAGCCTCCTGGGACCTCATGAAGAGGTTACATAAGAATGGCCCTATTGGGTCAGACCAAAGGTCCATCTAGCCCAGTGTCCTATCTTCTGACAGTGGCCAATGCCAGGTGCCCCAGAGGGAATGGAGAGAACAGGGAATCATCAAGAGATCCATCCCCTGTCGCCCATTCCCAGCTTCTGGCAATTGGAGGCAAGTTACACTTAGAGCTTGGTGTTGCATCCCTGCCCATCCTGTCAATAGCCCTTGATGGACCTGTCCTCCATGAACTTACCTCGTTCTTTTTTGAACCCTACTATTGTTTTGGCCTCACAACATCCCCTGGCAACCAGTTCCACAGGTTGACTGTATGTTATGTAAAGAAATACTTCCTTTTGTTTGTTTTAAACCTGCTGCCTATTAATTTCATTGGGTGAGCCCTAGTTATTGTGTTATGTAAAGGACTAAATAACACTTCCTTATTCACTTTCTCCACACCAGTCAAGATTATATAGACCTTTATCATATTCCCCTCTTAGCCATCTCTTTTCCAAGCTGAAAACTCCCAGTTTTTTTAATCTCTCCTCAGATGGAAGCTGTTTCATACCCCTAATCATTTTTGTTGCCCTTCTCTCTACCTTCTCTATTGCAGTATATCTTTTTTGAGCTGGGGCAACCAGATCTGCATGCAGTATTTAAGATATGGGTGTGCCATGAATTTATATAGGGGTATTATCATATTTTCTATTTGATCTATCCCTTTGCTAATGGTTCCTAACATTCTGTCAGCTTTTTTTGACTGCCATCGCACAGTGAGCAGATACTTTCAGAGAGGTATCCACAACGACTCCAAAGTCTTTCTTGAGTGGTAACAGTTAATTTAGAAGCCAGCATTTTGTATGTGTAGTTGGGATTATGTTTTCCAGTGTGCATTTCTTTGCATTTATCAACATAGAATTTCATCTGCCATTTTGTTGCGCAGTCACCCTGTTTTGTGAGATCCTTTTAACTCTTCTCAGTCTGCTTTGGACTTAACTATCTTGAGTAATTTTGTATCATCCGCAGATTTTGCCACATCACTGTTTACCGCCTTTTCCAGATTATTTATGAAAACGTTGAACAGTCCTGGTCCCAGTACTGACCCTTGGGGAACACCACTACTCACCTCTCTCCATTCTAAAAACTGACCATTTATTTCTACCCTTTGTTTCCTGTCTTTGAATTGGTTACTGATCCATGAGAGGACCTTCCTTCTTATCTCATAACAGCTTCCTTTGCTTATGAGCCTGTGGTGAGGGACCTTGTCAAAGGCTTTCTGAAAGTGCAAGTACACTACTTCCCCTGGATCAGCCTTGTCCATATATTTGTTGACCTCCTCCAAGAATTGTAATAGGTTGGTGAGGCATGATTTCCCTTGACAAAACCCATGTTGACTCTTCCGCAACAAATAGGATGTATTAGCAGGAGCGTCGTAAGCAAGACACAAGAAGTAATTTTTCTGCTCTACTCCACGCTGATACAGCTTCAGCTGGAGCATTGCGTCCAGCTCTGGGCGCCACATTTCAGGAAAGATGTGGACAAATTGGAGAAAGTCCAGAGGAGAGCAACAAAAATGATTCAAGGTCTATAAAACATGACTTATGAGGAAAGATTGAAAAAGCTGGGTTTAGTCTGGAGAAGAGAAGACTGGGAGGGGACATTTATGCACTTGAAAACGGTTATAAAGATTGTTACAAGGAGGAGGGAGAAAAATTATTCTTGTTAACCTCTGAGGATAGGGTAAGAATCAATGGACTTAAATTGCAGCAAGGGTGTTTTAGGTTGGACATTAGGAAAAACTTCCTGACTGTCAGGGTGGTTATGCACTGGAATAAAGTGCCTAGGGAGTGTGATGGCGTGACTGCCTGCCACTGGCAGAAATGGGGTTAAAAGCAGCCCTACGGAGAGTGAGCTGCAGGCAGCCAATGAGAAAGGGGCTGAGAGAAGCAGGCAATCATGACCTGGCAGGCGCATATAAGAAGGGCTGCACGGCATAGCAGAGTTCAGTAGCTGAATGGAGTTTGTGGGGAGAAGACCAGGCTCTGAGCAGCAAGCAGGGGCTGGGGGAGCTAGAGAGAGCTCTGGGCTGGTTGCTACAACCTGCAGGCTGAGGACCTGAGGTATGGGCAGAAAAGGGTGCTGCAGCTACATGGGAAGTGGCCCTGGGACAATGGACTGAAGTTGCCACTGGAGGAGTGGCTGAACAGAGACCGTGGGTCCCCCGGAAGGGGGAAAACACAGAGGGTGGCACAGCCAGGGGGCAGTGTCACTGAAGAGGACTCTACAGTTCTGGGAGTGGCGTGGGTCCTGGAACAAAAGTGATGGCAACAGGGCACCACGAGAGGAGGGGGCCCTGGTGAGTAGAGCTAATTCCTATCACAACCAGCAGGAGGCGCCACAGTGGTGAATCCCATCCCGTCACAGGGAGGTTGTGGAATCTCTGTCAAAAAGTAGGTTAGACAATCCCCTGTCAGTGATAGTCTAGATAATACTTAGTCCTGCCTTGAGTGCAGGGCACTGAACTAGAAGACCTCTCGAGGTCCCTTCCAGTCCTATGATTCTATGAAATTGTGTTCATCTGTGTCTGATAATTCTGTTCCTCATTATAGTTTCAATCACTTTGCCTGGTAGTGAAGTGAGGCTTACTGGACTGTAATTGCCAGGATCACCTCTGGAGCTGTTTTAGAAATTGGTGTCACATTAGCTATCCTCCAGACATCTGGTACAGAAGCTGGTTTAAATGATAGGTTACATACACAGGTTTTAGGACTGGACATTTCATTTCTGTTTAACTAGCTTCCTCATTTTTGTGTAGTTCCCCTTTCTGAAATTAAATGCTCCTGTGTGGGACTTCTTTGGTGGTCCCCTCCCTCCAGGTATGTTCAATTTAATTATTTTATGGATGCTATTACAAAGCGGTTCAGCTACAGTCACCTCTTGGGCTGGATCCTGTGCTCCCGTTTAGAACTAAATCAAGCATGTAGAAGCACTCGTCCAGACTCTAGGGAGATGGGGATAAAAATCTCGGAGCAGAAGGAATTATGGTCCTTTTATCCTGTTTAGATTCTCAGGGGCAAAGATTCCTAAACACAAGCAAGAGATCCGGAGGACTAACCTGGGTTAGCCCTAATGGACACATCGAGCTGGCATATTTCATCAGCTCTGGCACCATGTGAATCCTAAGACTGCAACACGTTTTTGTGTGTATGGTTACTTGTTTTAACTTTGTAAATAATGCTCTTATTTCTTTTTCCTGGTTAATAAATCCTAGTTTACTAGAGAAATGTCTACAAGTGTTGTCTTTGGTGTGAGAGCTAAGGTGCAAATTGAGCTGGGTGTAAGTGAATGGTCCTTTGTGAGTGAGACTAACCTGAATATTTTGTGATCTTTGGTGTAAAGCAACCATGTGCCACAGAGCAAGCTTGCCTGGGTTGCGAGAGAGATTGGAATGCCCCAGGGGACTGTCTGTGGCCCCACGGTAAAGCTGCCTAGAGCCTGAGGGGTTCAAACTTGTCACTTGGTTGGTGAAATGAAGTATAGAACTCCCAGCCAGTTTGGGGTTTGTGCTGTGGTTCTTAAAAGTCTGCCCTGAGGCTGGTATTCTCACTCATGAGCAACTCCAGCCAGTGTGACAATAAATACGCTTCCCCATGGCCCTGCGGAGCCGCCTCCGGGCTCTCACGGCGCAAGGGGGCTTGGAGCTCCGATGGACACAGTTCTCCATAGCCCTGCAGAGCCACCCCTGTGGCTGGCACAGCCTCCATCCCTGACACAGAGGGTCGCTCAGGGCCGCATTGCCCTCTAGGCCCTGCCCTCTCCAGCCACACTGCCAATGGGTGAAGTTTTCCGCAACCATTTTGGCTGCTATCTCCCATTACTCTCAATGGGGCTGAAGCCAGCAAGATGGCTGCCATTTCCCTACAGGCTGTCTGCACGTGGCAGAGAAGTTGCCTGTAATGAAGAGGGCAGCCATCTCCGACTGTGTTCAGTGAGACCCAAGCCCGGTGCAGCAGAGCGACCACCTTTGTTGGATGGAGGAAAGGGGGGAAAAAAACCACAGGAGAATTAAGTTATGGATGGTCATCATAAGGGCCAAATCAATGAAATAAGGGACAGTCCTATAAAATAAAGAACGGGTGGTCACCCTAACACTCAGAGGCAAAATGTCTGGCACTCCATGAGGGTGGAGTTGGGGGCTAGCCAGGACATGGTTACGTCTCAGGAACAGCAGAGCCCTGTAAAGGGAGGGTGGAGAAGCTCTCGGGGGCAGGAGGCAGATTTAAGGTTTGTAGGGAATGGGAGGTAGGAGGCGGGGGGGGAACGGGGACAGGAAAGAGGCTGGTGGTGCAGGTGAAAGGATAGGGATGGGACGGGAGAGAGATGGAGGGGATCAGCTGGGGGAGAGCAGGAAGCCGTCCCGGTGTAAGGGGGCTGCTGGCCCCGCACTGACACTGAGTGGGGTTGTTTGGCTGCCCTCTGCCAATAGCGGGGAAGGGCCACGGAGAAATTAGAATCCTGAGACTGGCAGTCCCTGGGGCCAATGGGCAGGGGTCAATACTCTAGGTCAGGCTGATTGACAGGGCGGGCAGGCCAATGAGGGAGTCAGGAGCCTGGGGGCCTGTCCTCCGTGTGCGCTGGAGCTCCCTGAGCCAGGGCAGGGCTGAGCTAAGGGGAGAGCAGCCGCCAGAGCTGGGCAGGAGGCAGAGCTGCAGCAGCCAGGGGGCCGGAGCTGGGGAGCTGGAGCGGGGGTGGTGGTGGAGAGGATGCTGGAGCAGGGGCAGGCGCTGGAGCCGGAGCAGCCCGGGGGTGGGGTGGGGGGGGGGGGGCGCTGGAGCCGGAGCACCCTGGGTTTGGGGGTGTTTCCACAGGGGAGGAGCAGGAAGGGCTGGGAGAGGAATACCCCACAGCTGCTGGGTTGAGGTCCTTGGACTGGCATCCGGGGCAGAGGGCGGGCCGGGTTCCCCCACCAGTCAGTGCTGGGGTGACACATGAGGGAGAGCCCCTGGGGGCGGTGGGGGCCGTCTGGAGCAGCCTGTGATGACACCCGGCAGGGGCAGAACGTTAACGTGAGGTGATCGGGGGGGCTCAGGGAGAGGGAAGCGCGGCTGCTCCCAGCGCGTGAGAGGCCAGGGCGTGACCAAGGGGCTCGACGGGCTGAGTAACCACGGGAAGGGGCGTCCGAGCTAATTCCCCAGATGAGCCAGAAGACGGTACTGCCGAGGGGTGAGTAGCACCAGCCCCGTCACGCCATCTCAGCTCTCCACTGTGACCACAGAATAGTCGCTCTGGTCCCCATAAAACTGCCTGAACCCCCGTAGTTGGGTCTACGCGGCTCCTTTCCAGCTCTGAGTGGTGATACATCCATCCACAAACAGCTGCTGGGAGGGGCCCCCAAACCCGGACAGCCCTGGGGCAGGTACCTGCTGACTGCCCAGGTTTGCTGTGGAAAGGGATTGCGGCTGGAAGCAGGGCACCTGCTCTGCGTGCAAAGCAGCCGCCAACCAGATAAGAGCTTTCCTGTGTTTTGCCCCTTCCCCAAGCTCCCCGTGGATCTACGCCCCGTCCCCTCCAGCATCCCCCGACAGGGCAAACCTGCCAGTTCCAACCCCCCTCTCACTCACTCACACCCAGCCTGCCCTGGCTGTCTGCTTATCCCTTCATCGCAGCGCAAAGGGGCCCGTGGTGTTTGGACGCGCCTGGCCAGCTGGCAGCGCTGGGGTGAGCGTGTTCACCTGCACCTGATGGGGTCGCTGTGCCTGAGGGGTTGGAGCACACAGGATCCCTGGGAGGGCTTTTGAACGTGCCAGGTAAGGAGCCTTTACCTCTGCCCCACCCCTTTGTCCACCTCACCCACCTGAGAGTTTAGGGTCCTTTATGGTAATCCCTTGAGTGCCCAGCAGACCTCAAAGGTACCCCCTTAGCTGTCTAAGCGTCTATGGCTGCTTTTCAAAAGGGCTAGCAGTGTCTACTGAAAACCATGGAGAATCTTCCTCACCCTACCCCATTGAGAACAATAGAGGATTCCACCGCCCACCCCCCACCCTCCTAAGAATACTGCAGGGGTCTTGGACCCCAGCTGAGAACAATGGGAGCTGCTGTGTGCTGAGCTCTTTGGTAAATCTGGACACTCATTTCCACCAAGCGAGCTCCTGAAACTCCAGCCTTGGCTCCAGCTCTATTAGTGACTGTCACGGTGGTATACGGTGAGTTCGAAGCGCCCGTGGGGTCCTGTGTGTGCTGCTCACCCCGATGCAATCTAAGGGCACGGAAAGGAATGTTCCAAGATGGTGTAATTGACTGATTTCTGTTTTCTCAGTTACTTTTATTGTAAATGAAATAAAACCATAGCAGATCAGTGACAAGCTGAGGATGAAGGTGCCATGTCAATGTGAGTCATTGTCAGTGAGAGGTGCTGAAAGCAAAGATGGGACTCATGATATAGACACACTACAGGCACTCAGCCATACAAATACAAAAACTCAACGCCGTTAGAAGAAACTCCATTCTTATTTGCTGCGTGGACGTTAGAAGGCAGCAGAGCTGGAAGGTAGGTTTGCTTAGAGACAAGGATGGTCGCACTGTCCCCTCTGAGTAGAAACAGCTCCTCAGTGTCAGAAGCTAAACTGTCCTCTGCGGTGATACTTACAAAACACTTGACAACGGCTGGTGGGCCGAGACCACTGTCATTTTGCTGACCAGTATTGTCTCTTTGTGCTCCTCCGTCTGTCTGCCGGTTCCCTCCTGTTGTCTCTCGTTGCAGACGGTAGACTCTTTGGGGCCAGACGCAATGGGGTCCTGGTCCATGTCTGGGCTTCTAGGTGCTATCAGAAGAAAGGTAGCTAATAATAATTATGAGAAACAGCAGCAGGATGTGCTGTGGTCTGAACAATTCAGGGAACCCAGAATCATTTGCATCACGAATATCACTGTTACACAGGTGGGGAAAGTGACTCACTTAAGAAAGAGGTCGTGGTGTGTCCACGGAAGGGAAGGGAAAGGATCCCGCATTTTCTCTCCTTCTCCAGTCTCCTGCTCTGTTGTTGCCACCAGTGGATCTCCCCATGTACCACGGACTTTCATTCTCTTGAATGAAGTAATGTATGGCCTCAGCCTCTGTGGTTTGGGAGCTCTGCTGGAATTCTCCTGACACCTCTTCCAACCTGCTTTTCAGTTGTTGCCTCTCCAGGTAGTTGTCTGGAATGGCAAAACCTGCTTTGTACATCTTAGCTGCCTCCCACACTGACTTCTGCTTGTAGAAGAGGAAATCCCCCCAGTGAAGGTAGACTGCCTGCTGACACCTCTTGCTGAGGCTGGGCATTTCACTCAGGAGATTGAGATAAATCTCTTCTTGGTAGTGAGGTGTGTTTTCTCCATACATTTCAGCTAAAGCCAGCCTTGAAAACACAGAGGCTGGATCTTTCTGCACAGCCTTTTTGAAGGCCTCAATAGCTGCTGCCAATATTTCTTCTCTTCTGCCTGACTTGGCCTGCTCCAGTTGTTTCTTGTAGCAGACGCCAAGGTCATAGTGAAGGAGATGATAATTGGGGTTCAGAGAGATTGCTTGCTCTAGAACAGAGATTGCTTTTTCTATGAATTCTGGTTGAAAGAACTTGGCTGCATGTCTCAGGACCTCAGGGTCCAGGCTATTCTGAACAACATCTTCTAAGAGGGCTTCGGCTTGCTGTCTATCACACTTCTTAAGGATCTTGGCTAAATACACCTTAGCTTCATAGTTTTGCTGCTGTTCATGGAGAATGGCAACCAACTTCTTTTTGGCTGCTTCCCGAAGTACAGGCTTGTGTGAGTGAGTCCATGATGCAAAGACCGCAATTGCCAACCCAGCAAGAAATTCCCCATTTGCTTCGTCTTCTCTTAATGCAATTTGGAAACACTTTGTGGCTTCAATGCCATTGCGGAAGCCTGCTGCCAGGAGAGACCAGCCTTTCTGTGCATGTATCTCAGGGATCTGAGCTGCATGTGGAGAGCGGCTCTTCAGGGAGCGGCAGATCTCTCTAACCTTGTCCAGGTAAAGCTCAACCAAATCATAGTGGGCCAAGTGATAATAGATCCAGGCGTAGTTTCCATAAATGACCAGGACCTGCCGGGGGAAGTTATCTGGGTGATCTCTTTGCAGAATCTCTTCGGCTTCTCTCAGGCTTTGCAGAGCGTCTTCATATTGCCCTTGCAGGTGGCAGAGATAAGCCTGCATGGCAAGGAGCGTGGGCTGGTTCTGGTAGTGAGTGTGGGCAATCCTGAGAGCCAGAGTTTGGAGGAGGTGAGCTGCATCTACCTGGTCTCTGATTTCAAAGTTCCAGGTGAAGTGGCACTGGAGGGCCTGCAGCTTCTCCTTCAGACGCAGGGTGCTGCAAAGAGAGGGGAAAATGAGACTCCATCTGGGCTGAATGAATTTCCACTACATGCTACAATCATCCCCACCACCATGACAGGGAGCGACACTGCCCCCCACCACCAGTGAGTGCCCCTGCTGCAGGTATCCCTTCCAGCACCCACCAATTGTACCCCCACCGCCACATTCCCTCCCCCTCCCCACTCGGCAGTGTCCTCTTTTTGGGAAGCTGAAATATGGTCACCCTGGAACAAGTCCCACACTGAACAATAGAACAACCCCCCACCCCCGCCTTGTTAGACCACAGGACCCCCCCCCCCCTTTGCCTTGCTAGACACACAGCCGCCCCCCTCCCCCCACTCCCTCCAGCTGTCCCTGCGCTCTGGTCTGGTGCCGGTGCCCTGCGCTCAGGGTGGTGCTTGGGGGGGGCAGTGGGGTTAGGTGGTCTCAGCTCCAGGCTGAGCGTTCACAAGAGCCCCCCCCCCTCCTTTGCAAGCAGCTGGTTCCCCTCCCAGCAGCCTCCCCTGCGCTGTTGCTCCGGGCTCCTGCTGCTGCTGCCTTTTCTCTCTGCATCTCCTGGGCTGGTCCCATCCCGCCCCCCAGCTGCCCCTTGGCTCCAGCTCCCCAGGGATCAGAGTTAATCTCTCCCCCCTGCCCCACACCAGCAGCCAGGTTTCCTGAGCTGTAGCTCAGGAAAGCTTATGCTCAAATAAATTGGTTCATCTCTAAGGTGCCACAAATCCTCCTTTTCTCTTTGTGAATACAGACTAACAGGGCTGCTCCTCTGAAACACAAGGGAGAGGGGGGACAGGGCTGGGGGGGGGGGCACTCTCTTACCGGCTCCTCCGTTGATGCGGAGCGAAGCCGGAGTGACAGCTGGCCAGAGGGGGAGTTCTCCGTGAAGGTGCAGCGAGGGGAGCTCGCAGGGCGAGGTGTCAACAGTGACCTGCACTAGCCCTGAGAGGCACCAGCCTGGAGAGTCAACAGGACGCAGAATCACCCCGGAGTGACCCCGCCCCAGAGATTTAAAAGCCGGAGATTTACAGCCCAGAAATGCGCAGAGGGGGGTGGCAAGCTGTCTGACTTTAGCCCTCGCTGGAAATGTCCCCCCCGCCCAGCGACCCCAATGCTCCTACCTCATCGCGATCCGAGAGTCCCAGCCAGGGGAGGTGGCGGCTCCTTTCCCTGCCCCGGGTTTCCTCCCGCGGTGTGGAAGTGCCCGGTTCTGGGGGAGACCCGAGTTCTGCCCGGGCAGGACGGACTGTGGCCGCCCGGGCGATGCTGCCCTTTATACGCAGGGCGGGTGGCTCGCTGGGGATCTCGCTGGTTTGGCTGGGGAGCTGCATTTCCCCAGGAAGCGAGAGTGAGCAGAGAAAAGGAAACTGAAACTTAACTTTCACTTCCACTTGTCATCTTCAGCGTCCGCTCAGCCCGAGTCGCCACCTGCAGCTCCATGGGTGACATGGGACTAGTTATGGGGGGTGTGTGTGTTTGTGTGTTTGTGTGTGTCTGTGCGCACACACGCGCTTGCACACGTACAATCCTGGCCTGGGCTTCCCAGCACACAGACGGGGTCACTCACCATCACCAGGCCGCGGCGCGCTCCCCGCTACGCCCCCAACCAGCTCCACAGCCCCCTGCCCCGAACCGGTTGCCCTGTCCCGGCCCCGGCCAGCCCTTGCCCCCCACCGAGGGGTGTTCGTATCGCCCTCATGCACTGCCAGGGCCCTGCCTGGGCACAGAGCCGCGAGGAGCAGAGGGCGATGACGGAGGCAGGGCAATTAGCCAAAGGTGAGAGCTTTGTACCTGCTCCCCCAGGTCTCCTCCTCTCCCCGAGCCCTCCCCCAGCTTTATCCGCGCAGGGTGCGATTTTCCAAAGGGGCCCCCCCCCGCGGTTTAGTCACCCAGGCCCCATTGGCTGCCAGCGTGAGCCGTGCTCCTCAGTCACTTCGGCACTTTTGAAAATGCCTCCCCCACATACAAATTAAACCCTCTAAAGTGAGGAAATAGTAGTCAGGTTGTGACGTTATTGACATGACCTGTGACCGTATAGATCATTGTTGCAACCACTGTTATATATTTGCAGCAAATATGGTACAGAGGTTGTGGTGTGAGGTGTCTATGGAAAGGTTCGGACTGGCTGGGTAGGATTATGCTGTCTGTCTGGGTGTATCGTTGTTGTGGCTGAAGTGATGAACATTGGCTATGTACCTGTATCTCAATGCGCTTGATTCAAAGTAGCCTCAGGGAAGCATTTAGTCAGCTTCTTGAGAAGGGACTATTCTCAGTAAGTGCCCAGTCAAGAAACACTTAACGGACAGTGGACCTTGGGAGACTCCAATTCACATGAGAAGTCTTCCTGGGAATGTTCAAGGTAGCATGTGAGCAATGGCTGCTCTCCCCGTAAAAGAATTGAGTCATGCAGGGACTTGTGACTTGCCCATGTGACTCCAAAGGCCATCTTGCTGCTGTGATTTTCCACAGTAGGAACAAAGGGGTGTCCTTCCACATGGCAGAGGATATAAAAGGCCCTGGAAATCCCTCCATTTTATCTTCAATCCTGTTTCTTACCTTTGGAGAGACTTTGCGACACTGAAGCTCTGAACAAAGGACTGAATGACCCATCCCAGCAGGGGACGTTCTCCAGAGACTTGATTTGAACCTGCCGTTTATTCCATCACTGCGACATGCCTGAACCAAGAACTTTGCCATCACTGTATATCATGATTCCATTTAAGCAATTTTAGCTCTCATCTATATTTCTTTCTTTCAATGAGTAAACTTTTAGATTCTAAAGGATTGGCAACAGTGTGATTTGTGGGTAAGATCTGACTTGTATATTGACCTGGGTGTGGGGCTTGGTCCTTTAGGTTTGGGAGAACCGTTTTTCTTTTACTGGGGTATTGGTTTTCATAACCAGTCGTCCCCATAACGAGTGGCCCTGGTGGTGATACTGGGGAACTGGAGTGTCTAAGGGAATTGCTTGTGTGACTTATGGTTAGCAAGTGGGGTGAGACCGAAGTGATCTGTTTGGCTGGTTTGGTGTGCCTTAATAGTAAAGGAAACCCAACCTTGGGCTGTAACTGCCCTGCTCTAAGCAATTTGTCCTGAACTGATACTCTCAGCTGTGTCCCGCCAGAGGCTGCATCGTTACCCAGGTTCCCTGTGCAGCCTCATCTCTTCCCTTTGTAGTGCCGCATGCTGGTGCGCTCTTCAATGACACGATCGCGTTCTATCTCCGTGGGCCCCTGCCTGGTTCACTGCGCTGTGGGGACAGTGTGGGGGTCTCTTCTGTTCAGTCCTACATGGGTTCTTACTCTCTGCTCCTCATTGCAGTGTCTGAGCGCTTTCCAGCTGTGCATTAACTACTGTGACTCACGCCTGTCACATGTTTGGTTTCTCCTCTCCCAGAGGGAGAAGCGTCTTTCCATAGGGTTTTTTAAATCTACATTTTGTTTTGTTTCAGAAGGTGGAGGATGTAAAGGGGGGAAGGCTGGTGGCTAGTTGCCATTTCCTTCTCACTAATAGGGAGGAGCTGGCTGTGAATCTGAAGGTGGAAGGCAACTTGGGTGAAAGTGGCTACACAACGATAAAAGAGTTTGTGATTCTAGGAGAAGGAAGCAGGGGGAGCAGCAGCATAAAGACAATACACTTAAAAAGCCGATTTCAACAAACTCAGGGAATCGTTTGCCTGGTTCTCTGCCCTCGATCGGGAGGGGGGACTGTCCCTTCATTGAGGGGTGAGGGGGGAACAGCCAGCACCCTAGGGCCACATCTAGAGCAATTTATTTAAAGGGATGCAAAGCCGCGGTTGCTTTTTGTTGGGGGGTGTCGGTGCCTGAGGCCTGGGCTTGCGAGGGTTAACGGGCCCTGACCAGCTCCCAGCTGAGAGCCCCTTGCTGGAGATGCATAAAGGGCTCCTTAAAGGCACAAATCCCATCATGTCCCCTGTGCTCCCCAGCCCCGGTCATCCCAGGCTCTCAGAGCAGCCTGAGGCCTTGCCAGCCGAATGCATTCGCGCCAGAGTGAGGCAGGCTGGCAGGGCGTGGGGCCTCACCATAGCCTGCTGCGTTTCCAGCCCAGCTCTTTCTGATTCCTCACAGTCCCTTTAGGTTTCATTTCTCTGAGTTTCAGCTTCCTGATCTCTGTGCAAAGAGCTGGCAGGTGCCCAGGACGGGGAGGGGGGGGCAGCAGGAGAGACGTCACCCACCCTTCCCCTCTGAACATCCCCCTCCCCACACCCCCCCTTCCTGCGAACACTTGCATGACTCACATGCATGCCCCTGTGAACACATTCCCCCCCCCAGCCACACACACAGCCACACACTGCTGTGCTGGGGCTGATCCTGGCTCTGTGGGGCCCTGCAGAGGGTTGCAGGGGTTGGGTGGCATAGAAGCAGGGCTGCGTCTGCCCCTCATGCCTGATCTCTGTGCAGGGTTGAGTAACTGGGGTGCCCAGCTGGTGGGAGGGAGCCGCATTCCCCATGGGCTGTTAACCCTCCGAACCCCTTCCTGTTGTCAGCTCCCAGTGGCTATGTGAGCAGGGAGTGACTGAGCTCTCCTCTAACATCTAGTGATGGGCTGGGGGAAAAAGACTTCTGTGTTTACATGAGTACATAAAAGGTTGTTACAAGGAGGAGGGAGAAAAATTGTTTTTCTTAACCTCTGAGGACAGGACAAGAAGCAATGGGCTTAAATTGCAGCCAGGGAGGTTTAGGTTGGACACAAACTTCCTAGCTGTCAGGGTGGTTAAGCACTGGAATAAATTGGCTAGGGAGGTTGTGGACTCACCATTATTGGGGATTTTTAAGAGCCGGTTAAACACCTGCCAGGGATGGTCTAGACTCTAGATCATACTTAGCCCTGCCTTGAGTGCAGGGGACTGGGCTAGGTGACCTCTCGAGGTCCCTTCCAGTCCTACGATTCTATGAACTCACCTTCTCTGCCTCGATATCCAGCAGACAGAGCTGCCGTGCCAAAGGGAGCAGTGTTGGCTGCTGGTGGGTTACAAATCACTTTACTATTGAATGCAGGGGAATGACAGGTTGTTACCTTGTTGTATGAGTAAAGGGCAGCAGAAGTGGGCTAAGCCTGTCCTGATGCAGGCCGTCACCCTCCAGTGAAGTGCCCTCGTGAAGCAGGGTGTAGGCAGCGTCTCTGGAGACCCGTGGTGCTGGAGCCAGCTCTTGTCAGTGCCGGCAGCTGAGGCATTGGGTCCCCAGGGCATCCCCCTGGGCAGCTCTCCCACTCCTGCCTGGCCGGGGCACGGGGAGCCTGGGACTCCACAGCCACAGGGGAGTTCCCAACCCACCTTCCCCAGGGTGGGCTTTGCTGAAGGGCCGCACTCGCTGTTCACAGTGGCTGTAACTACAGGGTTTGGCAGCTCCCTGGCACGGTGAGTCGCTCCTGCCAGAGCACAAGACTAGGAGCAACGTCCGGGTCAAACTGTCGTACGGACATCCACCTTTTACCAAAAAAGCCAAAGAAACAACAAAACAGATAAGAACGTTCAAAGCACCTTATTTGTGTTTCTATTGCATTTGGGTCTAGTAAACAATAGAGACACCTGTACATTGTTTTTATTCTTGAGTCTGCAAAATACAAACCCTACATTTTGTGTAATTACAATGGCGTGGACGTGTCCATGTGCATTTTTATTTGTTTTTCCTAAAGTTAATTAAGTCTTTTAGGAAAAATTGTCAGAGCGGCCACCAGCAAGAGTTGGTGATGAGCTCTAGCTGCCGAGCCATCGACCTGGTGCGGGACGGTGGTGCAGGGAAAGAGAGCGCCCGAGCAGTGAGGTTTCCCGCTGCCCACCGAGCGCTGGGTTCAGTGGTGGGACCTGAGAGCAGCGGGTGGCGGCAGAGAAGCAGCAGCAGCGCCGGGGTGACCGATGGTGGCAGAGGGAAGGGTGGCAGCAGGGTCCATTGTGCTAGATGCACGTCCTGGGTGGGGGTGGGAGGGAACCCACATGAAGGCCCCTGTGAGCTCTGGGTCTTTGCTGACCAAGGACGGCCAACTGTGAGTGGGGTGCAGTGGAGGGAGAGGGGAGCGATGTGGTAATGGGACATTCATTCCTCAGACTTTCCCACCAGCAGCTGGGAAACTGAGGCAAAAGACACTGCCCTGTGTTAAAGGGGAAAAGGACTGAAAGGCAAGGGAGGAGTGTGTGTGTGTGTGTGTGAGATAAGAAAAGAGATCCTTATGCTTTCAGTCTCCCTAGGTTCGGCCTCCCTGTCCAGCGTCTGTCATCTGGTAGGATCCCTTCTCCTGCAAAGAGGACCCCTCCCACCCTAAATAATGAGGAGTCAATCAGTAAAGGTAAAATCAAATAAAGTGTATTGAAGGGTTTATAACAAAGAGTGGGACAAATCAGAAGGGGAATAAAGAGCAAAATTGCGCAATACAGTGATTACCCCCAAACTCCACCCTACAAAACAGATATAAAAACCGTCTTCACAGATCAAAGCGACAGCAGGTGCTTGGGACCTCAATCCTCTGGCTAACGGCAGGCTTTGGAGAGGAGCTCCAAGGAGTCCCTTGATGTTCCTTCGGGGCCACAGGAAAACAGAAGAAATGGTACGCTCAGGAGCACAGCGATGGACAATGACAAAGGTAAGTGCTGTTTCTTCTCCTCTCTTCTCTTTACAGGTGAGGAAGCTGTAGGAGGAAAATCCCTAGGATGGATAGATGTCTGCAGGTAAGACCCATGACCCGTGACCGTCCCTGGCTGCCACTCAGTTGGACAGCCCTGAGGCCATGTTCGGGGCAGCTTTTTATACACTTGCCCGGGAAACCCCTTAGAAAAGGCGGGAAGCCCCTTCTGGGAAACCCCTTAGGAAAACCAGTTCTGACCGGAAGTTGTTTACAACTCCAGGAGAAATAAAAGAGCGGGAAAATGGACCTATAGCTCACGTGGGCATAAAATTCCATTTTGAAACCAACATGGATTCCTGTAGTCACAAAACATACGAAAATGAACCCACCTAACAAAAGTGTGCTGTGGGGTTGGCTTGGCTTATGATCACATGTGTTTGAATGTGGTTGTGATGTTTTCCCAAACTAATGCTGGGTTCCCTTTCCCTTTCAATAGCAGTTCTCTTTTGTAAAACACAGACTCAGTGCCTGTGAGTGGGGACGTATTGTCTCTTGGAGGCGCCCGGGGCGGTGTTAAGTTTTCCCAGATTACTGCGGTGGGGGGGCTCGAGCCAGTTCTTTGTGGCAGTGTTAGGAGGAACCCCTAGATATTGAACCTGTGTGGGTGCTGCTGACTCCACCATGCAGAAGGGTGAAGTTACATTGTGGTAGGCCACGCCTAGAGGTCCCACTCAGGTCAGGGCCTGTTGTATTAATTTAGATGGGCCAAAGGTGTTAACTACTCCTGAGGGAATTCTGCACCAAAAAAATAAAAATTCTGTGCACAGTATTTTAAAATTCTGCAAATTTTATTTGTTAATAAGTAAATGTGGATGCTCCAGTGTGGCAGTGGGGAGCACAGGCCACTGGCTGCACAGAAGTGGGAGATCACGCTGCAGCACCCTCCGACCCCCCAGGACAGGACTCGGCAGTGAGGTTGCTCTGGACCCTAATACAGCGCAAAGGCTGGACCTCCCCCAAAACTCCCAGGGCCCTGCCCCTCTGAAGGGCTCATGTTTGGTCCATCCACCTGCAAACGGTCAGGGCACACCCTGACTGTTGTGTAGGAGCAACACATTGCTCCGTCCAAGGACGAGGACCAGATATGAACCCTGGGAAGTTGATTAAAGGACAGTAATCGTGGGAAGCTTCCTTGGCTTGGCCTTAAGGCCTGAGAATTAGGAATGTAGTAGATAGAGGCTGAAAAACAAGAATATTAATCAATGTCATGCATTCCTTTGCGGTGAAAGTAGGTAATGTGCAGGGGGGAGAAATATAATAAAGGAGAAGGTGGAAAGCTGACAGGCAGCAGCCCATTTCAGCTGACCAGCTTGCTTGCTTGAATAAATCTGTGTTCTGTCTCATCATTGAACCGCCACAACTGGCGCCCAAACGTGGGGCCCTCAGCACTCACCTCGCCCGGCAAGGGTTTCAGACGCGTCACTCATCCGCTTCGTGGATCCCGGTGAGTATTTTTCATTGTGGTAAGTATGGGAAGTTCCCTCTCTGCTTTGCAAGTGCAACATCGCACTGAGCTACAGTATTTGCTGCGTAAGGCTCAGCATGTCTGCCCCACTCGAGAACTCACTCTCCTGTTACAGGAGGTGAGTGCCCAGTGCCCGTGGTACCCTGAAGCCGGAACCCTTAAGCTAGCGGACTGGGAGCGGTTGGGCCAGACATTGCACAAAGAGCCTCGGGCGCCCGTGCAGGCTTTACATGCCTGGCACCTCTGCCGCGATGCGATACAGCGTGTCGCCTCGGACAGGCCCTCCCTCGCGAGGCTGGTGATCTCGCCACGCCCGTCGGCTCCTGCAGCCACCCCCCCTCCTACCGATGCAACACAGTGTGTCGCCTCGGAAGAACCTTCTCCCGCGTCAATAGAGGGGCTGCCAATCCCGCCACCGCCGTCGGCTCCTGCAGCCATCCCTCTCCCTGTTTTGCCCCCGGTGCCTTTATTACCACCGCCTCCCTTACCTTCCCCGCCGGAGCCGGTGTGTGATTACCCTCCCCCCCTAGGGCCCCATGCTTCGGGGCCCCCCGGGAGGTCGTCTGCATCTGCTCAGAGGCTTTCGCTGGTGCAACAAATGGTTCACGCAGCGAAGACTCGCTCAGATCTTACAGCAGAGGAGCTGGCTGAGCTGGTCTCAGTTTGTCCGGTGACCTGGCAGAATGACGACCAGGGCAACCCGGTTGGAACCTGGGTTACTTTGCCTTACTCGGTGGTTAGAGAGGTAAAGAAAGCGATTCGCGAGTTCGGTCTGACTAGCACGTTTGTGCGTGGTCTCATTGAAGGGCTAGGTACTGGGTACTCCTTGATCCCTGAAGACTGGAAGGCGCTGTTGCGCATGATGCTGTCACCCAGTCAGTATGTCATTTGGGTTAGTGAGTTTCGGCAGGAGGCGGACCGTCAGGCCCAGATTCATAGAGCAGCAGGTGTTAATGTTATTTATGAGCAATTGGCAGGGGAGGGACAGTTTGTTACCATTGAGGTGCAGACTCAACTCCCTCAGGCCCTCTTCCCCCTCATTTCCACCTGCGCCCAGCATGCTTTCCGGAAGGTCCCGGATTCAGGCAAGCCTACAAAAAGCTTTGTCAGTATCCGTCAGGGTGCATCAGAGTCCTATCTGGATTTTACCAACAGATTGCAGGAGGCTATCCTCCGACAGGTGGATAACGCTGCGGCAGCTCAGGAGATTCTGTTAAAATTGGCGGTTGAGAATGCGAACGAGGATTGCCGCCGTGCCCTCCAGACGGCGCAAGCCTCTGGCATTTTAGAGCTCTCAGACATGCTACGGGCGTGCCAGAACATCGGCACACAAGCCCATAAGGCTGGAGTTCTGGCTGCCGCCCTGAGAAAAACCGGGAGGGAGGGGAAGCGTTGTTACCGCTGTGGTAAGGAGGGTCACTTTCAGCGGGAGTGCCGCTCATCGAAGGCACCCGCTCGGCCCTCGAAAAAGTGCCCCAAGTGTGGGAAGGGCTATCACTGGGCTAATCAGTGTCGTAGCGGGTCGGGAAACCGCGCGACGGGTTCCCCCCGAACCCAGGGCCAAACGGGGGTGTTTCCCACTCAGACAACCGTTCCTCTGCCTTAAAATCCATAGACTCTATGAGGGCGGCGACTGCTGGAAGTGCAGGGCTTGATTTGATCATGCAGGAGGACACTGATTTTCGGCTGCCAGGGGAGGTCTGCGCCATACCTACCCAGGTGACGGGACCTCTCCCTGCCGGCTTTGTGGGTCTCGTTCTCCCTCGCTCTCATGCTGGGAAACAGGGCTTTTTTGTCATCCCCGAAGTCATCGATGCCGATTACACCGGCATTATTAAGGTTCAGGTGTGGACTCATCTTCCACAGTCGCTCCCGCGTGGACGATCAATTGCACAATTGATTTTAGTCCCCTATCAGGTGCCAGCTGCCGAGGATCGAGCTCGGGGCGGAGGCGGCTTTGGATCAACGTTGTCTCACTCGCCGTCTCACAGCACGTCCTCTCCACTTGTTGCTCTGACAATGTCAGTCCGCGCTCGAAACCTCAGGTAACACTTCTCTTAAATGATGTTCCCTTCACAGGGCTGGTGGACACTGGAGCTGACGTTACGGTGATTCGTGATCCGGAGTGGCCGGTTAGTTGGCCTACGGTTCCTTCTAAAGAGTTGTGGGGGATCGGGGGTAGTAAACCCGGGCGACAGAGTTTGTCTTGGGTCACGGTCTCTAAACCGGGAGGCCGTGCCCTTGCTACTATCCGCCCTTTTGTGCTCCCTGTCCACCTCAATATTTGGGGCCGTGATTTACTTACAAAGCTGGACACCACCCTCGATATTAATATCTGATGGCTCAAAACCCTCCCTCACCCACATTGCCCTCCGCATTGCCCTTGGTATGGCAATCCTTAGAGCCCGTCTGGATTGACCAGTGGCCCCTCCCTCTAGAAAAGCTGAAAGCACTTCATTCGCTTGTGCAGCAGCATTTGCAGGCACAGCGCTTGGAGAGCTCTACTAGTCCCTGGAACACCCCGGTGTTCGTTATTAAGAAAAAATCTGGTGCTTGGCGGCTGTTACATGATTTAAGGGAAATAAATAAATGCATCCAACCTATGGGCCCCTTGCAGTTTGGCTTACCAAATCCAAATTTAATTCCTCAAACCGATCAGCTCTGTGTGTTAGATTTAAAAGATTGTTTTTTCACCATCCCCCTTTGCCCACAAGATCGCGAAAAATTCGCGTTTACGGTGCCACAATATAATAATCAGCAACCCTCTCAAAGGTATCAGTGGAAGGTCTTACCCCAGGGAATGCAAAATAGTCCAACCTTGTGTCAGCTTTTTGTGGATCGGGCCCTCACCCCTTTTCGTGCCCGGTACCCTACGCTAAAGGTCTACCATTATATGGATGACATTTTGCTTAGTGGTCCCCGGGTCACGGAACAACAGATTGCATCTTTGTCTCAAATTCTTGGCCAAAATGGCCTGTTGGTGGCACCAGAAAAAATCCAACGCTCTTATCCCTACCACTACCTCGGCCATAAGGTTTTACAAACCTTTGCTGCTCCGGTTCGTCCGGCACTAACTCTACCTCAACCCCTAACCCTTGTTAAATTACAACAGATTTTGGGTCATTTAAATTGGATTCGGCCCTATTTTCGTCTCCCCACCTCAATGCTGCAGCCGTTGTTCGACCTCCTACGTGGAGCCCGAGCACCGGGTGCAGTTATTGCCATCACTGAAGAGCACATTGCCTGCATTCGACAAATTAATGCAGCATTGAGTCAGCAGTTTGTGGACAGACCCCCTGAGGTCCGTCCCCTACGGTTGATTCTTCTTGCCACCCCTCATACGCCCACTGCGGCTCTGTTTGTACCCCGTACGAATACAACCGTCTCTATCATAGAGTGGCTGTACCTCTCCTCCACTCCTCCTCGGAATATTTACCCCTATTTAGATGCCCTGTCTGATCTTGTTCGTAAAGCCCGCCACCGTGCAGTGCAACTCACTGGCACTGATTTAGTTGATATTGTGTTCCCCTTGTCCCGTAGTGAATTTGATTCCTTGTGCCACACCTCTTTGGCTTGGCAGGTTGCTCTTTGTGATTATGTGGGAGAAATTTCTTATAATCCCCCAAAAGATCCTCGGTTGGTAATTACCCAAAAGGTGCCTCTAATTGTTCATCGTCTTAGCCACTCTCAACCCATTGTTTCTGCTGTTACTCTTTTTACTGATGGCTCTCCACATCGAGGTGTTGTCACCTATCAATCCGGTGACCCCCCTCGCTGGCATTCTTGTTTTACACTGCCCCAGCATTCCGCGCAGCGCTCGGAACTGGCTGCTGTTATTTTGGCCTTTCAACTTTTTGCTGATTGTCCCTTTAATTTAATTGTGGACACCCATTATGTTTATCAAGTGATTGATCATTTGCCCCTTGCCCTCATTACCCCTCAGGTCGATGCGGACCTCCTTTGCCTATTTTTGTCTTTGCAATATCTTATCTCCACTCGCAATTTTCCTTATTTTGTTGCTCACATTCGCAGTCATACCCCTTTGCCTGGGTCACTCACTGAGGGCAATGCGCGCGCCGATCGCGCGCTACGTGGTCAGGTAAATTCCCTTTTTTCTGACCCCATTGAAAGCCATGCCTTTTTTCATCAGTCTGCCTCTGTTTTGGCCCGGCAGTTTCACATTCCTACTGATCATGCACGTTCCATTGTTCGTTCCTGCCCCCACTGTGCTGCTGCTGCTCCTACTTTCTCTTATGCCGTTAACCCCAGAGGTACTGCAGCGAATCAGTTGTGGCAAATGGATGTCACTCACGTGCCACAATTCCGCCCCTATTCCTTTTTACATGTTTCTGTTGATACTTATTCGGGATTTCTCTGGGCAACCCCACAGCGTGGGGAAGCCACTGCCAAAGTGATTCACCATTTGCTAGCCTGTTTTTCTGTTATGGGTCGCCCAAGCCAGATTAAAACAGATAACGCCCCAGCCTACTGCTCCACAGCCCTCTCCACCTTTTGTGCCCGATGGGACGTCCGTCTTAAACACGGGATCCTTTATAATTCCACGGGCCAAGCCATTGTTGAACGTGCCAATCGCACGCTCAAAACCTTGCTTGATAAACAATTAAAACAAGGGGAGCTGCGTCTCCGAACCTTAGGAGACATTCAACAACAAATGCATATCCTTTTGTTTACTTTAAATAATTTAACGCTGAACGCAGATCAGCAGACCCCCGCGGATCGGCATTTTCACAAATCTGAGGTACTGGAAAGACCGTGTGTCTTTTACCGTCAGCTGCCTGATCCGCAGTGGCTGGGCCCAGTACCTCTAATCACTTGGGGTCGGGGATATGCTGCGGTGTCTCTCCCTGCAGGACCGTTGTGGGTTCCAGCCCGGTGTGTGCGACCGGCACTGAAACAGCATGGCATGGCGCCAGGGGCTGCCGAACCCCATACCGGAGTTTCAGCTGACCTTGGAGGAGAACGCGGTGCCTCCCGGGTCAACAACGGCGGGACGGAAACGGAAGAGGCGTAGCGCCCCAAGCCAGCCCGTGACATGGGGAGCAGTAAAAGCATTGGTCGCGGCGGCTCAACGAAGACTGGCAGCAAACCAACAGCCAGAGACTCCTGAGACTTTGTTTGTGGCGATTCTCGCCCAAATCACTGCTAACTCTGTACTGATTGTATGCTTTTTGTGCCTGCTAATTCCTGTAGGGGTTGGCTCGGAAGCGCTTCCCCCGTTACGGGCCCGAATGACGTATAACATATGGGAAAGATTGGCTTCAATAGCAAATGTTACCCACTTTTGCTTGTCTAATTTTGTAGAAGCCGGAGAATTGTTAGGTACATGCCTTATTCCAGTATGTCATCACCCTGAGGAGATAGGGAATGAGACGATGCTCGCTGCTTACGCGAATCTCTCTTCCCAGTACTCTGGCATGGCTAATTGGGGCCCGGCCAACTATACCTTGCCTCACACGGCTATATCCCTCCACACACCGTACCCGGCCGGGGCCAACGATGTCACCTGTGCGCGTGTGGTTAACTGCACTAGTACAAGCCATCTCTAGGCTGGCTGCGATAACTTTTTGGTTATGCTGTGTTTATAATCATTGGGCTTATTTTTTGCTGCTGCTGTGTACAATGTATTCCCTCTTTGCTAAGGCTTTGTAGAGATTCGCCCTGGCAAGCTCCCCGAGTTATGTCCTTGTCTGTTTGGGAGTTAAATTGCTTGCAAAAGCAAATTGACGGCTCCCATGAGAGGGCCGAGTATAATTAAACAAAAAGGGGGAGATGAAGGGCTCATGTTTGGTCCATCCACCTGCAAACGGTCAGGGCACACCCTGACTGTTGTGTAGGAGCAACACATTGCTCCGTCCAAGGACGAGGACCAGATATGAACCCTGGGAAGTTGATTAAAGGACAGTAATCGTGGGAAGCTTCCTTGGCTTGGCCTTAAGGCCTGAGAATTAGGAATGTAGTAGATAGAGGCTGAAAAACAAGAATATTAATCAATGTCATGCATTCCTTTGCGGTGAAAGTAGGTAATGTGCAGGGGGGAGAAATATAATAAAGGAGAAGGTGGAAAGCTGACAGGCAGCAGCCCATTTCAGCTGACCAGCTTGCTTGCTTGAATAAATCTGTGTTCTGTCTCATCATTGAACCGCCACACCCCTCTGCACCAGGCACACCAGGTGTGGGCAGGCAGGCTCAGCCCAGCAGGATCCAAGTGTGGAAGGGCTTAGTGTGGGGGGCAGGGGCATGTTTTCTGCACACACAGTGGTGCAGAATTCCCCCAGGTGTAGTAACATAAGCCAGTCACTCTCCAACACTGACCAGTTGGAAAAAGGTCCAAGGGGTGGTATTCAGGGACCTCAGCCTGCTTAGTACTGTGGCAAATGCTTCCAGCTCTGGTGGGGCCTGATGATTACACAACCGCTAGAAACGTCCCTGCTTTGTGTGTCTGAGTGGAGATGAGACCAGGAGGAGATGGGTGGGCCAGAAGAGAGAAGAAACTCTGGTTATTGCAGATATCTAGAGGGAGACGAAGTCCTGTCCCTTATCCAAAAGGCCAGGCCCATCCTGCCTCCCTCTGAGGGTCCCCTTCCTCTCCTCCACTGAGATCTGGGCAGTTCAGGACACAGTCAGAGGGGGCTGGATGGACGCCTCTATGCAGGGCCAGGATTGGGACAGAGGAGACACACGCAGAACTGCATGCTCAGGAGAGTTTATTCTTGTTGTGGGCTGCAGCCACTGAGGGGAGGGGGCAGGAATGTAACTAGAGCAGACACATTTCGGGGAAGAGAGTTTGCAGCTGGGGAAGTGAGATCTGGTCTCTCAGGGAGGGAGAGGACTGTCCCTTGATGCAGCAAAGGCATTGGAAAGTCTGGGATCTTGTCTGATCATGCCCAAGGAGCCCAGTTCTTTTACATCCCAGGCGCTGAGCTCCCCCTTCAGGCGCAGGAGAGCGACTCCCCTCGCTAGGGTCGATACTTGCAAACGTAGCCATTTTTCGTCTGACAGTCTTTATCATTCCAGTTCTTAAAATCTAGAAGGCAAAACAGAAATCACTGGGGCAGTGGAAGGGCGAGTGGGACCATTCCTGCCCTTACAGTGATGTTCCTTCTCATTGCACACTGCTGAGAAAAGACCCCAGCTCCTGTGCATGAGGCTGCGAGGATGAGGACGCTGGAGATGAAGGCCCATGTGCCTCAGACAGGGACAGGCTCCATCGTTCCATGAGGGACGCTGTGTCAGAGTGACAGTGGAAGACCCTTGTGACATTGCACCCCATAATGCTTTATGGAAATATGCTTATGAAAGTAAATAGGACATAACTGGAATATATTTTATGCTAGATAGGCCATGTAACATATCTCTGCAAAGGTTATGATCTACTGACTATATCTGCATGCATGTATCATTTTTGTACTCAAAGTTATGAATACTGGCTGTGTACTTGTTTGATTTTAAGTAGCTTTAGTAAGGCATTTGGTCAGCTTCCTTAGAAAGGACTTTGCAAGTTAAGTGGCCAATCAAGAAACACTTAATAGACAATGGATCTTGGAAGACTCCAATCCACATAAGAAGTCTACCTGAGGACGTTCAAGGTAGCATGTGAACAATGGCTGCTACCTGCAAGTTCTGAGTCATGCATGGACATGTGACTTGCCCATGTGACTCTAAAACTCCTGTTTGTAGCTGGATTCTACATAGGGGGAGGGAGGGGTGTCCACCTACAAGAGAGTCTATTTAAACCCCTGGGAGACCTCTCCATTTTGTCTTCAGCTGGCTCAAGAGATAGCCTCTCCACATCCAAGGTTACCTGAAAGAAACTGGAACAAAGGACAGTAACCATAGAGGTGTGAGTGATTGCTGGACCCAGACTAGAAGGAGCCTAGTCTGCAAAAGAAGCTTACTGGAACATCTCTGAGGGTGTGGCTTCATCTGTAATCACTTTCTTACTGTATTAGGTTTAGACTTGTGTGCTTTATTTTATTTTGCTTGGTAATTGACTTTGTTCTGTCTGTTACTACTTGGAACCACTTAAATCCTACTTTTTGTATTTAATGAAATCACTTTTTACTTATTAATTAACCCAGATTATATATCAATACCTGGCTGGGGGGGGGGGAACAGCTGTGCATATCTCTCTAACAGTGTTATAGAGGGCGAACAATCTATGAGTTTATCCTGTATAAGCTTTATACAGGGTAAAACAGATTTATTTGGGGTTTGGACCCCACTGGGAGCTGGGCATCTGAGTGTTAAAGACAGGAACACTTCTTAAGCTGTTTTCAGTTAAGCCTGCAGCTGTTGGGGGACATGGTTCAGACCTGGGGCTGTGTTTGCAGCAGGTAAGCATGTCTGGCTCAGACCAGGCAGAGCATTGAAGTCCCAAGCTGCCAGGGAAAACAGGGGCAGAAGTAGTCTTGGCACATCAGTTGGCAGCCCCAAGGGGTTTTCTGTGATCCAACCCGTCACAACCCTCTTCTATTGTGTTGGAATATGTCTGATGAGAGCACGACGGGGCCTCTTGGTGCTAGGTGCTATGCATGCACATACCAACAGACAATCCCTGCTCCAGAGAGTGCACAGTCTAAGGAGACAAGAGGTGGGAGGGGAAACTGAGGCCCATAGTGGGGAAGTGACTTGCCCAAGGTCACCCAGGAGATCAGTGGCAGGGCTGGGAATAGAACACTCAGACTCGTGAGCATCTGAGGCTGGGTGAGTCTGTGTGACTAGCAGAGCCCCATGAAGAATGAGTCATTCATGAATTAGCGAGTGAGCTTTCCCTGTTCACCCAGCTCTCTGTCCTATTGTCAGTGAATGGGATGAGACCTTCAGCCCCGCTCCACCCCCCACGCCACTCCAGCAACATGGACAGCAGAAAGCTGGCTTAAATGGCCAGCTGGGGATTCCTCTTGCATAGGGGAACCCAGAAGAGAGACATCTGCCTTTGCCCAACCCTGGTCTCCTCAGCATAGGGGACAGGCTGGGATGTGGCGGAAGCTCCTGTGCTCTGGCCGTCCAGGTTGTTACTGCCGCTGTCAAAGCAGTCCTGAGGCTGCTCTAAATTGCCCCGGGGCCAAAATAGCCCCCAGCTGCCTCTAGAATCAGGGTGCCAAAGGCACCAATTGAAGAACCCATACCCTGCCTACACATCATCTAGTGGACAATAGCTCTGCTTGGGTCTTTCCGTTTAACGGATTGTCTGGGGCCAAATGTACTGGATGGCCTGCCTTTGACTGGAGCTGAACCTCACACTGGGATGCGTGGGGGAGGAGTTACCAGGTGAGTTGAGAGGAGAGGGAGTGGCAGAGTGAGCTGAGGGAGACAGGCAGGCTGACAGGACAGGGGGCCATCCCCACAGAGAGAGCTGGAGGGTGTGGCCAGGGTCCTGTCTTGGCTGCTTTGTTGGTGCATGTGTGTTTGAACCGTCTGCTTACCCCTGTAATTCGGCAGCTCGACACAGTACTCGACACCATGGTCATTGTTTGGTTCCCCAGTGTTCCAAGCTTTGTAGTAATACAGGGAGCGATCTGTCCACCTCCAGCGTCTGTACTGCAGAGACAGGGGAGAAAAGTCTTTGGGTCCCCGAAAGAAGAGATCTCGGTGATAAGGCACCATAGAAACACCTAAACCCAATAGAGAAGCCCCGACTCTCTCCCACTGCCTGAGTGGGGCAAAGGGCCGTGGGGCAGTGGGTGGGGAGAGACCAGCTCAGGGGGACAGGACCTGGAGACGCTGATCTAATAGTAACACAGCACATGAACTTCACCTTCTGCCTTCCAAGCTCTTTGCTTGAATTAACAAATCTCCACACCATGAAGCAGTCACTCTGGAGTGTGTTCTAGTCCCTAATGGGCAAGGCCCGCCATGGGGCACTGGTGGTTTTAAGCAAAATAAAAGTGAGTCTGTGATGGAGATGCTGGATGGATCAGGGAATGGGACACGGAGCCTCTTCCCCTCTAGTGGGCTCAGCACCAGTCTGACCCCAGGTTAGCAGGACTGATTAGCTCAGTAGAATCAGAGAAGGGGACACGGGGCCTTTCACCTCTAGGGGTGCTGCCTCTCGCCTGGCCTCAGCTCATGGCGGGACTAGCTGGCTTCGGGGGTCAGAGAACTAGTTCCAATCCATTGCCAGGTTGAGGGGAGCTGGATGGCTGAGGAGACTAGAGAACGGGACACAGAGTCTCTCACTCCTCCTGTTCTGAGTCCAGCCCAGCCTCTGGTCTGGGGCGGGGGATCCAGGGCCTGAGTCTGTGCATGCTGTTCGGGGAACCTCCGGACCCCAGCGCCTCCCTAGCGGTGGGGAGGGAAAGGAAACGCATGGAGACAATGCTTCAGGTGGAGCTTGGTAAGTTTACGGAGGGGATGGCGTGACGGGGTTGCCGGCCATAGCACGGGCTGGTCTCGGTGACCCCGGAGGCTCTTTCCAGTCCTATGTTCATAACGGCTCCATCCCCCTCTGGGGCCTCCTTCCTAGCCTGTGACTGCTCCCCCTTGGTGTCCCTGCCCTAAGGAGCTAGGGGCTCTCCTACAAAGAACCAGGCGAGGACGGGATCCCCAAGCTGAGGGAGCGACCAGCAGTGTCAGGGGCAGTGCATAGGTCACTGGGGAGCAGAGGCTCAAGTCTTGGGCAGGAAAAAGTGGCTAGAAAGCTTGTTGAGAGTGGAGTGGAGACGGGATGTGGGGTGCAGGGGGAGGGCACGGCACATTGCATGAGCTGGGAGCGTGTTAGGGAGACGGGGCAGTAGTTGGAGAGGCAGGTGCAGGTCAAAGGTTGGTTTGATGGGGGAGACCAGGGCCTGGCCCTAGGCAGCTGCAGTCTCTGCAGTTAAGTGCTTCCCTCCTCTTCACCATGTCTTCAAGTACCTGAGATGCCCATCACCTGCAGAAGAGGCCACCAATTCCCACGCACCCCTCAGCTAGCACATAGTTTTTAACATAGTTTTAATATTTTTAAAAAGCCAGGCTTCCCTGACACAAACAAACAGACAGCCCTAATGCCCGCCCCCTGCAGGCTAGCAGCCAATCAGGCACTCACTCAGGCTCTCACACTGCCCTCCCAGCAAACACACGCTCGGATACTTACTCAGCAAACAAACACACACACTCGGATACTTACCAGTCCCAGGCAAACTCCTGCTGTGAGCTGCTCTGCTGTCCCCGCTGCTCAGCTGGTTCGCCAAGCTCTGGCTATTTTTAAACAGCCAGCTGAGTAAGTATCCGAGCATGTGTTTGCTGGGAGGGCAGGGGGAGAGCCTGAGTGAGTGCCTGATTGGCTGCTAGCCTGCAGGGGGCGGGCATTAGGGCTGTCTGTTTGTTTGTGTCAGGGAAGCCTGGCTGTTTAAAAATAGCCAGAGCTTCGCGAACCAGCTGAGCAGCGGGGAACAGCAGAGCAGCACACAGCAGGAGTTTGCCTGGGAGTTCGCCTGGAGTGAGCCCAGTGAGGCTTACATCTTGCCAACTTCTCTGAGGAAGCTCATAGTAGGAAGGTGATATGGAAGGGCGGGGTTCAGCTGTTGTGACCTGCACTGGATGTGCCATGTTTGTCTTTCTTCCACAGGACAGAAGCGACTTTGTCTGTACAAAGTGCAAGCTGGTCTCCATATTGGAAGAGAAGATTGAAGGTCTGGAGCAACAGATAACGACCCTGCGTTGCATACGAGAAACTGAGGATTTTCTGGACAAAACTCAGGATATGCTTCTAGGGGCACAAAGCTCTAAAGATATACAGCAGGTTGCACAGAGGAGCCAAGAGGCCAGTGAAGAAGCTTGGCAACATGTGACCTCCAGAAGAAGAAAGCGGAATGTCCGGGTTCCAGTAACACAGACACAGGTAACTAACCGCTTTCACGTTCTCTCCACAGGTACCATTGCGGAGAGTGGACCAGATATGTCTGGGGGGAGAAAGCAGAAGGAGACTCCGCTGGTTGGAAGGCATGAGATGCGATGTCCTGAGGTTGGGGGTTCCACGACCACCACTCCCAAGAGGAGGAGGCAGGTGGTGGTGGTCGGGGACTCTCTCCTCCGGGGGACTGAGTCATCTATCTGCCGCCCTGACCGGGAAAACCGAGAAGTCTGCTGCTTGCCAGGGGCTAAGATTCGCGATGTGACGGAGAGACTGCAAAGACTCATCAAGCCCTCGGATCGCTACCCCTTCCTGCTTCTCCATGTGGGCACCAATGATACTGCCAAGAATGACCTTGAGCGGATCACTGCGGACTACGTGGCTCTGGGAAGAAGGATAAAGGAGTTTGAGGCGCAAGTGGTGTTCTCGTCCATCCTCCCCATGGAAGGAAAAGGCTTGGGTAGGGACCGTCGAATCGTGGAAGTCAACGAATGGCTATGCAGGTGGTGTCGGAGAGAAGGCTTTGGATTCTTTGACCATGGGATGGTGTTCCATGAAGGAGGAGTGCTGGGCAGAGACGGGCTCCATCTTACGAAGAGAGGGAAGAGCATCTTTGCCAGCAGGCTGGCTAACCTAGTGAGGAGGGCTTTAAACTAGGTTCACCGGGGGAAGGAGACCAAAGCCCTGAGGTAAGTGGGAAAGCGGGATACCGGGAGGAAGCACAGGCAGGAATGTCTGTGAGGGGAGGGCTCCTGCCTCATACTGGGAATGAGGGGCGATCAACAGGTTATCTCAAGTGCTTATATACGAATGCACAAAGCCTTGGAAACAAGCAGGGAGAACTGGAGGTCCTGGTGATGTCAAGGAACTATGACGTGATTGGAATAACAGAGACTTGGTGGGATAACTCACATGACTGGAGTACTGTCATGGATGGTTATAAACTGTTCAGGAAGGACAGGCAGGGCAGAAAAGGTGGGGGAGTAGCACTGTATGTAAGGGAGCCGTATGACTGCTCAGAGCTCCGGTACGAAACTGTAGAAAAACCTGAGTGTCTCTGGATTAAGTTTAGAAGTGTGTGCAACAAGAGTGATGTAGTGGTGGGAGTCTGCTATAGACCACCGGACCAGGGGGATGAGGTAGATGAGGCTTTCTTCCGGCAGCTCACAGAAGCTACTAGATCGCACGCCCTGATTCTCATGGGTGACTTTAATTTTCCTGATATCTGCTGGGAGAGCAATACAGCGGTGCATAGACAATCCAGGAAGTTTTTGGAAAGCGTAGGGGACAATTTCCTGGCGCAAGTGCTAGAGGAGCCAACTAGGGGGGGCGCTTTTCTTGACCTGCTGCTCACAAACCGGGTAGAATTAGTGGGGGAAGCAAAAGTGGATGGGAATCTGGGAGGCAGTGACCATGAGTTGGTTGAGTTCAGGATCCTGACGCAGGGAAGAAAGGTAAGCAGCAGGATACGGACCCTGGACTTCAGGAAAGCAGACTTCGACTCCCTCAGGGAACGGATGGGTAGGATCCCCTGGGAGACTAACATGAAGGGGAAAGGAGTCCAGGAGAGCTGGCTGTATTTCAAGGAATCCCTGTTGAGGTTACAGGGACAAACCATCCCGATGAGTCGAAAGAATAGTAAATATGGCAGGCGACCAGCTTGGCTTAACGATGAAATCCTAGCGGATCTTAAACATAAAAAAGAAGCTTACAAGAAGTGGAAGGTTGGACATATGACCAGGGAAGAGTATAAAAATATTGCTCGGGCATGTAGGAATGATATCAGGAGGGCCAAATCGCACCTGGAGCTGCAGCTAGCAAGAGATGTCAAGAGTAACAAGAAGGGTTTCTTCAGGTATGTTGGCAACAAGAAGAAAGCCAAGGAAAGTGTGGGTCCCTTACTGAATGAGGGAGGCAACCTAGTGACAGAGGATGTGGAAAAAGCTAATGTACTCAATGCTTTTTTTGCCTCTGTCTTCACTAACAAGGTCAGCTCCCAGACTGCTGCGCTGGGCATCACAGAATGGGGAAGAGATGGCCAGCCCTCTGTGGAGATAGAGGTGGTTAGGGACTATTTAGAAAAGCTGGACGTGCACAAGTCCATGGGGCCGGACGAGTTGCATCCGAGAGTGCTGAAGGAATTGGCGGCTGTGATTGCAGAGCCATTGGCCATTATCTTTGGAAACTCGTGGCGAACGGGGGAAGTCCCAGATGACTGGAAAAAGGCTAATGTAATGCCAATCTTTAAAAAAGGGAAGAAGGAGGATCCTGGGAACTACAGGCCAGTCAGCCTCACCTCAGTCCCTGGAAAAATCATGGAGCAGGTCCTCAAAGAATCAATCCTGAAGCACTTGCATGAGAGGAAAGTGATCAGGAACAGCCAGCATGGATTCACCAAGGGAAGGTCATGCCTGACTAATCTAATCGCCTTCTATGATGAGATTACTGGTTCTGTGGATGAAGGGAAAGCAGTGGATGTATTGTTTCTTGACTTTAGCAAAGCTTTTGACACGGTCTCCCCACAGTATTCTTGTCAGCAAGTTAAGGAAGTATGGGCTGGATGAATGCACTATAAGGTGGGTAGAAAGTTGGCTAGATTGTCGGGCTCAACGGGTAGTGATCAATGGCTCCATGTCTAGTTGGCAGCCGGTGTCAAGTGGAGTGCCCCAGGGGTCGGTCCTGGGGCCGGTTTTGTTCAATATCTTCATAAATGATCTGGAGGATGGTGTGGATTGCACTCTCAGCAAATTTGCGGATGATACTAAACTGGGAGGAGTGGTAGATACGCTGGACGGGAGGGATAGGATACAGAAGGACCTAGACAAATTGGAGGATTGGGCCAAAAGAAATCTGATGAGGTTCAATAAGGATAAGTGCAGGGTCCTGCACTTAGGACGGAAGAATCCAATGCACCGCTACAGACTAGGGACCGAATGGCTAGGCAGCAGTTCTGCGGAAAAGGACCTAGGGGTGACAGTGGACGACAAGCTGGATATGAGTCAGCAGTGTGCCCTTGTTGCCAAGAAGGCCAATGGCATTTTGGGATGTATAAGTAGGGGCATAGCGAGCAGATCGAGGGACGTGATCGTTCCCCTCTATTCGACATTGGTGAGGCCTCATCTGGAGTACTGTGTCCAGTTTTGTGCCCCACACTACAAGAAGGATGTGGATAAATTGGAGAGAGTCCAGCGAAGGGCAACAAAAATGATTAGGGGTCTGGAACACATGACTTATGAGGAGAGGCTGAGGGAGCTGGGATTGTTTAGTCTGTGGAAGAGAAGAATGAGGGGGGATTTGATAGCTGCTTTCAACTACCTGAAAGGGGGTTCCAAAGAGGATGGCTCTAGACTGTTCTCAATGGTAACAGATGACAGAACGAGGAGTAATGGTCTCAAGTTGCAGTGGGGGAGGTTTAGATTGGATATTAGGAAAAACTTTTTCACTAAGAGGGTGGTGAAACACTGGAATGCGTTACCTAGGGAGGTGATAGAATCTCCTTCCTTAGAGGTTTTTAAGGTCAGGCTTGACCAAGCCCTGGCTGGGATGATTTAACTGGGACTTGGTCCTGCTTCGAGCAGGGGGTTGGACTAGATGACCTTCTGAGGTCCCTTCCAAGCCTGATATTCTATGATTCTATGATAGTCGTGCAGAAAGTACAGCCTGAATGATTTTGGAGGCTGGGGTGCCAGGAGGTTCCCATCCCTGGGCAGAAGCTCTGCAACAAGCTCACATGGCCCCCCCTCCACTGTGGGACCAGGACTCTGTGAAGACAGTAGAGTTACCCTATGTATAACCAATTCTGTCCAAAGCCTGTTGAAGTGAGTGGGAGTCTTTTCATTGTCTCTAATGGGCTGTGTATAGAAGCAAAGGACCCCATTCTAGACTCCAGGAGCAAAGTGGATTCTATGCTGCACTGGTTTACTGTGGTAACAGGAAGGTCTGACATGACCTAGTGAATAAGCAACACCTCCTACAATACCTAACTTTTTCTGAGAGGCCTCCTGCCCAATTACTAAATGCAAACCTGCTTCGCTTCCAAGGGCTGAAAATATCAGGCTGCGTGGCCATAAAAGCAAGGCCCTTCTGAATTCAGTAGGAATTCTGGATGTGCACAGAACACGGACAGGACTGGTTCCCGCATGGTTACAGAACTGCGGTAAAGTGGAACAATGTTCAGCTTGTGTGATTGGAGGATATCTGGATCCATATTATAAGACTGTCCTACATAAATGAGGACAAGTTGAGATGCCTTTGTTATTTTTTTTCACTCTTCTTTTCCATGGGGAATTTGCCAGTGCAATAGTACTGTCTTCCTTTTAAACAAACAAAACTAAAACAAATGGTAATGGCTGTTGAAAATAGCAATTCCAGCCCTAGTTAGCACTGGGAAGGCCCCAGCATTTGTTCCTCAATTTTACCCTACTTTTTCTACAGCAAGTTACAGTGGATAAGCATATTTGATTTGGGAGAAATGAAGTAACCGCAGCCTAAACTGAGCATGAGCACTCCTGAATTTTGAGAGTGTTCAAATCTGGAAGGCAGGTGCTCAATTCCCTTTCTGAACATTAGATAAATCTGGAAAGGAAAAGCCAATTTCTGCTTCCATGGCTCAGACATGGAAATCCTCCTGTGTGCCTGGTACTGTATCTAAAGCTGCCCATGTCCTCTAGTAAAGCCTCTCCTCCCTTACTTATCATTTTAACTTCTGGTGGGATCCACAAACCTACCCTGCTAGGCTTCAGATAGAGAGGGGCACTGTCCATTCATCCCACCCAGTTCCTTCTTTGGGAGCTGCCAGGCGAGGTCACACCAGCATCCCTAATCCAGCCTGGGGAAGTCTTCTGAGGGTGATATTGGGGCCAAAGCCTTTTACTCCTTGGCATACTTGTTCCCCATTCCCAGTGCCACCCCCTTTTAGCAGCCAGCTCCCCATTCACAGCAAGCTGCAGCACATGGGGTCTCAGCTTCCCCACTCCTTTTCCTGTTGATAGCGGTCAAGGGAAAGCAGGGAAATGTAGTTCCTTTCCTGCTCCAGGGCCGGCTCTCTAGGCAGGGAGCTGGCCAAGGAACTACAGCTCCCAGGGCCCCTTGGGTTCTCAGCTCCCAGGCTGGATCCCTGCTGCTCTGAGGCTCAGAGCCTCCTCTTGTGCAGTGCTGTGAGGGGGGGGGGGAGTGAGTGTTATGGGCCCCCTTCTGAGCTTGGGCCCGGGGCGCTACAGAGCCATTGGCGCCATGGTAAATCTGGTACTGCCAACTAAATCATCCCAGCCAGGGCTTTGTCAAGCCAGGCCTTACAAACCTCTAAGGAAGGCGATTCCACCACCTCCCTAGGTAACCCATTCCAGTGTTTCACCACCCTCCTAGTGAAATAGTGTTTCCTAATATCCAACCTAGACCTCCCCCACTGCAACTTGAGACCATTGCTCGTTGTTCTGTCATTTGCCACCACTAAGAACAGCCGAGCTCCATCCTCTTTGGAACCCTGCCTCAGGCAGTTGAAGGCTGCTATCAATTCCCCCCTCACTCTTTTCTTCTGCAGACTAAACAAGCCCAGTGCCCTCAGCCTCTCCTCGTAAGTCATGTGCCCCAGCCCCCTGATCATTTTCATTCTCCTCCACTGGACTCTCTCCACTTTGTCCACATCCCTTCTGTAGTGAGGGAGACCAAAACTGGACGCAATACTCCAGATGTGGCCTCACCAGTGTCGAATAGAGGGGAATAATCACTTCCCTCGATCTGGCAATGCTCCTACTAATACAGCCCAATATGCCGTTGGCCTTCTTGGCAACAAGGGCACACTGCTGACTCATGTCCAGCTTCTCGTTCACTGTAATCCCCAGGTCTTTTTCTGCAGAACTGCTGCTTAGCCAGTCGGTCCCCAGCCTGTAAAGGTGCATGGGATTCTTCCTTCCTAAGTGCAGAACTCTGTACTTGTCCTTGTTGAACCTCATCAGATTTCTTTTGGCCCAATCCTCCAATTTGTCTAGATCACTCTGGACCCTATACCTACCCTCCAGCATATCTACCTCTCCCCCCAGCCTAGCGTCATGTGCGAACTTGCTGAGGGTGCAATTCATCCAATCATCCAGATCATTAATGAAGATGTTGAAGAAAACAGGCCCCAGGACCAACCCACTTGATACCAGCTGCCAACTAGACATCTAGAGCCAACTTAGAGCCATTGATCACTACCCGTTGAGCCCGACAATCTAGCCAGCTTTCTATTCACCTTATAGTCCATTAATCCAATCCATACTTTAACTTGCTGGCAAGAATACTGTGGGAGACTGTATCAAAAGCTTTGCTAAAGTCAAGATATATCATATCCACTGCTTTCCCCATGTAACCCTTCTGCCCGTCAGAGTTGGCAGCAACAAGGGCCGGGTTCAATATCTAGGGGATCTGTTCCAATAACACAATGCAAACCGGCTCGAGCCCCCACCCAGTGACCTGGGACAAATATATACCACCCCCGCTGGGCGCCTCCAAGAGGCAATACTTCCCCTCTTGCAAGCACATAGTCTGAGTGTAGCAAAAAGCCTTTTAATAACAGAGAGAAACAATGTGGCATTATGTTGGGGAAACACCACCAAGAGGATTCATAACACAACGCATGAGCAAAAACCCACCCCAAGCAAATCTGGGGCATGCCCTTTCCCTTTGGTTCTTGAGTCCAGCAACCCCAAATCACCCAAAGTCCCAAAAGTCCAATGACCCAAAAGTCTCTGTCCCTGGTCAGGGCAGCCCCAGAGTTCGAAAGTTTATCTGCAGAGCTTTACCTCCCAATCTGGGTGGAGATGGGGGTGGGGTGGGGAGGGGAGGGGAAGAGAGGTAAGGGGCACCTTACATGATCTGAAGCCGACTGCCCCACAGCTCCATAAGCCTTCGCTCCACGAACTGCTTTGCTCAGCTCCACTCTGCAGCCCACAAGCAGCTCTCGCCATCCCACAAACTGCTCCACCAGCCTGTCCACAAGGCACTCCAGCCATTCCACAAACTGCTCCACAATATATCTTCAGGATCCCCCACTACTTAACACAATGCTCAGTGATTTCAGCTCTTAGGTGAATTCAGCTTGTAGTAGGGGAGCCTCAGTGCTGGTGCACCATTAGCCCAAAGTGAGCTCAGCAGCCTGTAACCAGACTCCTAATGGAATCAAAATTAGCTCTGATATTCCACAGTGGAGAGAGGAGGAAGTACAATTAGCATGTAAGGCCCTCACCAAGGGGCCCATGCCACCAAGTATTAATACTTGTCCCCAGCCTCTCTCAAGTCACACAGTTTTGGAACCCATGACCCTTGCCTAGCGAGTGCTACTTAGTTGATGGTGAGTCCCTGCATCATAACAAAAGGCCAAGTACAGTTCCAAGCACAGTTCCCATAATCAAGGTAATAACAATTTGTTCTTCCTGCCCCAATAACAGAGACACTGGGGATCCCACAGGAGCCAAAGTGACCATTTGGGCAGCTATGGCCTCATTCTAGGCGGGGTGGGTGTGCCTATGCAAATGAGATCGGCCCCTGAAGTTCTTTTCCACAACTTGCCACACCTCACCACCAGATGTCAGGGTGGAGCTCATCCTGACACTGCTTACATCCATATCCACAACTTTGCCGATAACTTTTTGCCGATAACTTTTTGCCTGCTTGAAAATTAACCATGAAATTCTGTGCTTCTGTTTCCACTGATAGTTGTTGTCAGAGGTTATTGTGACACCTTATGAGCTCACACTCACTTTTCACAGATGAGCTGACAATGAGGGTAAAGGTGTAGGCCCCGTTATCACACCAGGCCCCATGGTGCACGGTGCTGCGCAGACCCTGTAACAGTGTCAGCCCCAAAGAGCTGGCAGTCCAAACAGACCAGATGTAACAGGGGGATGAGACAAACCGGGGGTAGCGGGGGCGGGGGGGGCTCTGCACTCATATTCATTACCTGGGGAAGGAGGGGTGGGCAGGCCAGGATGTGATGAACTCACAGCTGGGAGGAGCTGGTGTGAAGTGCTTCCAGGGAAGGGCCAAGTTGTGATCTGTGTGTGTCCGTGGGCAGAGTGGGTTAGTGTCCATAGGGGGTCAGGGGTCTCAACACATTCAGACAGGGATGAGCACAAGACCCTCAGCCTCTCCCTGCTCAGGGAGTCAGCCCCCTTGCTGCCAATGGGACATGCTTGCTGCCGGCCCTCCCACTGGTTGCCAGAGATAGTGAGCCCCCAATCAGTGGCAGCTATTTTTGAGTGGGCTGTCCAGTCCTGTGGGGCGATTTGGCTTCTGGGAGCCTGGGGCTGCCGTAATAAACCCCAGAATCTCAGGACAGAGGCTTTTTCATGTCTTCACGTTCTCCCTTTCCTTCCTGTCAGTGCCTCCCAAGGTATCTGCATGGCGGCTCTGTGCCATTGTCCTTGGGCCCATCCACCTGATCTTGCTGATTCTGGTGATCCGCATGGCTCAACAGGGTGGGTGTTTGCAGGGAAAGAGTTGGAGCTGGACATTCGTGGGTTGTAAGTAGGGCCCTACCAAGTTCACTTTGCATTTTGGTCAATTTCACGGTCATAGGATTTAAAAAATCATAAATGTCATGATTTCAGCTATTTAAATCTGAAATTTCATGGTGTTGTAACTGGAGGGGTCCTGACCCAAAAGTGGGTGGTGGGTGGGGGAGGGGTTCAAGGTTATTGTGCGGGGGTCAGGGTATTGCCACCCTTCCTTCTGCACTGCTTCTGGTGGTGGTGCTGCCTTCAGAGCTGGGCAGCCAGAGAGCAGCAGCTGCGGGCCGGGAGCCCAGCTCTGGGGGCAGAGCGGCCACCACCAGCAGCGCAGAAGGAAGGACGGCCTGGTGCAGTATTTCTACCCTTACTTCTGGGCTGCTGCCTGCAGACTTGGGCCCTCGTCCAGCAGCCACCACTCTCCAGCCACCCATCTCTGAAGGCAGCGCAGAAGTAAGGGTGGCAACACCACAGCCCTCCTACAATAATCTTGCAAACCGCCCCCCCCCCCCGCAACCGCTTTTGGGTCAGGCCCCCCAGTTTGAGAAACGCTGGTCTCCCCTGTGAAATAGTATAGTGTAAAAGACCAGATTTCACAGTGGGAGACCAGATTTCATGGTTCGTGATGCATTTTTCATGGCTGTGAATTTGGTAGGGCCCTATTTATAAGGCCAGCAGGGACCTCTGCGGTCATTTGATCTGTGTAACACAGGCGAGAGGACTTCCCTGAACTAGCTTCTCCTCCAACTGGAGCAGATCTGGCAATTTTAAAATCAAGATGGGATGTTTTTCTAAAAGGTAAATTGTGCCAATGGTTAAATGCCCTCCCTGTTAAAAAAACCTGCAGCTTACACCTTAATTCTAGTCTGAATTCATGGAGCTTGACTTCCAGCTATTGAATCTAGTTATCATAGAATCATAGAAGAATAGGGTCGGAGGAGACCTCAGGAGGTCATCTAGCCCAGCCCCCTGTTCAAGGCAGGACCAATCCCCAACTAAATCATCCCAGCCAGGGCTTTGTCAAGCCAGGCCTTAAAAACCTCTAAGCACAGAGATTTCACCACCTCTCTAGGGAACCCGTTCCAGTGCTTCACCACCCTCCTCGTGAAATAGTGTTTCCTAATATCCAACCTAGACCTCCCCCACTGCAACTTGAGACCATTGCTCCTTGTTCTGTCATCTGCCACCACTGAGAACAGCTGAGCTCCATCGTCTTTGAAACCCCCCTTCAGGTTGCAGGTAGCAGTTGAAGGCTGCTAACAAATCCCCCCTCACTCTTCTCTTCCGCAGACTAAACAAGCCCAGTTCCCTCAGCTCTCCTCGTAAGTCATGTGCCCCAGACCCCTAATAATTTTTGTTGCCCTCTGCTGGACTCTCTCCAATTTGTCCACCTCCTTTCTGTAGTGGGGGGCCCAAAACTGGACGCAATACTGCAGATGTGGACTCAGCAGTGATGAATAGAGGGGAATAATTACTTCCTTCGATCTGCTGGCAATGCTCCTACTAATGCAGCCCAATATGCCGTTAGCTTTCTTGAAAACAAGGGCACACTGCTGACTCATATCCAGCTTCTCATCAGCTGTAATCCCCAGGTCCTTTTCTGCAGAACTGCTGCTTAGCTAGTCGGTCCCCAGCCTCTAGCGGTGCATAGGATTCTTCCGTCCGAAGTGCAGGACTCTGCACTTGTTCTTGTTGAACCTCATCAGATTTCTTTTGGCCCAATCCTCCAAATTGTCTAGGTCACTCTGGACCCTATCCCTACCCTCCAGCATATCTACCTCTCCCCCCAGCTTAGTGTTATCCGCGAGTTATATGTTTGTCTACTAGACGGAAGAGCCCTCTATTATGCAATTTCTGAACCACTGTAGGATTTATAGACTTTGATCAAGTCACCCCTTAACCTTCTCTTTAAGCAAAATAGATTGAAGTCCTGAAGTTAGAGGTGCCCGACCTAAGGCCCGTGGGTTACACAGAGCCCACCAGAGCATTTCGTAAGGCCCATGGACTGCTTCAACACAATACACGAACACAGCATTTCTCAAACTGGGGGTCCTAACCCAAAAGGGGATTGCAAGACTGTTGCCACACTTACTCCTTGGCTCCTGCTGTTGGTGGTGCTGCCTTCAGAGATGGGCGCCTGGTCAGCAGCCTCTGCTTTCCAGCCGCCCACGTCTGAAAGTTCAGCAAACTGGATGCTGAGAAACAATGTCAGACTTCCCACTAACTCAGGAAGTGAACTCGTTATTTGTGATTAGGGAGAGGGGCATGTGTTCTTTAGTGGGTTTCCCCCCCTGTTTTTTATTATTCTGATACAAGTTTTATGCACGGATTTGTTCTCGAATAGTTCAGTATTTCTATGTACAGTATTGTCTATCTAAATACACATACAACAAGCTGAACTGAAAATAGAAATCAATACAGGTGACTTTGCATTTCATTAAAATAGGTAGAGTCTGTTTGGCCCACGTAAGTTTCCGCTTGGGGAGGCTAGCTCCCCGGCCCGCCTCTTCCGCCCACGGCCCCGCCCACACTCCACCTCTGCTTTGCCCCAGGCCCCGGCCCCTACTCCGCCCAGACCCCATCCCATCCCCACTGTCTCCCTCCTCTCTCCCCTTCCCCTCCCTGCTCGCCCCTCCCCCCCTTCTAGCAAGTTGCTCCAGCATCACAGAGTGGGAGGAGGCGTCGTCCCATAAAGTCCCAATCTCCTGTGACCCAGGAGGAGTGCCTACTGCATGAATGAAGCATAAAGGTTTTGGAATGGCAAAAAACACTTTGCAACATTGCACTTTTAAGCGCTTTCCATCGGATGACCTCAAAGCACCAAACCAAAACAATGAATTTAAACAAACTCCTGTGAGGCACGCAAGTATTATTATCCCTGTTTTTCGGATGGAGAAACTGAGGCACGGGCTAATTAAGTCCCCTATCCGCTGCCTTTTTAAATGAATGGAAAGACTCCCCTTGAGATCAAGCCCCAATCGGTGGGTCCAATGTCACACTGGAAGTCTGCGATAGAGGCGCCATTAATAAAACCCCAGATCCTCACATTTCTAGCTCTGCTTTCAACACCAAGACATGCTTCCTCCCTTACATTGTACTTTCCTTTTCCCTTATCCGGAAAACAAAGGTGTCTCTTTGGAGGGACTCTTGCACAAGTGCAGGAGGCTGTGCACGAGGATAGCTGGACGTGCGGCGCAGTACAGTTCACAGAGGAACCCGCCAGCTGTGATTTCAGCGTGATTCCTTGTCTCGCACAGGAAGGACGTGTGATGAGTTCTACATGATGTGTGGCCTCTTAGAGAGACAAGGTGGCCCCCCCCCCCGGGACTATTATACCCTGGCGCTGCCCGTGAAGGTGGATGAGGCAATATTGTCTTTTATTGGACCAACTTCTGGTGGTGAGAGAGGCAGGCTTTCCACCCTCCCGCCCTCTGTTAAAAGCGGCAACGTGGCCCCCCCCCTCCCCCCGGCAGCCCCAGGCTCCTTGGCTGAGTTGCTCCAGCATCAGCACGGCAGCAAGAGGAGTCCCACAGTGGTCGGGGGGACAAGCAGGGTGGGGGCAGGCGAGGCGGAAACCCATGCAGTGAGCGGGGGGGCAGGGGAGAGGCGGGCTGAGTGAGTGGGGAGAGGGGGACTGCAGTGAGCGGCAGCGGGGGCCAAACGTGAGCTGGGGAGAGGAGAGGAGGAACCCAGGGAGCTGAAGCTCGGGGGGGGGGGAGGAAACCCACGCAGAAAGCGGGGGGAGGGGAGGCTGAGCGGGGAGACGGGCGAGGGACACTGCAGCGAGCGTGTGGGGAGGGGGAGGAGTGGAGAGGAGGACCCGGGGAGCAGCAGCTGGACTGGGGATGCAAGCGGGGGAGTGACAATGAGGAAACCCCACATGGAGCAAGCAGTGGGGAGGCTGAGCAGAGAGAGGGGGGCTGGGGCCAAAAGCATGAAGGGGGAGGAGGTGAGGAGGAAGCCCATGCAAGGAGCAGGAGGGTGCCGAGCAGGGAGTGGGGACTGGACCGGTTGAGGGGCCAAGCAAGGAGGGAGCCAAGTGGGGAGCAGAGGAGGAAAGACCCAGCAAAGCAAGCAGCAGGAGCACAGTGGGGATCCCGGGAAAGGGAGTTGAGTCTTGGAGACGGCGTGCATAAGACCACCTGGAGTGTACCTCGAAGAAAAGGAAAACTTTGAAACTGAAGCTTGAAGACAAGAAAATCGCTGTTATCTTTGATGGCCTGAACATCTCTCAGGATCAGGATAATGAAGGCCTGGGGTCCCGGGACACGGTGGGGGTGGCAGCCATGAGATGCTTGCTCCAGTAGGTAATTCTCCCCCCGCCCTTTACCTCCCAGTCTCTTTCTTTAAGGCCCCCAGAAGGAAGTGGCGGATGGAACAGCCCATCCCCCATTATCCTGTCCACCGTTAGGCCTGATTTCAAACACACCAGTTTTGGTTCATTGATTTCCAGTTCCACATCTTCTTCTTTACCAGGCTGGATCTTAACACTGCCCTTGAGTTATATCAGGAGGTGTTTATGTTTGGGCTAATTCGCTCTGTCTTCCCTTCTTCCCTTCTCCCATCTCACACTCATTAATGCCTCTCTCCTGTCTGGTGATTCGTGGTTACAGAGCAAACACTTCGTTACCTTATGACATGCAATGCAGAGATGATAAGTGAGATTAATGCAGGAAGCAATTTACAAGCATTTCACAGAGTCTTAATGCTAATCCCCAGGGGAAACATAGTAATACACTGGTGACCAGACTGGCTCCAGCTCGATATTGCCAGTGTTCAGCTGAGGCCCATTCCCCCACCCCCCGAGGGCACAGCTGGCCAGAGCCCCCTCCAACTGGTGAGCTCCAGAGGCTGGATGTTGTGACCCAGCCCTCCCCTCGAGGTGCAGAGCTGGGGCCACTCTAACAACGTTCCCCGGAGAACCATCCATAGAAGGATCCCCAAGTGCATCACAGACACTCCTGGCGTTACCCTCTCCCCCTCCCTGAGCGGCAGGTTGGTGTCATTAGGCCCCCTGCACAGACTGAGATGGGGAGGAGCTTTCCCCAGGCACGTTCACACAGGAAACCGATGGTGGCCAAGCCAGGAATGGAACCCAGGAGCCCTGGCTCAGTCTTTTGTTGTTATTAATGGGGTTTGATTTCTATAGCACCAGAGATGTGCATGGAACCCGTGTACCCAGTGCGAAGTGTGTGCTGTGTGTCCCTCTCAGTGCCTGATCCCAGGAGTCTGCTACAGCTCTCAGCCACGGGCTCTGAGTCCTTTAGCTGCAGCTGTGCAGGGTCACGCTTCCAGCTCTGGCGGGGCCTGTTGTTTACAGAACAGCTAGACACGTCCCTGCTTTGAGGAGCTCAGTGTCTGAGTGGAGATGGGACCAGGAGGACATGGGTGGGCCAGAAGAGAGAGGAAACTCTGGGTATTGCAGATATCTGGAGGGAGATCAAGTCCTGTTCCTTATCCAAAAGGTCAGGCCCATGCTGCCTCCCTCTGGGGGTCCCCTTCCTTTCCTCTAGTGGAATCTGGGCTGCTCAGGATACAGTCAGAGGGTGCTGGATGGATGCATCTACGCGGGGGCCAGGAATGGGACAGAGTAGACACACTGTCATAAATATAAAGGGAAGGGTAACAACCTTTATGTATGCAGTAATATAAAATCCCACCTGACCAGAAGGACCAATGGGGAAAGAAGATATTTTCAAATCTGGGGGTGGGGGGGGCAGGGGAGGAGGTTTTGTTTGTGCTCTCTTTGTGTGTGCCCCCTGGGACAGAGAGAGGGACCAGGCAGGAAAAAACATCTCCTAAAACCCTCCCTGAAATAAGCATCTAAGATTACAAAAATTGTAAGTAAAGCAAGGAAATGCATTAGATTATCTTTTGTTTTAACTTGTGAATTTTCCCTATGCTAAGAGGGAGGTTTATTCCTGTTTTGTAACTTTGAAGTTGAGCCGAGAGGGGACTCCTCTGTGTTTTAAATCTTTTCATTACCCTGTAAAATGACCTTCCATCCTGATTTTACAGAGGTGCTTCTTTTACTTTTTTCTTTGTAATAAAGTTCTTTTAAGAACTTGATTGGTTTTCAATGTCCTAAAAACCCAAGGGTCTGGTCTGTGCTCACCTTGTTAACCTATTGGTTGGTATATTATTCTTAAGCCTCCCCAGGAAAGGGGGTGGAGGGGGGATAGGGCTCCAAGTGGCCCCTCCTTGAATGTTTGTTTAAATCAGTTGGTAGTGGCAGCAATACCGTCCAAGGACAAGGAAAGGAATTTGTGCCTTGGGGAAGTTTTTAACCTAAACTGGTGGAATATAAGCTTAGGGGGTCTTTCATCTGGGTCCCCACATCTGTACCCCAGAGTTCAGAGTGGGGAGGGAACCTTGACACACACACAGAACTGCATGCTCAGGAAAGTTTATTCTTGTGGTGGGCTGCAGCCACTGAGGGGAAGAGAGGGAAGGGGCAGGAGCGTAACTAGACCAGAGACGCTTGGGGGAAGAGAGTTGGCAGCTGGGGAAGTGAGATCTGGTATCTCAGGGAGGGAGAGGGCAGGCCCTCGATGCAGCAAAGGCATTGGAAAGTCTGGGACGTTGCCTGATCGTGCCCAAGGAGCCCAGTTCTTTTGCATCCCAGGTGCTGAGCTCCCCCTTCAGGCGCAGGCAGGCGACTCCCCTCAGTAGAGTTCATACTTGCAAACGTAGTTGTTTTTCGTATTACAGGGAATATCGTTCCATTTCTTAAAATCTAGAAGGCAAACCAGAAATCACCAGGGGAGGGGAAGGGCGAATGGGGCCATTCCTGCCTTTACAATGACCCCCCCTCATTGCACACTGCTGAGAGAAGACCCCAGCTCCCGTGCAGGAGGCTGCGAGGAGGAGGAGCATGGACGGCAGGTATAACAGGCCAGAGGAGGATAAGACTCTGCAACCAGCCGTCAACCCGCTGCCTTTAGGGGTCTGGGCCTTGGTCCCACCTGCACTCCCCCCCGAGGCCCCTCTCCGGCTCTTCCCCTGTGGGCCCAGCCTCGCTCCGCCCCTTTCTGCCGCCGCTCCTCCTCTTCTCCCCCGAGGCCTGCCCTTGCTCCACCTTTTCCTGTCCCCACTCCATCCCTTCCCTTCCTCGCCGCATCGTTCTTCTCCTCCAACCCAAGGAGGAGGAGAGGAAAGGAGGAAGTGGTGACGCTGAGAGGTGGGCGGGCGGGGCCGAGCAGGAAGGGGGCTGAGCGGGACTGGGGCTTTGGGCGGGGCTTGGGATGGAGTGTGGACGGGGCATGGGTGGGGCCTTGGGGAGGAGGCCGAGTGTGGGCGGGTCTTGGGTGGGGGGTTCATGGTCCGGGCACTGGGGAAGCTTCTGAAGCTTGCATCAGCCTCCCCAGGTGCCAGCGCATCGTGCCACCCCTGACAAAAAGGCTGGAGATGAAGCCCCATGTGCCTCAGACAGGGACAGGCTCCTTCGTTCCCTGAGGGACGCGTGTCAGCGTAACAGTGGAAGACCCTCTTCTATTGTGTTGGAAAGTGTCTGATGAGAGCACGACAGGGCCTCTTGGTGCTAGGTGCTGTGTCCAGGCAGATAATCCCTGCCCTCGAGAGCGCACAGTCTAAATAGACAAGAGGTGGAAGGGGAAACTAAGGCCCAGAGTGGGGAAGTGAGTTGACCAAGGTCACCCAGCAGAGCAGTGGCAGGGCTGGGAATAGAAGCCAGGTCTCCTGAGTCACAGTCCGTACATGTCCACTAGGCCACACTGCTCCTCCACCTGCAACTGCTGTTACCTCCCATTACCCCCCAGCCCCCAACAAAAAGACAGAAAGGAGAACACAGAGCCCTGGCCAGCTGCCAGCTGGGAGACAAGCTCAGGAAGAGGGAAGCCGGCTCGCTCTGTGCTGAACGAGCCGGCCCAACCTCCATCTCCTACACCTCTGGGTTTGTATGTGGCCCAGAGGTATCATCTCTCCCCATGGGACAGCACTAAGGATTCAGGTTGATGAATTGCTGTGAATTTCACCCTCATGCCTGTTCGCAGAGCCACACAGCCCCAGGAGCATTATTCAGAAACGGCTCCCACAACTGTTTTGAAGAAGTTTTCACATCAACTTTTAGCTCTGTGTGTGATTGGTCATGCAGGTCACATGGCATCATTCCTGCTCCATGATTGGATGAGTGACACTTTAAAGTAGGAGACAATGGGGGAAAAATCCTGCCCAGTGTGAGTTTGTGGGGGAGGAGCATTCGTACCAACGCTGCTGAACACTCAGACCCATGAGCATCGGATGTGTGGGTGAGTCTGTGTGACTAACATGGGCCCTGAAGAATGAGTCTGTGATAAATGAAAGGGTGGGGGTAGCTCCCTTTTATGGACACCCAGCCAGCCAGTTAACTATAAAATCTCTCTTAGTAGTTGTTCTGTACTTGCTTTACCTGTAAAGGGTTAAAAAGTCTCACTGCGATGCATAGGTAAAAGGAAGGGAGTGGGCAGCTAGCCAAAAGAGCCAATGGGAAGGCTAGAACTTTTTAAAATGGAGAAAAAACTCCCCTTTTGTCTGTTTGTTATTGTTCTCCTGGAGAGAGGCAGACAGGGCAGAGTGATGCTATAAGAAGCTTGGGGCCAGGTATGAAAAATCCTCAGTATCATACCTAGAAACTGCTCATTTGAACCCCAGATATGTACGTAGACCGGGAATTGTCTAGGAAGACGCAATTAGGTTTATCCCTTTGATTTCTTTATGGCTTGTGGACTCCTCTGTGCTATCCCCAGTGCTTTTGTTTTGCTTGTAACCTTTAAGAGGGACCTCAAGAAAGCTATTCTTGGTGCTTAATCCTTGGTAGTTACTCTTTCCAAATCTAGCAATAGCCTGAGTTTCCAGATTCTTTCTTTCTTTCTTAATAAAATTTGCCTTTTAAAGAACAGAATAGGATTTCTGTGTCTTAAGAGGTTTGTGCACATGTTGTTTAATTAGCCTGTGGCAACAGCTGATTTCCTTCTTTTTCTTTCTCAGCTATCCCCTGGAGCGGGTGTGTGAAAGGGCTTTAGGGTACCCCACAGGAAGGAATTCCCAAGTGTGCCTTCCTGGGTTCTCAAAGGGGGTCTGCACTTGGGTGGTAGCAGCATCTACCAATCCAAGGGCAGAGAAAAGTTGTAACCTTGGAAATAATACAAGCCTGGAGTGGCAAGTATTAATTTTAGAGTCCTTGCGGACCCCCACCTTCTGCACTCAAAGTGCCAGAGTGGGGAATTAGCCTTGACAGAGTCGCTCATGAATTAGCGAGTGAGCTTTCCCTGTTCAGCCAGCTCTCTGTCCTATTGCCAGCCACGGGGACAAGGTCTTCAGCCCCGTTCTTCCCCCCTACACCACTCCAGCAACACGGACAGCAGGAAGCTGGCTTAATGGCCAGCTGGGGGTTCCTCTTGTGTAGGAGAAACCAGCAGAGGGAGCTGCCCTGCCCAGTCCTGGCCTCCCCAGCACAGGGGACAGGCTGGGGTGTGGCTGAAGCCTCTGTGCTCTGGCTGTACAGGTTCCTACTGCCACTGTCAGAGCAGCTCTGGGGCTGCTCTAAATTGTCCTGGGGCCAAAATAGCCCCCTGGCTGACTCCAGAATCAGGGTGGCAAAAGCCACAGAGGCACCAACCGAAGAACCCATGTCCTGCCCACGTATCAACTAGTGGGCAATAGCTCTGCTCTGGTCTTTCCCTTCAACTGATCATCTGGGGCCAAATGTACTGGATGGCCTTCCTCTGACTGGAGCTGAGCCTCAAACTGGGATGCTTGCAGGAGGAGTTACCAGGTGAGATGAGGGGAGAGAGAGTGGCAGTGTGAGCTGAGGGAGAGAGGCGGGGTGACAGGACAGGAGGCCATCTCCTCAGAGAGAGCTGGAGTGTGTGGCCAGGGTGTGTGTCTTGGCTTCTTTGTTGGTGCATGTGTGTTTGAACCGACTGCTTACCCCTGTCGCTCAGCAGCTCGACACAGTACTCGCCACCATTATCATTGTTTGGTTCCTTGGCATCCCAAGCACTGTAGCAATATGTGGAGCGATCTGTCCACCTCCACTGTCTGTTCTGCAGAGACAGGGGAGAAAGGTTGTGGGGTCCCGGGGAGAAGAGACTTTGGTGACCAGGCACCCTACAAACACCTAAACCCAACACAGAAGTGCCCTACTCAGGGCAGTGAGAGTGAGTCGGGGAAGGGCCGTGGGGCAGTCAGTGGGGAGAGGCCAGCTCAGGGGGAGGGGCCCTGGAGACGCTGATATTAACACTTAGCACATAAACCTCACCTTCTACCTTACAAGCCTGAATTAACTAATTATCTCGTGATGGAGCAGAGTCACCCTGGAGTGTCTTCGAGTCCCTAAAGAACAAATTGGCAAGGCCCGCCGGGGGGCACTGGTGGTTTAAGGCGGGTGATCTCATCCTGCTTAAGCAAAATAAAACAGCATTTGTGATGGAGATGCTGGATGGATCAGGGAATGGGACTCAGCACCAGCACCAGTCTGACCCCAAGTTAGCAGGACTGGCTAGTGCAGTAGAATCAGGGAATGGGAGATGGGGCCTTTCACCTCTAGGGGTGCTGGCTCTGGCCTGGCCTCAGCTCATGGGGGGGACTAGCTGGCTTTGGGGGTCAGAGAACTAGTTCCAATCCATTGCCAGGCCAGGGGGAGCTGGATGGCTGAGGAGACTAGAGAATGGGATACAGAGCCTCCCACTTCTCTCACTCTTGGTCCAGTCTAGTCTCAGGTCGGGGGATCCAGGGCCTGAGTCTGTGCGTGCTGTTTGGGGAGCTTCCTGACCCCAGCGCCTCCCTAGCAGAGGGGAGGGAAAGGAAACAGATGGAGACGTTTCAGGTGGAGCTTGATAAGTTTACCAAGGGGATGGTGTGACGTGGTTGCCGGCCATAGCACGGGCTGGACTCAGTGACCCCAGAGGTTCTTTCCAGTCCTATGTTCATAACGGCTCCATCCTCCTCTCGGGCCTCCTTCCTAGCCTGTGACTGCTCCTCCTTGGTGTCCCTGCCCTAAGGAGCTGGGGGCTCTCCTACAAAGAAGCAGGCGAGGACGGGATCCCCAAGCTGAGGGAGCGACCAGCAGTGTCGGGGACAGCGCAGAGGTCAAGGGGGAGCAGAGGCTCAAGCCTTGAGCTGGAAAAAGTGGCTGGAAAACTTGGTCAGAGTGGAGTGGAGACGGGATGCGGGGTGCAGGGGGAAGGCACGGCACATTGCGTGAGCTGGCAGCGGGGAAGGGCGATGGGACAGTAGTTGGAGAGGCAGGTGTGGGTCAAAGGTCAGTTTGATGATGGGGGAGACCAGGGCCTGGCTGTATTTAGAAGGGAAAATCCAAAGGGGAGTCGGAGCTCATGGTAGGATGGAGATGGAAAGAGTACAGGAGGGCAGGGGTTAAAGGTGAGGTGCAGATGGGAGACCCTGGCAGCCCCTATGAAGGGCTCATAGGTCATTGTCTCTGACAACCTGGGAAGCCTCCAATAGGAGGAGCAGCTGTCAGAGGCAAAGCGGGCTCTGGGCACTCACCTGCCGGTGGTCGTGCAGTCCGATCCAGACGCTATCCTTGGACTGTGAGTTGCTGATGTAGCTGGCCACCCTGTCCTCTTCTGCCTCAGTGAGAATGGAGGTGAGATGGGCCCCTTTGTGGAGATACTGACACTGCATCTGCGGCAGGGACATCAGCGAGGCCTGTTACCCCCCTGCAGGAGGACGCTGTTTGGCACTCGTGTGGGGTCCTGCCCCACCAGGCTGCAGGAGGAGCAGGGACGGCTGTGAGGGGAGGGAGCCCCCTCTCAGTGCCTCTTCCCGAGCCCCAGGGCCTGGCACCAGCCACGTCACTTCTGCAGCTTCCCCACCCATCCTCTGCAGTGGTACACACTGGGGTAAATGGTGATGTCACCAAACCCCTTCAGCCCCTGCCCACAAACCCACCCCATGGATCCCTGAGAAGAGCCTCGTACCTCAGCATCTGACCAGGTCATCTTTTCGAGGAAATACCCATAGCAGTGGCCTTGGTAGAGCAGCCAGTTAGAGAGACAGGACGTGGCCCCTATTCCTGATCCGAGAGAGGAGATGGGACGGGGAGAGAGAACAGTGTGGTGAGAGGCTGTTTCGGAGAAGAGAATGGGAGGAGTACTGCCGGCTGTCATCATTCCAGCTTCTCCGGATCTCCAAAACTGCTGTTACTTTCAATGGGGCTGAAGCCACGCAGTGAGGCTGTCCTAGTAAAAATTACCACTGTCTCCTTCCCGAGGGGACAGGAACTGGGCTTGCCTCATGGAAGATGATCTGTGCACGAGCACTGGGGAACCTGGCAGGGAGGGGTATCAAGGGGGTTGAGTCAGAGTACACAGGGGACGGTGGGGTAAGGGTGGGAAGCACTGGTGTCATGGGGACACTGGTGGGACTGGGAGCAGAGGGGAGGTTGAGGACACTGGAGTATAGTAGAGGCTGAAGGGACACCACACACTGATTTGCCAACCTAGTGAGGAGGGCTTTAAACTAGGTTCAAAAGGGATGGGTGACAAAATCCCGCAGGTGACCTTAACAGAAGGCTAAATGTTGGTGGGGGAGGGGAGAAGGAAAATTACAATGGGGTCTTAGGAGCAACAAGAGGGATAACAGTGTGGGAATCTGCTATACATCTCAGATGTCTATACACAAATGGAAGGAGTATGGGGAATAAATGGAAGAACTGGAAGTATTAGTATATAAGCTACATTATGACTTAATTGGTATCAAAGTGACTTGGTGGGATAAATCTCCTGACTGGAATATTGGTAGAGAGAGGTATAGCTCATTCAGGAAGGACAGGCAGAGAAAAAAGGAAGGGGTGTTGCATTAGATATCAAGAATATTAACTTGTTCTGAGGTCCAGAAGGTTAGAAGCAGACCAACTGAAAGTCTCTGGGTAAAGAAAAAAAGGGGAAAAAAGAGAGGTGATGTCATGGTAGGGGGGGTCTCCTCTAGCCCACCACATCAGGAGGAGGATGGGGTATTTCTAGAACAAATAACGGAAATATCCAAAAGGCAAGACCTGGTACTAATGGGGGGACTTCAACTTCCCAGATATCTATTGGAAAAGTAATATGGCAAAACATAACATTTTCAAAACATTCTTAGAATGTATTGGGAATAACTTCTTATTTCCAAAAGTGGAGAAATGAAAAGGGGAAAAGCCACATTAGACTTAATTCTGACCAACAGGGAGGATTTGGCTGTGAATCTGAAGTTTGAAGATAATTGGGTGAAAGTGACCATGCAATGAAAGATTTCATGATTCTAAGGAAGAGTAGGAATTACAGCAACAGAATAAACACAATGGACTTCAAAAAAGCTGTCTTTAACAAACTCAGAGAACTGGTCAGTAAGGTCCCATCAGAAGAAAATCTAAGGGAAAAAGGAGGTCAGCAAATCTGGCAGTGTCTCAAAGACAATATTAAAGGTGCAACAGCACATTAGTCTGATGCAAAGGAAAGGTAGGAAGAATAATAAGAGGCCAGTGAGAGGCCATCAGGAGCTCTTCAATTACCTGAAAATCAGAAACAAATCCTACAGAAAGTGAAAACATGGACAAATTGCAAGGGAGGGGTACAAAAGAATAGCACAAACATGTACAAAGAAAATCAGAAAGACACAAAGGCACAAAATGATGACACCTAGCAAGAAGTCTAAAAGGTAATAAGAAGAGTTTCTATATATACATTAGCAGCCAAGGGAAAGATGAAGGCAAGTGTACAGCTTAGCTGGGAATGAGAACTAATAACGGACGGCATGAAGAAGGAGAATGTGTTTAATGCCTATTTTGCTTCAATCTTCAGTAACGAGGTAAATTGTGACCAGGTACTTAACATAATTAATATTATCAATCAGAGGGAAGGAATGCAAGCCAAAATAGAGTAAGAACAGGTTAAAGAATGTTTAGATAATTTGTATGTTTCCCAGAAGCAGAGCCCGATGAAATTCATCCTAAAATACATAAGGAACTAGCTAAAGCAATCTTGGAACCATTAGCAATTATCTTTGAGAACTCATGGAGAATGGGTGAGTCCCAGAGGACTGGAGAAGGGCAAACATAGAACTTGTGATGGGTTTGGTCACAGACACTCCCTTGTGCTGAGACTGTCACCTGATGTGCTGAGACTAGCTCTGAGCCCGTTTTCTCTGCCAGCTTAGGACTTCAGTACCCTGTCTTATTGAGCCAGATAGGCTAATCTGCTGCAACACAGACCCAGGGTCTGAACCATGCCTCCAGAGCTGCAGACTTAACTGAAAACCACTCAGCAAGTGCTCCTGTCTCCAGCACCCAGACACACAGCTCCCAATGGGATCCAAATCCCAAACAAATCCGTTTTACTCTGTATGAAGCTTATACAGGGTAAACTCCTAAATTGTCCACCCTCTATAACACTGATAGAGAGATATGCACAGCTGTTTGCTTCCCCAGGTTTTAATCACTTACTCTGGGTTAATTAATAAACAAAAGTGATTTTATTAAGTATAAAAAGTAGGATTTAAGTGGTTTCAAGTAATAACAGACAGAACCAAGTAAGTTACCAAGCAAAATAAAACAAAAACACGCAAGTCTAAGCCTAATACATTAAGAAACTGATTTCAGATGAAATCTCACCTTCAGAGATGTTTAAATAAGCTTCTTTCACAGACTAGGCTCCTTTCTAGTCTGGGCCCAAACCTTTCCCCTGGTACAGACCTTGCTAGTTCCAGCAGGCATCTCAGATGAAAAGCAGGGGAGTCACATGACTGAGACCCTTTGTTCTGTTCCAGCCCCTTTTATAGCTTTGGCACAAGGCAGGAATCCTTTGTCTCTCTCTGGGTTCCCACCCCTCCTTCTAAATGGAAAAGCACCAGGTTAAAGATGGATTCCAGTTCAGGTGACATGATCACATGTCACTGTAAGACTTCATTACCCACTTACTGGCACCCACGTATACAGGAAGGCTTGCAAGTAAACAGAGCCATTTACAACCAGTTGTCCTGGTTAATGGGAGCCATCAAGATTCCAAACCACCATTAATGGCCCACACTTTGCATAATTAGAATAGGACTTCCGAGTTATATTTCATATTTATAGTTTCAGATACTAGAATGAGACATTCATACAAATAGGATGAACACACTCAGTAGACTATAAACTTTGTAATGATACCTTACAAGAGACCTTTTGCATGAAGCATATTCCAGTTACATTATATTCACACTCATTAGCATATTTTAATAAAATCATCTGGAGTGCAACGTCAGAGTACCTGTCTTTTAGAAGGGGAACAAAGAAGATCTGTGAAATTATAGACCGGTAGCCTAATTTTGGTACAGGGAAAGAGACTGGAACAAATTATGAAACAGTCAATTTATAGGCATCTAGAGCAAGATTTCTCAAACTTCATTGCACCGTGACGCGCCTTCTGATAATAAAGTTCCTACATGACCCCTGGGGCGGGGGGTGGAGCCCGAGCGTGAGCCCTGCCACCCTGGGTGGGGGGAAAGGAGGCCGCAGGCCAAGTCCTGCTGCCCTAGGTGGGGGGAGAGGGGGCTGCAGCCTGAGCCCCATTGCCCCAGGTGGGGATTAAGCTCAGGCTTCAGCTTCAGCCCTGGGTCCCAGCAAGTCTAATGCTGGTCCTGGCAACCCCATTAAAATTGGGTCGCAATCCACTTTGGGGTCCCGACCCACAGTTTGAGAACCGCTGGTCTAAAGGATAATTGGGTTATAAGTAAAAGCAACCATGGAATTGTCAAGATCAAGCCATGCCAAGCCAACCTAATTTCCTTCTTTAACGGGATTACTGGCCCAGTGAATTGGGAGAAGCTAAAGACTTGCTATCTCTTGATTTTATTAATGCTTTTGACAGTTCCACATGATGTTCTCATAAGCAAAGTGTGGAAATGTGATCCGGATGAAATGGCTTTATAAGGTGGGTGCACAACTGGTTGAAAGACCCTACTCAAGGAGTAGTTCTCAATGCTTTGCTGTCACAAGGGTGGAACAGATCTAGTGGGGTCCCTCAGGGGTCTGTCATTGGTCTGGTACTGTTCAACATTTTCATTAATGACTTGGATAATGGAGTGGCGATTACACCTATAAATTTTGTGGATGACACCCAGCTGGGAGGGGTTCCTAGCTCTTTGAAGGACAGGGATAGAATTCAAATGGCCTTAACAAACTGGAGATTTGGTCTGAAATCAACAAAATGAAATTAAATAAACACAAGTGCGGAGTATTTCATTAAGGAAGGAAAAATCAAATCCCCAACTATGGTGTGGGGATTAACTAGCTAGGCGGTAGAACGACTGAAAAGGATCTGGAGTTTATAGTGGATCACAAATTGAATATGAGTCAACAATGTGATGCAGTGAGAAAAAGGTTGATATCAGCCTGGGGTGTTGTAACGGGGTATACAAACCCCACACTGGGCAGCCAGGGCTAAGGACATGCCGCCCCGCCACACCTGTAGGAAATGGTCCAACTGAAGGAGGAGTTAAAAGGCAGGGGAGCAGCTCATTTGGTGGCAGAGCAGGGAAGAGAGCAGACCTGCAGCTCCAGCAGAGGGGAGCTGAGCTGAGGAAAAGGCAGAATCTCTCTCCAGGACACCTGCCCAAAGGTCGCTCCCTGAGGGAAGGGAGGGCCTGTTCCAGAGGCAGCCTGAGAGGGGAATATTCCCCTCTCCCTCTTCCATTTTGTTAATTGCCCCTGCACTTGGCTTGGACGGCCCTAGAAGGGGAAGGCCCTAGGGCTGATCTGGCCCAGGTTGGGGGCCCCACTGCAGGAGGAAGCAGTTGCCAACCTGAGAGAGGAAGAGAGCTACCACGCTACATGCAGCCACCAGAAGGTGCCCGGTGGTGAGCAGACACCCTTGACGCTGCCCAAACCCGGACACTGACCTTGGGCCTATTGCAGGGGCGTGGTACAAAGTGGCCCATGGAGGGCAGTCTTAAGCGGCCCCAGCTGTCAGACCACTGATAACCCTCAAAGGACCCTGAGTTGGAGCCTGGTGGAGGGGGAGGGCCAAGGCTTCCCTGCCAACAAACCCCCTGCAAGTCACGGGTCTAAACCCTGACCACTAGGGGATGCTCCCCTACCAAGCAACCCGCGAGTGAGGACTGTCATAGGTGTGTTAACAGGAGTGCTGTGTGTAAGACACAGAAGGTCATTGTCCTGGTCTGCTCGGCACTGGCGAGGTCTCAGCTGGACTTCTGTGTCCAGGTCTGGGTGCCGCATTCTCAGAAAGACGTGGATAAGATGGGGAGAGTCCAGAAAATGAGAGCAACAAAAATGCTAAAAGGTTTGGAAACCTGACCTGTGAGGAGAGGTTAAGAAACTGGGGATGGTCAGTCTAGAGAGAAGAAGACTGAGGGGTGAGCAGAGAACAGTCTTCACACCTGTTACGGGCTGTTATAAAGAGGATGGTGATCAATTGTTCTCCATATCCACTGATGGCAGGACAAGCAGTAATGGGCTTAATCCGCAGCAAGAGAGATTTAAGTTCGATATTAGGAAAAACTTGCTAACCCTCAGGGTAGTGAAGCTCTGGAAGAGGCTTCCGAGGGAGGTTGTGGATTCCCTGTCACTGGAGGATTTTAAGAACAGGTTGGAAAAACACCTGTCAGGGATGATCTAGGTTTACTTGATCCTGCCTCAGCATGGGGGAGCTGGACTGGATGACCACTGCAGGTCCCTTCCAGCCCCCCATTTCTATGGTTCTCTGATAGCTGAGGGCCTAAGGAGGGCAGGGAGCTAGAGACAGGTGGGTGGGGGGAGGGATTAGGAGCATGTGGAGTAAGTGCAGAGATTGGTGGGGATAAGTAAGGAAGGGGGGTCGGGGGAGAGAAATAGTCTGTGGGTCCCAGGACTCTTGTTGGCACAGGAGGAGGGGGGAAGGGTTTGGATTATCCCAAAGCAGAAGGATTAAGTTTACGAAGAGGTGCCATTTTGAGCCCCCTGAAAAGAGATGGCGGTCACTCGTTTGGGATGTTATTGGCACATTCTTCTCCCTGGTTGGGACGGGACCCCTCTGCCCCGGTGGGGAGAGTCACCCTCTAAGCTGCAGCAGGAGATGGGGGCAGGTTTAGCTCCCAGCCTGTCTCTCATACTCAGCTCCAGGAGGTCTCAGGGATTCCCTCTGCACTCAGAGCCAGGGGCAGCGGGAAGCAGCCTCTCTGGGGTCCGGATTAGTGGTGAAATAAATGCACTTCCCATCAAGGGAAAATAGATCCTGGGGTCTCCAGATACAAGGGGCCGGGCAGGGACTCACCTTCCAGCGAGGGGTTAAAGATCAGGCAGCCGAGAAGGCAGAGGCTGAAGCAGGCAACTGGTCCCATCTTCGTGCTCCCCCTGGGGAGAAAACACACAAGGGAGATGGGGCCACGACAGCCTGAGATGCACCCTCAGGAGACCCCTATCCCCTGTGTGGCATTTCACAGGGGGAAGTGCTTCTGAGCTGGGGATGTTTGCTAAAGGGCCTGGCTGTGCTAGAAAGGCTCCAAGAGGGATCCCATCCCCCCAGCCCCGGGGGACCCAGCTCGGAGCCCATGTCCCTGGTTCTGGAGGACCCTTCCACCTCTAGCCCTCACTGAGCTGTGCCCCAGGGACAGAACTGGACACCAAACAGGGAGCCAGGACCCAGCTCCTCAGTGGCTGTGTTCTGCAAGCCGCACCGCCAGGGACTCCCTGAACCGGGGCTGAAGGTAGGGAGGAGCCCGGGGGCAGCAGGGAGGCCGGGTCTCAAGCAACAGGGTCCCATTTGCAGAACAAAGCGGTTCTCAGAAGGGGCATTTGCCATCTCCTGCTGTCCCTCTCTCCCCAGTGCTGGGGCTGGCAGGTCCCCACAGTAGCCACCTACATGGAACTTGGAGAGGGGAGCACAGGTGGGAGGAAGGAAGAGTTTGGAAAAGGCACCAGGGCCACCAAAATGGAGGCCAGTCTGTGTGCACGTGGCTGGAATGCCAGCTGCAGGTGCAGCATCTCTGCAATAGTTCTCTGACTAGAGACAGTTTAGTGTTAGAAACATGAAGTCCTCTTGTGTTATCACCCAGCACCTGATACACAAAACACCCACTGACCCAACCCGGGGCCTTTTCCTCACTAATAGGTGTTTGAATCACACTCCTATTTCCGTCTCCAGGGAGATCAAGTGTCTGGGAAGCCAACACCCTGTGTTTGGGGGTGGGGGGAGGAGGGGAGGGGTGATAGTTACTGCACCTCGTGATGGGGGTTGGGATCCCCGTGGCACCCTGACTGGGCGAAGGGGTCCAATGGGAGAGCTGCTCTGCAGAGTGATGCTCCAGCAGGGACTGGACACAGGACTGGAGGCTGGGCCCAGCTCTGGGAGGGGCAGAGAGCTCGGCACAGCTATGCAGGGCATTAGGGTGCCTCGTGCAGCGCTGTGCTGGGTGGGAGGAAGGGGTGAGACAGAGACGGCCCCAGGGTCAGGGGACTCACACAGGGCACTCGCCCCTGTAACGGATCAGCTGCTGCCAGCCACCCAGCGCAGGAGGAGGAAGAAGCTGGAGGAAGCCAGGGTCTCACCTGATTGTCTCTCCGCGTGGCCGCTCCGGTGCAAGGTCAGTTCAAGTGCAGCCTGCATGGGACACTGGCCGTGCCTGGGGCATTTATAGACCAGTCCAGGGAAGGGGGGGACCAGGGGTCAATCCTGAACACGCAAATCTGTGCTGATGACGGTTACAGTCATTTAATGCCAAGGCAAACAGAGATAAGAGGAGCCATGACCCAGCCACCAGCCAGGCAGTGACCAGGAAGAAGCACTTGGCAGGGCTCAGATAACAGATAAAATAAAAGCTATTCCCCGCACCCGTCTGTAAGCGCTGAGATCAGTGTCCCTGTTGTGAGCCTCATGCCTTGGCCCTGACTTGCCCAACTGCTCACGTCCATCTTGTGCAATGAAAAGTTTTGGGAGATCCCCAGGGAGTGTAAATCAGCTGGATGCCTACTGAAGTCAGTGGGTGGGATCCCCCCTCTGTTAGCCTCTCTGCTGCGAGGAACCGAGAAGTCCGCTGCTTGCCAGGAGCTAGGATTCACGATGTGACGGAGAGACTGCCGAGACTCATCAAGCCCTCGGATCGCTACCCCTTCCTGCTCCTCCATGTGGGCACCAATGATACTGCCAAGAATGACGTTGGGCGGAGCACTGCAGACTACGTGGCTCTGGGAAGGATAAAGGAGTTTGAGGTGCAAGTGGTGTTCTCGTCCATCCTCCCTGTGGAAGGAAAAGGCCGGGGTAGAGACTGTCGAATCGTGGAAGTCAACGAATGGCTACGCAGGTGGTGTCGGAGAGAAGGCTTTGGATTCTTTGACCATGGGATGGTGTTCCAAGAAGGAGGAGTGCTAGGCAGAGACGGGCTCCACCTAACGAAGAGAGGGAAGAGCATCTTCGCAAGCAGGCTGGCTAACCTAGTGAGGAGGGCTTTAAACTAGGTTCTCCGGGGGAAGAAGACCAAAGCCCTGAGGTAAGTGGGGACATGGGATACCGGGAGGAAGCATGAGCAGGAGAGCGCAAGAGGGGAGGGCTCCTGCCTCATACTGAGAAAGAAGGGCGATCAGCAAGTTATCTCAAGTACCTATACACAAATGCAAGAAGCCTGGGAAACAAGCAGGGAGAACTGGAAGTCCTGGCACAGTCAAGGAATTATGATGTGATTGGAATAACAGAGGCCACCAGATCAGGGGGATGAGGTGGACGAGGCTTTCTTCCGGCAACTAAAGGAAATTACTAGATCGCAGGCCCTGGTTCTCATGGAAGACTTCAATCATCCTGATATCTGCTGGGAGAGCAATACAGCGGTGCACAGACAATCCAGAAAGTTTTTGGAACGTGTAGGGGACAATTTCCTGGTGCAAGTGCTGGAGGAACCAACTAGGGGCAGAGCTGTTCTTGACCTGCTGCTCACAAACCGGAAAGAATTAGTAGGGGAAGCAAAAGTGGATGGGAACCTGGGAGGCAGTGACCATGAGATGATCGAGTTCAGGATCCTGACACAGGGAAGAAAGGAGAGCAGCAGAATACGGACTCTGGACTTCAGAAAAGCAGACTTTGACTCCTTCAGGGAACTGATGGGCAGGATCCCCTGGGAGAATAACATGAGGGGAAAGGAGTACAGGAGAGCTGGCTGTATTTTAAAGAATCCTTCTTGAGGTTACAGGGACAAACCATCCTGATGTGTAGAGAGAATAGTAAATATGGCAGGCGACCAGCTTGGCTTCACAGTGAAATCCTTGCTGATCTTAAACACAAAAAAGCAGCTTACAAGAAGTGGAAGATTGGACAGATGACTAGGGAAGAGTATAAAAATATTGCTCGGGCATGCAGGAGTGAAATCAGGAAGGCCAAATCACACCTGGAGTTGCAGCTAGCAAGAGATGTTAAGAGTAACAAGAAGGATTTCTTCAGGTATGTTAGCAACAAGAAGAAAGTCAAGGAAAGTGTGGGCCCCTTACTGAATGAGGGAGGCAACCTAGTGACAGAGGATGTGGAAAAAGCTAATGTACTCAATGCTTTTTTTTGCCTCTGTCTTCACGAACAAGGTCAGCTCCCAGACTACTGTACTGCGCAGCACAGCATGGGGAGGAGGTGACCAGCCCTCTGTGGAGAAAGAAGTGGTTCGGGACTATTTAGAAAAGCTGGATGAACACAAGTCCATGGGGCCGGATGCGCTGCATCCGAGAGTGCTAAAGGAGTTGGCGGCTGTGATTGCAGAGCCATTGGCCATTATCTTTGAAAACTCATGGCAATCGGGGGAGGTCCCGGACGACTGGAAAAAGGCTAATGTAGTGCCCGTCTTTAAAAAAGGGAAGAAGGAGGATCCTGGGAACTACAGGCCAGTCAGCCTCACCTCAGTCCCTGGAAAAATCCTGGAGCAGGTCCTCAAGGAATCAATTCTGAAGCACTTAGATGAGAGGAAAGTGATCAGGAACGGTCAGCATGGATTCACCAAGGGCAAGTCATGCCTGACTAATCTAATTGCCTTCTGTGACGAGATAACTGGCTCTGTGGATGAGGAGAAAGCAGTGGACGTGTTGTTCCTTGACTTTAGCAAAGCTTTTGACACAGTCTCCCACAGTATTCTTGCCAGCAAGTTAAAGAAGTATGGGCTGGATGAAGGACAAAAAGGTGGATAGAAAGCTAGCCAGATCGTTGGGCTCAATGGGTAGTGATGAATGGCTCCATGTCTAGTTGGCAGCCAGTATCAAGTGGAGTGCCCCAAGGTCCTGGGGCTGGTTTTGTTCAATATCTTCATGAATGATCTGGAGGATGGTGTGGATTGCACTCTCAGCAAGTTTGCAGATGACACTAAACTGTGAGGAGAGGTAGATACCCTGGAGGGTAGGGATAGGATACAGAGGGACCTAGACAAATTGGAGGATTGGGCCAAAAGAAATCTGATGAGGTTCAACAAGGACAAGTGCAGAGTCCTGCACTTAGGACAGAAGAATCCCATGCACCTCTGCAGACCAGGGACCAAATGGCTCGGCAGCAGTTCTGCAGAAAAGGACCTAGGGGTTACAGTGGACGAGAAGCTGGATATGAGTCAACAGTGTGCCCTTGTTGCCAAGAAGGTCAATGGCATTTTGGGCTGTATAAGTAGGGGCATTGCCAGCAGATCGAGGGATGTGATCGTTCCCCTCTATTCGACATTGGAGTACTGTGTCCAGTTTTGGGACCCACACTACAAGAATGATGTGGAAAAATTGGAAAGCGTCCAGCGGAAGGCAACAAAAATGATTAGGGGTCTGGAAGACATGACTTATGAGGAGAGGCTGAGGGAACTGGGATTGTTTAGTGTGCGGAAGAGGAGAATGAGGGGGGATTTGATAGCTGCTTTCAACTACCTGAAAGGGGGTTCCAAAGAGGATGGATCTAGACTGTTCTCAGTGGTAGCAGATGACAGACAGAGGAGTAATGGTCTCAAGTTGCAGTGGGGGAGGTTTAGGTTGGATATTAGGAAAAACTTTTTCACTAGGAGGGTGGTGAAACACTGGAATGCATTACCTAGGGCTGTGGTGGAATCTCCCTCCTTAGAAGTTTTTAAGGTCAGGCTTGACAAAGCCCTGGCTGGGATGATTTAATTGGGGATCGGTCCTGCTTTGAGCAGGGGGTTGGACTAGATGACCTCCTGAGGTCCCTTCCAACCCTGATATTCTATGATTCTCTACAGTCTGGTGTACGGCTATTGGAGTCCTTGGGGTCAGACCCCCAGCAGGTGGGCATTGCTCAGAGCGCCGCTGGAATCACCGGGGCTAGAACCGCACTGGGTGTAAACTGGCCAGAGCTACACAGGAGTGAATGGAGTCACACCAGCTGGGATCTGGCCCCCATCTGTGCAGGGTAAAATGGCAACGTTTCTAATTCCCAGCTCTCAAGCCCCGGGGAGGCAAGTGGCCCATCATGCGCCCTGTGCTTGGTTCATCAATTCCATCCACTGTGTGTTGCTATTTACATCTGTGAAAAGAGCCTGGGAAATGCACCATCCTGACTGGGCAGTGTTTTACACCTACTGGGCACTAGTGTAAATGGTGACGTATGTGGCCAGGGGAAAATCAGGCCCACAAGGACTGGAATATAACTGGAGGGTGCTGCCTGTGGCCGAGGTATTGGCCCTGTAATGGGCTCCCCACGCTCCCTCATGTCCGTCTCTCCACTGTATTTCAAGGGAGCCCATTACCCTGGTATCTGGGTGCTGACCATGGCCCAGTAAAAGCAGTGTAAGACTTGCACCCGAAGTGACGGTGTTCTCACATGTCTGGTTTTGCTGCTTATATCTGGGGATATTTTTTGTCTCTTGAATATGGTCATCATGGCTCCTGTTACAGTGCGGGGCTTTTGCCACAGGGTCAGGTTTCTATTGGGCTCTGAGGCAGGGAATGCCATGCAGGTACTTATAGACTAATCAAGTCACGGCTTAACCTTCTTTTTGTTGAGCTAAACAGATTGAGCTCCTTGAATCTATCACCATAAGGAAGGTTTTCTAATCCTTTCACTGTTCTTCTGACTGTTCTCTGAACCCTCTAATATATCAACAATTTTCTTTAACTGAGGACACCAGAAGTGGATAGAGTAATAGTAGCATAAGGGGCATATCATCAATCAAACCTTGACCCCACCCACTGACCTGTCAGGCCCTGCCCAACTGTCACCCTAAAACCTGCCCCTCTGAGGTATTGCTTCCGGGGTCAAGATGGACACATGACTGGAAGCAAGGAGTCATGTGACCCCTCTAATAGCTCCTCCCATTGCCCTCTACCAAGCAGCATGGGTTTTGCTCCCATAGGGCCACCCCGAGAGGAGATTTGACCAATCGCAGGGAATTCAACATGGATTCACCAAGGGCAAGTCATGCCTGACCAACCTGATTGCCGTCTATGATGAGATATCTGGCTCTGTGGATATGGAGAAAGCGGTGGATGTGATATATTTTGACTTCAGTAAAGCTTTTGATACGGTCTCCCACAGTATTCTTGCCAGCAAGTTAAAAAAGTATGGATTGGATGAATGGACTATAAAGTGGATAGAAAGCCGGCTAGATTGTCACCCTCAACGGGTAATGATCAATGGCTTGATGTCTAGCTGGCAGCTGGTATCAAGTGGAGTCCCCAGGGGTCAGTCCTGGGGCCAGTTTTGTTCAACATCTTTCTCAGTGATCTGGATGATGGGATTAATTGCACCCTCAGCAAGTTTGCAGATGACACTAAACTGGGGGGAGAGGTAGATACGCTGGAGGGTAGGGATAGGGTCCAGAGTGACCTAGACAAATTGGAGGATTGGACCAAAAGAAATCTGATGAGGTTCAACAGGGACAAGTGCAGAGTCTTGCACTTAAGAAGGAAGAATCCCATGCACCGCTACAAGCTGGGGACTGACTGGCTAAGCAGCAGTTCTGCAGAAATAGACCTGGGGATTACAGCGGATGAGAAGCTGGATATGAGTCAGCAGTGTGCCCTCGTTGCCAAGAAGGCCAACGGCAGATTGAGCTGTATTCGTAGGAGCATTGCCAGCAGATCGAGGGAGGTGATTAGTCCCCTCTATTCGGCACTGTGAGACCACACCTGGAGTATTGTGTCCAGTTTGGGGCCATCCACTGTTGGCACCAGGAGACGCTACTACCCCTGAAATGGATCTTTACTGGCTCCCAGTGGAGCAGATTACTGTCATACCAGTGAAAAAGGTCCACAGTAATTATCTTCAATGCACTGCAGTTTATTCGAGAAGGAATTACACAAGTGGTAAAAAGTTACATTAAGCACATAATTCCTATGTTAGACATTAAGAAGTATACATTAAAAGCTATACATTCCTCTTAATGAGTCTCTCTTTCACAAACATACCCAAACAGGCCCTGCACTCACCTCACGCAGTTCCTGGTTCACAAACAGAGAAGGTGGTTACCAAATTCTATGGACAATTTCTTCTCTCCAGGTCTGGTCTCCTCAGCCCTCTGGTCTGTCTTGGATTCCCTCAAGCAAGGCCTTGGCTGCCCTGAAACCCCTCTAGTTCATAGTCCTACTCGAGCCCATGGGGCAGAGTTTTGGCTACTCTGTCTAGCAGCATCTTCAAGAGTCCCAGTTATTTACTTTGCTTGATTCTTATACTCTTTTTCCTCCAAGGAGTCACATGTCTCAAAACCATGCCCAGTGGGCATGTGGTTATTAATTTGATCTGATTAGTATTTTAGAAGAAGCTGGGTGGTGTGATACCGAATGCAGATCACTCCACATTTACTCACTCATCAATCATTCACTCTGGCTCTCTGCGTGGTGTCCTTGCTGTAGGGTCACTATAACTAGGTCGGCCTGAGCTCCACGCTGGAACTTTATGCATGTGATATTTACTTTTGCATGGGCCCATATTTGCCGACCAATAGGTTCAATATTGATCGCACACACAGGCTTTGCCAATCCTTTATCAAATCTGCTTCTGCTTAAAGGGACCCTTCTCCCAGGATCCTCTGCAGCTCTTCAGCCATGTTTAAGTCACATCAAGTTATGCTCACACCATTCATTCAGCACGGCCACACCAATTTAGCACCATCCCAACAGTCCGCCATTCGATATTCAATTACCAAAGATAATTGTAATATCACATCAATCATACCAGCAATTTGTACGCTAACTATTAGATCATGTGTCTCCTTTTCTGGTTTCTATAAAACTTAAAGCATTGTTTTACAATTATTAGTTGCATAATTCAACAACTCAATCTTATAAGTTTTCCGCAAAGCTTGTTTGGGGAACAATTGGTTACATTATGATGTTCCTGGGTCACTTTAGTTATATTAACCCATGTTTTACCTTTTATATGTTGTATACTCCCTGTATATGAGGCATGGCATCTTAAAGCACATTGATGTTCCTCAGAACATTTTCGTCTAGATATTTCCCATCCCTCAAATCGGGTGTTATGGCAATGTCCCTTCACCATTATCCATTCATTTCCAAATTTCCATTCGAACACGGATTCACTGCCATACCCTAATGAACACGTGGTCTGGGTAAACCAATTACAGTCCCACTGACATATGTCCATATTCTCAGCGATGTTATACAATTTCACACTTGCGCCTATATCTATGGCAGGAACCTCAGTCCCATTTTCAAACCAAACTCCTTGAATTCTACATTCTTGGGGTGCTTTGGTTCGAAGGACCTTTCTTGGGGTACATCTGTTTTCCATAGTTCCCCACTTCTAGTATCGATAATTTGGTATTCGTGAATTCCTGACTTATGTAAACAATTAGTTACACTTGAGATCCATACACATCATTTACTATCTGGATCATATTCCCATTCAACTACCAAAGTGTATTCTTTTGGTGTTCCTAGCCAGCCTTTTGTCAATATTTTAGAGTTTCACTCTTGTATCCATACAGAAACACATGCTCTATTTATTACATGAAAGGTCCATATTCCTTGAGTGTCTTTTTTTTTGGCCCCAAAGGGATTAACAGCTTCTGTTACCATACAGTGCCAAGCTTCTCCATCTCCCACATCTAGTTCTTCTTCCTCATTATAACCTTTACCAAACCTGACCACTCTTTCCAATCTCTGAACCGAGAAATCAGCTGCTTGGATAAAAAGTTGTGTGTTCTCCTTTTCCTTTAATTCTGGGGAGATAAGCGTTGTTGAAACATAACCTTTGGACAATACTACAGAGGACAGCTCTGAACTGTTATTCATAGTAAAGTTCATGCCAGTTGGAACTGTGCCTAAATCTATATTATCCTCAGCAGTTAGGGACCATCTCTGAATTTCCCCTTTTGCTTTTTCAGTTGGCGGAGATCCTGTTATAGTTCTGAGTCCTATAAAAGGTGGAAGTAAAGTGAATGGATGCTCATATCAGAAAGTCTCCTGGTTCTACAAATACTGCTTCAAATTTTTCCATGCATCTCCAAATAAGTTGGAGACCATCTTCACAAGAACTTCTTCCTGGTCGGGGATAGGTCCACCACACAGGACCCCTATTCCATAGTCTTGTGACATTCCAGTCCCAAGTCATACATCTTTCCTTTGTTTTAATCACCTCTCCACGAGGGGTGACTCAGTTCTATCTCTCATTCCTTAACCCATTCAAGATTAGTACCCCCAATTCAAAGGAGAAAATCTGTGCTTATCCTTGGTATAAGCCCCCGGTGCTGTTGGAATTGCTTGATCTCACAGCCTCTGGTCACCTCTCCCGTGGGACAGATGGATGGTGATCCAGTAACCACATGGCAGACGAGCCCATAGATGACCAAACGAAACAGTATGTTCCTTGCTTCCATGGATCACTCTGTGAAAACAAATAAACAAACAAAGCACAGGCCTCTAACCGGGCCTTATAGGTTAGTACATCTTATATGACTATATACTATTTTATATCTACGCTATATATTCATGAACTATTATACTTACTTTCTTGATGGATACATTTTGATTTGATCAGAATGTCTCCATACATCCCCATTTGGAGTGGCTACCAGAACCACGATAGGACTGGCCACATATTTCACAGGGAATGGTCCTTTCCATGTGGGTTTTAGCTTACCTTTACTTACCAATTCTTTGAGCATCACTTTGTCTCCTATCTTCCATCGGTACCCAGATGGTCCTCTCTCTTCTTCCTTTTGTCTTCGCTGATTTTCTTGTGCCCAAATTTCTTCAAATGTTTGTACCAAATCTGCTATCCAAACTTCCTTCTGCACCCATCAGGTATCTAGGTCGGAGTAGAAATTCAGGAGTCCTCATAGCTCGACCTGTCATTAATTCAAAAGGTGAGTATTACTTCCAGCTTGTACCAAAGCTCTCATGGTCATCAGGATTGCAGGTAAAGCAATTTCCCAATCTTGGCCTTGTGTTTTAATTTGCTTGGTCAAGGTTGTTTTTATTTCTCTATTCTTCCTTTCCACTTTTCCTGCACTCTGTGGGTGGTAGATTATCTGCCATGTCTGTTTGATTCCCATCATCAATAATAATGCTTTTACCATTGCTCCCAGAAAGTGAGGTCCTTGGACACTATCCATGATCAGGGGTATACCCCATCTGCTTAGTATTTGGGTCTATAAAGCCTGAGCTGTAGTTTGAGCTGTGTTATCTGTTGTGGGGATTACTTCCACCCATCCTGAAAAATCATCTATGTCCACCAAGCAAAAGGGTTTTTCCTGTAGGAGTTCTTTTCAAAGGTCCAGTGTAATCCATTTGTAATCTTTGCCATGGGCCCTTAGTGTCAGGTTGGTGTCTCAGTATTTTGTCCTTCCTGCTTTAAGGGTTAACCTGGGCACACACCAAGCATTGTTGACAATCTGTTAATATGTATGTCCAGTCCTGGCCACCACACTACTTTTTTTACTTGTTCTCTTAGCCCCAAAATGTCCTTGTTCATGTACAAATTGGATTCTTTCTTCTCTATATTGTTTGGAGGTACCCATCTTTCTTGATCTCCTTGTTTTGCTCTGATCACATCCTGTTCTTTGTTATTCCCATTCCCCTTCTACTCCTGTTATCCTTTGTCCCACTTGTTTCCATTCCTGTTCTTCATACTGTATGAATGCTCTGTGTTGTTCCAGAAGTTTTGGATCAGCTATATCAGTGTTTGTTTGCAGTTTTCCTGGATTTGCTTCTTCTTTCATTTGAGATCGAGTTACCGCTTTGATGTCACTGTGAACCGCAGAAGATGCTGCAGCTGCTGCTTCTTTAGCCATCTCATCCACTTTAGCATTGTAGTTCTGTGACGTTCCCCTCTGGTGTTGTCTGGACCAGTGATCTGCTAGGCCTCTCCAGTCCTTGACTCTGGGAGCCAGCCTTACCCTGCTCTGCTGGGAGAATCCCGACTCCTGGGCTGTTCACACACAGCCTCTGGCATGTAAGCTGCTCCCAGCTACTTGCAGGCGAATGACACTAGCCAATATCTCTGGTCCCAGACACAACCCTGGGAACCTCCGTCTTGCAGTGTCCAGTTATGCCCGCTGAATGCTGCAAGCTTATATAAGTTCATCAATTTAACAAAGAAATTGATATGTACCAGGCTTGTTATCCCAAGGGGACCCTCTGACACACTTCAAACCAACCACACTGCTTCAGATAGAATAAACAAATTTATTAACTTTAAAGGTAGATTTTAAGTGATTATAAGTCAAAGCATAACAAGTCAGATTTGGTCAAATGAAATAAAAGCAAAAACACATTCTAAGCCGCTCTTAACACTTTCAATGTCCTTACAAACTTAGATGTTTCTCGCCACAGGCTGGCTGGTTACTTTTCAGCCAGGCTCTCCCCTTTGATCAGAGCTTCAGTTGCTTGGTGGTGGTGGTGGTGTCTGTAGATGTAGGTGGAAGAGAGAGAGCATGGCAAAATGTCTCTTCCTTCTATCATGTCCTTTCTTTCCTCTTGGCTTTGCCCCTCCCCCTTCAGAGTTAGGTGAGCATTACCTCATGGCTGTCCCAAACTGACCAAAGGAAGGGAGTGACTCCTCAAGGGTCTAACAGATTCTTTTGTTGCTGCCTAAGCCAGTGTCCATTGTTCCTGTGAGGCTGGGCTGGGTTTGTCCCATCCATGCCCTGACGAGGTGTGAACCGCCCCTCTGTTCTTGGAGAGTTTTTGCATGGGCTTGCTTTAAGCCATGAGGATACATTTTCAGCCTCATAACTATAGGCATGAAATTATAACCTGTAACCTAACTATAACATTACTGTAACGATTACTATAACATCACTGTAACAACCATGCTCAGTGCATTATGAGCCTTCCGAAGACACCCAAGGTGACAAACTTTCCATTGGCTACCACACAATCATTTGATAAAGATGAACATGAGGGTGTAGGGTGTTCCCCCTGGGGTACAGAGTGTCACAAGTACCCTTCCAGAGTATATTGTTTAGGATGAGCCTTGACATGCTAGATTTCTGTGGAACCAGTCCTTGTCCAAATCATATCAATAATGATTTTCCAGTAATCCCAGTATGCAACTTCTTTGCCTTGCTGCTGTTCCCATATGTGTGCCCATATGCTCACTCCTTGCACAGTCCATTGAGAATCAGAGCTTATGACCACATCACAGCCCAAGGGAGTTGCTTCAAATGCTCGCTTGACTGCTGCCACTTCCCATCCCTGGGCTGACATTCTTTCACATGGGATCGCCAGCTCTTGTTCTGGAAACAAACAAACAGCTGCTGCTGCACAGACAAGCTGACTCTCCTTGTCTCCTAGATCCACCTGTGAACCACACCCACTTGTGATCCAATATTGCCTGTAGTAGATCCCCAGCTTCTTGCACAGGCCCCTTGTGCGGTGTCTGCATGGGCATAGGACATTCATGTTGCTCCCCTTCTATTATTAGAGCCTGTGGAAGTAGTGGGGGTTCTTTTACTTTCGTCACCACAAGCCTGCGGTTCTGTAGAATCAGAGCCCACTTAGCCAAGCGATGATGACTTACTCTAATATCAGAAGTCTTCCCATCCAGAATCAGCTTCACAGGGGTGTGAGCTGTAGTTAAGGCTTATCCCCACTCTGTCACTCCAAGTGCGGAAGTGGGGGCCCACAAGGATTAAAAAAAATAATACTGGCCACTCCAGGCTTCTATTACACTCCCAAGGTTACAGCTTCTCTCTGACCTTGGCTTGGTAAACGCTGCCACTGCCCAAATGCAAAAACATTTGAACCCAGGAAGAAGCATGTGGGAATTCCTCACTGTGGGGTACCCTCAAGCCTTTTCATCCCCGCTCCGGGGAAGAGCTGAGAAAGCCACAGCTAATTTCCTTTGTTTTCTATCAGCTAATCAAGCAACATGCACAAACCCCTTAGGACACCAAAAAATCCAATCCTGTTCTTAAAAAAGGTAAATTTTATTAAAAACAAAAAGGAAAAAAATTACATCTGGAACTTAGCTTTTTGCGAGATCTTAAAAGAAACAATTACAAAAATTAAGCACCCAAGATAGCTTTCTTGGGGGTTCAGCTTAAAGGTTACAAGCTGTCAAGGTTCCTTCCCCACTCTGAACTCTAGGGTACAGATGTGGGGACCTGCATGAAAACCTCTAAAGCTTACTTTCACCAGCTTAGGTTAAAACTTCCCCAAGGTACAAATTAATTTTATCCTTTGCCCCTGGATTTCCACTGCCACCACCAAACTTTAACTGGGTTTACTGGGAAACGTAGTTTGGACACGTCTTTCCCCCCAAAATCCTCCCAACCCTTGCACCCCACTTCCTGGGGAAGGTTTGGTAAAAATCCTCACCAATTTGCATAGGTGACCACAGACCCAAACCCTTGGATCTTAGGACAATGAAAAAGCATTCAGTTTTCTTACAAGAAGACTTTTAATAGAAGTAGAAAAGGAATCACCTCTGTAAAATCAGGATGGTAGATACCTTACAGGGTAATTAGATTCAAAACATAGAGAATCCCTCTAGGCAAAACCTTAAGTTACAAAAAAGACACATAGACAGGGATAGTCATTCTATTCAGCACAGTTCTTTTCTCAGCCATTTAAAGAAATCATAATCTAACACATACCTAGCTAGATTACTTACTAAAAGTTCTAAGACTCTATTCCTGTTCTGTCCCTGGCAAAAGCAGCATACAGAGAGACCCAGACCCTTTGTTTTTCTCCCTCCTCCCATCTTTTGAAAGTATCTTGTCTCCTCATTGGTCATTTTGGTCAGGTGCCAACGAGGTTACCTTTAGCTTCTTAACCCTTTACAGGTGAGAGGATTTTTCCTCTGGCCAGGAGGGATTTTAAAGGGGTTTACCCTTCCCTTTGTATTTATGACAGCTAGAAAGAAAAAAAAAACAGGTTGTGAATTCCCTTGCTGTAACTTAACTACTCTGCCCTCAAGCAAAGAAAAAAACTCCAGCTGCTCTCAGATAAAAAAAAAAAAATTAAAAAATTGTCCTTTTAAAAAAGCAAAAACACCCTCCCTGGTTTTCAAGCAGCCAAAAGAAAAAATGTGTCCTTTTAAAATCCTGAGGTCTGTGCTTCTGGTTCAAAATGATCCCACCGTGCTGCCACCATGTTGGGGTTCCCTCCCCACTCTGAACTCTGGGGTACAGCTGTGGGGACCCCCTAAGCTTATTTTTACCAGCTGAGGCTAAAAACTTCCCCAAGGCATGAATCCTTTCCTTGTCCTTGGACGGTATTTGCTGCCGCCACGAAGTGATTTAGACAAAAATTCAGGAAAAGGCTCACTTGGAGTCCCTTGTTCCCCAAAATATGCCCCCAAGCCCTTTCACCCCCTTTCCTGGGGAGGCTTGAAAATAATGTGAGTACTGACCAGACCCCTTGTCCCTAGGATGCTGAAAATCAAACAGGTTCTTAAAGGAAGAACTTTATTTAAAGAAAAAAGTAAAAGAATCACACCTGCAAAATCAGGATGGAAGGTAACTTTACAGGGTAATAAAAAGATTTAAACACAGAGGATTCCCCTCTAGGCTCAGCTTCAAAGTTACAAAAAGCAGGAATAAAACTCCCTCTTAGCATAGGGAAAATTGACAAGCAAAAACAAAAGATAATCTAACGCATTTCCTTGTCTTTACTTACAACTTCTGTAATTTTAGATATATGTTTTCAGGAGATGTTTTTCTTGCTTGGTCTCTCTCTCTGTCCAAGAGGGAACAACAAAGAGAGCACAAACAAAACCTCTCTTCCCCCCACCCAGATTTGAAAGTATCTTCTTTCTTTATTGGTCCTTTTGGTCAGGTGCCAACCACGTTATTTGACTTCTTAACCCCTTCAGGTAAAGTGATTCTGTACCTCTGGCCAGGAGGGATTTTATGTTACTGCATACATAAAGGTTGTTACCCTTCCCTTTATATTTATGACGGGGGGAATCAACACCATTGTTTTGAAACTGGAGTCTCTGCCGGAAATATCGGAGATGGGCGCTCCCTGTGTTTTATCCAGTAACAGCAATCACAATGCTTGGCACTTGCGTATCATACATTTCAGATGGGGATGACAAACGTTAGTGAACTCATTACACGATGGATGACAAAGACCTCTTTGGCCACTGGATCCATCCCCCATCCCGGGAACAGAACTGTCACCATTTACATCCAAGATATTCCAGCAAATGTACTCAAGGTTGTACGTTTGTAGAGGGAGAGCTGCAACATCCCATGACCTAGAGGTCGCTGGACAAATCCTTCTTTTACTAAGGTGTACCTAAGCAGGTATTTATATAGCCAGTGTCACCACAGGACCAGAGTGCCTCTGGGCACACACTAAGGGAAGAATCTCTCTCTCTAGTATCCATCACCATGGTACTTAGGCACCTAAGTTACCATTCCAATGGCCATGGCAATAATCTTTGACTCCTGATGGTCCAGGAGTTCAAAGCCAGCCTATGCAACCAAAATCCCTCGTGGTGGCACTTTTGGCCTTTGTCTATCCAGAGAGCCCTGATCTACCATGGACTTCACAACATACCAGCTAACGCACCAGCCCTGATTCCCCATGCGAAGTCCACTCTTAGTTTGCTGTTGATTCAATCCAAACACTTTCTGCTCCAGCCTGCTCCATTCTCTCTCTTACTGTCACACGTCTGCTTCTGCAGTACCACTATCTGAGCTGCCCTTAGTCTGGGTATTTCTTTGTCTTTTTAATTTTTTTTAACTTCTTAATTTTTATCTTTAATTCTACCATCTACTTATAAAGCTGCAGGAAGGCTCTGGGACCGGTACAGCTCCCAGGCTTCCGAAACCATTATCATGCTCCTGCATGAAATCTGCCAAGCTATTACACAAATCTACTTCCAGCTTTTCTTTCTCTCCAGGTGTTCTCTGTCCTTCTGACATACCTTTTACTCAACCAGGCTTTTCAGCCTCAGCCCGTAACTCAACAACGGAATGGGACTGTAAATCAACTCACAGGCTATGGCGTGGAGAATTATAGGTTGCAACCCTGTTCTACTGCCCCCTTCACCTAGTGCAACAAACTAAGAAACTCCCTTCCTCTACACCACTCCTGGCTGGCTTGCCAAAGTCCGTTACCCAGGGTTTTCAGAAAACACAGCAGGGGCAGCTTAACTCTTTCATGTTAGGCGGTGTCACGAATAAATCAATGGGAACATAGCAATTCCGTCCGATAAAAGATTAACGCAAGATACCCTGCTTTATTTAAAACTGCAGTTTATTAGATTTAAGCACACAGACAGAAGCAATAGGTTTCGAACAGTTCAGATATTTGCCTAAAATCTGGAATGGTATTGAGTAAATTAACAGCGGGTGCACAATGGCCCCCCCCCCCCCAGCCAAGTGTTCCCACCTTTTGCTTGTTCCCACCAGGGAGAAAAGGTGTCAGGAAAAAGTCTCTGAAGATGGCTTCAGAGGACTGCTGTATAGTACACTATATTAACTAGTTTTTTATAATTAACATTCACAAAACACATAGGTCATAATGACCCCTACTAAATTATTACATTTCCTAAGTTTCAATAAACTTTTATATTGAAGGTGCCCAGATTTAAAAGGTCTTTTGTTGATCAAGGCTTTTAGTTATACTTGTTGACGTTTTTTTTATTTTAATTAGCAAAAACTGCCAGCTAGTTTTAACCTTGCCTTTAAAAGCCTGTTTTTTAATTAACCCTTAACTATGTAGTTTTTTATGTTATTAAATGCACATAATAGGGCTCCAGTTAGCTTAATTACATTCTAAGTACACACTTCCCTTAAATCCAAAATAACACAGCAGCAGCGCCGGAGTGACTGATGGTGGCAGAGCGAATGGTGGCAGCAGGGTCAGTTGTGCTCGATGCACGTCCTGGGGGTGGGTGATGAACCCAAATTAAGGCCCCTCTGAACTCTGGGTCTTTGATGACCAAGGACGGCCAACTGTGAGTAGGGTGCAGTGGAGGGAGAGGGGAGGAATGTGCTAACGGGACATTTGTTTGTCAGACTTTCCAACCACAAGGTGGGAAACTGAGGCAAAGGACACTGCCCAGAGTACTCTGGGGTCGGGTTGTTTTATGATCACATGTGTTTGAATGTGGTTGTGATGTTTTCCCAAACTAATGCTGGGTTCCCTTTCCCTTTCAACAGCAGTTCTCTTTGGTTACACACAGACTCAGTGCCTGTGAGTGGGGAAGCCTCCGGGATGGTTATGAATGTCCCAGTATGGTGCTTAATTTCCCCAGATTACTGGGTGGGGGCTTGAGCTAGTTCTTTGTGGCAGTGTTAAGAGGAACCCCTAGATATTGAACCTGTCTGTGGGTGCTGCCGACTCCACCTGGCTGAAGGGTGAAGTTACATTGTGGTAGGCCATGCCTAGAGGCCCCACCCATGCCAGGGCCTGTTGTGTTAATTTAGATGGAATGTATAGGCCAAAGGTGTTAACATAACCCAGTCGCTGCCCAGCACTGAACAGTGTTAAACAAGGTCCAGTTGTGGGTATTTAGCGACCTCAGCCAGTTTAGCATTGTGGCATATACATTAGCCAGGATGGGCAGGGAGGGTGACCCTAGCCTCCGTTTGCCAGAAGCCGGGAATAGGCGACAGGGGAGGGATCACTTGATGGTTCCCTGTTCTGTTCATTCCCTCTGGGGCACCTGGCACTGGCCACTGTCGGAAGACAGGAGACTGGGCTAAATGGACCTTTGGCCTGATCCAATATGGCCGTTGTTATGTTCTTATGACCGGGGTGGGGAGCTCGGATGAGCTGCGGATTGAAACGCTGCCTAAAGGGCAGCGAGAGCCGAGGTGAGCCCCTTCGGGTAGGTGCGTCCCCCTTAGGCATACTTTGCCTACTATATTTGCTGGGGCAGGTGTGCACTGAAGCCGTTTCCCCTGGCTCCCTGGCTCTCTGCCCCTGCCTGGAGTGGTACCTGGGCTGCCGGTGCTGGGGAGCGGGGCAGGCGGGGAGGTGGGCCAGGTTATCGGGGGAGCCCCCCCCTGCTGCCGCCACGATGCGGCCACTCCAGCACCAGCTGCTGCAGAGATGCCGCTGCTCTGGCGCCTCCTGGTGCTGCTGCGGCTGCCTTCCTCTCGGGGCGGCTTCTGCTGCTGAGGGGATGGCGCACGCCAGGCTCCTGCTCCCCGCCCCATTCCCATATCCCCTTCTTTTCCCCATCCCATCCCCCTTCCTTTCCTCACTGCCCCCTGCCCCAACCCCTTCTCTCCCCTCTGCCCTATCCCACCCCCATTCCCCACTGTCTCTTCCCCCCCATGTCCAGGCCGGGAAGCGCAGCCACCCACGGCGCCTGCCGGTCCTGGCTGAGCAGGGGCTGGCGCTGCTGAGACGGCGCTCCCTGCTCTCGCCGGCCCCCGAGGCCGGTTTCTTCGTGTTAAAAAGGGGGAGGGAAGAGCCTTCCCGATTCCGGCGCCCCTGCCTCTCAGTGCCGGATCCCCAGGAGTCTGCTACAGCTCTCAGCTACGGTTGTGCAGGCTCAGACGTCCACACCCTGATGTTCACACAACAGCTAGACACGACCCCGCTTGGAGGAGCTCGGTGTCTGCGTGGAGATGGGACCAGGAGGAGATGGGTGGGCCAGAAGAGAGAGGAAACTCTGGGTATTGCAGTTATCTGGACGTAAACCAAGTCTTGTCCTACGTCTTAAGCTTATGATCAAGTAAATTGGTTAGTCTCTAAGGTGCCACAAGTACTCCTGTTCTTTTTGCGGATACAGACTAACACAGCTGCTACTCTGAAACAAGTCTTGTCTGTTGTCTAAAAGGCCAGGCCCATCCTGCCTCCCTCTGGGGGTTCCCTTCTTCTCCTCGAGTGGGATCTGGGCGGCTCAGGACACAGTCAGAGGGGGCTGGATGGACGAATCTACGCAGGGGCCAGGATTGGGACAGAGGAGACACACACAGAACTGCATGCTCAGGAGAGTTTATTCTTGTGGTGGGCTTCTGCCGCTGAGGGGAAGAGAGGGAAGGGGCAGGAGTGTAACTAGACCAGAGACACTTGGGGGAAGAGAGTTGGCAGCTGGGGAAGTGAGATCTGGCCTCTCAGGGAGGGAGAGGACTGTCCCTTGATACAGCAAAAGCATCGGAAAGTCTGGGATGTTGCCTGATCATGCCCAAGGAGCCCAGTTCTTTTGCATCCCAGGTGCGGAGCTCCCCCTTCAGGCGCAGGCGAGCGACTCCCCTCGCGAGAGTTCATACTGGCAAACGTAGCCGTTTTTCGTCTGACAGTCTTTATCATTCCAGTTCTTAAAATCTAGAAGGCAAAACAGAAATCACTGGGGCAGGGGAAGGGCAAGTGGGGCCATTCCTGCCCTTACAGTGACAATCCCCCTCATTGCACCCTGCTGAGAGAAGACCCCCCAGCTCCCGTGCATGAGGCTGTGAGGATGAGGAGGCTGGAGATGAAGGCCCATGTGCCTCAGACAGGGACAGGCTCCATCGTTCCCTGAGGGACGCTGAGTCAGCGTAACCGTGGAAGACCCTATTCAGAAACGGTTCCCATACTTGTTTTGCAGTAGTTTTCACTTCAACTATTAGCTGTGTGTGTGATTGGTCATGCAGGTCACATGGCACTGTTCCCGCTCCAGGATTGGACGAGTGACACTTTTAAGTAGGGGACAGTGGGGGGAAAAGTCCTGCCCAGTGTGAGTTTGTGGGGGAAGGGGCATTCGTACCAACGCTGCTGAACACTCAGACTCGTGAGCATCGGATGGGTGGGCGAGTCCGTGTCACTAGCATGGCCCATGAAGAATGAGTCACTCATGAATTAAAAAAAGAAAAGGAGGACTTGTGGCACCTTAGAGACTAACCAATTTATTTGAGCATAAGCTTTCATGAGCTACAGCTCACTTCATCGGATGCTTAGGGTGTGAGCTGTAGCTCACTAAAGCTTATGCTCAAATAAATTGGTTAGTCTCTAAGGTGCCACAAGTCCTCCTTTTCTTTTTGCGAATACAGACTAACACGGCTGTTACTCTGAAACCACTCATGAATTAGCGAGTGAGCTTTCCCTGTTCATGCAGCTCTCCGTCCTATTGCCAGCGAATGAGACGAGACTTTCAGCCCCGCTCCACCCCCCTATTTCACTCCAGCAACACGGACAGCAGGAAGCTGCCTTAATGGCCAGCTGGGGATTCTTCTCACATAGGGGAGCCCAGCAGAGAGAGCTGCCCTGCCCAGCCCTGGCCTCCCCAACATAGGGGACAGGCTGGGGTGTATCTGAAGCCCCTGCGCTCTGGCTGTCCAGTTTGTTACTGCCACTATCAGAGCAGTTCTGAGGCTGCTCTAAAGTTTCCTGGGGCCCAAATAGTCCCCTCGCTGTCTTCAGAATCAGGGTGCCAAAAGCCACCAAGGCACCAACCGAAGGACCCATACCCCACCTACATGGCACCTAGTGGGCAATAGCTCTGCTCTGGTCTTTCCCTCCAACTGATCGTCTGGGGCCAAATGTACTGGATGGCCTTCCTCTGACTGAAGCTGAGCCTCAAACTGGGATGCTTGCAGGAGGAGTTACCAGGTGAGACGAGGGGAGAGAGAGTGGCAGTGTGAGCTGAGGGAGAGAGGCAGGGTGACAGGACAGGAGGCCATCTCCTCAGAGAGAGCTGGAGTGTGTGGCCAGGGTGTGTGTCTTGGCTTCTTTGTTGGTGCATGTGTGTTTGAACCATCTGCTTACCCCTTTTGCTCAACAGCTCAGACAGTACTCGTACTTGTTGTTTGGTTCCCCGGCGTTCCAAGCCTTGTAGCAATACGGGGAGCCATCTGTCCACCTCCAGCGTCTGTTCTGCAGAGACAGGGGAGAAAGGTTTTGGGGTCCCATGGAGAAGAGACCTTGGTGACAAGGCACCCTACAAACACCTAAACCCAACACAGAAGTGCCCTACTCAGGCAGTGGGAGAGAGTCGGGGAAGGGCCGTGGGGCAGTGGGTGGGGAGAGACCAGCTCAGGGGGACAGGACCTGGAGACGCTGATCTAATAGTAACACAGCACATGAACGTCACCTTCTGCCTTCCAAGCCCGTTGCTTGAATTAATGAATGACCTGGTGATGGAGCAGAGTCACTCTGGAGTGTGTTCTAGTCCCTAAACCCCATAGGCAAGGCCCGCTGGGGGGCACTAGTGGTTTTAAGGTGGGTGATCTCCTCCTGCTTAAGCAAAATAAAAGGGCGTCTGTGATGGAGATGCTGGATGGATCAGGGAATGGGACACGGGGCCTTTTCCCCTCTAGTGGGCTCAGCACCAGTCTGACCCCAGGTTAGCAGGACTGATTAGCTCAGTAGAATCAGAGAAGGGGACACGGGGCCTTTCACCTCTAGGGGTGCTGCCTCTGGCCTGGCCTCAGCTCATGGGGGGACTAGCTGGCTTCGGGGGTCAGAGAACTAGTTCCAATCTATTGCCAGGTTGGGCGGAGCTGGATGGCTGAGGAGACTAGAGAATGGGACACAGAGCCTGTCACTCCTCCCATTCAGAGTCCAACCCAGCCTCCGGTCTGGGGCGGGGGATCCAGGGCCTGAGTCTGTGCATGCTGTTCAGGGAACCTCCGGACCCCAGCGCCTCCCTAGCGGTGGGGAGGGAAAGGAAACGGATGGAGACAAAGCTTCAGGTGGAGCTTGGTAAGTTTACGAAGGGGATGGCGTGACGGGGTTGCCGGCCATAGCAGGGGCTGGACTCGGTGACCCGAGAGGTTCTTTCCAGTCCCCTGCTCATAATGGCTCCTTCCCCCACTGGGGCTCCTTCCCAGCCTGTGACGGCTCCCCCTTTGTTTCCCTGCCCTAAGGAGCTGGGGGATCTCCTACAAAGAACCAGGTGAGGACGGGATCCCCAAGCTGAGGGAGCGACCAGCAGTGTCGGGGCAACTTAGAGGTCAAGGGGGAGCAGAGGCTCAAGTCCTGGGCAGGAAAAAGTGGCTGGAAAACTTGGTCAGAGTGGAGTGGAGACGGGATGCAGGGTGCAGCGGGAGGGCACGGCACATTGCATGAGCTGGCAAGGGGGAAGGGAGATGGGGCAGTAGTTGGAGAGGCAGGTGCCGGTCAAAGGTTGGTTTGATGACCGGAGAGACCAGGGCTTGGTTGTATTTAGCAGGGAAAAGCCAAAGGGGAGTCAGAACCTACGGAAGGATGGAGATGGAAAGGGTGCGGGAGGGCAGGGGTTAAAGATGGAGTGCACATGGGAGAGTCTGGTGCCCATGACAGGGGAAGGGTGTAGGAGTGGGGGAGGGAGCTCCTGGCAGCCCCTATGAAGGTCTCATGGGACATGGTCTCTGCACAGCCCTTGGGAAACAGAGTCATGGAGAGGGTGAACAACTGCCATAGGCAAAGCAGGCTCCGGGCACTCACCTTCTGGGGATCGTGCAGTCCAATCCAGACATGATCCTTGAAGCCTGACTCAGTGATGTATCTGGCCAACGTGTCCCCTTCTGCCTCAGTGATAATGGAGGCGAGATGGGCCCCTTTGCGGTGATACTGACACTGCACCTGCGGCAGGGACATCAGCGAGGCCTGTTACCCCCCTGCAGGAGGACGCAGTTTGGCACTGGTGTGGGGTGCTGCCCCACCAGGCTGCAGCAGGAGCAGGGACGGCTGTGAGGGGAGAGAGCCCCCTCTCAGCGCCTCTTCTCGAGCCCCAGGGCCTGGCACCAGCCACGTCACTTCTGCAGCCTCCCCACCCATCCTCTGCAGGGGTACATACTGGGGCCAATGGTGATGTCACCAAACCCCTTCAGCCCCTGCCCACTAACCCACCCCATGGATCCCTGAGAAAAGCCTCGTACCTCAGCATCTGACCAGGACACCTTTTCAGGGAAGAACCCATAGCAGTGGCCTTGGTAGAACAGCCATTCAGGGAGACAGGACGTGGCCCCTATTCCTGATCCGAGAGAGGGGATGGGACAGGGAGAGAGAACAGGGTGGTGAGAGGCTGTTTCAGAGAAGAGAATGGGAGCAGAGCTGCCGGCTGTCATCATTCCAGCTTCTCCAGATCTCCCCAAATCCTGTGAACGTTTGCCCTCTCTCAAGTTAGGCTACTGGTTTATAATTTCCCAGATCTTCTTTGTTCCCCTTTTAAAAGACAGGTGCTATGTTGGCCCTTCTCCAGTCCTCTGGAACCTCACCCACCCTCTCTCAGAACGGCCACTATCTCCTATTACTTTCAATGGAGCTGAAGCCACTCACTTTAAAACAGCTGCCCCTCCCTTGCCACCTTTGTCAGTAGCAGTGAGGCTGTCGTACTAATAATTACCACCGTCTCCTCTCCAAGGGGACAGGAGCTGGGCTGTCCTCCGTGAAGATGGTGTCAAGTGGAGTGCCCCAGGGGTCGGTCCTGGGGCCGGTTTTGTTCAATATCTTCATAAATGATCTGGAGGATGGTGTGGATTGCACTCTCAGCAAATTTGCGGATGATACTAAACTGGGAGGAGAGGTAGATACGCTGGAGGGCAGGGATAGGATACAGAGGGACCTAGACAAATTGGAGGATTGGGCCAAAAGAAACCTGATGAGGTTCAATAAGGATAAGTGCAGGGTCCTGCACTTAGGACGGAAGAACCCAATGCACCGCTACAGACTAGGGACCGAATGGCTCGGCAGCAGTTCTGCAGAAACGGACCTAGGGGTTACAGTGGACGAGAAGCTGGATATGAGTCAGCAGTGTGCCCTTGTTGCCAAGAAGGCCAATGGCATTTTGGGATGTATAAGTAGGGGCATTGCCAGCAGATCGAGGGACGTGATCGTTCCCCTCTATTCGACATTGGTGAGGCCTCATCTGGAGTACTGTGTCCAGTTTTGGGCCCCACACTACAAGAAGGACGTGGATAAATTGGAGAGAGTCCAGCGGAGGGCAACAAAAATGATTAGGAGTCTGGAACACATGACATATGAGGATAGGCTGAGGGAACTGGGCTTGTTTAGTCTGCAGAAGAGAAGAATGAGGGGGGATTTGATAGCTGCTTTCAACTACCTGAGAGGTGGTTCCAGAGAGGATGGTTCTAGACTATTCTCAGTGGTAGAAGAGGACAGGACAAGGAGTGATGGTCTCAAGTTGCAGTGGGGGAGGTTTAGGTTGGATATTAGGAAAAACTTTTTCACTAGGAGGGTGGTGAAACACTGGAATGCGTTACCTAGGGAGGTGGTAGAATCTTCTTCCTTGGAAGTTTTTAAGGTCAGGCTTGACAAAGCCCTGGCTGGGATGACTGAACTGGGGATCGGTCCTGCTTTGAGCAGGGGGTTGGACTAGATGACCACCTGAGGTCCCTTCCAACCCTGATATTCTATGATTCTATGATTCTATGATTCCTCCTATCTTCTGTGCAGGAGCACTGGGGAACCTGACAGGGAGTGGTATCAAGGGGGTTTTCAGGGGACTGTGGGGTGAGGATGGAGGGCACTGGGTGTCATGGGGACACTGGTGTGACTGGGAGCAGAGGGGAGGTTGGGGACATTGGAGAATAGTAGAGGCTGAAGGGACACCACACACTGATTTGCCAACCTAATGAGGAAGGCTTTGAACTAGGTTCAAAAGGGATGGGTAACAAAATGCCAAAGGTGACCTTTACAGAAGGCTAAATGTTGGCGGGGGACGGGGGAAAGAAAATTACAATGGGTTCATAGGAGCAACAAGAGGGAGAACAGTGCGGGAATCTGCTGTACATCTCAGATGTCTATACAGAAATGAAAGGATTATGGGCAATAAATGGAAGAACTGGAAGCATATCAGCTAAATTATGCATATAATTTATATTGTATATAAGATAAATTATGACTTAATTAGCATCCCAGAGACTTGGTGGGATAAATCTCCTGACTGGAATATTGGTAGAGAGAGTTATAGCTCGTTCAGGAAGGACAGGCAGAGAAAAAAGGAAGAGGTGTTCCATTGTACATCAAGAATATACACTTGTTCTGAGGTCCAGAAGGTGAGAGGCAGACCAACTGAAAGTCTCTGCGTAAAGATAAAAGGGGAAAAAAGAGGTGTGATATCCTGTTAGGGGTCTGCTGTAGACCACTACCTCAGGAGGAGGATGGGGTATTTCAAGAACAAATAACAGAAATATCCAAAAGACAAGACCTGGTACTAATGGGGGGACTTCAGCTTCCCAGATATCAGCTGGAAAAGTAATATGGCAAAACATAACATTTTCAAAACATTCTTACAATGTATTGGGAATAACTTCTTATTTCTTAAGGTGGAGAAACTAAAAAGGCAAAAAGCCACATTAGACTTAATTCTGACCAACAGGGAGGAATTGGTTGCAAATCTGAAGTTTGAAGATAATTGGGTGAAAGTGACCATGAAATGAAAGATTTCGTGATTCTAAGTAAGGGAAGGAATTACAGCAACAGAATAAAGACAATGGACTTCAAAGAAGCTGACTTTAACAAAGTCAGAGAACTGGTCAGTAAGGTCCCATCAGAAGAAAATCTAAGGGAAAAAAGAGTTCAGCAAAGCTGGGAGTGTCTCAAAGAGACAATATTAAAGGTACCACAGCAAATTAGCCAAATGCAAAGGAAAAATAGGAAGAATATTAAGAGGCCAGGAAGAGGCTCTCAGGAGCTCTTCAATTACCTGAAAATTTAAAAGTTTTCCTATAAAAAGTTAACAAACTGCAAAGGACAAACTGCACAGTGGACAAACTGCAAAGGAGGAGTGCAAGAGAATAGCACAAACGTGTATGAACAAAATCAGAAAGACTGAGGCACAAAATGGTGACACCTAGCAAGGGACAGAAAAGGCAATAAGGAGAGGTTCTATAAATACATTAGGAGCAAGACAAAGATGAAGGAATGTGTGCCTCTATTATGTAGCTTGGAAGGGGAGTTAATAATGAACAACATCAAGAAGGCAAAGGTGTTTAATGCCTATTTTGCTTCAATCTTCACTAAAAAGGGAAATGGTGACCGGTTACTTAACGTAATTAATATTATCAATAAGCGGGGAGGAATGCAAGCCAAAATAGGGAAAGAACGGTTAAGTAATATTAAGGTCATTATTATGTTTCCTGGAGGTAGAGCCTGAGGAAATTCATCCTAGGGTACTTAAGGAACGAGCTAAAGCAATCTTGGAGCCATTAACAATCATCTCTGAGAACTCCTGGAGGGTGGGTGAGGTTCCAGAGGACTGGAGAAGGGCCAACGTAGCACCTGTCTTTAAAAAGGGGAACAAAGAAGACCTGGGAAATTATAAACCAGTAGCCTAACTTGGATACCTGGAAAGAGACTGGAACAAATGATGAAACAATCAATTTCTAAGCATCTGGAGGATAAATGGGTTATAAGTAATTGCCAACATGGAATTGTCAAGATCAAGCCATGCCAAGGCAACCTAATTTCCTTCTTTAACAGGGTTACTGGCCCCATGAATGGGGGGAAGCTGTAGACTTGCTATCTCTTGATTTTATTAATGCTTTTGACAGTCCCACATGATGTTCTCATAAGCAAACTGTGGAAATGTGATCCAGATGAAATTACTTTATAAGGTGGGTGCACAACTGGTTGAAAGACCCTACTCAAGGAGTAGTTATCAATGCTTTGCTGTCCAATGGGCGGAACATATCTAGTGGGGTCCCTCGGGGGTCTGTCATGGCTCTTGTACTGTTCAACATTTTCATTGATTACTTGTATAGTGGAGTGAAGATGATGCCTATAAATTTTGTGGATGACACCCAGCTGGGAGGGGTTCCTAGCTCTTTGAAGGACAGGGATAGAATTCAAATGGCCTTAACAAGCTGGAGATTTGGTCTGAAATCAACAAAATGAAATTAAATAAACACAGGTGCAAAATATTTCATTTAGGAAGGAAAAAAGCAAATGCCCAACTATGGTATGGGACTAACTAGCTAGGTGGTAGTACTGTTGAAAAGGATCTGGGGGTTATAGTGGACCACAAATTGAATATGAGTCGACAATGGGATGCAATTGAGAAAAAGGTTGATATCACCCTGGGGTGTGGTGACGGGGTATACAAACCCCACACTGGGCAGCCAGGGGTTAAGGACATGCAGCCCCACCAGACCTGTAGGAAATGGTACCACTGGAGGAGCCGTTAAAAGGCAGCTCATTTGGTGGCAGAGCAGGGAAGAGAGCAGACCTGCAGCTTGAGCAGAGGGGAGCTGAGCTGAGCAAAAGGCAGAATCTCTCCCCACGACACCTGCCGAAAGGTCCCTCCCTGAGGGAAGGGAGGGCCTGTTCCAGAAGCAGCCTGGGAGGGAATATTCCCCTCTCCTATGGACTCTGAGTTTTGCTAATTCCCCTGTACTTGGCTTGGATGGCCCTAGAAGGGGAAGGCCCTGGGGCTGATCTGGCCCAGGTTGGGGGCCCCACTGCAGGAGGAGGCAGTTGCCAACCTGAGAGAGGAAGAGAGTTACCCCACTACACACAACTGCCAGAAGGTTCCCGCTGGTGAGCAGAGACCCTTCACGCTGCCCAAACCTGGTCACTGACCTTGGGCCTGTTGCAGGAGGGTGGTACGAAGTGTCCCGGGGAGGATAATCTTAAGCAGCCCTGGCTGTCAGACCACTGATAGCCTTCAAAGGGCCCTGAGTTGGAGCCTGGTGGAGGGGGAGGGCCCGGACCCGGGCTCCCCAGCCAACAAACTCCCTGCAAGTCACGGGCCTAAGCCCTGACCACTAGGAGACGCTCCCCGACCAACCAGCCAACCCGCGAGTGAGGACTGTCATAGGTGTGTTAACAGGAGTGCTGTGTGTAAGACACAGAAGGTCATTGTCCTGGTCTGCTCGGCACTGGCGAGGTCTCAGCTGGACTTCTGTGTCCACGTCTGGGTGCCGCACTTTCAAAAGGACGTGGATAAGATGGGGAGAGTCCAGAGGAGAGCAACAAAAATGCTAAAAGGTTTGGAAACCTGACCTGTGAGGAGAGGTTAAAAAACTGAGGATAGTCAGTCTAGAGAGAAGAAGACTGAGGGGTGAGCAGAGAACAGTCTTCACACCTGTTACGGGCTGTTATAAGAGGATTGAGATCAATTTTTCTCCATATCCACTGATGGTAGGATAAGAAGCAATGGGCATAATCTGCAGCAGGGAGATTTAGGTTAGATATTAGGAAAAACTTCCTGACACTAAGGGTAGTGAAGCTCTGGAAGAGGCATCCAAGTGTGTTTGAGGGTTCTCTGTCACTGGAGGATTTTAAGAACAGGTTGGAAAAACACTTGTCAGGGATGATGTAGGTTTACTTGATCCTGCCTTAGCATGGGGGGGCTGAACTAGATGACCACTGCAGGTCCCTTCCAGCCCCCCATTTCTATGGTTCTCTGATAGCTGAGGGCCCAGAGAGGGCAGGGAAGGCAGGGAGCTAGTCACAGGTGGGTGGAGATTGGTGGGGATAAGTAAGGAATAGGGGCCGGGGGAGAGAAATAGTCTGTGGGTCCCAGGACTTTTCTTTGGCGGGGAGGAGGGGGGAAGGGTTTGGATTATCCCAAAGCAGAAGGATTAAGTTTACGAAGAGGCGCCATTTTGAGCCCCCTGAAAAGAGATGGCGGTCACTCGTTTGGGATGTTATTGGGACATTCTGCTCCCTGGTTGGGACGGGACCCCTCTGCCCCGGTGGGGAGAGTCACCCCGTAAGCAGGAAGAGGAGATGGGGCGGGTTTAGCTCCCAGCCTGTCTCTCACACTCAGCCCCAGGAGGTCTCAGGGATTCCCTCTGCACTCAGAGCCAGGGGCAGCAGGAAGCAGCCTCGCCCCTTGGGCAGGGGCTGAGCTGCTGGCTGGGGTCTGGATTAGTGGGTTTGGTGGGGAAGGGGCTCTGGGGACCCAGCTGTGTTGGCTGCTTCCATATGGTGGGGCTGGGGGGCATCAAGGGCAAATAGATCCCATCAAGGGCAAATAGATCCTGGGGTCTCCAGCTCTGAGGGTCCGAGCAGCGACTCACCTTCCAGCGAGGGGTTAAAGATCAGGCAGCCGAGAAGGCAGAGGCTGAAGCAGGCAACTGGCCCCATCTTCGTGCTCCCCCTGGGGAGAAAACACACAAGGGAGATGGGGCCACGACAGCCTGAGACGCCCCCTCAAGAGACCCGTATCCCCTGTGTGGCATTTCACAGGGGGAAGTGCTTCGGAGCTGGGGATGTTTGCTAAAGGGCCTGGCTGTGCTAGAAAGGCTCCAAGAGGGATCCTGTCACGCAGCCCCGGGGGACCCAGCTCGGAGCCCATGTCCCTGGTTCCAAAGGGCCCTTCCACCTCTAGCCCTCACTGAGCTGTGCCCCAGGGACAGAACTGGACACCAAGCAGGGAGCCAGGACCCAGCTCCTCAGTGGCCGGTCTCTGCAAGCCGCACCGCCAGGGACTCCCTTAACCAGGGCTGCAGATGGGGAGGAACTGGGGGCAGCAGGGAGTCCGGGTCTCAAGCAACAGGGTCCCATTTGCAGAACAAAGTGGTTCTCAGAAGGGGCATTTGCCATCTCCTGCTGTCCCTCTCTCCCCAGTGCTGGGGCTGGCAGGTCCCCATGGTAGCCACCTACATGGAACTTGGAGAGGGGAGCACAGGTGGGAGGAAGGAAGAGTTTGGAAAAGGCACCAGGGCCACCAGGATGGAGGCCAGTCTGTGTGCACGTGGCTGGAATGCCAGCTGCAGATGCAGCATCTCTGCAATAGTTCTCTGACTAGAGAGCCAATTTAGTGTTAGAAACATGAAGTCCTCTTGTGTTATCACCCAGCACCTGGTACACGAAACACCCACTGACCCATCCCGGGGCCTTTTCCTCACTAATAGGTGTTTGAATCACACTCCTATTTCCGTCTCCAGGGAGACTGAGTGTCTGGAAAGCCACACCCTGTGTTTGGGGGTGGGGGCAGGAGGGGAGGGGTGATAGTTACTGCACCTCGTGATGGGGGTTGGGATCCCCGTGGCACCATGACTGGGAGAAGGGGTCCAATGGGAGAGCTGCTCTGCAGAGTGATGCTCCAGCAGGGACTGGACACAGGACTGGAGGCTGGGCCCAGCTCTGGGAGGGGCAGAGAGCTCGGCACAGCTATGCAGGGCATTAGGGTGCCTCGTGCAGCGCTGTGCTGGGTGGGAGGAAGGGGTGAGACAGAGACGGCCCCAGGGTCAGGGGACTCACACAGGGCACCCTCCCCTGTGACAGATCAGCTGCCGCCAGCCACCCGGAGCAGGAGGAGGAAGAAGCTGGAGGAAGCCAGGGTCTCACCTGATTGTCTCTCTGCGTAGCCGCTCTGGTGCAAACCAGTTCAAGTGAAGCCTGCATGGGACACTGGCCGTGCCTGGGGCATTTATAGACCAGTCCAGGGAAGTGGTGGGGACCAGGTGTCAATACTGAACATGCAAATCTGTGCTGATGACGGATACAGTCATTTAATTCCAAGGCAAACAGAAATAAGAGGAGCCATGACCAAGCCACAAGCCGGGAGGTGACCGGGAAGAAGTACTTGGCAGGGCTCAGATAATAGAC